>NC_044556.1:94793004-95396754 GCF_007565055.1 Rhinopithecus roxellana | reverse complement strand
TCTTACAGTTTTGGAGGCTGAGCAGTCCCAGGTCAAAGGGTTGCATCTGAGGAGGGTCTTCTTGCTGGTGGGGACTCTCTGCATTGTCTGGAGGTGGTACAGTGCATCCCATGGTGAGTGGGCTAAGAACACTAGCTCAGGTCTCTCTTTCTCCTCTTTTTCTTTCTTTTTTTTTTGAGACAGGGTCTCATCCTGTCATGGCTCACTGCAGCCTCCACCTCCCAGGCTCAAGCAATTCTCCTGCCTTAGCTTCCTGAGTAGCTGGGACTACAGGCATGCACCATGATGCCCAGCTAACTTTTTGTATTTTTTGTAGAGATGGGGTTTTGCCATGTTGCCAGGTTGGTCTTCAATTCCTAGGCTCAAGTGATCCACCTGCCTCGGCCTCTACAAATGCTGGAATTACAGGCATGAGCCACCACACCCAGTCTTATGGGCTATATTTTAAAGCTGAAACAGGAAAATATCCTGTAACAAATGTACTTTATCTCTAGAACTTAATCTCTTGGCAGCAGCAAAATCTTCCCAGACAGCAGAACTGTGCAGTGCTCATCAGGGCTTACTGGTTCAATCGCCATAACAGGGTTAACATATGCAGGAAGAATAGATATGCAATTGGCATAGTCCATGATTTTGACATGCTTTGGAAATGAGGAGGCCTCTTGTCCTCAGCAGAAACCACACTTAGGAGTGGTGAGGATGACAGGAGAGCATGGAGTGAGGCAAGGGGACTTGGAGTCAGAGCAGAGACCATCCCTGTTGTCCAAGTATTGGGGGGGCCCATCCCACAGCCCTCTTTACACGTAAATCTCAGGCCCAATGCAAAGTTGCTGGGCACGTGTTTCTTCGCTTGTGTTTGTTTAAGAAGAAAATTTGTTTTAAAATAGGGATGGCAAAGGGGATGACTGAGGATGAAGCCAAGGCAAACCTTTTTACCTCCTTTATGAATTTGCCTTACTCTGCCAATCACTCACTCTGGCTAAGAGGACAGCCTTGGCTCTAAGAACCTAAATGGGTAGTCCACAGTCTGAGAAGGGGCTAGGCTGTGGCGACTTCCCCAGGCTGCTTTCAAAGTCCAGAAAGACTGAAAGACAACTGAAAGAATGATTTTCAGAAGGGTGTACTCAGCTATCTGGGAGGCTGAGGCAGGAGGATCACTTTAGCCCAGTAGTTCAAGGTTGCAGTGAGCTGTGATTGCGCTACTGCACTCCAGCTTAGGCAACAGAGTAAGACCCTGTCTCAAAAAAACAAAACAAAACAAAACAAAAAGCAGATTTAGGAAATGGAAGAATCCTCTGTTCTTCTGAGATTTCCAAAACGATCATTTAAATTTCAGGACTCCTTCCCTGTCATTTACTTAGTTTCATCCTCAAATTATCCCAGTGTAATTATTATTATTTTTTTTCTGGCATCTCTAATTGCACAAGTGTGATTCTTGATGTGGGCTGTCTACACTCTCATAGGTTAGAAAGAAACTTTGTTAATGTGTGGGATATAAACTAGGGCGTCCTTCTTTCCCTCTTAAAATCTGCTACCTAAAAGTGAAATTAAACCCAGTCGTTTTCTTTGATCCAAGGAAATATGACTCATTCTGAATGCATTTCTCTTTACTTTCTGGACGGTATTCCTTAACTCTTTCAGTCTAAAAAGTTTCTTTGCTAGTTATAGTTGAGATGTTTCTTTGGCCTCTTTCATACCTTGCTGGAAAAGGTCGGTGAAGCCTATGTGAGGGCATACACTCCTTGGGAACTGCAACTTCCAGGGCCTAGAAGCATCTGCAATCAAAGTATCTGATTCCACATCTGGTTTCCTGGCCATTAAGCCATGTGTCCTTAGGTAAGCCATTTAATTTCATCTGTAAAATGTGCATAATCATATACACTCTGTCTGCTTAATCAGTTGCCATGATGACCAAATGAGATATGTATGAGAAAGTGCTCTTTTAAAATGACACAGTTCATGGAATGGTTGTCTGTGTGAGTGATGGGATTATGCATCATCTTTTTTTCATCTTTATGTTACCCATAATTGACACTTAAAAATTAATTTTTATTAAAATATTATATATTTTAAAAAGAAATCATGCAGTGAAGTTACTAAAACTCTTCTTTTGGAATTAAGCTCTAATTTTATAAAATTTCCTTTGTTAACTTTATGTCTCAAACTGATGATATCAGAGTGTTTTTGAGGGATCTGAGTGTATAGAAGACAGTTAAGCTGTGTATTTATACATTAAGAAATAGACCAGGCATGGTGGTTCACGCCTATAATCCCAGCACTTTGGGAGTCTGAAGTGGGCAGATCACTTGAGGTCAGGAGTTCGAGACCAGCCTGGCCAACATGGTGAAACTCCATCTCTATTAAAAATACAAAAAAATTAGCTGGGTGTGGTGGTGCACACCTGTAATCCCAACTACTTGGGAGGCTGAGGCAGGACAATCACTTGAACCTGGGAGATAGAGGTTGCAGTGAGCTAAGATCGTGCTACTAGACTCCAGCCTGGGTGACAAAGCAAGACACTGTCACACACACACACACACACACATGCACACACAAAAGAAATGTAGAAATAAGACTTTGCATGAGTTGGTCAACTTAAATACAGCAAATGCCTTTGCCCAGGGCCAGCAGAGTCCTACTACTAAGAAACTTCAGGTTTCTCTACTGAATGCACTGAGCATGCTGCCTCATCTCTCCCCCCTGGTCTGTCAGAATTCAGCTTCCCCCAGCACTGGGCCAGCTCTGGCAATCATTCACTGACAGCTCATCAGTAGAAGCTGTAGGTGTTCAGCAAAGACGGAAGGGTATCCCCATGCAGATTTCCCTCTGCACAGCTTTCTCCTCTTTGATGCCCTGCCCCACATGCTCTCCAAATTTCAATCTCAGTCTCTTCAGAAGTGAGCCCCCCAGTGCTCTGCCCGGATTCCAGAAAGTGTCTCCAGGCAGAAGCCAGAGCAAGTGTAGGACTCACCTTACTTGTTAAGTTTCCCTCAGGGACCACAGTCCCTTGTTGCCTGCTACCCAATATCTGAAAACAGCTGTTTTCTAGGTTTTGTCTGGTTTTCTAGTTGTTAGCTGCAGGACAGCAACTCTGGTACCAGTGACTCTATTATGACCAGAGGCAGAAGACCCCACAAGAGGTTTTTTTTTTAATAATTTGGCAGTAATTTATCTTTTTTTCCATTTCCAATCTTTTAAAGTAGACACAGATTTGCTTAATGTAAAGCTGATTTTAAGAGCACACAAAAGTTGTGCACAGAGGACAGGATTAAAATCACTAATGCAGAGTGATGAAGAGTAAAAGACACTAAGCAGGTGCCTTCAGCAGAAAACTGATCATCCATGGCAATTACCTAATAATTGGAGGCTTAAGTCTCATGCTGCAAAAGCAAGAATACTTTAGTGTGTGAACTGTAAAGCTGAGTTTGTAGCTATATCTTGGTTTCTGCCAAATAAAATTTTAAGGTCAGAGGCTTCATCTCCTACATGGGGCTATTCACATTCTGGATCAGGAGTTTGGTGAGTGTGAGACTGACCTTTAAAGCTCTTTGTATCTCTTATCACACCTGGGAGAGTTGCAGAACAAAATAGAGGTATAATTGACTCAGCAAGGAATTGGTGTGTGCCTACTATGGCTAGGTTTTCATCTGGGCCTGGGGATGCAGCAAAGAACAAGACATCAAGCGTCCTGCTTGGTGGAACTTAATCCAGAACTGCCACATAGATGGCAAAAAGGGTAGCAGCCTGGAGAGGACAATTTAAAGGATATAAAAAGCCCTGCTTGTCATCAAAGCATCCTCTTACCACTCCACTGCCATAAGATCACCTTCTGCCTTAAAATCCCCACCTCTGGGCTTAACTTTACAAATTTTTTCCTAATACCTGCTATGTGCTGTTTACTGTGCTGGATGCTGAGGATGATTTGATGATGAGTAAAGCACGCCCCCTGCCACCAATCAGCTTAAAACTGGTAGGGGAAATGAGGCATGTATGAAAACAATGATTCAACTCCCCATAACCACCTATGTCCCCAAGACCACCGGTTTGAAAGACTGAGTGACACTAGAAGCAGAGTCTCCGCAATCCTTCTCTGGCAGGCTCAGGCACTGACCTGGCCAGTGCGTTCCACAGGCCAGATATTGAGCAGGGAGCTTCTTCCCCGAGGCAAGGAGGCCCTGCAAAAGTGGGGACATGAGTGGGGTACTGATATAGTTTGGCTCTGTGTCCCCACCCAAATCTCATGTCAAATTATAGTCCCCATCCCCACATGTCAGGGGAGGGACCTGGTAGGAGGTGATTGGATCATGGGGGTGGATTTCCACCATGCTATTCTCATGCTAGTGAGTTCTCACAAGATCCAGTGGTTTAAAAGTGTGGCACTTCCCTCCTCACTGTGTCTCTCTCCTGCCTCCATGAAAGACATGCCTTGTTTCCCTTTTGATTGTAAGTTTCCTGAGGCCTCCCCAACCATGTGGTACTGTGAGTCAGTTAAACCTCTTTTCTTTATAAATTCCCGTCTCACGTAGTTCTTCATAGCAGTGTGAAAACGGACTAATACAGGCGCAAAGTAAGGACAGTCAAGGAAGCCAGAAATGGTGTGGAAGCTTGTGTATGAGCCAGCTAGAGAGATCGGTGTATGGGATGCACAGAACAGGAGAAAACTCACTGGGGACTCAGGCAATTGTCTAGAACTTCTGCTCCTCTTCAAGCCTGTTTTTATAGTGTGGTTGGCTACCTGGTGGCTGCACTATGGGAACCAGAACCTGCCTAGATACTGAAGGGATAAAGGAAGTTGACTGAGGATGTGGAAAATGAGGAAGGAGCTGGCACCCAAAGGAGCTGGAAATGAGGCTCCTTGCAAGAAGGGTGGGCATATGATAAAGGCAAATGGCCTGAGGACCATGATGAATGACAGAGAACTTTACCCAAAGGGTAGGCTCCAAGAATGAGGGAACTGCTGAGAGGTGGTCCTCAACTTCACAATCTTGCCTGGAGCTCATCTTGGGAAGGGTGAGGAGCAGAGGGGTAGTGACTGCTTTCTTGATTGCTGGGTTTACCTGGTTTTCTTGATTTCATAGGTGTACCTGCCACTGGACTTCTGATTGGCAATTCCCCCATGGCCTCCAAATTAACGTGTATCACACTGACTTCTTCACTGTCTTCTTTGAAGACTATTTCTCCTGTTATATTCCTTCTCTTTGGGAGAATTAGCACATTCACCTTGCTGCCTGACACAGAATCTGGGCTTACCTTTGACTTCTTCTCTCTCTTCCACTGTAATCAGTCACTGTTGGTTCCCCATCCATAATATCTGTCCATCTGACCTCTCCTCTTCCTCCCACTCAATAAAAAACTCCACGATAAGGGGGCTTTATCTGCCTTGTTATCAGAAACACCTCCCATATCTAGCATAGTGCCCTGCCATGTCATAGGTGTTCAAGTAATAGTTGCTTCATGAATGAATGAATGAATGAATGGATCCTCACTGCTACTATTTTGATGTAGGCCCTCATCTTTTCAGATGAACTGCTAGGATAGTCTTTCTGAATTCAGTGAGAGCAAGTCACAAACCCTTCAACCCATTGACCACAACTCCACCAAAAGGACCTACTGTGGCCTAAATCTTTGTCTTCCCAAAATTCAGGTTGAAATTTAATCCCCAGTGTGACAGTATTAAGAGTAGGGACCTTAGGATATGATTAGATCATGAGGGATTTGCCCTCATGCATGGGATTAGTGTCCCTGTAAAAGAAGCTTGAGGGACACCTTTTGCCCTTCTACCATGTGAGGACAGTGAGAAGACACCATCTGTGAGGGACAGGCCTTCATCAGACACCAGGTCTTCTGGTATCTTGATGTTAGATTTCATAGCCCCAGAAATGTGAAAAATACATTCCTGTTGTTTATAAAGTATACAGTCTAAGGCATCTTGCCACTGTAGCCTGAACAGACTAAGACAAAGTGTTTCTTTTCTGTTTTTTTTTGTTTGTTTGTTTGTTTTCTGAGACAGAGTCTCGCTCTGTTGCCCAGGCTGGAGTGCAGTGGCCAGATCTCAGCTCACTGCAAGCTCTGCCTCCCAGGTTTATGCTATTCTCCTGCCTCAGCCTCCGGAGTAGCTGGGACTACAGGCGCCTGCCACCTCGCCCAGTTAGTTTTTTGTATTTTTTAGTAGATGGAGTTTCACCGTGTTAACCAGGATGATCTCGATCTCCTGACCTCGTGATACGCCCGTCTCAGCCTCCCAAACACCTGGGATTACAGGCTTGAGCCACCGCGCCCGGCCGACAAAGTGTTTCTAAAATACACTCAGTTCTCATTATTCACAGAGGTTCCGTTCTATAAAGTTGCTGCGCATACTGAATTAATGAATATTAAACCATTGCTCCTAAATGAAAATATAGGATAAGGTTCCTGTGAGCCTCTGTTCACAGCATTTTTGTCAGTCCATTAAGGCATAACCTTGTTTCATGCATGTTTCTGTTTAAAGATGCCTTATTTCATGTACATTGCTGATTCATTAACATTGAACTCATTGCTAACAGCACTATAACTCATACCTGAATGAAGCTTCTCTAACACACACATTTTCTCCATGAGGTGCATCCCGGCTTTCTTGCACTTTGGAACATTACATAGCATTTCAGCACTATGCTTGGGGCCATTTTAAACAGAGAAATTACCTATGAAAAGCACAAAATGAGGAACATTTGGTATTAAGTAGACTGCAAAGGACACTTGTTTACAAAACAAGAGCTGAAACAAGAGGCAGAGTGTTGGCTTATTCCACTTCAGCTGGGAATGTGTACATCAGGTGACTCAAAATTTTCACCACTCATATATCCACAAGTGACCCCAAAACTGTCACAAGTATTGATCTTGAGGTTACAAATAAATGCTAGCAAGAAGATGAATTTGTTGGCCAGGCATGGTGGCTCACACCTGTGATCCCAGCACTTTGGGAGGCTGAGGCAGGCAGATTACCTGAAGTCAAGAATTCGAGACCAGCCTGGCCAATGTGGTGGAACCCCATCTGTACTAAAAATACAAAATTAGCTGGGCATAGTGGAGCACGCCTGTAATCCCAGCTACTTGGAAGGCTGAGGTAGGAGAATTGCTTGAACTTGGGAGGTGGAGTTTGCAGTGAGCTGAGATTGCACTATTGCACTCCAGCCTGGGCAACAGAGCGAGACTCCATCTCAAGAAAAAAAAAAAAGAAGGTTAATTTGCAGTACAGAATCTGCAAATACAGAACCTGTGAATACTGAGGATGGACTGTACAAATGGACCCTGAAATCCCACTGCCTGAGCATTCAGTGCCTTGCTGTTGCACCCGGGAAGCTGGGTATCATCTGCCCCACTTTGATCATAGGACCAATTATGCATATTTAACTTGTGAAGTAACATGCTGGTCTCCTGTGTATCTTAAGGGGAGGAAATGTTGGTTGGTTTGTATCCCTACCACATAGCACAGTGGCTGGCACATAGTAGATGTTTAATAAATAATAAATAAAAATTAATAATAAGTGAATGAACCACTTAAGTGAAAAAAGTGAATTAAGAATGGTAGATCTCAAGGTCTCTAGAGTAGAAGGGAGGCCATCACTTTAAAAGTTATTTTCAATTCATGACAGATGTATCTGGAGGGAGTATGCAAATCTATTTCACTAGTTAATTAAACTTTGGTAAAAAGCTTTCCACTGGAAGTATAAAAAAGGTAGGAACCTATTTGCTGGCCTGTACTGCTGTTTGCTACATGGGATTTAATGTAGAATTCAGTCGGGCTCATCTGTAGAGTTGAATAAAGCCCAGTTCGCTTTCACACTGCTGTAGGAAACACTGATGACTCTGTGTAAATTAATTCTGTCTGGTGCTCCTGATTCTATTTACAGTCCAGTTCCCCTTTGCTCTTCATGCAATTTCCTGGCCAGTGTGCACTGAGAGCTTTTGGTCTTCTTCCACTTTCTGTTCAGTGAATTTTAACCCCATTATTCAATGTTCATTTAAATAGTGAACGGTGCCAAGCTTGGAAACTCCTTGATTTTTAGTTTCAGTTAAGCTGTTATCTGAATAGGGTTTGCAAACAGTGTCTTAACCAAAGGATTCTTGGAAATGCTGGCTGTGGTTAAGAAGAGCTTTTGAATGAATTGTTTCCATTTGAATTTTGTCAACTGAATGACTTTTATTTTGTATGACAGTCTCAGTGACCACTAGAGTCATTCTCTCAATTCGTATTCATTCAGGATAAAAAAAGGAACGTGAATAGATGTTCTCTGAGGATAATTCTCAAATCTCTATGCACAACCAGTCATCAAGTACCACACACACCCTCTCCTTTCCATCCTGACAGCCAGGCCCTTGATCTGGGGGGCAGCTTTAACTCCAGCATGCACTAAAACATTAGCTTCCTTCCCTTTTTTTTTGAGTTGAGCTCTCATTCTGTTGCCCAGGCTGGAGTGCAGTGGCACAATCACGGCTCACTGCAGCTCAAACTCCTGGGCTCAATAAAACATCAGCTTCTTAATTTTTCTTTTCTTCTTCCCGTATGTCAGCTCCTTTTCCACTCCCATTGCATCCCTTTTGTACCCCTGCTGTGTTAACCCTGTAAAACACAGATTGCGGCCGGGCACAGTGGCTCACGTCTGTAATCCCAGCACTTTGGGAGGCCAAGGAGGATGGATAGCCTGGAATCAGGAGTTCGAGACCAGCCTGGCCAACAGTGAAACTCCGTCTCTACTAAAAATACAAAAAGTTAGCTGGGCGTGGTGGCGAGGGCCTGTAATCCCAGCTACTAGGGAGACAGAGACAGGAGAATTGCTTGAACCCAGGAGGCAGAAGTTGCCATGAGCCAAGATGGCACCATTGTACTCCAGCCTGGGTAACAAGAGTGAAACTCCATCTTGAAAAACAAAAACAAAACACAGATTTCATCATTCCTGCACTAAAGGTACCTGAGCTACCTGTGCTTTACACTCTCTCCTTGTCTAAAAGCTCATCTGGTTTATGCAGTTCCTCAGATCATTAGATTTTCATCATGGGGGGCTCACATGCCCACTCACCATCTCCACGATGTCATTTATGTTGGCCTCTGTCTTGTCCTGTCTCTAACTCCTTAAAGGCGCAGAGAAGTCTAACTCCCTTTCCAAGGCCTTTCCTATGGATGGTCCCCATTTATGAACTCCTGGAGTCAATAGCACTCTATTTTGGTACTTACACTATTCACTAATGCATTGTATTTTTCTTAACCCTTTCATAAATACATACATATATACACGTATACATATTTAAATTATGAGCCCCTGAAATCCAGGACTTATTTTAGACTGGCACTGTTCAATAGAAACATAATGTGAACCAAAAATGCAAGTCTCATATGTAATTATACATTTTTTAGTAGCCGCTTTTAAGTAAACTTAAACAGTAGCCGTTTACGTTTTTAAACAGTAAACAGGTCAGGTGCAGTGGCTCATGCCTGTAAACCCAGCACATTGGGAGGCTGAGCTCAAAAGGTCAGGGCTGCAGTGAGCTATGATCACACCACTGCACTCCAGCCTAGGGGGACGAAGTGAGACCCTGATGCAAAAAGAAAAATAAACATAAAATCAACAGGAATAAACAAGTGAAATTAAAAATGTATTTTATTTAATGAAATATATCCAAAATATTATTTGAACATGCAATCAATATGAACAAATATTAAGGAGCTATCTCACATTTATTTCACGGTCAGCCTTTGGAATCCAGACTGCGTGTCATGCTGACAGCACATCTCCATATGGACTAGCCACATTTCAAGGCTCAGGAACCCTTTGTGGATAGTGGCTGTCCTGTTAGGCAGATCGGTTTTAGGCATTCTTAGCCCCTAGTATCCCATAGTTAAGTGACAGCAAAATATACACAAAATATGTGAGTCAACAGATTGTCACCAGGCACACATTTCTGTCCTTGCGCTGTTCTTGTTTATTGTTTGATCGTTTTCACTGATGGTTGGGATGGTGCAGTGTTCAGGAACCCGCTCTGCAGTGGGCACATAGTCAACACTACTGCGCTCTGCACTTAAACATTGGTTAAGAGGGTAGATTTCATGTTATGTTTCTTTAGCCACATTAAAAACAAACAGACAAACAGCGACAAAAAAAACAGCCACGCTGAGTCAGAGAAATCTTACTTTCAAATCTCAGCTCTACCACTCACAACATGTGTGAACGTGGGGAAGTTACTTTTCTTCCCTTGACTTTGGTTTCATCATCTGTAAATGAGGATAATTATACAGACCTCGAAGGAGTGTTATGAAGAGTAAATGAGATACTGCCTATAAAATGCTAACCCCAGTGCACAGAACATATTAGGCCCTTAAAAATATTAGGTATTGGCCGGGCGCAGTGGCTCATGCCTGTAATCCCAGCACTTTGGGAGGCCAAGGTGGGCAGATCATGAAGTCAGGAGTCCGAGACCGGCCTGACCAACGCGGTGAAACCCCATCTCTACTAAAAATCCAAAAATTAGCCAGGCGTGGTGGTGCATGCCTGTAATCCCAGTACTCAGGAGGCTGAGGCAGGAGAATTGCTTGAACCTGGGAGGCGGAGCTTGCAGTGAGCCGAGATAATACCATTGCACTCCAGCCTGGGCAATAGAGTGAGACTCCATCTCAAAAAAAAAAAAAAAAATTAGGTATCACCGCTAGTATATCACTACTAACTGTATATACATTGATTTGGTAGGCGTGATAATGCTGGGAAAAATAGGTATAAAAAATCAAGGCTCAAAAAGCTTTTCTCCGATAGGATTTAACAGATTGAGTAAAACAAAAGGAAATTTAATATGAATAAGTTTAAGTATGGCACTTACAGTAAAAAATCCAACTACACATGAAGATAGGCTTTTAGGTAAATTGTAGCTCATAGTAAAAGAGGTATTTATTTACTCATATGACAAAATATAATTCAGAATAAAATTATTTTTAAAACACATTTTTATTTTATTATCTTTATAATATAAAAATTCAAATACAGTCATGTCCCTCATAACATTTTGGTCAATAACAGACCACATGTATGATAGTGGTCTCATAAGATGATAATGGAGTTGAAAAATTCCTATCACCTAGTGATGTCATAGCCATCCTTATGTTGTAGTGCAGTGTATCACTCACATGTTTATGGTAATTCTGATGTAAACAAACCTACTGTGCCGCCAGTCTTATAAAAGTATAGCACATATAATGATGTATATTGCATAATATTTGATCATGATAATCAACTATATTACTGGTTTATGTATTTACTGTACTATACTTTTTATCATTGTTTTAGAATACACTTATTCTACTTATAGTTTTAAAAAGTTAACTGTAAACCAGCCTCAGGCAGGTCCTTCAGGAGGTTTCCAGAAGAAGGCATTGCTGTCATAGGAGATGACAGCTCCATGCATGTTATCATCCCTGAAGACCTTCCAGTGGGATAAGATGTGGAGGTGGAAGGCAGGGATATTTATGATCCTGACCCTGTGTAGACCTAGGCTAGTGTGAGTGTTCTTGTCTTAGTTTTTAACAAAAAAAAATTTTTAAGGTGAAAAAAAAAAGGAAAAGGAAAAAGCTTATAGAATAAGAATGTAAAGAAGGAAAATAGTTCTGGACAGTTGTACAATGTGTTTGTGTTTTAAGCTAAGTGCTATGACAAAAGAGTCAAAAAGTCAAAAACAGTTTTACAGTTTATAAAGTGAAAAGGTACATTAAGCTAGGGTTAATTTATTATTGAGGAAAAAAGTTTTGGCTAGGTGCGTGGCTCACGCCTGTAATCCCAGCACTTTGGGAGGCTGAGGCGGCCAGATCACTTGAGGTCAGGAGTTTGAGACCAGCCTGGCCAACATGGAGAAATCCTGTCTCTACTAAAAAAACAAAAATTAGCCAGGTGGTGGCGGGTGCCTGTAATCCCAGCTGGATGAGGCAGGAGAATTGCTTGAACCCAGGAAGCAGAGGTTGCAGTGAACCGAGACTGCGCGACTATACTCCAGCCTGGGTGATGGAGCAAGATTCTGTCTCCAAAAAAATAACCAGAAAGAAAGTAGTTTTTTCATAAAGTTAGTGTAGCCTAAGTGTCCAGTGTCTATAAAGTCTCCAGCAGTGTATAGTAATGTCCTCAGCCCTCACATTCACTCATCAGTCACCCACTGACGTGCCCAGAGTAACTTCCAGTTCTGCAAACTCCACTCATAGTGCTTGACACATGAACCATTTTTTATCTTTTACACTATGTTCTTACTCTACCTTTTCTATGGTTAGATATATTTAGATACATAAACACTTGCCATTGTGTTACAATTGCCTACAGTGTTCAGTACAGCAACTTGCTGTACAGGTTTGCAGCCTAGGAACCATAGTCTGTGCCATGTAGCCTAGGTGTGTAGTAGGCTACACCACTTAGGATTGTGTAAGTACACTCTATGATATTTGTACAATGATGCAATCACCTGACAATGCATTTCTCAGAACGTATCCCTGTCCTTAAGTGATGCATGACTGTAGCACTAAAGAGTATACAGTAAAGGGTTAGAAACGCCCTTCCCCTACACTCTAGAAGTTAACATCCACTGTCCACATTTTCTGCCACGCCCACCTGGAAATATCGTATACCTAAACAAGGATGTATTTGTTTATCCTTTTTCTATTTTAACACTTAGGGGGATAGACTGTTATTAATACTCTTGTGCATCTTACTTGGAAAGGGGTTAAATAAAACTGAAGTTGGATTTAAGTTCAATAGCATGCAGAAATGTGATGTGTCACTCCAAACTTTCATTCAATTTTATGCTTCAAAAGAAGTAGGCTGTCAAGTGGAAGAAGCCAGCCACCGCTATTTAGAACATGTCAGCACATCTGAAATTTTTCACTTGCATATGGGCATGACCTTTTAAGACAAATACTGACAAATTGTGTGTGTGTGGAGGAGGGTGAAAAAGGAGGTAAAATATTAAAACTATTTCTTGACCGAAGACCAGCTGTTTGAGGACTTAAGGATATTTGAACTGTAGAAGGGACATCTTGGAGGAATTCTCTAGGAAAAAATATCCATTGGAATGAGCTCAGAGAGAAGTGCTCACCCAGGGTTCCGTCAGTTATGTGAGATATATATATATAATTTTTTGGGGGGGGGATAGAGTTTTGGTTTGTTGCCCAGGATGGAGTGCAGTGGCACAATCTTGGCTCACTGCAATATCTGCCTCCTGGGTTCAAGCAATTCTTGTGCCTCAGCCTTCTAAGGAGCTGGGATTACAGGCGTCTGCCACCACACTGGCTGATTTTTTGTATTCTGGAGAGATGGTGTTTCACCACATTGCCTAGGCTGGTCTCAAACTCCTGAGCTCTGGCAATCCTCCTGTCTTGGCCTCTCAAAGTGCTAGGATTACAGGCGTGAGCCACTGCACCTGGCCTATGTGGCATATTTTGACTATGTAAGGACTTTTGTGGAGATGAAGAGAGGTAACACATGTAAAAGGGCTTTTTTTCTTTCTTTCTTTCTTTTTCTTTTTTTTTTTTTTTTTTTGAGATGGAGTCTCGCTGTGTCGCCTAGGCTGGAGTGCAGTGGCATGATCTTGGCTCACTGCAAGCTCCGCCTCCTGGGTTCATGCCACTCTCCTGCCTCAGCCTCCCAAGTAGCTGGGACTACAGGCACCCACACCACGCCTGGCTAATTTTTTGTATTTTTTAGTAGAGACGGGGTTTCACCGTGTTAGCCAGGATGGTCTCAATCTCCTGACCTCGTGATCTGCCCACCTTGGCCTCCCAAAGTGCTAGGATTACAGGCATGAGCCACTGCACCTGGCCCACTGCAGCCTTGACTGACTGGGCTCAAGTGATCCTCCTGCCTCAACCTCCTAAGTAGCTGGGACTATAGGTGTGTACCCCATATTCAGCTAATTTTTTATTTTTTTGTAGAGACAGGATCTCACTATGTTGCCCAGGCTGGTCTCCAACTCCTGGGCTTAAGCGATCCTCCTGCCTTGGCCTTTCAGAGTAAGGATGGAGACCACCCTTCATATTGTCTTATACCCAATTCCTGCCTCCAAAGAAAGAAGTAAAGACTAAAAGGCAGAAATGAAATCCACAGGCAGATAGCCCGGTGCACGCCCTGGGCCTGGTAGTTAAAAATCAGCCCCTGACCATAGATTCCAGACATTGTGTGGAAAAGCATCGTGAAAATCCCTGTCCTGTTCTGTTCCATTCTAATTACCAGTGCATACAGCCCCCAGTAATGTACCCCCTGCTTGTTCAATTGATCACGACCCTCTCACGTGGACCCCTTTAGAGTTGTAAGCCCTTAAAAGGGATAGGAATTGCTCACTCAGGGAGCTCGGTTTTTTTGAGACGCAAGTCTGCTGAAGCTCCCGGCTGAATAAAGCTCCTTCCTTCTTTAACCCGGTATCTGATGAGTTTTGTCTGTGACTCACCCTGCTACAAGAGTGGTGGGATTACAGATGTGAACCACCATGTAATAATGCCTTTCTTTCTTTCCCTTCCTTCTTTCCTTCCTTCCTTCCTTCCTTCCTTCCTTCCTTCCTTCCTTCCTTCCTTCCTTTCCTTCCTTCTTTCTTTCTTTCTTTCCTTCCCACCCTCCCTCCCCCCCTCCCTCCCTCCCTTCCTTCCCTCTCTCCCTCCCTCCCTCCTTCCCTCCCTCCTTCCTTCTGGGGGCTAGTGAATGATGGTGTTTCTACATACTGCTTGAGGAACGGACTCCCCTGTCCTCTCTTCCATTTCCAGTGTTTCGACTATCCCCTCTAAGTGCAGACTTTGTTTCAGCCTTTACACAAACAGTTACATGGATTCTGCCTTTGGTATCTTCCCAGTAAGAAGCCAATGGCCTGTGGCAAGGCTCTATTCCTATTGTTTATTAACTGAGCAAACTTGGGCAACACAAGTACGTTTTATCAGCCCTTTATTCCTCATTGCCAGGTAGAACTCTGAGTCATATTCATCCCCCCCGTGGTTGGATCAAATGAGAAAGCTCTTTCTAAAGTATCAAGAGCTGATGATTTCTATTTCCTGTCTCTGAATTACCACCTAAATCAGGCCAGGTTGCCTCTCAATTCAAAGTTGCATTCACCTCTTAACCATTCTTCCTCCCTCTAGTGTCCACTCATACGCAGCCTATTAGACATGAAAGTGCCAGAATGATCTTTCTAATGCTCTGATTATTTTAAAATATAACCTCCCATTGCCTGTAAAATAGAGTCCAAACTTCTTAGCATGGAATTCAAAACTCTCCCCATTCTGAGGTCAAAGCCACTGTTCCAGCCTAGCTTCCAACCAATCAGGAGTCTACCCACTCTCCCTGGTCTGTCTTCACTTTCTGAAAGTCTACTTACCCTTCAAGCCTACTTTAAGTCAACAGTTTTCTGTTATACATTTTCTGAACTGTACAATGAATCCTGCCCTGCTGGGACTGCCACAGTATTTGATCTGCACTTCTATCACGATGCCTCCTACGTGATCTCACCTGATGAATTGGAAGTCACTTGAAGTCATGGATTGACCCTCATGCATGTTCACCATAGAGCTTTGCACTGTAGCTTACACATAGTAGTGTTAAAAGACCAACTGAGACACACTGAAATATCAAAGAGTTTGAGCAAAAATTGATTCATAAATCGGGCAGCTCCAGACCACATGTGGCTCTAGGGACTGACAAAGGGACAGGAGGGAAAAAGCTTTTATAGGGTGAATGAGGAAGCAAGGCAAAGAAAATGTTTGATTGGTTAAAGTGGAGCAATGGCCTTATTTGGATCATTCCAGTGGACAGCCCCCAGTTAGAGGTTAGTTGGAGGTTTCTGACTGGCTAAGCTTGTTTTGTTTTACTGTTTACACTGAATTAGGTTTTAACTTGCTTAAGTAGGAACCCAGAGCACTGGAGCTGCCTCAGCCTAATGACCTCCCAATTAATTATTTTAACAGTAATTATTCAACAAATTACATTGAATAGTATGTCCATTAAAAAAAAAATATATATATATATATATATATTTGCTATCACTAGGTGCCCAGCATTTTGCTATAGCAAAGAAAGCTTCATACTTGTCTCTGACCAAATAAAAAATATTGTTGAGGTGACAAGGCAACAATTTAAAAACTATATAAAGGACTCCATGATTAAATGCTAAGTTTCCCATTTATATGTACACATAGTTGCACATAAAAATCTTTAAGGGGCATTATATAAGCTTTAAAATTTATAACTTGTTTTAGAAATGATTGAAATATAAGAAATTATGTCTTGAAATAAATACATTTGCTAAAATTTAGCCCAAATTCAATGTACAGTTGCTCTCAAAGTAATCTAGTTTTAGGTTCTGTGACAAATGAAAAATGGCAAGATAAACTTCTCTATAGTTAGCAGTATTTAAAGTCATCAGCTTGAAAAAGCAAGCTCAATTGGACTTTTGGTGTCTTATTCAGGTTCCTTCTAGTCTATTAACAACCTAAGTTATTAAACTTTTAGAATGATAAAAATAAATAAAGAAAGAAAACAGACAAAGACTGTAGAGTTCCTGAAAGCAAACAACAAGTGGGCAGAGATTAGAGGTGGGGAGGAACCTAGTAGCTGGGTTAATAGAAGGTCAGGATGGAGGCACACAAGAATATCTCTAAGCAAATGCCTGGAAATTCATAGGTAAGTTGAGTACTGGCTAGAAAGACTGATAAACCTAGCTTTAGATCTATCCAGTGTCATTGGACACTGGTGACTCTGAGGCTTGTGCTCCAAGGCCCAGGTCCCTAACCTTGATTGAAAAAGTCTGAGAAAAGACATGGGTTAGTGAATAGAGCATTGGATTAGAAGTTTGTGTTTTCTGATTTCCAAGAGCCTGTGAACAACACCAAAACAAAACAGAAAAGACTGATTTAGCTTCGTGGGTGATGATGAAGCCTCACTCTGATTTGAACTCAGAATACAGATGTTTTGCTATGGTCTGAAAGTATGTGCCCCCTGCCAGCCCCAAATTCATATGTTGAAACCTAACCCCCATGTGATGGTATTGAAGTGAGGTCTTTGGGAGGTGACTAGGTCATGAAGGTGAAGCCCTCATAAACGGAATCAGTGCCCTTGTAAAAGAGGCTTGAGGGTGCTCCCTGGCCCCTTCTGCAATGTGAGGACACCCAGAAGGTGAAATCTATGAGGAATGAGCTCTCAGTAGACACCACATCAGCTGGTGCCTTGATCTTGGACTTTCAGCCTCCAAAACTGTGAGCAATACATTTCTGTTCTTTATATATTATCCAGTCTCGGGTGTTTTGTTATAGCAGCCTAAATGGACTAAGGTAATGTTTCAGTGTCTTAACGCAAAAAAACACATTGTCCGAAGTTATTTGTTACTTCTCTCCCATTATAAGCATGAACTTTAAAAGCTACTTTATATTAGCACTTGAATAAACAGACACTAACACTCCCCAAGGATGTCAAAATATTTGTTGCATAATAGTTTCAGGTTTATACAAATAATGTCTTCACCAGCACCACAGAAATTCTGTAGAAACTTCTCCTCACCCTGGGATGTTATTTGTTGATACTGATTTCAATACGCTCACCTCACTGAGTATAGGCCAGAACGCAGAGCCTGCCTTTAAAATGGTAAGGCTGGCTGGGCGTGGTGGCTCACATCTGTAAGCCCAGCACTTTGGGAGGCTAAGGCGGGTAGATCACGAGGTCAGGAGTTCAAGACCACCCTGGCCAAGATGGGGAAACTCCGTCTCTACTAAAAATACAAAAATTAGCTGGGTGTGGTGGTGGGCGCCTGTAATCCCAGCTACTTGGGAGGCTGAGGCAGAGAATTGCTTGAACCTGGGAGGTGGAGCCAAGATCGCATCACTGCACTCCAGCTTGGGTGACAGAGTGAGACCCCGTCTCAAAAAAGAAAAAAAAAATGGTAAGGTTGGCATTGTCTAAAGTTGTGTCTCTTTTCTCGAGTCCTGACACCACGGACCTCATGCTGCTGTCTAGCTGACCCTAACCTTCTTTTCCTTCTGCAATCCATAATTCTCTGAAGTATGTGCTTTAAAATGATTTCAGTGCCACGATACTTCAAAGTGATTTCTTTTCTTATTTCACCATCACATAGCTGAACCTCCTATCACCTACCTTGAGTGATTACTGCAGGCAAGACTGCAACGTAACCAATGAAATTAAAGGAATTCACGCAGGCTGGGCGCAGTGGCTCACACCTGTAATCCCAGCACTTTGGGAGGCCGAGGTGGGTGGATCACCTGAGGTCAGGAGTTTGAGACCAGCCTGGCCAACATTGTGAAACCCCATTTCTACTAAAAATACAAAAATTGGTCGGGCGTGGTGGCATGCGCCTGTAATTCCAGTTACTTGGGAGGCGGAGACAGGAGAATTGCTTGAACCCTGGAGGCAGAGGTTGCAGTGAGCTGAGATCATGCCACTGCACTCCAGTTTGAGTGACAGAGGGAGACTCTATCTCAAAAAAGAAAAGAAAAGAAATTCCTGCTAAGGTGTGAACCGAATGTCAAAATGCTTCCCACCCCTTCCTTTCCCTTACTCCCACACAGGCAGACTGGTCACTCTCCTGAAGACACCCACCGTTTACATAAGTGAATGAATAAATACCTGACATCCAGAAATGTGACTAGGTAATTAGTGGAAGGTGAGGCACAGTGAAGAGGTGGAAAATTCTGGGCAGTGGGTGGGGTGGGAAGCCTGGGTGCTGTCAATCACACCGCCTGCACTAAAGCTTCTTCCTATCAGTCTCACCCAGTTGCAACAGTCCAGGGAGAATATTGTGCCAATTTCAAAGACACTGCTTCTGGGGTGGGCTCTAGGAGGTGGTAGATTAAAGGGTATAAAACAATCCAAAGTGCAGGGCTCTTTTACTTTGGGTGTCTGAAGCGCTGAGAACACTTTGTAATTTTGATCCCCTTGAATGTATTTAGAAAATTAAATCCCTTTATAATTAAAGCCAATAATGAAAGGGCATTAAAGTTATCCAATCTATACACAGCATTAGTTTTTAATCTGCGGTTGGGCTGTAGCCTTTACTTCTTGATCTTTTCTATCTCTAACCTGGTTATAACTGCCTGTCATTTTTACTTTTCCTGGGAGGGGCAGAGCCTCTCTTTTCTCTTTTCCTCTGAGATGTGCGACGTTTTTTTTTTTTTTTTTTTTTTTTTTTGCCTAAGTTGATGGATAGTTTCCGAGATTTAATCCCTTTCTCTGGTTTCCTGACATTTCCACTTAGAGTTTACTCTTGTGTTCATGGCCAGAATGAAAGGCATGTTTACTAGTGCTTTGAAGTTTCAAAAGTGGGCCTGGCGTTCTTGCTGACTGCTGCGGGTACTGCTGGACAAGGCCGTGCTGAGGACAGCGCTCCCGGCGGCAAGGAGCGACCTGCCCCGGTCTGGGGCCCCCAGCCCTCCCGGCGGCGAGTGGGAAGTAGCAGGAAGCAGGCTAGATTCCGCCCTCGGGGAGGGCCGGGGGTCCTGGGACTAGAGCCAAGCCTCCTCCCCCCGACGTCCCGCCGGTTGCGAGTCAGAGCCTCGGTACCCCCACCCCCGAAACAGCCTGCTTCGTGGAATCTGAAGCTGGGCCGTCCCCTTGGCAGGGCACGGCTCGGTGAGGTTAGGAGCTGAGGAGCGCTGGCAGGTGAAGGGGGAGTCTGGCGCCGGGCTGGAGGTGAGGGGGCGTTGAGGGGTGGCACAGAGGGAGTGGAGGCGGGGCTGGGGGTGAGCCAGTGAGCTGGGGGGGTGGCACAGAGTGGGTAGAGACAGAGGTGGGAGTGAGCCGGAAACACGGGGTGGGGATGAGTGGGTTCGGAGCTGAGGGTGAGCCAGTGAGCTGGGGGTGACACAGAGGGCGTGAGGGCGGAGATGGGGGTGAGCCGGGAAGCTGGGGGTTGGCACAGAGGAGGTGGGGACAGGTGGGGGGTGGTGAGTGGGTTCGGAGCTAGGGAGGGGCACAGTACAGTGGTGACGGGGCTGGAGGTGAGTCGGGGGGTTAGAGGGTAGGCACGTGGAGTTGGAGATGAATTAAGGCGCTGGAGGGGCACAGAGGCAGGGGGGCCACTCAGGTGGAGGCGAGCCCGGCTGCTGGACGCGGACGCCACCCGGACCCGGGGCCCGCGCGGAGGCCACGAGGGGAGGGGGCGGGGCCCGTGGGGGCGTGGCGAGGGAGGGGAAGTGGGCGGGGCACCGCCGGGAAGGGGGCGGGCCGGGGCAAGCCTTGGGTTGGGGCAGCGGGGCGGGCGCGTGGCCCGGCAGCAGCGCGATGAGTGGGGCCCGGGCGGCGCCCGGGGCCGCGGGCACCGGCGCGGTCCGGGGGCTGCGGGTGGACGGGCTGCCCCCGCTGCCCAAGAGCCTGAGTGGGCTGCTGCACTCGGCGTCGGGCGGCGGCGCGTCGGGGGGCTGGCGGCACCTGGAGCGGCTGTACGCGCAGAAGTCGCGCATCCAGGACGAGCTGAGCCGCGGGGGCGCGGGCGGCGGCGGGGCCCGGGCGGCAGCGCCGCCCGCCAAGCCTCCCAACCTGGACGCCGCTCTGGCGCTGCTCCGCAAGGAGATGGTGAGTGGGGCTCCGCGAGCGGGGGCTCCTCCCGGCCGGACTCGCCGTCCCGGGAAAGTTCGCGGGGACCGCGCTCTCTCCGGAAGTCCCGGCGCCCACCCGCCCTTTCGGGCTCCTCGGCCCCCGGCGGCTGCGCCCTCCTCCCAACGACCCCCCTTTTTCTCGCGCGCCCCGTGCCCACGATTGGGCCCCCCCGCGGGAGAGGCCCCCGCGCAGAGGGCGGCTTTCTTACGCCTGGCGCCCTCAGTCCGGCCCCGCTGGCTCGGAAACCTGGGCGCCCGGAAGCGCTGTGCGGGGGTCGCGCCTGGCCTGGGGGCGGGGGTGGGGGCGGCCTTGTCACCCCTCCCCGAGTGAAACAGACCTTCCCCGTGGGGGAAAGGCTTTTACAGCGGCCCAACGGGTTAATGAGATTGCGTTTTCCTACCACGAAGAGGACAGCTTTTGTCCATCGCCAGTGTAGACAGCCGATTGAAACAGCCCGGCCCCCTCCCCGGCGCCCCAGGCCGCGCGTCCATGATCCGATTACCGCGGGATGGCCCCGGCGCACAGATGGCTGTGAAAGCGGACGTATACCCCGGGCGAGGGAGGCGGGCCAGTCCCTCAGCCCCTCGAAGCTGATTGCCCAAACCCGCTTGAGAAAGGTGGGAGGTGGCTGTCCTCCCGGTCTGGGTGCTGTCCATGTGAGTTCTGCGCCTTGTGTCTGAGCTCCAAACCGTGGGCTCAGTCTTTCTCTGTGCTTGGGAAGTACATTAGCTGTTTGTGGACCAGAACACACATGATTTAGGGTAACGCTAAAAGTAGGACAAGGGCAGGGGTTTAGGCAACAGCGAGTTTTTCCCCAGCTTTCTCGGCCAGGCATAGGCCAGACAAGAAGAAAACAAAAACTTTTCCTCTTTTCTGCCATCTTACTGGCCCCCAACACCTCCTCCCAATCCCCTCCTTTTAAAAGCCTCCCCTTCTATTCACCTCGTCCAGGTTGTCTCTTTTCCCTATGGGTAAATTATTAAGGAAATCTAACATTAGGAAGGCTGCCTTTTCACAAAACTAAATTTGCCAAAAAAAAGTTGTTACAGGAATCTTTTAAATATGCATCTAGTGCATTTAAGATATTGTTTAGAAAAATTCAGAGTATGCATACTTTTTTTAGGAGCATTATCTGTTCTGAAAACTAAGACTTAATTGAATTCAGAAAGCAGCCTTAACACTTTTAATCAAAGAGATATTGTCTTCCTACTCTGTAGCTGGCATTGAAGTGATTTCCAATTCTCACTGAAAAGATTTTCTAAGCTTCTTACAGAACCACTTAAATTCCAAGCCAACTGTTTTTAATTTATTAAAAAACATTCATTGACATAAGCATCACACAGCTGGTGAACTGCATTTTAATTAGATAAATCTACACGTAGTGTGTTTACAGTCTGAACTTGGACATAGCAGAACCACGGGGGTGAAGTAGGAAGATCATCTTTGATTATTTAAGTTCCATACTTGAGCAAGAGACAGAAAAACTTCAGGGCCACTCCTGTTGTGAAGCTGTGGTTTATAAACATGCTCTGGAGTCTTGCTATGGTGGCTTGGGAGTCAACGTGCTATTCCCAAAAGTATTTTTCCAGGTCCCTTCTGGTGTGACTAAAGCACAACCACATCCGTATAATTACGCCTTGAACCAGAGCTCTCTGTAAGCCTATTTGAAGCACAAGAAAAATAAACAGCCATCTTTGGTCTGCCTGGTATTTAGCTGAGATAAAGATAAGGTATGCCTGCAGGCCTTGACAAGTTCCTTTCAAGAAATGTCACAAGGCCTTTCAAGTTGCCCAGAGAATCTTTCAACTTTTTAGTTGATATACTGACTTGGGACCATGGGGTCTGAGTGGACAGCTCAAGCTGAGACTCCCTCTGGGGAGGCCTTGCAAAATAAGAACTGGGAGTTCATTTCTGAGATATCTGCAGAATAGTTTGTGTTGATCTGTTTAAGTTGAAGGCCTGAGGTCAAATCTGTGGCAGGAGACATAACTAGATGTCATGGCAGAAAGTGATAAATGCCTTAATTTTTATTTATATTTTTTAAAGCAAGCATAGAAAGGGACAACTTCCAGCAGGGACAGGGAGCAGGGTGGTGTGGAAGACCTCAGAAGGAGAAAGAATTTCAACAAGGGAAAAAGGCACCAGGAAGGCAGCTGCGGAGCTGGAACTGGGAGTTCCCCAGTTTGAAATGGGAGTGCCCCAGTTTGAATTGTGAGCAAGAAGGGGCTAGGCAGGTTGACCAACTGGACTCTGGAAAGCTGAGTAGCAAGGATGGGCGTTCAGCAGGAGAATGGTACTATCCCTGTTGGACTTTGAAGAAATGAATTCTACAGCAGGGTGCAGGAGGGAGAGCTGGACTTTGGAGGCTCAACGGGAAGATGAGAGGTGTTCATGGGAGAGGTGATGGAGTCCCCAGCAGGGTAGGGGCTTGCTAATGTGAAACAAGACTCATGTGGGAGACACTTTTCTGAAGCAGAAGCTGGAGGAATTACTGAGTCAGGGAACATGATGAAAAGGGGATCAAATATAACTTAAGCTTTTTTATGCAAAATGTAGCCAAGCAAAAAATTAAAAATTACAGTGCTAGCACCTAGAAATAATCACTTTTAATATTTTGGGGTATCTTCTGTTAGGTGCAGTGTAAGTGCTTTCCATATAGTATCTAATTTAATTGTATAAATTCTCCATGAGATAGATACTCAAAGTCTGTTTTATATTAAAGAATGGGATGCTGAGAGTTGAACTCCCATAAGGTCACAGACCGTACCAGGTCTGTTTGGTTCCAAAGCCCTATTTAACCATTGCAGTCTGCTGTCTGTGCACATGCACACACACACACGCACACACATACATACAACACATTGATCACGTATATTTTGGTTTGCTTTTTGGGCCGCACATTGCAAATATTTTCCCAGTCAAGATATAATGACTTCAGTGAGTGTGTCATATACCACTGTATGGCAGTAAGCAAGGTTTTGAAGCTTAATAATCACTGGTGAAGTGGGGTTCATTGGAGCATTTGGGGAGTCAGGAGGAGTGGTTGCTTTAGGGAGGAAAGTAATTTGTCATCACATCAGCTGAAGAGCATGTTAAACATTTCAGAATGTGGAGCTGGAAGCTGGAAGAGAGGTTTTGGTCTGCAGATAACTGGTGGAAGAGATGGTTGGAGCTGAGGGAGTAATATGGTCTCAATGGGAGGAGAGGCCATTAGGATGCCAAGGGTGGAACCTGGGAGAGCTGGAGTCCAGGGCTGAGAAGGGTCTGTCCCATGACTGCTGGTGCCCTCCTCTGCTTGGAGAGTTGTGGTTTCAGCTCCAAGTTTCAACACCTCCTGTTCTAGTAACCCTTGTGAAATTCTGCACTACTCGTAAGTCCTCGTCCCCTCCCCAGAAGGGCCCGTTTGGAAAGCTTCAAGGGTCACACAGATAGTTACTGGTCTATAGACCAAAAAAGTCCTTTTGAAAAAGTTGATGATGATTATTTTTACATCAGAGAATATTTTTAGATCGTGTTTAAGAGATGATTACTGGGTGTATGTTAGATAGAAAGTGCTGTGGACGCTTTAAGGGTGAATAGGATATCTCTAGATGTTAAGGGGCTTATCACACCTGGTTGATGTGGGCATCTTCACGGAAAAAGAATTGCTTTAGTTTGGACTAGTTTTCATTTTTCATGACCAAAGACTGTATATTAGTAACAGAAACTTAGTCTGGACTAGCTTTTGCGAAAGGAGAATCTTGTAGGCTGGATGTATGCGGAGACAGACTAGAACCAGGGCTTATGGGGAACCCAGGAAGTCCACTGAGGCCTTCTCTTCCCTCCTTCTCTGTTTTGTTTCTTTGCTCCATTTTGGAACCTGGCCGCTAACAGTGGCCCCCCTCAATTTTGGCTATGCTGCTTAGTTGCAGTTTGCAAATACTGTGGAAGGATGCCAGTTGGCCTCGCTTGGGTGGCCTGGCCAGCCTGGGCCAGCCAACAGTGACAAGGACAGGATTGTATTTTAATAAGATGGTGTGAGCATGTGGATGGAATCAGACACTGGGGATTCTCTAAAGAAAGAACAGTTTGCAAAAATGGAGCAAGGGGTAATGTAGTAGATATCTACTGCAGACCCCCTTCTATTTAAAAATACTTCGCCCTCAAGGATCCCACAATTTGAAAGATTCTTTTATCTGCTAAGCTGATGGCTAGCTTGGCTAACTAGATCTTGGTTGGCCTTTAAAATATTTGCATGTGGTTGAAGGATGTCCTTGACTGGGTGTCAGCTGGGACTCTTGGCACACACCAGTCCTTGCATAGATTTCTACATAGACTGCCCTTCCCAGCACCTGTGCGAGGTTAGGTCATCAACCTTACAGGTAACCAGAAGTCACACTAGAGTGTAGAGACACAAAGACCCTCAGCCCTGGGGGCAGGAGAGCTTCGAGGAACTGGGGATTCTTGGGTTCAGCTGCTCCCATGGTCAGCAGCAAGGTCTAGTAGCTTTGATTTGGAATCTTTTTGCCTCATTTTTTTCTTTAAACTATCAGTTATTTTGGTCTCCCACCTGTGCAGAGTGGGAAGTCATCCACACAGAACTTTTGAATTCCCAAATTGCAATGCTGTGTAAAGAATTGAACCTAAGAAAAAAAGAAGTTGAATTTGTGAAACCAGTAACAATTAGCTTTCCTACATTTTAGTTGAAACAACTAAATGCCTAATGAGTTTGTCCAGTGAACTGGATTCCAGCTCATTAGCTGGAATAACTGACACCCCAGTGGAGTACAGTCTTATCCTTAATGTGAAACCAGTGTCTTACAGAGGAAGTTTCAGTCTTTAAGAGGCTGTGATTGAGTCACGCTACGAAGCGCCATTTGGAATAAGAGGATTCGCTCCCAGTGCAGCATTCTTGATTGGCGTTGGTCAGAGGAGACTGGGGATGTCCAGCAGCCTTTAATACTGTCTGTTTTCACTGGTCTTTCCACTAGCATAGTCTAGCACAGCGATCCCCAAAGGATGGACTGCCAGCTCCAGAATCTCCTAGACTGCTGGCCCAAATGCAGATTTCAGGGCCACATTCTAGTGGAATCAGAAGCTGGGAGAAGGAATCTGCCTTTTTTTTTTGAGACAGAGTTTCGTTCTTGTTGCCCAGGCTGGAGTACAATGACGCGATCTCGGCTCACTGCAACCTCCGCCTCCCGGGTTCAAGTGATTCTCCTGCCTCAGCCTCCTGAGTAGCTGGGATTACAGGCACGCGCCACCACACCCGGCTCTTTTTGTATTTTTAGTGGAGACGGGATTTCTCCCATGTTGGTGAGGCTGACACCCCAGTGGAGTACAGTCCTTATCCTTAACGTGAAACCAGTGTCTTACAGAGGAAGTTTCAGTCTTTAAGAGGCTGTGATTGAGTCACGCTACGAAGCGCCATTTGGAATAAGAGGATTCGCTCCCAGTGCAGCATTCTTGATTGGCGTCTCGAACTCCTGACCTCAGGTGATCTGCCTGCCTCAGCCTCCCAAAGTGCTGGGATTACAGGCGTGAGACGCTGTGCTTGGCACGAATCCGCATTTTTAGCAAGCTCTTTAAGACTAGAGAAGCACATGAATCAGGGATCAAAAGCTCGAATTTGGTGTTAATAAACTATGTGATATAGTTCTGACAAGCCACTTCACTTTTTTGGGCTAAAATCTCTTATTGGGAAAATGAGAATTAAGTGCCATAAAGGGTCCTTTTGGCCATGGCTAGTATTCTTTCTTTCTTTTTTTTTTTTTTGAGATGGAGTCTCGCTCTGTCGCCCAGGCTGGAGTGCAGTGGCGCGATCTCGGCTTACTGCAAGTTCCGCCTCCTGGGTTCTCGCCATTCTCCTGCCTCAGCCTCCCGAGTAGCTGGGACCACAGGTGCCCGCCACCACACCCGGCTAATTTTTTGTATTTTTATTAGAGACGGGGTTTCACCGTGTTAGCCGGGATGGTCTTGATCTCCTGACCTCGTGATCCGCCTGCCTCGGCCTCCCATGGGATTACAGGCATGAGCCACTGCACCTGGCCGGCAATATTCTTTACCCCTCATGCCTCTGTGGTTCTTTCTGGTGCCTACAGAAGAAGTTTGCTCTGTCATAACTTTTGGGCACAGGTGCGGGGCCTGTCACCAAGCAATATGCTTGGTGTCCCCAAGGACACTTCACAGCTATACCTAGTTGCTGTGAATTCCTTGAATGCAAAGAATGGGAAGCAGGAAAGGAAGAAGGGTACAAGTTTGCTATTCTTGGGCTCAGTTCATCAAAAATTAGGCTGTCTATAGCAGTTACTAAGATTTTCAAGCCACTGCTACCCTGTACTTTTCCTGACCCCATCCCAGTATCCACCCTATACAAGCAAAAACTAAAAAAAGAATATCTAATGGTTTGTGTGTATGAAAGCGTGCCCATGTCTTTGTTGTGGGGTGGGGGACAGTAAGGGCAGTGTGTGGGTCGCTGCCTGGCTTCGTTCACTTGGTGCTATCTCCAAGTGAGGTTAGAGTTCTTGTCCCAAGATCTGAAGATATAAAGGATTCAAATTTTTTTTTAATACCACTTTAAACTTTGCTCTATTATAGTACCTACCTGTAAAGTACTATAAATTGATATGTTTCCTAACTCATAAGTATCTTACAACTCTTCTCCTTTTTTCCCTTTTGTTTAAAGGTATGCATCTGTTCAGTGTAAATGTAAATGTGCCCCAGTAATTGGCAGTGTGGGCACCTCTTCATCTGTAGATAGCCTCAAGTGAGCTGTAGCCCTGGCATTTCTGTACCTTGCAGACACTGGTGCCTCCCCTGCTCTGGGTCCTGGTCTCACCGACATGGCTGTAGTCCCCTGAGACCAGGTGGGCAAGGATGTTTAGGGAGGGTTCAAGAAGGGGACCATGCCCCCCACTCCCCTTGCAGTTCACTCCCACCAAGCTGCAGATGGAAGTTTGGCGGTTTTGCCCTGGGAATGCCTGCAGGAACTCCATGGAGACTTTAGACCCCACTTTGAAAAACCAAGCTTTTCGTAATCCTGTGGAGGAAACCAGACAGACCACAGACTCCATGCTCAGGAAGCGAGCCCTGAGGCTGGCTGCTCAGATATTTGCCCCCCTTGCCAGTGTCATTCCCCACATGGAGCCCTGGCCTCCTGGCTGCCTTGACCTTTGCCCACATGTTGCTGATGTTTGGAAGTGATGATTAGACAGAATTCGTAAAGGCTGCTTGTTGCTTCCTGTGGCTCATTCCCCACAGACACTTAACACAGGTGGTCACCCTCTCCCAGGAACTCTGGAGCCTGCTTTAGAAGTCTATAGAAATAGGCCGAGACGGGCGGATCACGAGGTCAGGAGTTCGAGAGACCGTCCTGGCTAACACGGTGAAACCCTGTCTCTACTAAAAAAAAAAAAAAAAAAAAGGCCGGGCGCGGTGGCTTAAGCCTGTAATCCCAGCACTTTGGGAGGCCGAGACGGGCGGATCACGAGATCAGGAGATCGAGACCATCCTGGCTAACACGGTGAAACCCCGTCTCTTCTAAAAAATACAAAAAAATTAGCCGGGCATGGTGGCGGGCGCCTGTAGTCCCAGCTGCTCGGGAGGCTGAGGCAGGAGAATGGCATGAACCTGGGAGGCGGAGCTTGCAGTGAGCCGAGATCCGGCCACTGCACTCCAGCCTGGGCGACAGAGCAAGACTCCGTCTCAAAAAAAAAAAAAAAAAAGTCTACAGAAATTCATTAAGACGTGGCCTTTCCCATTTTGTTGGGCACTCTCTGTTCACTTCCTTGATTGGCCCTGACTGCCATCAGCTGGCCTAGTTTTGCAGGTGTGCGCTTTCTGAGTCTCAAGGATTCGGGAGGGAGGCACCATCTTTGACCAGAGGAGAGATCTGGGGAGAAAGGAGGGCGTCTGTCCTCTGCCCAGGGCTCTCTAGTCAGGGGGTAATTATTGAGGAACCCCAGGCCTGTCCCAGCCAGGAGAGCCTAGGCTGAGGAAGAAGGTGACTGAGATGCACGTGAAAGCGAGTGTATTCTTAGGTCGGTGACTTGGTTCACTAAATGGATTAATAAAGTTTCTCAGCTTTCATTTCCAATAAGGTAAATATTGACAGGTATAACTCACATAAACAAAAGCTCTTTGGGACTCTCAGTTGCAATTAAAATTGGATATAAAATATCCAAGTTAAACGCTGTTAAAAGAGAAGTGGCAAGGTGTTTAACATCCCTTATTACCACAGATGTGTGCATTAAGACAATAAGGTATCATGTTGTACCTCCAAGACCGACAAAGACAGAAAAGCACGATCCTGTCACAGTGAGGGTTTGGAGAAGTAAACCTTCTCATGCATTGCTGGGGGATGGGGTGGGTGTAAAATGCTGCAGGGTTTTTTTGAGCGCAGTTTGGTAATACCTCTGAAATTGAATATGTATGCCTGTCTTTTGACCCTGTAATTGCATTTTTTAAAAACTCCAAAATGGCCTTGTATTAAATAGCAAAGCAGAATTGCAATATAATTTTAAGATATGTGTAACTTAGGTCACAAAAGTGATGTAAAATGTTTGCAGTATGACTGTTAAATCTTCATACAGTTAAAGCCAATTATTGACTTTTTTTATACCAACACAAACGTAAAATTATTTTGTGATGAAAAGTAGTCCAAATTGAATCACTTTATTGGTAAATATCTTTCTTCCCATTAGATTTTCCCATTGCTTTGGATCTGAGGCCCGGGATTGGGGAGGATTGGAAATGCGCCTTGGGCATTCTCCTTTTGTCCTCCTTGTCCCCCACAATTTCATATTCACACGTATATCTTACAGAAGCAGTCCACACAAGTGGATAACAGCACTTGTACATGGATGCATATTGCAGGATTTTTTAATAATAGTGACAGAATACTGTACAGTTGTTGAAAAGAATATGGTAACTATATATGTGTATAGAAAGATGTTCACAGTGTGAAGTTACAAAACAGTATTTACCTGACTTTGTGTATGTGGTAACAGTAGAGAAAAAACCATATGGGTGTACATAGTGCCTTGAGGAATATATGCTAAACTACTACAAGTGGATATCTGAAGAACCACAGTTTCAAAGTGTGGTCTGGGGACCCCAGGGGCCCCCGAGATTCTTTCAGAGGGTCCATAATTACTTGATGATGATATTGACAAATGTGACTTTTTGGTTATTGTATAAGAAAATGTACCAACATTTGGAAGATCCTGCATAATTTATTGAATCCATTTTCCACCTTTTTCATATGACGAATGCTTGATATTAAAAGATCCATTCAAAGTGCAAGGCTGATGGGTTTTAATGTAATAGAGTGTGAACATTTCATTGGTATAGTTCCAAATTCCACACTAAACAGCAATCAACTAAAGGGCAGTAGCAAAGAGGAATACCCCGATTGTCTGAAAAGGCTGTTGAAATACTCCTTCCTTTCCCAGTTATACAGCTGTGTAAGGCCAGAGTTTCTTCGTTTACTTCAACCAAAACAGCACATCACAAAGGACCAAATACAGAACCAGATAAGCCAGACATGTAAAAAGATTTATGAAAATGTTATTTGTGTTAACATGTAATGGGTTTATTATTATTATTATTATTATTATTATTATTATTATTGAGACAGAACCTCACTCTGTTGCCCAGGCTGGAGTGCAATGGCAAGATCTTGGCTCACTGTAGCCTCTGCCTCCCAGGCTCAGGTGATCCTCCCACCTCAGCCTCCCGAGTAGCTGGGACCACAGGCAAATGCCTCCATACCCAGCTGATTTTTATATTTTTTGTGGAGGTAGAGTTTTACCATGTTGTCCAGGCTGGTCTTGAACTCCTGGGGTCAAGCGCTCCCAGCTGTCTTGGCCTCCCAAAGTGCTGGAATTACAGGTGTAAGCCACCATGCCTGACTGGTTTATTATTTTTAGTGGATTAATACATATTTTAAATTTTCTCAGTTTTAATTTCTAGTAATGTAAATACTGATAGGTATAACCCACATAAACCAAAGCTCTTTGGGACCTTCAGTAATTTTTAAGAGTGTTTGGAGACCAAAACATTTGAGGTCTGCTGAGTGTTTATTTTTACAATCAGAAAAAAAAAAGAAAAGAATGTACAAAGACGTTTCTTAAAGAAAATGGTCAATTGCTTTTCTTCATCTGTTCCCAGGACAGAATGAGAGGAAATGGGCTTAGTTTGTACAAATGTTAGTTTAGGTTAGAGATAAACAAGAAAGTCCTTCTGAGAATTGTTAAATTGCAGAACTGGCTCCGTGTCAATGTGGATGCCCTCACTTGTAAGTTAGCAGGAAATCCAACCCAAACCGCTTTACCTGGTAGAGGAGTTTCCTGAAAAGTGTAGAGGTGGGATGTGCTTTGGGTTTAATGAGGCTTAATCTGGAGGCACAGTCATGCAATCTGGTTTATCTTCTGTCTCTGAATCCTGATGGCTCTTTAGAGTCTAGTCCTCAGCTTGGCAGGTCTAAAATATTAACAGGGGATGAAGCTGACCAAATGACACGAGTGTGTTTCTGCCCATTGGGAGGAGAAGGCTACATAGGAGACCACGTCATCAGAAGCTGTTTAGTGAGCACAGAGCTGGAACCCACCAGGAAGCTGAGAGTCCTTCAAGGGTGTTTCTGTCAAACTTGGGTAGTTGAGCTCATAAGCCGTCTCCAACTGCATCAACCCTGATGAAGTCTCTCTTTGGCTTTTTCTAAACAGTATGAAGGGCAGCATCCTTCAGTCAACACATCCTTTATCAGAAATCAGGTTACAATCGATTAGATCTCTGCTTTCTTCAATTACAGTCCAGGCCTGTGGATATAAACTAGACGTTGTGATTAGATTTGGGGTATTTACCAAGTCTTTAAAATAAATTTGTGAGCCATCTGTATATGCTTACTCATTCATTGTGTTTCTAAAAGATAACTGTGAAAGTTTGCTCATTGTTAATACATTTTCATAATAGAAAACTTAGAAAATTCAGAAAAGCCAGAAATAAAAATTGCCTGTGATCCAAGCAGCTTGCTATACCACTGCTGAGTCTGGGGCCTCTCTCTTCATCTTCCCTGCATAGGCAGTGCAGGGTGATGGTCAAAGCACCCATTTCAGAGTCCTGCAGACCTGGTGTCACTCTGCCACTGACTAGATGGCCTTAGGCAAGGGCCTTTGTCATCTTTTTTTTTTCTTTTCTTTTGAGATAGGGTCTTGCTCTGTTGCCAAGATTGGAATGCAGTGGTGCGATCACAGCTCACTGCAGCCTCAACTTCCTGGACTCAAGTGATCCTCCCACCTCAGCCTCCCAAGTAGCTGGGACCACGGGCACGTACCACCACGCCCAGCCAAATTTTAAAATATTTTTGTAGAAATGAGGGTCTTGTCATCTTGCCCAGGCTGGCCTGGAACTCCTGGGCTCAAGCAGATCCTCCTGCCTCAGCCTCCCAAAATGGTGGGATTACAGGCATGAGCCTATAATCTGCACCTGCCGGTTTTTTGGTTTCTAAAAAAACTTAACATTTTTCATGATGTTTTGGTTTAAATCAACACAAATTTCCTTTGAAAGGTTCCTCTCATCTTTTAAGCCTTGTTTCCTAGTGGTCATGTTTCTACTGTCCTTTCTGTAAGTTAGGAAGAACTCTCTCTCCCATGCAGCCGCCAGAGATATTCAGAGGCTTTCAGTGACCTAACACCCAGCTGGGAGCCACCGCCCTATCTGAAGTGTATTTGTATGTGGAGCCTACTGTTTTGAAAATTCCAAGTGAAAGGAAGCAGTTTCAAGGGTGGTTTGGGCTTGTTTGGCCCCATTGTTGGAAATGCTGTGGCTTGCGGGGCCACCTGCGTGTGTTGCGGGAGGGGTGGAGGGGAGCTCTGGGCATGGGAGAAGAGGAGTGAATGATCAGGAAGGAAGCAGGAAGCCTGCGCAGAGAGCGGAAGGACCTGCACTCCCAGTTTACAGCCATGGAAGCTGCTGATTGTTCTTGAATTTAAAGTGGAGAATAAAGGACCACAAATTGCAGGGTTTGAGCATTCCGTGTTTTTCTTAAATGAGCCTGTCTGCGTTTTCAAAACGTGTGCTTTCAAAAGAGAGCTGTATTTTCTGAATCCAGCTGTGAATGTGGAGACCAGCCGTCCTCCAACGACATGCGGGAACGCACCATTGAGATGCAGGCTGCTTCTGCTCCGAGAGTGGCTTGCGCGGCGGCTCCCCAACCACTGCTTTTTCTGGAATGGTGAGAGGTTCTTGTTCATGGTGACTTAACCATGTTTTGCAATCAAGTCCTTTTGGATGGTCACTCTCTCCCCTTCCTGCAACCAAGACCCACATACCTTCAGTGTAGAGAGATTGACCGCCAGGTCTGCTCTCTAAAGAGCGCTCCTGGGGGAAACTTGGTTGGGTGTCTAAAGAGCGCTCCTGGAGGAAACTTGGTTGGGTGTCTTTGGCCCTTGATGTGGTGGGAGGCACACGAGGACTCAGTAGTCTGGTGCTTCCCACGGGGACACCTGGTGGTGTGCAGGGCACTCCGTGGCTGCCCGTTCAGCCTGCACCTCTGTGACTGCCCGAGGGGTGCAGCCGGAGGTCTGTGGGTGCCAGCACCACCCCACTGCCAGGCCACTTCTGCAGCTACGTGTTCCCTGGGAGGGTGTCTGAGATCTCTGCAGCCAGGCATTTTCACTGATTCACCAAATATCTGCCTGTCTGCTCTGTGAGTTTCTGGGCTGGGTACTGAGAGATCCAAAAGGGAAATGGTGTTTGCCTTCATGGAGCTTGTCCCATGTCAGGAGAGAGAAGACCCGTACGCGCACACCGATAATAGAAAGAGGAGTAAATGCCCTAAGACAGATGGAGACGGCGAGGGGAAGGGGTGAACACTGGCTGAACCAATCACAGTCTGAAGAGTGGAGGGAATCAGGTACAGGGCGGGTGGTTGAGGAGCATTGACAGATGCAGTGGGGATGGGGGTGTAGTGGGGGACAGTCTGGGCTGTGCAGTCTACAGCTTGGGAGTCAAGGGCATAAGCCTGAAGAACAGACCAGATGGTGGAGTGCTGCCTACGGATCTTCCGCCTCCCTATAGAAAATGTAAGTGTTGCTGTTTAAACCGCCACAGCTGAGGAAGAGGGGCCCGGGCTAGGAAGTCTGGTTTACTGTGCAGCGACTTACCTCATGTCCTCCGAGCTGATTTAGAGGATTTCTGGTAAATCAGGAAGTTTAGTCTGGTGCCTGAAGGCAGTGGCATTGAGAGGCTGGGACGTGTGTAGGCGTGTGTGTGCGCGTGCATATGTATGTGTGTGCGTCTAATCCTTGTTAAATCCGTCTGAACTTTTGCCATGTGTTGGGTTGGGTAATAGGTGTGTGCGGGGCTGCGCTGTATTCCTAGGCGGGTCAGAATTCCTTTCTAGGCCAGTGTTTCACCTGATGACAAGGCAGCTTTGTGAGTCATCTGGGTGCTACAGTGCAGAAGTGTCCAGGGAGAGATCCTCTTTGCTTTCGACTCCTTGCCGGGTGCGTCACCTCGGTGGGCCTGGGAATAACTTGGAAATGGCACTGTCAGGAGAAAAGCCTGGAGCCAGGTGTCTGGCTGGAATGGAGTCATGGGGGAGTCAGAGCCTTTGAAACCTAGAAGCGTTCAAGCTCCTGTGTTTACCAGGGCCGACCTCAAACCATCCTAGGAAGGAGAAAATCAGACCTGCTCTGATACCAGGGTGCCTACTACTACTTAGGTGTTTCTCAGTGATTCATTCCTGGGGTGAGAAATTGAGTCTTGGATTTACCCACCCTGCTGGTGTCAGAGGGGCACAGCAGGGAAGTAGATCTAGGATTCCAGATGAACTTCTTCCATGATTTTTGAGCACATACTGATGTGACCCTGAGAGGGTGTGGCTTTCTTGATTAAACTTAATATGTATTTTATTAAATCCTAGAAAAGATAGGGACGTCAGAGCTGGCCAAGTCAGACTCCTGGGGCATGTTGATGGTATCCAGATGCAATTCTGCAGAGGAATCCTGGAAAACAGGAGCAAGTCTAGAGGAAAGGCCGCGGGTGGTTAGTGGGCAGGAGGTCATAATGAAAATAGTGGAAGGGCCTGCGATATTCAGCTTGGAGAGAAGAAGACAGGGTTGGGTTTTGTTTTAGGGCATATGGGTGGTGGAAAGTAAATGACCTTCAGATTAAAGGCTAGTTAGGAAAGAGTGAAATCAGATCTGTTTGGATGCCCAGCCATCACACCCAGCATCAAGGGCTCTGTGGGGCCTCCAGGCTGGGAGGCTTTGACTTTGTATAAAATAATCGTATTGGTTTGGAGAGGAGTGCACTGGTTTGGAAGGTCCTCCTTTTGGGGTTTGAGGTAAGATATCCCAAGTCCTTTCCTAATTGAGAGTTTCCCCTTCCTCATGAGGGAGTGTCACTGGCACATTGTCACCCTGCCTATGCTGGCTGTCTTCTGAGCGAAGGTGACCATCTGGCTCCTTCTCATGTACCACCTCAGTGCTGGATTGGGAGAGGAGCGGGAGGAACACAGTGGGACGGGGCGCTTCTGTTTTCAGAGCCTCGCTGCACCTACCGCTCCTTGAGGTGAGTCTGCCCACTAGCAGAGTGAAAGAGAAACCATGGAAATAATAATAACAATGAGAATAGAGGCTATTGATTTTTTTTTTTTAGTAGCTGAGCAATTTATCCATGGTTTCTCAGCTGGTGAGTGGCGGAGCCAAGATCTGAACCCAGGCAGGGAGGTAAGCAGGTTCCAGAGCCTGCACTTTTAATTCCGTGCTCTTCTGCTTGGCTGGCCTGAAATTCCAAACTTACAGGATAATAAATATAAGTGGCCCAGGAAAATCAGAAAGATATTTGTGTCAAGATCACTGGTTCTTTGCTGGAACTGGGCATCAGTATCATCTGGGTACTTTTTGTGTTATTTATTTCTTTTTTCAATAGAAAATTCCTAAACTAACTGACTTTTCTTTCCCTCTCTCTCTCCCTTCCTTTCTTCCTTCTTTCTTTCCCTGTCTCTCCTTTTTTTCAATAGAAAATTCCCAAACGATGGATAATTTTTAAAACACAAATGACAGATATGCTGTTTCCCTCCCTCTTGACAGACACACATCCTCTCGAACTCTAATCAAGAAAAAGAGCAAGCAGTGGTGTTTGCCCTAGGGTGTGGTGGCCTGGACATCTCTTAAGTTGCCCATTGCTTGCCTATTCAAGGTATGCTTTTGAGATGCCATTGAATGAAGTTTGCCCTCTGGGTACAGCCCTGGAAACTGTCTCTCTTTTGCTTGCAGTTCATTTAGGACAGAGAAGCAACAGTTTATATAGGGTCACAAAGTGTTTGAGCTGGCCATAGATGAGCCAGCCCAAATCCCCCATTTTATAGGCTGGCAGAGGGTCGGGACCTCAACCAAGCCACAGAGGATGGCAAAGCTGGGCCTGGAGACCACGCTCCCGACCTGTGGCCGAGGTCTCTTCGTAAGAAAGTTTAGAAATTCTAGTGTCATGAGTAGTTGTGGTAACAATAGAACCCACCTCTCTATCTGGAAGTCTTCTTGTGTGTCTTAGCGAAAGATGCTCTGAAGGCTGGGCAGAGTGGCTCATGCATGTAATACCAGCACTTTGGGAGGCCAGGGCAAATCACTTGAGCCCAGGAGTTTGAGACCAGCCTGGGCAAGATGGCAAGACCCCATCTCTACAAAGAATTTCTTTAAAAAAATTAGCCAGGGATGGTGGTATGCACCTGTAGTCCCAGCAGCTTGGGAAGTTGAGGCAAGAGGATCCCTTGAGCCCAGGAGTTTGAGGTGGCAGTGAGCTAGCTATATGGTCATACCACCGCACTCCAGCCTGGTTGACAAAGCAAGACCCCATCTCTAAATGTGTGTGTGTGTGTGTGTGTGTGTGTGTGTGTGTGTGTGTGTGTGTATGCTATGTAATAAAACATAGTTCTGATTTTTATGGTTTATTCAGGCCGTAGGAGAGAGACAGCCAGTGTTCACTTGGCCATTTAGAGTAGTTGGAGGGTATGAAGAATAAACCTGGAATTTAACACCCAATCTGTTTACAAGATGAACACTTTTTACCAGGCCTCAGCTTCCTTTTGTGAAAGCCCTACTGTCTTATGTGTAAAATCTTATTGCTAGGTAAATGAGTCATTTTGGTAATTATAAAATCTGTAAATCCTCTGACACTTTTTGTGTGCTTTTCTACATGCACATACCCGTGCATCTTTAGTGCTTTAGCCCAGGAGGCATTAGAATCCTGTTTATTGAATGGATTGATACTGAATCTCCCTAATAGCTCCATAAGAGAAATTATTGTTCCATTTTGCCATCAACCAAGGCACCGAGATGAAGGTGATAAATGCCTTGCTCAGGGGCCAAGAACTTGAAGGCAGGTCCCCTGGTGTCTTCTTGAGTTTCTTCTCGTTGCCATTCAGAGCAGGGTCTGTGGAACAGCAGCACTGCACAGAATCACCATAGGGGCTTGGTGGAAGCACAGCCATCCAGGGGCACCAGACCCACTGAATCAGTCTGTCTGTTGAACAAGATCCCCGGGTGGTTCTCATTCACTTTAAAGGTTAAGAGGCGCTGATGCTATTCTATGCTGCATTTCCAAGTGGCTTAACTGTTCTGTCTTTGGTATTGGTGTAAACGATGCATTTCCTGTTCTGACCCTGCTCTTTTCTCTGGGATGGGTGATGGGGAAGGGAGGAACTGGAAGATAAACAAGTATATGACTTTTATAAATGTTCTTTGTTCTTTTGCCGCTTGTTTTTGTGGGACTAGTTTGCAAGAGGCACTGTAGAGCCCTTCATCTTCCAGGGCTTTCTCGTATTCAGTCAGTTACTCTGGGGAGGGATCCCAGAACCATCTGGGATAAGACTGACCCTGCCTGGAGGAGAGGGAGGCAGTGTAACCTCTGACCACTGAGCTGCACAGAGGTGGGTGCTCCAGGGGTTTGTCACATTAGTCAGCTGCTGTCACTGGCAAGGGGCATTCTGTTGCCCCTGGGAGTTGAGAATGACTGCATCACTCAGATCCTAACACAGTAGCAGGGAAGGCCAATGTGGGTCTTCTCCGAGTCTAATTGGGAGAGAAGGTGACACACTCGTTTCTTGGCGTCCGAAGTGAAAGCAGGTGGGGCCACTAGAATGTGCAATGCTGTTGCTTCATCAGGCGTACTCAGGAGGGCCAGGGTAAATTCTGCAGGCTGACCTAGTTGCCCCACAGATGCGATCCTCCCTGGACTCATTGAGTAACGTCTGAGGTGTGGGCATAACACAATTAAGGTGTTCTCAAAGCTGGAAATCCAAAGCATCCGAGTGATGCTCTGAATCATTCGCCGTGTGGAAGGAATGTGCTGGCAGGCGCAGATTGCCGGTTGAGTGTTCCACCGAAATTAAACTCAAGTGCTGACTTCTTGTTTTTTACCTCCCCACCCCTTCCCTCAAGGTTGGTCTCCGCCAGCTGGACATGTCCTTGCTCTGCCAACTGTACAGTCTCTACGAGTCGATTCAGGAGTACAAGGGGGCGTGCCAGGCAGCCTCCAGCCCAGACTGCACTTATGCTCTGGAGAACGGCTTCTTTGATGAAGAGGAGGAATATTTCCAGGAGCAGAACTCCCTGCATGACAGGAGGGACCGAGGCCCTCCTCGGGACTTGTCACTGCCTGTCTCCTCCCTCTCCAGTGGCGACTGGATTCTGGAGTCCATCTAGAGGGTCTTGGGAGGGATGTGACTGTTGGGAAGCCCTTCCTACTGGACACACTGTCAGCATTTGCTGCTTCTCTTGCAAGAAAGCACCTCCGTTTTGGATGGTCCTCGGGCACAGGGGATGAGTGCTACCAGTTTCATTTGTAGGCAGGGAGTTCTCCGTGGACACATGGTGGCAGTCTGCTTTGATGGCAGCAGTTTTTGCTTAGGTGACCTAGAGGTCCTCAGCAGTATCCTCCACACCTTTCTATCGAGGTGCACCTGCTGGGGATTCATAGTGAGAATCTAACAAGAGGATCTGGGTGAAAGGCCTCAGTGGGTGTTTTGTGTGAGGTGGCTTGTAGCTAGCTATTTCCTTATGGATGGTAGAGTATTCCAGTCCTCTTTGTGCTAGGGTTCTTGCTTCCAGTTTGGGATGTATTAGAACCACCATTTCACTGCTTCCCTTCCTCAGTACGCTCTGCAGCTTTTCTTGCTGTTTAATGAGCTTTTAAGCCTCTCGCTTCAGCTTTATTTATTTGTAAGCTGCATTACTAACTGCCCAGTGATTCGGTGAAAGCTTTTTACTGAAAAAGTTAACGTTTCTAGTCACCCCAATCAACTGGCTTTTTTTCAACCAAAAATTTATATCATTCTTTGTCTATGAGGTACAAGAGGAAGGAAGATGATACAAAGACATGTTGAATAGTGAAAAAAAAAAAAAACAAAAAAATTGGGGCAAGCCAATGTTCTGTAAAACTCACTGGAAGATGGCAAATGTTTTCATTTTTACGATTCTGAATGTAAACTAGTGTGCTAGAAAGCAAACCACCCTCCACTCAAACCAGTAATTACCTTAAGCCTTAATATATTTATTAAAATACTTTATGAGAACATTATACTTTGTAGGTTAAAAATGAGGATAAAATGCTAAACTATCTTTCTGTTGTCGTGTGTTATTTTATTCTGAGTTCGAAATCATCAACTTTTATGACTTGAATGCATTGAGTCCGATCAAATAATGAAAGAAAATTACAGTTTGTTTTTCTGCCACTAAATGCATTTGGAAGAAGGTTGACTCTGTTGAGCTTAAGGATTCGTTTTAGCAAGAGTAGATCACCATTTACAGCTGGTTCTCAGTGCTCCCTTTTTTTTTGAGATGGAGTCTAGCTCTGTCGCCTAGGCTGGAGTGCAGTGTCATGATCTTGGCTCACTGCAACCTCTGCCTCCCTGGGTTCAAGCAATTCTACCTCAGCCTTCCGAGTAGCTGGGATTACAGGCGCCCACCACCATGCCCAGCTAATTTTTGTATTTTTAGTAGAGACGGAGTTTCACTGTGTTGGCCAAGCTGGTCTCAAACTCCTGACCTCGTGATCCACCCACCTTGTAATCCCAAAGTGCTGGGATTACAAGCGTGAGCCACCATGCCTGGCCACTCTTCTGTCTTTGAATGCTGCAGACTCCTTCATCTTTCTTTTGGTGTGATAATTGCTCACTAGAGCCTCCTTCAGGTTAGGGACAGGAAGACATCTCAACGTCATGCATCGCCCAGTGTTAACCTGTCAAGTACACCCTGTGTCAGGAACTGGGGTGAGATACAGGGAAGGAAGAATACACCTGCTTATTTCCTCTGTTGAAAGAAGGTAAAATGAAAGGTGGCAATTAATTGCCTTCAGCACATAACTGGTCAGTGGGGACAAGAAAATTGAAAGCAGTTAAGACCAACAGAGTTAAGTTTGGGTCACTTGCAGAAACCTGTTCTTTGAAGCTGTTCCATGCTTACAGTGAGTTGAACCCTTAGATCAGCTGTTCTTGAACCTGACCACTTTAGGAATCACCTGGGGAATGTTTAGGAAAATACTGATGCCTAGGGCTGGGCGTGGTGGCCCATGCCTGTAATTCCAGCACTTTGGAAGGCCAAGGCAGGCGCATCACAAGGCCAAGAGACTGAGACCATCCTGGCCAACGTTGTGAAACTCTGTCTCTACTAAAAGTACAAAAATTAGCCGGGCGTGGTGACGCTTGCCTGTAGTCCCAGCTACTCGGGAGGCTGAGGCAGGAGAATCGCTTGAACGCAGGAGGCAGAAGTTGCAGTGAGCTGAGATCATGCCTCTGTACTGCAGCCTGGCGACAGAGCGAGACTCCATCTCAAAAAAAAAAAAAAAAAAAAAAGAAAAAATACTGATGCCTGGGCTCCAGCACCCCGCGTCCCTAGTCTGGATTTAATTAGGAGTGAGGTGTGGGCACCTCTATGGAGCAAGGAAGCCTCCCAGGTGATTCTAATGTGCAGAAATGTTGAGATACAGTCCTTCAGCTACATAGTGTTCAAAGCACTATGTTCAAAACACTACAAAGTGTTGTGTAGATGAGACATGCAGAATCTCAAAGCACCCTGGCCCTGCTGAATCAGCCCCTGCCTGTTAACAAGATGCCTCTGATGATTCCTTTGCACAAAGCTTGGGAAGCAGCTTTCTGTCGGCTCAGTGCCTAGCACTTGGAGACCACTGCTTCATAGAGGGCTACCAGGATCTCCTTCAGCACTGAGGAAAAGTGGGCCCCAGGGCATGGTCAGGAGACCCCAGTCCTCTCAGAATGGGTCAACAATAGCGAGGGAGTGAAGCTCGAAGGACAGGTTCAGGCTTGGGGGAACTCATGGTTTAAAATGGCTCCCTTCCCTGGGTTGCTGCCTCTGGGCTGTTCTGGAACTGCAGTGATTCATTGTGCTTTTGAGTTTTGGGGCTTTCTTCTCACTATTGCTGGATAGTCTGTTAGAGTTAGAAGTGGAATGAGTCGAGGCAGGCCGGGGGCCTCTCCCTTGCTGCTGGGAAGGGCCAGCACATTCCTCGTTCCTATGAGGAAGATGTACGTGTATACAATAACCACCACACTTCTTTATACTCCACCTAAAACATGTAAATAACCTCAAACTGTTACTCCAAGTATAATGTGAATACAGCTTGGCAAGGAATTTAATATTTACAAAACTATAAAATGTTTTGTAATATAATTTCTTTACAAAAGGTGTCACGAGGGATTAGAAAATAAATTCAACTATTGTCCTTTACTGCCACCTGGTATAAATCATAACGTTAAGCTCAGAGTGGGACTTTCGCTGCTATTCTTGAGGTTATACTCAGTGCCCAATAGAGAGATGTTAAGGTAATCCCACATTAACTGATGAAAGCTGAAAAAAACATGATTTATTATGTAAGGCAAAGTACATAGTAGTCAAAGCAAAGATTCTGTAGCTTTGTACAGCATGTGTGCAGTGAACCCAGAATTGTTAATAATTCAAGCCTTGCAATCCACAGATAAGGTGCAGTTCCTCTGTGTCCCTAGTAGAATTCATATTCAACTAATCAACTTGACTTGTCGCTTTCATTTGTCCCAACCTAGGCTGATACCATTTTTTCAACTAATATTTAATTTAGCACTTCTCCGGGTCACATTGGTCCAGGCACCAAGAATAACATGAAGAGCCTTGGGCAGATGTGACAGTTACACAAACACTCCAACCCATATGGTTAAGTATTACCATAATAACATCTGAGTCAGCTTTGAAGATGGGTAAGTTCTTTACGAGGAAGAGTGAGAAGGTTGACAGAGTGGCATAATCAAACTCCCCTCCACAGACTTTTATGTCTAGTGTTGTATTTCATAAAACATTCTCATTGCTTTTTTTTTTTTTTTTTTTTTTTTTGGGGGATGGAGTCTCACTCTGTTGCCAGGCTGGAGTGCAGTGGTGCGAACTCGGCTCACTGCAGGCTCCATCTCCCGGGTTCAAGCGGACATTTTCATTTCTATCATGAAAACACAGGTTAAATGATTTGCTGAAGGTCATGGCTAAATACAGGCAGAGCTGGAGTTCCTTCTCAGATGCAGTTTGTGCTCCATGTACATTTAAGGCACAGGCAAGTGCTGCAATATGACAAATCTAGAGAGATTGTCGGGTATAACCCTTTAATCTTATGTGACAGTGCTTTACTATTTAATGATTTATTGTGTAATTTTTAAGAAATCAAATCTTGCTCTGACTTCTATGCGGACAGGCCTAGTTTCTTTCAGAGCCTGTTGTCAGTAATATACGCTAAGCGTGTGGATAATGGGGAGGCTCTACAGCATCTTAAGTCACTTTGCTGTGGGTGAGTTGGCCATTTCATGTCAACTTCCTGCCCAAAGAAAACTTTAGAAATCGAAACCTCCAAGAATGTACGGTCTTCTTGTCTTCGTGATTGAGTATACTTTCAGCTCACAGAGATTTATTCTATTGCGAGGTAGTAAAGGTTATAATAACCTCTGGAAGGTAACATCTGGAAGTTGCCCCTGATGAACAGCTGACCCCTGCTTGATGATGGTTTCATGGGTGAAAAAGCTACAGGAGTGTGGGTCTTCCAGCCACCTAGTGTGAGCCTTGGAAACAGCTTCACCAAACAGCCTGGCCGATGCCTCTCTTCTAGCCAATTGTGATAGGAATGCATTACTTTTCCACCATGCCTCAGTCCTCCCAACTTCTCTGGCCACTGGTAAAGTAAGAACAAGTTCCGAAAACCCAGCTTCCTACCTAGTTCTCCTGACTGCCCTGGAAAACTTACACAAGCTCGGCATCTATAGAATGTTGAGCAAGGGTCGGGTGCGGTGGCTCACACCTGTAATCCCAGCACTTTAGGAGGCCGAGGCGGGCAGATCACAAGGTCAGGAGTTCAAGACCAGCCTGGCCACTATGGTGAGACCCTGTATCTACTAAAAATACAAAAATTAGCTGGGCATGGTGACAGGTGCTTGCAGTCCCAGCTACTCAGGAAGCTGAGCCAGGAGAATCGCTTGAACCCGGGACGTGGAGGTTGCACGATAGAGCAAGACTCCATCTCAAAAGAAGAAACAACCACAACAAAAAATGTTGAGCAAGGCCAGCAAAGCAATCTTAGCAAAAATAAAAGCATGAAACAATAGTAAGGAAGATGTTATAGCCTAGGATGCAGATGCCCGAGGCAAGAAGAGGACAGGGGTAAATGCTAACTGGAAAATTATGTGTCCTCAATTTCAGGCAGAAGCTCAATGGCCCCATCTTCCTGTTTCCCATTCTGTCTCCGAGGTAGAGAATCTCTAATAAGCTCAGTGAGGAATGGAGCCCCAGAAACCATTATATCAGGAAAGTAGATTTTGGTGGGAGGGGTACTTTCATTAGAAAGAGGCATTTGATCAGTTCTGTTCTAGTTAAGGAAAAATAACCTCACCTTTCATTTTATTTCTTTTTCTGCCCTTAGGATGATGAGATGTCAGAGTAGGGCTCAGGGAGAAAGGGTGAAAGAGGAGACCATTTAAGATGGCATCTAAGCCTGGGCAACATGGCAAAACACCTTCTCTACAAAATATGCAAAAATTAGCCAGGGATGGTGGTGCATGCCTCTAGTCCCAGCTACTCAGGAGGCTGAGGTGGGAAGATCTCTTGAGCCCCAGAAGGTGGAGGTGGCAGTGAGCCCACATTGTGCCACTGCACTCCAACCTGGGCGACAGAGAGAGATGCTGACTCTCTCTCTCTCTCTCTTCTCTCTCTCTCTCTCTCTCTCTCTCTCTCTCTCTCTCTATATATATATATATATATATATTTTTTTTTTTTTTTTTTTTTAAGATGGAATCTTGCTTTGCCACCCAGGCTGGAGTGTGGAGTGCAGCGGCGTGATCTTGGCTCACTGCAATCTAAGTTTTTCTGCATTTTCAGTAGAGATGGAGTTTCGCCATGTTGGCCAGGTTGGTCTCGAACTCCTGACCTGAAGTGATCCACCCACCTTGGCCTCCCAAAGTGCTGGAATTACAGGCGTAAGCCACTGCTGCCCGGCCTAAATAATTTTTTTTTTTTTTTTTTTGAAGATGGTGTGTTAAAGTGGAAAGAAAGCTTGTTTGAAATTCCTAAGTCCAGCACAATGGTAGGAAGGCCACGGGGATCTGAGGTTGCAGGGCAAGCTAGCAATCCTGCCCATTTGTTTGGTGTGTCCCTGTGCATACATGCTTCAGGAATCTAGATGGAGAGGTCTGGAGAATGAGGGTATGTGCTCGCTAACCGGGCTCAACGCACAGGTACTGTGATTACAAACCTGTCATGACCAGCAACCTCTCAACTGGGCACTCATCCTCTTTGGGACTGTTCCCCAAAGTTCTTGCTCTGTTTGCCTTTTCTGGCAGAAACATGAGGAAAGGCAGGCTCAGCTCAATCCACCTCCAGTCATACACCATCACTAAGTGACTTCCCTTGACATGCTTCTATCAGACACACCCTGAATGACTATCTCATTGGTCAGAAACCTGTACAGACTCAGCCACCCTTACCAACTCATTTTCATGTGCAGAAAGCTCGAATTGGAAGGAGCTCCAACATAAGACCTGGAAGTTGCACTTGTCTCCACTTGGTGCTGAAGAGAGAGTCCAAAAACGCCCCCATAGAGTAGGAACATGTTCTAGACCAGAGCTATGTTTTATCATACATTTATTAAATGAATTGATATATTTATATACCCTTTGTTCCTAAAATTATTCCAGGATGCATTATAAAATTCACATAGCACAAAATGCAATTTTAAGAACCGTGGTTTTAGAATTGGGACAAAGGGAATACAAGGGCAGGACAGATAAGATGAAACCAGTTATAAAATCATACAAGCAGCGCTCGCTATGAGAAGGACAAGTAGTCGTATTTGTTTGCAGGACGTAAATGAGTCAGGTACTGACCTTGAATGCAAATTAAGGACTGTAGATAGATGGTAAATGCTCAACTCTAGACCAGGTGTTTGCTTGGTTTCTCTTCCAAAGGCATTCAAGTAAGGTGACTTCTGGAAAACAGGGAAGCGTTAGAGTGGCTTTCTTTAAATGTTGCAGGGGAATCTTTAGCATTGTATCAAATCCATCTCTTGACCAGTGTGGGGATCTCCATCACAGACATCCGGCCATAGCTCTGAGGGCAACTGGCTCCTGCATTTTGAGGCGCCTTTCAAAAACTTCCTGCAATGCCGTGAAATCTGCCTTTCTGTAACTTTGATGAAGCTGCAGATAAAGCGTTCTGCTCCCTTGCAGAGTCTTGCTCAAATTTGGGAGGGCGTGGATGGGTAGGTTGGCAGGGATACTACTAGCCAGATGATTTTGTGAGAGGCTGAAAAATGCAGCCCCCCCAAAGCTCTCTGGGATTTGTAAGTGTGACCTTACTTGAAAAAATGGTCTTTGCAGAGGTGATTAAGGATCTTGAGTTAGAAAGATTATTCTGAATTATCCAAGTGGGTCCTAAATGCTATCACAAATGTCCTTATGAGAAAGAAGCAGAGGGAGGCTGGGTGTGGTGGCTCACACCTGTAATCTTAGCACTTTGTGAGGCTGAGTGGGGAGGATGCTTGAGCCCAGCAGTTCAAGACCAGCCTGGGCAACATGGTGAAACCCCATCTCAGTTAAAAAAAAGGATTAGCTGGACATGATTGGTGCATGCCTGTAGTCTCAGTTACTCAGGAGGCTGAGGTGGGAGGATCACTTGAAACTGGGAAGTCGAAGCTGCCACAGTAAGCCATGATCACACCACTGCACTCCAATCTGGGTGAGAGAGCAAGACCCTGTCTCAAGGGAAAGAGAAAGAGAGAGAGAGATTTGACTCACACAGAGATGATGTGAAGATGGAAGAGAGATTAGAATGATGTGGCCACAAACCAAGCAATGGCAGCAGCCACAGAAAGCTGGAAGAGGTAAGGAATGAATTCTGCCCTATGGCCTCCAGTGGGGAGTGTGGCCCCACCAACAACTTGATTTGGGCCCAGTGAAACTGATTTTTTACTTCTTGCCTCCATAATTGGTGAGAATGAATGTGCTGTTTTAATTCACCCAGCGTGAAGTCATTTGCTTCAGCAGCCGCAGGAATCTCATGCAGATTTCTGGGCACATGTATGTTCTCTCCCCTCAGTCCTTCATCTTCCATGATGGCCATCATCACTCAGTTTGCACCATAGTCACTTAATCTACATCATCATCTTTCAATCTGCACCATCATCACTCAGTCTACACAATCATTACTCAGTCTATGCACTCATCACTCAGTCTACACAATCTTCACTCAGTCTACACCATCATCGCTCAGTCTGCACCATCGTCACTCAATCTACATCATCATCTTTCAATCTGCACCATCATCACTCAGTCTACACAATCATTACTCAGTCTATGCAATCATCACTCAGTCTACACAATCTTCACTCAGTCTACACCGTCATCACTCAGTCTACACCATCATCATTCGGTCTACACCATCATCACTCAGTCTGTACCATCATCACTCAGTCTGCACCATCATCACTCAATCTACATCACCATCTTTCAATCTGCACCAGCATCAGTCAGTCTACGCAATCATCACTCAGTCTATGCAATCATCACTCAGTGTACACCATCATCACTCAGTCTATACCATTATCACTCAGTATACACCATCATCACTCAATCTACATCATCATCTTTCAATCTGCACCAGCATCACTCAGTCTACGCAATCATCATTCAGTCTACACCATCATCACTCAGTCTGCACCATCATCACTCAATCTACATCAGCATCACTCAATGTACACCATCATCACTCGGTCTGCACTATCATCCCTCAATCTCTGCTATCATCACTCTGTATGCCACCATCACTCATTCTGTGCTATAATCACTCAATGTGCACCATCGTCACTCGAACTACATGATCATCACTCAATCTGCACTATCATCACTCAATCTGTGCTATCATTACTCAGTGTACACCATCATCACTCAATGTATACCATCATCACTCAATCTGCACTATCATCACTCAATCTGTGCTATCATCACTGAATGTATGCCATCATTACTCAGTCTACATGATCATCACTCAGTCTGCACAATCATCACTTAGTCTGCACTACCATCACTCAGTCTGTGCTATCATCACGGAATGTATGCCGTCATCACTCAACCTACATGATCATCACTCAATGTACACCATCATCACTCAATCTGCACTGTCATCACTCAATCTGTGCTATCATCACTGAATGTATGCCATCATCACTCAACCTACACAAACACCACTCAATCTGCACTATCATCACACAATCTGCACTATCATCACTCAATCTGTGCTATCATTACTCGGTGTACACCATCATCACTCAGTCTACACAATCATCACTCAGTCTGCATTATCATCACTCAATCTGTGCTATCATCACTGAATATATGCCATCATCACTCAATCTACACAGTCATCACTCAATCTGCACCAGTCACTCAGCCTATGCCATCATCACTCAATCTGCACCATTATCACTCAATCTACACCATCGTCACTCAGTCTACACCAACATCACTCAATCTACAGACCCAGCACATTATTCAAACTCCTCCAGTACTCTCAGAAAGCTTCCTGATGGGTTCTTCTAGCTGACAAGCATCTTCTAGGGATACTGTGGGGATTAAACAAACTAATACTTTTAAGCCCTTAAAATGGTGCCTGGCACAAAGTAGATAGTATTTATAAATATTTGTTAAATTGGATAAAGAAATAGAATCCTGTTTTGCCTACCAAGGTTCTTGCTTTTATAATGCTCTTCCTCTGTCAGATGTTCAGGAGTGAGGGAATATTTTGCATTTAGTCTTGGCTTAAAAAGACTAAGTGTAAAAATTCCCCTTCACAACGTTCCCAATTTTATAACTAAAGGTTGTGGTTAGAAGTGTTAGAGCCATGAGGTCTCACGAAGTCTTACAGGTGTTCCACTAAGGAAAGAATACAGGAAAATGCTTGTTTCCTACACAGCTTCTTCCCTTGGAGAAAAAAGGCTAAGATTTAAATCGGGTTCTGGTCATTTGAGTTCCTATTGATTTAAAATTCTTTTGTTCCCTATTCCCTGTATTTGAAGAACAGGATATTATCCTCTTTCTCAGTAAAGGAAGACAGACCCCGCCCCAACTCCGCACCCGCAGAGATCCACCATCAGAATACAAATAGGGACCCTCCATTAGACTAGGAGTGGAGACCAAGACAGACCCAATTTTGTCACTACTTGTGTGACTTTGAGCAAAGCCCTTAACCGTTTTTATTTTAAGATAAAGTCTTACTCTCTTACCCAGGCTGGAGTGCAGTGGCATGATCATGGCTTATTGTAGCCTCAAACTCCCAGGCTCAAGCAACCCTCCCACTTCAGCCTCCCAAGTAGCTGGTACCACAGGTGGTACTCCTAATTTTTTTTTTTTTAAGATGGAGTCTCACTCTGTCACCCAGGCTGGAGTGCAGTGGCATGATCTCAGCTCACTGCAACCTCCATCTCTTGGGCTTAAGCAATTCTCCTGCTTCAGCCTCCTGAGTAGCTGGGATTATAGGAGTGCACCACCCCGCCTGGCTAATTTTTGTATTTTTAGTAGAGACGGGTTTTTGCCATGTTGGCCAGACAGGTCTTGAAGTCTTGACCTCAGGTGATCACCCCGTTTTAGCCTCCCAAAGTGCTGGGATTACAGGTTTGAGCCACTGCGCCCCACCTCCTAGCTAATTTTTAAAATTCATTTGTTGAGATAGGGTCTTGAACTCCTGTGCTAAAGCGATCTTCCTGCCTCAGCCTCCCAGAGTGCAGGGATTACAGCATGAGCCACTGTATCCGGCCCTTAACCATTCTAAGACTGTAATTTTAAAAATGTCTTATAACTTTTCTGGTTAATGCTTTTTGTCTTGCTGTAAACATCTAAAAATATCCTTTCTTTGGCTCGCCATGATGTTTTCTTCCCAATTCGGTTCAAATGACTTCAAACACTCTGGTAGAAAATCTTTTAACAAAAGACCACTTGTCTGTTTTCTATGTGACTTATTAGTCTATATTGTGCTCTCATAAATTGAGTACTTTTTCTACTGTGGCTCTTTGCTGTGTTGAAAACTCAAGAGCCAGCAGTGGGCTCTGTCAAAGCGTAACCATAGTGTGAAGAAAACTGATATATAATTGTGATTCCAAGACAGGTTTTCTAGGATGGCTGGAGTGCATGTACTTTTCAATAAAGATAGGGCACCTAAAAGTGATTTAATTTTTATTACTTCAAGTGGATTTTCATATAAATACATTTTGTTGTTGTTAGACTGCATCTCAGTGTAGGAGGGTGGTCAGGAGGGGTGGTTTGGGAAATATAGACATCATTCTAAGGCACCAAGCATCCCCACCACCTTCTAACTTCCCAACATAGCCAAATGGGCAGTTCTGCCTAATCTCAGGAATCGTCTTTAAAACAAGCTTTAAAATGAAGTCAGAGCAAAGTTAACAACTGTAAAATTTAGGTGGTAGACATGTGTTTTCATTGTACCATTCTTTCAACTTTTTTGTATCTTTGAAATTTTACAGTAAAAGTGTTGAAAAGATTTAGGGCCATGAGTTCACAGTGTAGAGATGAGATGAACTCTCCAGGCTTGGGTGTGGGGAAGACTGTGGGGAGGTAATGAGTTACTTTCTCTCTCTAACGAGTCTACCTAGTAGGCTTTATACTTGAAGGGATTATTTATACTTGAAGGCAGCCTCCCTGCCTTCTTCCTGGGGTCTTACTCTTTCTTTCCCCACTTCAACGAGTGATATAAGAAATAATATGCTGAATGGAGTCTAACATTAGTGATGAATCAGATGGGCTTCCTTTGCAACTAGTGGGTCTAGGCCAGTCCTCTACCACATTCCACAGCCCTTAACTGAACACTGCTCACAAACATCTTGCTGTTATTAGGGAAAGGGGTTCTAATACTTTTTTTAAATTGTATAATTTAATTTCAATTGTTTTTGGGAAAACAGGTGGTTTTTGGTTACATGGATAAGTTCTTTAGTGGTGATTCCCAAGATTTTGGCATGCTCATCACTGGAGCAGTACATGCTGTACCCAATGTGTAGTCTTTTATCCTTCACTTCCCTCCCACCCTTCCCCCAGTCCCCAAAGTCCATTATATCATTTTTATGCCTTTGTGTCCTCATAGCTTAGCTCCCACTTATAAGTGATAAGATATGATATTTGGTTTTCCATTCCTAAGTTACTTCACTTAGAATAATGGTCTCCAACTCCATCCAGGTTGCTGCAAATGCCATTATTTCATTTCTTTATATGGCTGAGTAGTATTTCCTTGTATATCACATTTTCTTGTAGATTATATTTATATAATCATATTTTTTATTCACTTATTGGTTGATGGGAATTTAGGCTGGTTCCATATTTTTGCAATTGTGAATTGTGCCACTATAAACATGCATATGCAAGTGTCTTTTTCATATAATGACTTATTTTCCTCTGGGTAGATACACAGTATTGGGATTGCTGGATCAATGGTTGTTCTACTTTTAGTTCTTTAAGGAATTTCCATACTGTTTTCCATAGTGGTTTCACTAGTTTACCTTCCCACCAGCAGTGTAAACGTGTTCTCTTTTCACCACATTCATGCCAACATTTATTATTTTTTGATTTTTTAATTATGGTCATTCTTGCAGGAGTAAGGTGGTATCTCATTGTGGTTTTAATTTGCATTTCCCTGATAGTGATGTTGAGCATTTTTTTCAAATGTTTGTTGGCCATTAGTATATCTTCTTTTGAGAATTGTCTATTCATACCTTTTGCCCATTTTTGATGGATTTTTTTTTTCTTATTTGTTTGAGTTCCTTGTAGATTCTGGATATTAGTCCTTTGTTGGGTGAAGGAGCTTTTTAGTTTAATTAGGTCTCATCTATTTATTTTCGTTTTTGCTGCATTTGCTTTTAGGTTCTTAGTCATTAACTCTGCCTAAGCCAATGTCCGGAAGAGTATTTCCAATGTTATATTCTAGAATTTTTATGGTTTCAGGTCTTAAGGTCTTTGATCCATGTTAATGTTTTTTATAAGGTGAGAGATGAGGATCCAGTTTCATTCTTCTACATGTGTCTTGCCAATTATCCCAGCACCATTTGTTGAATAGGGTGTTTTTCTCTACTTTATGTTTTTGTTTGCTTTGTCGAAGATCAGTTGACTGTAAGTATTTGGCTTTATTTCTGGGTTCTCTATTCTGTTCCATTGGTCTACATACCTGCTTTTATACCAGTACCATACTGTTTTGGTAACTATGGCCTTGAACTATAGTTTGAAGTCAGGTAATATGATACCTCCAGATTTGTTCTTTTTGCTTAGGCTTACTTTGGCTATGCGGGCTGTTTTTAGGTTCCATATGAGTTTTGGGATTGTTTTTTCTAGTTCTATGAAGAATGATGATGGTATTTTGATGGCAAGTGCATTGAATTTGTAGATTGCTTTTGGCAGTATGGTCATTTTCACAATATTGATTCCTCTCATCCATGAACATGGAATGTGTTTCCATTTGTTTGTGTTGTTGATGATTTCTTTTAGGAGTGTTTTGTAGTTTTTCTTTTAGAGATCTTTCATCTCCTTGGTTAGGCATATTCCTGAGTATTTTATTTTTTGCAGCTGTTGTAAAAGAGATTGAGTTATTGATTTGATTCTCAGCTTAATTGCTGTTCATGTATAGCGGTGCTACTGATTTGTGTACATTGATTTTGTATCCTGAAACTTCACTGAATTCATTTATTGAATTTAGGAGCTTTTTGGATGAGTCTTTAGGGTTTTCTGGGTATATGATCATATCATTGATGAGCAATGACAGTTTAACTTCCTCTTTACTGATTTGGATGCTCTTTATTTTTTTCTCTTGTCTGATTGCTCTGGCTAGGACTTCCAGTACTATGTTGTATAGAAGTGGTGAAAGTGGGTATCCTTGTCTTGTTGCAGTTCTCAGGGGGAATGCTTTCAACTTTTCTCTGTTCAGTATAATGTTGGCTGTGGGCTTCTTATGGATGGTTTTTATTACCCTGAGGTATGTCCCTTCTATGTCAACTTTGTTGAGGGTTTTAATCATAAATGGATGCTGGATTTTGTCAAATGCTTTTTCTGAGTCTATTGAGAGGATCATATGATTTTGTTTTTAATTCTGATTATGTGGTATATTACATTTATTTATTTATTGACTTGCATACGTTAAACCATCCCTGCATCCCTGAAGCCCACTTGACCACGGTGGATTATCTTTCTGATATGCTGTTGGATTTGGTTAGCTAGTATTTTGTTGAGGAGTTTTGCATCTATGTTCATTAAGGATATTGATCTGTAGTTTTCTTTTTTTGTTGTGTGTCCTTTCCTCGTTTTGGTATTAGGGTGATACTGATTTCATAGAATGATTTAGGGAGGATTCTTCTTTATCTTTCGGAATAATTTCAGTAAGATTAGTACCAGTTCTTCTTTGAATGTCTGATAGAAATCAGCTGTGAATCCATCTGGCCCTGGACTTTTTTTGTTGGAATTTATTTGTTTCAATGTTGCTACTTTTAATTGGTCTGTTCAGAGATTCTATTTCTTCCTGTTTTAATCTAGGAGGGTTGTATATTTCTAGACATTTATCTGTCTCCTCAAGGTTTTCTAGTTTGTGCATGTAAAGGTGTTCATAGTAACCATGGATGTTCTTTTGTATTTCTGCAGTATCAGTTGTAATTATCTCCTGTTTTGTTTCTAATTGAGCTTATTTGGATCTTCTCTCTTCTTTCCTTGGTTAATCTCACTAATAATCTATTAATATTGTTTATCTTTGCAAAGACTAGCTTTTTGTTTCATTTATCTTTTGTATATTTTTGTCTAAATTTCATTTAGTTCTGCTCTGATGTTTGTTATTTCTTTTCTTCTGCTGAGTTTGGGTTTGGTTTGTTCTTGTTTCTCTAGTTCCTTGAGGTGTGACCTTAGATTGTCTGTTTGTGCTCTTTCAGACTTTTCGATGTAGATATTTAATGATATGAACTTTCCTCTTAGCATTGCTTTTGCTGTATCCCAGAGGTTTTAATAGGTTATGTCACTATTACTGTTCGGTTCAAATAACTTTTAAAATTTCCATCTTGATTTTATTGTTGACCTAAAGATCATTAAGAGCAGGTTATTTAATTTCCATGTATTTGTAGAGTTTCGAGGGTTCCTTTTGGAGTTAATTTCCAGTTTTATTCCACTGTGATCTGAGAGGGTATTAGATATAATTTTGATTTTCTTAAATGTATTGAGACTTGTTTTGTGACCTATCATGGTCTATCTTGGACAGTGTTCCATGTGCTAATGAAAAGAATGTATATACTGCAGTTGCTGGGTAGAATGTTCTGTAAATATCTGTTATGTCCATTTGTTCTAAGGGATAGTATGAGTCCATTGTTTCTTTGTTGACTTTCTGTCTTGATGACCGGTTTAGTGCTGTCAGTGGAGTACTGAATTCCCCTACTATTATTGTGTTGCTATCTCATTTCTTAGGTCTAGTAGTAGTTGTTTTATGAATTTGGGAGCTCCAATGTTAGGTGCACATGTATTTAGGATTGTGATATTTTCCTGTTGGACTAATCCTTTTATCATTATAGAATGCCCACTTTCTCTTTTTATTGTTGTTGTTTTAAAGTCTCTTTTGTCTGATGTAAGAATAGTTACTTGTGCTTGCTTTTGGTTTCCATTTGCATGTAATATATTTTTCCACCCCTTTACCTTAAGTTTATGAGTCCTTATGTGTTAGGTGAGTCTCTTGAAGAGAGCAGATACTTGGTTGGTTGATTTTTATCCATTCTGCCATTCTGTATCTTTTAAGAGGAGCATTTAGGCCATTTACATTCAACATTAGTATTAAGATGTGAGGCATTGTTCTATTCATTATGCTAGTTGTTACCTAAATACCTTTTTTCCCCCATTTTGTGTGTTTGTTTGTGTGTGTGTGTGTGTGTTTTGTAGGCCCTGTGAGATTTATGTTTTAAGAAGGTTCTATTTTGGTGTATTTCAAGGTTTTGTTTCAAGATTTAGAACTCCTTTTAGCATTTGTTGTAGTGCTGGTTTGGCATTGGTGAATTCTCTCAGCATTTGTTTGTCTGAAAAAGATTTTTTCTTGTCTTCATTTGTGAAGCTTAGTTTTTCTGAATACAGAATTCTTGGTTGACAATCATTTTGTTTCAGGAGGCTAAAATATAGGACCCTAATCCCTTCTGGCTTTTAAGGTTTCTGCTGAGAAATCGCTGTCAATCTGACAGGTTTTCCTTTATAGGTTCCCTGATCCTTTTGTCTCACTGCTCTTAAGATTCTTCTTTCATCTTGACTTTGGATAACCTGATGACTGTGTGCCTAGGTGATGATCTTTTTTGTGTTGCATTTTCCAGGTGTTCTTTGAGTTTCTTGTATTTGGATATCTAGATCTCTAGCAAGGCCAGGGAAGTTTTTCTCATTTATTTCCTCAAATAAGTTTTCCAAACTTTAAGATTTCTTTTCTTTCTCAAGAACACCAATTATTCTTAGGTTTCGCCATTTATCATAATCCCAAATTTTTTGGAGGCTTGTTCATTTTTAAAAAATCTTTTTTCTTTGTCTCTGTCAGATTGAGTTAATTTGAAAGCCCTGTCTTCGAGCTCTTTAGTTCTTTCTTCTACTTGTTCTATTGTCGAAATGTTCCGGTGCATTTTGTATTTCTCTAAGTGTCTTTCATTTCCAGAAATTGTGATTGTTTTTTCCTTATATTTATTTCTCTGGAGAATTTTTCATCCATATCCTGTATTGTTTTTTAAATTTCTTTTAAGCTGGTTTTCAAGTGTCTCTGGTATATCCTTGAGTAGCTTAATAATCAACCTTCTGAAATCTTTTTCTGGCAATTCAGAGATTTCTTCTTGGTTTGGATCCATTGCTAGGGAGCTAGTGTGATCTTTTGGGGGTGTTATAGAACCCCGTTTTGTCATATCACCAGAATTACTTTTCTGGCTCCTTCTTATTTGGGTAGACTATTTCAGTGGAAAGGCCTAGAACTCAAGGCTTGTTGTTCCGATTCTTTTGTGCCATGGGTTCTTCCCTTGATGTGGGGCGCTCCCCCTTTCCCTTGGGATGGAGCTTCCTGAGAGCTGGACTGCAGCGATTGTTATTGTTCTTCTGGGCGTATCCACTCAGTGGGTCCACCAGGCTCTGGGCTGATGCTGGAGAATGTCTGCAGAGTCTCATGATGTGATACATCTTCAGGTCTCCAAGCCATGGATACCAGTTCCTGCTCTGGTGGAGGTGGCAGGGAGTGAAATAGACTGTGAGAGCCCTTGGTTGTAGATATGCTTAGTGTGCTGGCTTTCTTGAATGCTGGTTATGCCAGTAGTGAAGTTGTCACGTGGACAGATTCAGGACCTCTGGTTAGCCAGGATGTTGCAGACAGTGGAATTAGCTGTTTTCTCCTTCCTGGGAACAGGGTTATTCTGCAATGAGTTGCTGTAATGGCCTGAGTTGGCTGGCCTCTGGCCAGGAGGTGATGGTTTCAAGAGAACACCAGCTATGGTAGTAGAAGGGGGCTATAAGCTTGTCGTAAGTTGGCCAGGATAAGTATTCAGGTTTCTCGGATGATAGGTGAGGCCATAAAGCTCCCAAGAATTTATGTCTTTTGTGATCAGTTATCAGGGTGGGTAGAGAAACACCATGGTGGGGTTGGGCAGGGATAGGTAGGTCTAGGCTCAGACTCTCCTTGGGTAGGGCTTGCCATTACCATTGTGCAGGATGAGGGGGTAGTTCTCAGGCCAATGGTGTTATGTTCCAGAAGGGATTATGGCTGCCTCTGCTGTGTCATCTAGTTCACCAGGGAAGTGGGAGATAGCTGGTAGCAAGAGGCCTCCCCATGCAGTTGGTGAGGCTGGTCTCACTCCTGCAGTGCCCCACTCAGCCCTTGCCCCAGGCTGTAAGCTTCCCCACTAAGAAACTAAGCACAAGTTTCAGGCCTTACCCTTCCATGTCTGCCCACATCGTTGGTGGTGGCTCCTGCGCTCATATCTGCAGCAGTTACCATTTACCCACTGGATTCTGCTCAAGAAAATTCATGCCTCGTAAAAATTATTACAAATTTCAGTTGGAAGCTTCTTTCACCCTGTTTAAGACCTCCCTAATTCTGCTGTCTGCCTTCCCTGAGGGCTCCTGTGAGATGTAGTCCACGGATGGCTTTCCTGGGCTTGAACTGGAGACTGGGAGTGCCTACAAGGCTCTTCACACTGCTGCTTCTACTTTTGTGTTTTGTGCGGTTCCCTAAATCTGTTCCAGCTCTAGGTAGGGTTAAATCCTCCTTCTGTGATCTGGATTTTCAGATTCTCCAGTGGGGATGTGTGTTCAGAGGTAAGTTTTCCCTCTTTCACACATTGAGAACTCACAATTTTTTGACTGTCTTGCAGAATTTGCAGTGGTGTGCTGCTTCTTTCAAAGGATTTGTAAATTATTTTGGCTTGCCTGGCATGTTCCTATGGTGGTCCTTGGAGCAAAAGTCCACGGTGAGTCTCCACACTGTTCTGTCTGTCCAAGTGGGAGCTGCATGTTAGCCCTGTCTCCCTGTCTCCTATCCACCATCTTCCTCCAGATCTACCTTTTTTTTTTTAATGACTAATAAACACTTCTGTGATGATAAAAAAAATGAGATTTATTAATTTATAAACGGATGATATGTTTATCTTTACTTGTCTGAGTTAACAGATCAGACAGATTTGCAAAGCTATGATCATTGATGTATTACATTTTTGGTCCTTTTTCTGACACTTTTTTTTTGAGACGAGTCTTTTTCTGTCACCCAGGCTGGAGTGCAGTGGCACGATCTTGGCTTACCATAAGCTCTGCCTCCCAGGCTCAAGTGATCTTCCCACCTCAGCCTCCTGAGTAGCTTGGACTATAGCTGTGTGCCACCACGCCTGGCTACTTTTTTTTTTTTTTTTTTTTGGTAGAGGCAGGACTTTGCCATGTTTCCCAGACTGGTCTCAAACTCCTGGGCTCAAGTGATCTGCCCACCTCAGCCTCCCTAAGTGCTGGGATCATGGGCATGAGCCACCGTGGATGGCCTCCGACACTTGTTTTTAACTGACCTTTTCCTTTTGGTTGTATGCCTTTGAATCCTGTTCTCCCTTTCTCCCCTTAACACTTACAGATGGTCAACAGCCCTCTCTGTCCTGTGGCTGTTTTGAGATGTTACCCCAATTAATTTTTTCTAATCTTTGGATTCTTCTGTTTAACTAGCTGTGCTGGTTTCACAGTCCTTGGGGACAAATTACAAAAGGCTCTTCATAAACCATTTACATGACTTCCTAGTGTCACTGTGAAGCCCCCACTGCTGAGCCTCGTCCAGGTATCTATGTACTTTCAGGCCCTGCACAATCTCCAACACACTCTCCACCCTCTAATTCAACACGTGTTCTTGTTCTCTCTAGCAGGGATACTGGAAAGTTCCTTTCCTTTTCCCTTCCTCTCCAAAGCCCTCCCAACTTCAAATGCTGCAATAGGTGTTGCTACTCTGTACTGCCCGAGCACCCTCTCCCACCTCTTCATTGCACTGCACTGTGATTCTCTACTCATACTTCCGAGTCCAGCACTGCCCAGTAAGCTTCAAGAGGACCATGTCTTATTCACCCCTGTAACCACAGGGTCTGCCACAGAGACAGCAGGTGCTCAGTAAGTATCTGTGGCATGAATAATAATGAAAGAACAAATGAACGAAACAGGGAGAGTGAAAAGGGGAGAGGTGTCATTTGTTTTTAATTACAGCTTTATTCAGATGTAATTTACCCTTGTAAAGTATATAACTCAGTGGTTTTCATTATCATTTATTTTTGGATCACCCAATTTTAAAGATTACCTTAATTACTGAATTGAAAATTTACAAAAACTTGGTTTATTCTGAAATACTTTATTAAAAGCATTTCTATTGTAAGAACACAAAATATTTTAAGCCAGTAACAACATTTAAATTAAAAAGATATAAACATGTCAAAGGAATGAAACCTAGATGTTTTATTATGTGTGAATTATGAGTGCTTACCTGGGCTTGTGTATAACGTATACATCTTCACCTGCTGCATGTCATTTAGTCTCTGCAGGAACATTCTTTGTGTCCGTGTGGGTGTTTCTATATGTGACTGTGAATATCTGTATGTAAATGGCTTGTCTCTTGGGTGCATTTGTGGGGGTGGGTATCCACTGCTATTATCATTGCTCTCTTTTTCAGAAAGTGTTTCCAATCTTTGCTTCATTTTACTCAACAGAAATGAGGAGGTTGGTTTATATTTCATGTCTTTTCTCTTTCAGATACAGCTGGTCATGCCACAGATAGTAAAGAAGAATAAAACTGTGAAAAATAAAGGATGTATTTAGAATGGCACATTCTGCTGAAAAATCAAACTGACAGACACTTACTAGGGCAGGCCCCGAGTTAAGGTGGATACAAAGGAACCTAAGGCATGCCTCTCCCAGCACCAGACTTCTGAGCAGGCTGGGGGAGTGAGGCATAAACACATGAAATTTTAATGCCAGACATAGATGAGTATAAAACATGAGATCATAAAAAACAGTGTAATGGCTTTCAAGTGATTGAAGATATATGACCTTATTTTCCTAACTATAAATTATAATTGACTGTTGGACAAGCAGATGCACTTATGAAAGCAGAAACAAAAGATCTGACCCTGGGGCAATGTCAGAAGTTCTTGGGAAAGTGACTGCTGTAGGTGTTAAGTTGAGCACTAGGAAGTAAATGGAAAAAGTAAGCACTGCAAACTGAAGTTTTTGGAAAGTCTTTACTTATTCCATGGAGAGGCAAAGCTGACCATATTTGGTTAGGTGGAGACGAGCGCCCTGCAGGACCCAAGGAGAGCATAAGGCAAGTTTGGAGAAGAGAGGACCTGTGGTGGATGTGGAACGTAAGTAGGAACATGCCTGGAGAGATCAATTAGGATGACATTATGGAGGGCCACACTAATGCTCAGAGAAAACTAAAGACATTCTTCGGAAAGAGACAAGAAACTCCTATGTCAGCAATCAGATATGATGGAAAAATTGAGAAGGCCCCCAGAAATAGTGCTCCCTGAAGACTCACATGGCAGCAGTATGGGTTGCAGGCTGGTTTGGAGGTGTTAGAACCTTTAGGCAGGAGAGGGTGAGGTCTGAGTGAAAAGACATGAGGAGCATTTCAAGAGAAACACTATCAGAAAAGGACTCTGCTTCAACAGGAGAGTGCAGGTGACACTGAATTCCATATCAGACCTGTGGACACTTGAGGTAATGGCAGGACCGTCCTGGTAGGAGGCAGGGGACCTGGCACAGAGGGGAAGCTGGAGGTATGAGGCCTGGAAGGAAAGTGCACAGTTATGTGCACAGTGAGCGGGGAAGGAAGAGCACTGAGGACAGAATCCTGGCACAGGCAAAGAAGTCGGTGAAGAAAGATCTAACAGGAAGAGACTGGGTGGCCTGTTTCAGGAGGAGCCAGGAGCCAGAGGTTTCTGGAGCAGAGCTAAGGGAGGAGGAGGACTCAGAAAACAAGTGGGAATTGGCTTCCTTGTGTGTTTTTTTTTTTTTTTTTGAGACAGGATCTTGTTGTCACCCAGGCTGGAGTGCAGTGGCGCAATCACAGCTCACTGCAGCCTTAACTTCATGGGCTTAAGCAATCCTCCTACCTCAGCTTCCTGAGTAGCTGGGAGTACAGGTGTATGCCACCATGCCCAGCTATTGTTTTTTTTTTTCTTCCTCCCTGTAAAGATGGGGTCTCACTATGTTGCCCAGGCTGGTCTTGATCTCCTGGGCTCAAGCCATCTTCCTGACTCGCGCCTCCCAAAGTGCTGGGATTACAGACATGAGCTACTGTGCCCTGCTCTCCTTGTGAATTTTAGGAGCATACGTTCAGGAGACTCTGGGTGAAAGTATGTTTTACAAAGAGAAAAGGTAGTGAAGAAAGAGGAGAAGCAGGCTTACATCAACTGTTCTGGAATGAAGAGCTGTGCATGTACGTAGGCAGAGGGGAGGGAGCTGCTATACAGGAGAGAGGGTCAATGAAGCAGTGATATGTCTGAAGACCCAAAAAGGAGGATTAGCTGGGCATGAAGAGAGATTGAGGCAACAGGAATGGAGGAGTGGAAGATGGCGTGTTAGAAGAAGCTTTACAGCCGCTACTTGAAAGGAGGATGTAACAGAGCAAGGAGGGAGAGACCAAAGCGCAGCCTCAACTCTCCCTGATGGGGGTCTGCGTCCCTCTGCTCCAGTGTTTTCCTCACTATCTGGCCCAGCCTTCCGGGATCCTGCCTAAGGTCCTGCTTCCTAACACAGAGGCTGCCATCCACAGTCTGGCTGTGACTGGAGGGAGGGGGACACCCACAGGTCAGAAACAGCCCCAGAGAGGAAGCTGAGCACAACATGAGATAGGAAGGAGAGAAGGAGGAAAGAACGAGGAAGACCGAAGAGGACGTGAAGTGAAGAGGGAAGCTTAAGGAACTTGCGAAGGTCTCACTTCTCAGCAAAGTCAGAGCAGACACAGGGGACGACCAAAACAAAACAACTGAGGTATAGCCCTCTGCTGGAAGGGTCACTGGAGGCGACTATGAAGGCACAGGAGCAGCATGACATCTTCTGAGGTTCTGTGCACTGGCAGAGGTGGCTGCTCAGGAAACACTACGAGGCTCTCTAGGAGACAGGTTGTCTCTAAGACAAACAGCCTTAGCAAAGCATGTATGATGGAAGGCAAAAGGCTGATAGATGCCAAGATACTAACAGAGAAGAGCACAACGCAGCCTACAGGTTCCAGGTGTGGTTAAAAAAGAGGCAAGGCAGGTCAGAAGCAGAGGAAAGTAAGAGGTCAAGAGACTAGAGGTGAGAAAGGCAGCAAAAAGCTGGCATGGGGGAAGGGAGGGTGGAGAATGCTTGGGAAGGGTAGGAGACAGTTTTAGAGTCTACAATCCTAGTAGAATGGGTGGGAGTGGAGGTGTTAGAAAAATTGTGAGGATAGGACTCTAGAAGGAACAAAAACATGGATGTTGATGTCCCAGAGGGTGACAAAAGGAACTAAAGTGAAGACCCCTGGGAGCCATGTACTGAAGTCCTCGAGGAAGATGAGGGTGACCTAGAGGCAATTAGACGCTAGAGAATGGGTTATGTAAGGGCACCGACTTCTTTCGCAATGACATCTGTCTAATTTGAGAAGGCTATATGTCTGAATGCATGAACACCACATGCTTTCAGTACCTCTTCAGAAGTCCTGAGATTTATAGATGGCATAATCACTTCCAACATCCCATTCCATACTCTGGAAGAAGTAGACCATGATGCTTTCCAGCAGTAAGCCACTCACCATGGCCAAGAAGGAGAGCTTTCGGTTGATGTTTAGGGTCACTAGAAAAAAGAAGGCAGCCAATAAGTCCAGAATTAACGAAACGATACTGATATGTAAATTTTGGTGTAGTATGAATTGTTCTGTAAAGCTGTTTTTAGAAAAATCTATTTTTTTTCTTATTAATCTGTGCTGTTATCTTCTCCCACTTTTCTATCTACATGTTTTTAGAGAACCAAAGCCTCTGCTTACAACAAAACACTAAGCCCCTCCTCCTCAAATCAAGTGGTAGATTCCCATGAATATCAAAGGAGAAAACAAAAAATTCTAAGGCTATAAGAGAATAATGACAACAACAAAATGATACTTCCAGTGTCACAGTTTGTAAGATGACAAGCATTCTGATAAAAAGTATCAGGTAATAAGTTCATTTAAAATAGGACTTCGGCCAGGCACAGTGGCTCATGCCTGTTCCCAGCACTTTGGGAGGCCAAGGTGGGCAGACTGCTCGAACCCAGGAGTTCAAGACCAGGCTGGCAACATGTTGAAACCCTGTTTCTACAAAAAATTAGCGGGGTGTGGTGGCATATACCTGTGGCCAGCTTTTCAGGAGGCTGAGGTGGGAGGATCACTTGAGCTCAGGAAGTAGAGGCTGTAGTGAGCTGTGATCATATCACTGCACTCTAGCCTGGGTGACAGAGTGACATCCTGTCTCAAAAAAATAAATAAAATAAAAATAAATAAAATAGCAGTGTGTACAATATATGGGGAAAATGAAGGCACACAGGGCTGCTCTTCCTGGTACAGCAGAAATTGTCCTGGATTGAGATGCAGACACTCAGCAGTCTCTCCTGACTTGATAACTGCCCAGCCATGTAACTCTGGACAAGTCATTTAACCCTCAGAGTCCCAGGAACTCATTCATAAAATCAAATAATGGCTGTTCTACTGACCTCACAGGACACAGATGATGCATATGAGAGCATTTTGAAAACTATAAAGTATTACATGGGTAAATGTGACAAAACACTGAGTACCTGCTACAGAAGTGTTAGGTATTGTTACTATATGATGAAGAATTCCAGTGTTCAACAGGTTATATAAAAACTGCACCCTAGAAACAAGGCTTTAAGCTTTTTATGGGTTGAAAGCTGAGAAGGCAGAATAAACACATAAACATACCTCTAATTGCCTGAAAATTTGATGTTAGAACAAATACTTTAATGAGTTTGAGGCACAGAGGTGTGTAGTCATGTTCCCAAATGACAGCTGGAATCAGCAAGAGTTTTCCGTAGCTAGATAATAATAATGCTTTCAGCAGCAAAATGAAGTTGGGCTTTTTTTTCGCCGTCATGGGCCGTTCTACCCACAGGAAGGTAAAAATGCCAATAAAATAGGCAGTCTGTTCTAAAGAAGAAATGGAAAATAAAAGTATGAATATCCCCATCCAAAATATATCCCCCTAAAAACAAATAAACCCCAGTTCCAAAATACAGCTTAGCAGCTGACTTCATAAGAAATACTTTCTCAAGATCACAATCTCTTTTTCTTCTTCTTCTTCTCCTTCTTTTTTTTTTTTTTAAATAAACTCCTGGCTTTTGTGTCAGATCCTGCTGGTATAATTTCAGAAACATTATCCACTGAAGAAAAAGTAACTCCATTAGAATTGTAATCATCAACTTTCTGAAGTTCCTTGAAGGAAGTAAGATTCTGCTTAAGCATCTTCAGTGTAAGAGCTCTCCAAAGAATAAAACAGGAGAATGGAGGCTTTTCAGTGTGAAAGATGGGACCCATCCTAAGAATGGGATAACACAGGAAGACATTTTTCTTTGTGCATTCTTCCACTATTTAAGTGCCTATTATCCACACGATTTTTAATATTGTTAATTGAGACTTCCTTTACTCATTTTAACGACATTTTAAAATGCAACTCCTTACACTTTCAGAAAGTATTCGTAGGACAGAGTCCAGAGTAGCAGCAGCAATAGTTCCACTGTGTCCTATGGTCAGAACACAGCACAATCTGTTCAGCTTCTATTAACTAGGAATTTAACATCTCTTAACTGTGCTGTAATTTTTATTAGGATTGTGAGTCACCTGATTACCCAACTGTATCCATTCTGAGTGGCCAGTCCCTCATTTTATTTTTTCCCATATAAGCTACGTTATTAGCAGTTTAGGTGTCTGCAGAATTAGGTGTCTCTGGACACACGTATTATATTACAGCAGAAACAACTATCCTCTTTTTTGAACTTAATAAAGCCAAACTAAAGAGGTTCCAAATGTAGGTGGATTAGAATCAATAAAAATAATTTAGGATGGTTAACCTCCATGAAATATGATGTATTTCATGCTGTCTCCCTTCGAAATAACTAAAAGGCTTGTCAGCTACAAGAATTTACTCAGGTAGATTGTAAAGCTTGGATTTTGGATAAAAATAATAATAAATAATTCCTTGAATGAACAAATAGTGAATGAATAGCAAATAACAAGAACCATCTAACAATGGTAGGTTGACTCCTGTCACTGGAGACATTCAAAGCTACAACCTCTCTCAGGAATCTAGACAGAAAGATTTCTTGCACCAGACAAGCTAGACTAGATAACCTCCACATCTTTTAAATTTAGGATTTATGAGATTTACGGAACTACACCAGCCCTCAGGCTCTCATCAATCAAGTCAGTTCAGTAGGAGCTGCTACCTACCTATAGAATACTCCAGTGTGGAAAACACTGAAGGGGGTCGGGAGACTTTCCTCAGTCTCAGCGCTGATAGTGAACCACTGTGAGACTTTGGGAAAATCTATACATCTATGTTTCTGCAGCTATAGATGGGGGAACCCCTAAAGTACCTACCTACCTCAGAGGATGATTGTGAAAATTAAATAATTCCTGTAAAAGCAGTTTTTAAATTATAAAATGCTTTCTTTATGTAAGATATTCTTTTATTTTTTTGAGACAGAGTCTTACTTTGTCGTCCAGGCACGAGTGCAGTGGCATGAACGTGACTCACTGCAGCTTTGATCTCCTGGGCTCAAGTGATCCTCCTGTCTCTGCCCCTCAAGTAGCTGGGACTATAGGCACATGCCACCATGCCCAGCTAAGTTTTGCATTTTTTGTAGAGACAGAGTATTGCCATGTTGCCCAGGCTGGTTTCCAACTTCTGAGCTCAAGCAATCCACCTGTCTTGGCCTCCCAAAGTGCTGGTATTACAGGCATGAGGTACCACGCCCGGCTAAGATATTCTTTTGGACTATACAGTCTAATTAGGGATTAGACTGAGACACATAAAAAAAGTTAAGTAATAGTAGAAAGAAACTTCTGATTAAGCATCAAAATGTCTACTACCGAGTAGTTGCTATAGGAATTCCAACCCATTTAAAAACAAGCCTGGTTTTTAATACTACATACAAAATATGGACATATAACAGTTTATCTTTAGAAATTTTAAGAAGGGCCAGGAGCAGTGGCTGATGCCTGCAGTCTCAGCACTTTGGGAGGCCCATATGGGAGGACTGTTTGAGCCCATGAGTTCAAGGCCAACCTGGGCAACAGAGTAAGATACTGTCTTTATATAATTTTTTAAAAAAATTAGCCGGGCACAGTAGCATGTACCTGTAGTCCCAGCTACTCGACAGATGGAGGCAGGGGGATCCCTCGAGCGCAGGAGCTCCAGGATGCAGTGAGCTATGACTGTGCCACTGCACTCTAGCCTTGGTGACAGAGCAAGACCTTGACTCTTAAAAAAATAAAAATTAAAAAAAATTTTAAGACGCTTTGCTTTAAAGTTTAAAATCATATTAGGTTTTAATTCTTGGGCTAGATGATGTGCTCAAGGATGTTTTTAGTAGTATTATGTTTCATAAGATAAAAAGGCTAACATACTCTAAAAGTCCAAATTGTATATAAAATTATCGATAGACTGGACATCATGGCGGTTAAGCTGTCATAAGCCTTAGTAATTAAATAATAATGGAGGCGGAGAGTTTTCTATGTATTTTCCATGGATATATCTCTAGTACCTAAAGTAGTAACTGGCACCTAATAAGTATTTTAAAAATATTTATTAAGGGAAGGAATAATAATGAATAGTGAATGAATAATCACCGAGTATAACTGATGGTGACTTGCTCAAGTTAGAGTGCATACATGAATGTAGTATGCAATAATTCATTCAATCAGCTGAGCAAATATTTATTAAGCACCTACTATGGGCCAGGCACCTAAGTGCCTGAGCTACAACCGTGACTAAAACAAAGAGCCCTGACCTCATTCAGCTGATGTGTTAGTGGAGAAAGGCACTAACAAAAGATAATAACTTCTGTGGTATGTTAAATGGTAAGTACCATAAGAAAAACAAAGTAGAGCAGGAACAGGAGATCAGGAGTGCCAGGGGAGGTGGTAGCATTGATCAGGGTATACTTAATTGAGAAAGTGTCATTTCAGCAAACTCTTGAGGGGTATGCAGGAGTCAGACATCTGGGCATTAGGGGGACAGGCATTCCAGGCACAGGAAGAGCCACTTCAAAGGCCTTAAGATGGAAGTTTTCCAGTGTTTCTGAAGCAAGTTAACTAGATGGGGAGGGTCAGAGTAGACGTGGGAGACAACAGCTGTGGATAAAATGAGAGACGTACTGGGAGGGGCAGATTCCAGTACAAGGCCCACTGTAAAGACTTCAGCTTGCACTCTGAGTGAAACGGGGAGCTACTATGTTCTAGCACAACAGTGACATGATCTGATTTGGTTGAAAAGGACTACTCTGTGTTGCGTGCAAATACAAGGAGGCTACTGTAGTCACGTAGGTGAAGGATGAGGGTGGCCTGCACCAGGGTGGCAGCCCTGGAGGGAATGGGGAGGAGTAGTAGTATAATAGTAGAAGTGTGGCCGGGCGCAGTGGCTCATGACTGTAATCCTAGCACTTTGGGAGGCAGAGGCAGGCGGATCATGAGGTCAGAAGCTCGAGACTAGCGTGACCAACATGGTGAAGCCCTGTCTCTACTAAAAATACAAAAATTAGCTAGGCATGGTGGTGCGCGGCTGTAATCCCAGCTACTTGGGAGGCTAAGGCAGGAGAATAGACTGAACCCGGGAGGCAGAGGTTGCAGTGAGTCAAGACCGTGCCACTGCACTCCAGCCTGGGCGACAGAGTGAGAGTCCATCTCAAAAAAAAAAAAAAAAAAAAAAGTAGAAGTACTCTGAAGGTGGAGCCAACGGGATTTCCTGATGACCTGACTATGGGGTATCAAAGAAAGAAACACCAGGGATGACTGCAAGGCTTTCTGAATAATGCAACTAAAAGAATGGAGTTACAACTGAGAAGGGGAAGGCTGTGGTAGAGGCAGAGAGATGAGGAGCTTAATTATGGGTATGGTGATTTATTAGATATCCAAGTGGTGATGTTGAGAAGGCAGATGGATGTAGAGTCTAGAGGTCTGGAGAAAGATCTAGATTAGAGATGGACATTTGAGAGTTCTCAGCAGACAGGTTATATGACCAAGAGAGCAAGGGCAGATAGAGAAAAAAAGAGGACAAAAGAAGACACACAGACGAGAAATGTGATATTGGAGTGGACTGGAGACTCAGTATTACTAAAGTAAGATTTCATTATAATCAAAGAGTTGAGAAGCAGAGAAACATGGAACTAGCAATAAAATAGTCACAGAAAGTAGCTCAACACAATTCTGACAATAGGAAAACAATAACTTATGAAGTCAAATTCTGAAAAGCACTTCCTGAACTTAAGGAATTTTGAGAAGTAGCCAAATTCCCTGCATGCAGTCACATAAGTAACAAGTAACAAAAAATAACGAACCCTATAAAATACACTGCATTAGTATAATGGAATTAGTACAATACATTGCGTAATGTCTGGCAATTATCTCTATTAATAAAGATAGGACCTAGGTAACTTTCAGATTGGATAATCAAAACTTAAACATTAAGAATTTTATTGGCCAGGCACAGGGGCTCACACCTGTAATCCCATTGGGAGGCTGAGGTGGGAGGACTGCTTGAGCCCAGGAGTTCAAGACCAGCCTGGGCAACATGGAGAGACCCCCATCTCAACAAAAAATATAAAAATTAGCTGGAGGTGGTGCATGGTGTGGTGGTGCATATCTGTTGTTCCAGCTATCTGGGGGGCTGAGGCAGGAGGATTGCTTGAGCCCAGGAGGTCAGGACTGCAGTGAGCTGTGACTGTGCCACTGCACTCCAGCCTAGGCAACAGAGTGAGACCCTGTCTCCAAAAATATATAATAATAAAAATAAAAGAATTTTATCAACAATATTGTGCTTCAAAATATTTTATGAAACTTTCTAATCTGATAAGCACAACTATTTCCATACCATATATGTTGTAACAAATTTTTAAAAAGCAGGTGATTCAAACACACTCACCTCGTAGGTTAGTAGTGGTGGTGCTGAAAATTCCATCCCAAGTCCCATACTAACTAGCTCTTCTTACCAACGATTAAGACTACATGTCTTAGTTTTAACCAGATTAGTTAAGGAAGAATAGTTAACTAAGAATGGAAAGCGTGGCATCTCCTTACCTAAAGCAGCAATCGCAAACATTCTATAGAAATCCCATTCCTTAGCATATCTGATCAAGTCGTCAGGGGCAGTATTCTGGTTGGAATCTTGAAGCTGCCACCACCTCAGGTATGCTTCACAAAGCAAACAAAATATGCAGAGTTTTCCATGGATCTGATAGTCAAAGACATTGCCATTCAATTAGGTAATGAAACAGTTGCACTAATATCAACAGGTAGAGAGTATTTGTGGCATCCCACCTAGTCACTTTTCAAATTCAGAACTGCCCAACTAAGTGGCTAATTGTAGTCATTTTGTAATCAGTGGGTTTTAATCAGCAATGTCCACCAGAAGCACATGGGGAGATTTCTTCAAAATTTAAATGTCTAAGCCCCGGTCCTGATTCAGAATCTTTATAGTAAAACATAGACATCTATATTTTGAAACAGTTCTGGGGGGATTCTAATGTGTACCCCTAGTTAAGAATCACTGCTTTAAATAATAGTTCACCTTTCATTACACATTTTTGACTTCTGTCCTTTCCACAGAATCAAGCAAAAAACTTATGTGATTCATGTATATGTGGGAACAGCAATAAGAGAACAGATTTAATCTGAAGATTCCATGATATTGAATAAGAAACTATTAGTCTGAACATCAGTTTTTAAAAAATACCTCTGCCTGGATGAGTATGATTCAATATATTAAAAGAGAACAAATAAAATCTGGAAGTTCTTAAGAGTCTGAAATTTTGGCTAAAATAAAAAATACTAGGCAACAAAAATTGGCTTTTTTCTATGTAGTCCTCCTTCAGGTTGAACTTTCTTCATCAAAACAAAGTGAGGAAGAGGCTGGGCACAGTGGCTTATGCCTGTAATCCCAATACTTTGGGAGGCAGAGGTGGGCGGATCACTTGAGGTCAGGAGTTCCAGACTAGCCTGGTCAACATGGTGAAACCCCATCTTTAATAAAAATACAAAAATTAGCTGGGCATGGTGATGCATGCCTGTAATCCCAGCAACTTGGGAGGCTGAGGTAGGAGAATCACTTGAACCCCAGAGGTGGAGGCTGCAGTGAGCCAAGATCACACCACTGCACTCCAGCCTGGGTGACACAGCAAGACTCTGTCTCAAAAATAAATAAATAAATAAATAACAGGATGCCCAGTTAAATTTGAGTTTCACATACAGCATGAATAAATTTTTATTGTGTAAGTATGTTCCATGCAATATTTGGGATATTCTTACACTAAAAAATTAATTCGTGGTGTATATGAAACTCAAATTTAATTGACTGTCCTGTATGTTATCTGTCAACTCTACCCAAACTATTAAAGAGTTCACAATTCTATTCAACTTTATAAATCAGGACTTTGATTAAACTGAATGTTATTTATCTTATACATTCCTTTAATAGCAAAGTATAAAATGCAATAAATTATATTTTTAAAAACATTTTTCTTTTAATGTTTGCTTACCTCATTTAGGTATAATTCTCTCCCTACTTGGATATGTCTAATTGTATTCTGTTAAAAACCAGTGATGATTGTTTCCATTTACTAGCAGGTAATTCAGATTATGGCTTGTCAGTTTCCTGCCAGTGACCACATTCTTAAACACTCACTGAGCATTATGCACTTTCTAAAATCAACATCTATTATTTCTAGAAACTTCCAGATACGTTGCAATAAAAGACTTAAGTTAGAATTTTTCTCTTTTATAATATTCTTTACTTCTGCTTAAAATTCTTATTTTTTAAAATGCAACAGCATCAAATAAAATTAAAAAATAAAATGATCGCAACTTACATTTATTTGAGTATTGAAAAGAATATGTCTGTAGGCCTGAGCTTTGCACAATATAGCATTAATCAAGATGATAACAGGATCATACTCGATATATTTGTCTACAGGTTTCTGGCAGGATTTCTGAAATAATGCAGGATAATATTAGAACAAGCAAATGTATACTTTCTGAAATCCTCAAGGATTCCAAAACAGCAGAGTCTATTTTGGACACATATAGCAATATTTCCATATTAGCAATTATTTATATAAACTTCCATTCAGATACACAATGTTCGTCTATATAAGAAAGGGTTTCAGAAAGGACTAAATATAATCTTCTAGGCTAGGAATATTAATATTTTAACCTCGTATTCAAGAAGCTAAAAATATATCTAATTTAAAGATTGAGTTTAGGCAGGAAAGTATTCCGGAAGATTTTACTTTCAATCTATACAGACTCTATGTCTAATTCTACTTTCAATTTGTAGGAATTATTATAAAATAAATACATTTATAATGCACTTTCATTGATAAATTATTGCCTCTTGGCTAGATGCCCCTGACTTTATGGTTCTTGGCACATGATTTGGAGAAAAGTACTCAGCAAAGTTACTTTGTCCCCAGAACTACTGAGAGCTGCAAGCAGGTAAAGAATGGGGCACGATTCCAAAGATCCTGAGGTGGCCGATAACAGGGGAAGCCTGGGTTTTTCTCCAGTAACATCAAGGATATGGAAAGAAAATGGTTTTTCTCTGCTAGAGTAGAGGCAATGGAGAGTGCTGGGCTGTGTAAGGAACTAGGTTGTGCAGCCTAGATCTAGGTTCCAAAATCAAGGCTCCCTTGGCTCTTAGCAGTTCACATTAAATGGCTTTTTTCCCCTTGAAGGGTCACCAATTTAGAGTTCAGATTCTCTAGACACATGTGATTACAATGTTACCAAATCCCCACACCATTAGAACATAAAAAATGCAGGTATACACAAACAAGCTCATTAGAAATGTGACCTCTAAAGCAGTACTAGTCACAAAGTTGCATCAAAGCTACTATTCACTTTATAAAACTACAGCAGTACTCCCACAGCCACAGTTTTGCTTTCTGCAGTTTGTAACCTGAGGTCAACAGCATTCTGAAAATTAAATGGAAAAATCCAGAAATAATCCTAAGTTTTAAATTGCATGCTGTCCTGCTCCACTGCCCGGGATGTGAATCATCCCTTTGTCTAGTGTGTCCACGTTGCAGATGCTCCTCGCCTGTTAGCCACCTGGTTGCTGTCCAGGTTAACAGGATTAAGGATCGTACTATTGCAGTGCTTGTGGTTCAAGTCACCCTTCTTTGACTCAACATTGGCCCCAAAGCACGAGAGTAGTGATGCTGGCAATTTTACAGCCAAAGAGAAGCTGTAAAATGCTTTAAGTGAAAAGGTGAAAGTTCTCAGCTAATAAGGAAAAAAACAATCTTATGCTGAGGTTAAGATCTATGGTAAGAATGAATCTTCTACCTGTGCAACTGTAAAGAAAATAAAGTGTGCTAGTTTTGCTGTGGCGTTTCATACTGCAAAAATTAAGGCCACAGTATGTGAGAAGTGCTGAGATGGAAAAGGCAGGGCCAGGTGCCATGGTTCACATCTGTAATACCAGCACTTTGGGAGTCTGAGGTGAGAGGATCACTTGAAGCCAGAAGTTCGAGCCCATCCTGGGCAACAAAGCAAGACTGTCTCTGTCTCTCTCTCAAAAAAAAAAAAGAAAGATAGGAAAAGTATTACATTTGTGGATGGAAGGCATGAACAGAAATGTGTTCCAACTGATGGTAATCGAGTTCCATACTATCTATGGTTTCAGGCACTCATTGTGGGTCCTGGAATTTATCCCCCAAAGAGAATGGGGACTACTGGAATGGCTACAATTCAAATGCATAACATTTGGAAACTTTGAGAAGATAAAATAGAAGAGTTGCGAGTATAAAAACATTCTAGGCTGGCCTTTTAACTACGTTCAAGTGCTGGAAGAAAAATGAAGTGCACTGAAGAATACTGACCCTGCAATTCAAATGTAATAAAAAATTGGATGTGTTCCCAATTTAAATAGTTTCTCCACTTCATTTGCGTCATTACAGGAATAGGTATGTTTTCCAGTTACCAAGTGATCCAATGAAGGGAGATGTGCTGTTACCTCAAACTTAATTCTGCTTAATCAGGGCTGGGTGCGGTGGCTCATGCCTGTAATCCCAGCACTTTGGGAGGCCAAGGTGGGCAGATCATGAGGTCACGAGATTGAGACCATCCTGGCTAATATGGTGAAACCCTATCTTTACAAAAAAAAAAAAAAAAATACAAAAAATTAGCCGTGTGTGGTGGCGGGTGCCTGTAGTCCCAGCTACTTGGGAGGCTGAGGCAGGAAAATGGGGCGTGAACCTGGGAGGTGGAGCTTGCAGTGAGCCAGAGTTCACGCCACTGTACTCCAGTCTGAGCGACAGAGCAAAATTCCGTCTCAAAAAAAACCAAAAAAAAAAAAAAATCTGCTTAATCAAACTGAGGCATAAGGAGTTAATATTTTTGCAGTTCTTTATCTGAGCAAGGAATAAGCCAGCATCTAAACAGAAGCCCCAGAATCAGAAATTCCATGTCCATGACAAAGAGCCGTTTGATATGTCTCCCTCGGCTACTCACGTGGAACATATCTCCTTCCTTTCTACATGCAAGATTGGGACACCAGAGAGGCTGCTTCATGTTAAAATGGAAACCCTAAGAAGTCAGGGGTCCTCTTTCTGTCCTTTAAATGTTCTCTAAAACCCATTTTTGGACAGCATCACAAGTCTAAGGCTGGGGATTTGGACAATACTTGGAAGGAGGTAGGCAGAAACCAACACCAGGAGACACAGCAGCTGTTATTCCTTTTGCATTTATCTGTTTGACAAATGTCTTTGGAGTTGCTATCACATGCATAACAATCGCTCTCTTATCTTGGCCATTTTATGGACCAGGAACTTGCAAGGTGCTAGATAACTCACCTTCAGCCACAGTTTCTATCCTCAAGGACCTAACAGTTTAGAAGCAGAAGACAAACATGCCTCTATGATATGGTCTGATGATCACAGTTCATCAGACTATGTAGCATCCAACGGCTACAATGGGATGAGCACAGGGTGACATGAAATCAAACAGAGGAGGCAGCTTCTGGTAGTATGTGATATCCTGTGTTCTTTGCCCATTACCCTTCTTAGCATTCGGCATGTTTTATAAATGCTGAGAAGTCATTAGAATTCGCTGGTTCCCTCTTAGTTTACACCGCACTTTCCTTGTTCTCCCTCTGTTATTTGCTTTTCCCTTAAGTGCTGCTTGCAACTTCCTTTCCCTCTGCCTTCACCTTGAATGTAAAAACTACACACACACACACACACACACACACACACACACACACACGCACACACGAAACAAACAAATGTAGATATCGCAAAACAGACCACTGGGAGTCGTATTTATTCAATTTAGTATATATGTTTCTTTTCTTTTCTTTCCTTTTTGAGACAAGGTCTCACTCTGTCGCCCAGGCCTGGAGTGCAGTGGTGGGATCTTGTCTCACTACAGTCTCTGCCTCCTGGGCTCAAGCGAACCTCCCACCTCAGCCTCCTGAGTAGTTGGGCCTACAGGCATGTGCCACCACCATGCCCAGCTGATTTTTGTAGTTTAGTAGACAGGTGGGGCGCAGGCGGTGGTCTCACCAAGTTGCCCAGGCTGGTCTTGAACTCCTGACCTCAAGTGATCTGCCATTTAGTCTCCCAGTGCTGGGATTATAGGTGTGAACCATCATGCCTGCCCAGATTTAGCAACTATGTTTCTTATGTTTCTTATTTTGGCAAAATTGTTTCATTTACTACTTTATAGGCAAGTATCCTGAAAAGAGAAAAATCTTCCTCTAAAGAATTCCTACAACACAAGGACCAAGCATACTCTGGGAATTCAGGCTGCTTCCACCACCTGTCTCAACATGGATATGACTTCCTCTGTCCTGCTGTGTTCTCCAATGCCTGACGAATCAGATCTCTTTTAGAATATAAATCAGCCAAACTACTTTTTTTCTTAAATATTCCTGCTGTTTCCTTCCTGTCATCTCTTTTTTTTTTTTTTTTTTTTGAGACGGAGTCTCGCTCTGTCGCCGGGGCTGGAGTGCAGTGGCCGGATCTCAGCTCACTGCAAGCTCCGTCTCCCGGGTTTATGCCTTTCTCCTGCCTCAGCCTCCGAGTAGCTGGGACTACAGGCGCCCGCCACCTCACCCGGCTAGTTTTTTGTATTTTTTAGTAGAGACGGGGTTTCACCGTGTTAGCCAGGATGGTCTCGATCTGACCTCGTGATCCACCCGTCTCAGCCTCCCAAAGTGCTGGGATTACAGGCTTGAGCCACCGCGCCCGGCTCTTCCTGTCATCTCTAGGAGCATTCCCTTCCCTTCTTTAAGTCTTTAAGCTCCTCAAGGATAGGGCCGTGTCTTATTCATCTTCACATCTAGGATCCCAAGGGTGGGTGCTGAAGGAAATGCAAACTTAGGAGAATCTTATAGGAGTTTTGTTTTGTTAACATAATAACGAATGTATTAAATATCTGTGCACTTAAAATAAGCCAAGCCCTATAGTAAATACAAAGTACTGTATCTTTTTTTTTTTTTTTTGAGACAGAATCTCACTCTGTCGTCCAGGCTGGAGTGCAATGGTGCAATCTCAGCTTCACTGCAAACTCTGCCTCCTGGGTTCAAGCGATTCTCCTGCCTCAGCCTCCCAAGTAGCTGGGATTACAAGCATGCACCACCACGCGTGGCTAATTTTTGTACTTTTAGAGAGAGAGGGTTTCACCGTGTTGGTCAGGCTGGTCTTGAACTCCTGATCTCATGATCCGCCTGCCTCAGCCTCCCAAGTAGCTGGGATTACAAGCATGCACCACCACGCCTGGCTAATTTTTGTACTTTTAGAGAGAGAGGGTTTCACCGTGTTGGTCAGGCTGGTCTTGAACTCCTGATCTCATGATCCGCCTGCCTTGGCCTCCCAACGTGCTGGGATTACAGGTGTAAGCCACCGTGCTTGGCCAAAAGTACTGTATCTTTAAGCATACTTATAATAAATTGTGAAGAGCTGAAGCAGCAGGATTGGCTAAAAGCAAGGGACATATGATATATTAGACAGAGGAAAGAGAAACACAAAAAGGCAAGCAGGGAGGAATGGCAGTGAAAAAACAAGCAGAGCAAAAGGAAAGGAGACTGGGATGAAAAATACAGGTGAGCGATCAGGCTGAGTACCTTGCTGACTCCAAGTTTGGTAGGGAAGAGACCAAAGTATGTATGAGTAAGCACTTAGAAACTCTGGAGATTATGTTACAACAAATGGTCTCATGTCTAAAAACTTCTTACTTTTTGTATCTCAGAGGTTGGAGAGCTTTTAAAATAATTTGTCACTTCATGGTTTAATTTTTTAGTCTGGCATCAACGAAATGATTTTTCCTGAGTCGTGCTATTATCGCCTGAAGTTTAGTATGCATTAGTATGATAGTGACAAGGCCATTACAAACTCTGTCTCATTATGGAATGACTGTGGACAATAACGAATCCATAAAGTACTGTGCCACCATTCAATACTCCAAATATAACTCCAAAATCCATCTCCTGGGAGAAAGAGTATGATGTTAGGGAACAAAGGGGAGGGGGGAAGTGAATGTTGACCTAAACAGCTATCCAATAATTATTTTGCCTTTCCATAAACAAAACAAATACCTGTTGTTTAGCAAAGGGATTTTGTTAGCTTAATGCCAACAAAAAAGAGATTTTTTGTATTTTTAAAGACTACTAAAATGCATATACAAATACTAGCTTTTCTTCAGATCATATTCAGTTATGTGGTTATCATCTTCCAAATGAACCATTTAATTGGACCAGTCCAAAAGTTATTAAGTTTAGACCACATATGAGATCTTGTTCTCTTCCTCCCCTGGATGGCCAAGCATATGCTAATCTAAAAACCTGGAAGGGATACATTTATTCAACAGATGTTTACTGAGTGGCTACCAAATGTCAGTCGCTGTTCTGAGTGATACAGCTACGTTAATGAATAAAACAGACAGAATATCTGTCCTTGTGTAAATTACCTTCCAGTAGGAGAAGATACACAGCACAAAGTCAATTATATACAAGATTACAAGCAGATAGGTGTTATAGAGAAAGATAAAGCTGGGAAGCCTATCATACTTTTCAATAGGGTAGTCAGAGTAGACTCTCTGAGATGTTTGAAGGAGGTAAGGGAATTAGTCACACAGATACCTGATAGAAGAGTGCTCCAGGCATTGTGCAAACGCCCTGAGAAAGGAACCTGCCTAGTTTGAGAAACACCAGGAGGCCAGTGGGACTGCCGTAAAATAAGGAAGGGGAAGAGTAGCAGGAGACTACATAGGGCCTTATAAGCCAGTTCAGGGATTCTGGCCTTAACTCTGAGATGGAAAATCATCAGAAAGTTTTGGTCAAAGGAATGATATGATCTAAATTATATTTTTCAAGGATCAGTCCCTGGGTACTGCGTGGAGAGAAGACTGAAGAGGTGCAATGATGATGTAGGGAGACCAGATAGGAGTTACAATAGTTCGGGTAGACATGATGGTGGCTTGGACGAGGATTGTAGCAGCAGGAGTAGTGAGAAGTAGTGGATTCTGAACATAATTTGAAGACAGAACAGGATTTGCTGAATAACTGAATATGGGATGTGAGAGGAAGAGTAGAAATAGGGATGACACCAAGGTTTCTTGGTTTTAGGAGTTACAATGGTAAAGTTGCCACTAACTGTGATGGGTATATGTGAGCTGTCTATTGAAATCCACGTGGAGAAGTCAAGTAGGTAGTTGGACATTTAAATCTGGAGTTTAGGGAAGAGGTTCAGGGTAGAAATATAAATTTGGAAATTGTCCAAATGTTGACGGTATATAAAGCCATGAGACAGAATGAGCTCTTCCAGGGAAAGCATGCAGACAGAAGGAGGCCCAATGACTACGCCTTGGAATACACCATGATTAAGAGCTAAGGGAGGTGAAGCAAAAGCAGAAAGGAGATTGAGGGGTAATAGCCAGTGAAGTAAGAAGACAATAAGAAGAGTACTGAGTCCTGGGAAGTGCACACAGCATTTCAAGGAGGAGGAAGTAATGAGGTAAAATGCTGACGATCATTAACCGAGAATCGACTACTGGATTTAGCAAAGTGGAAGTGGTGATCTTAACAAGAACAGTTTCTAATGAAATGTGGGCGCGAATGTGACTAAAGCAGGTTCAAGAGAAACTAGGAAAGGAAATAGACAGTACAAACATAACTTAGAAGGTCTGCTTTCTTATTAAGAAGAAAAAGAGCAGAAGCTAAAGGGGGAAGTGGCAGCAAGCGTATTTTGTTGGTGGTGTTGGTTTTTTTATTTTTTTTGATGGAAGAAGTATGCATGCTGGTGGGCATGATCCAGCAGAAGGCAGAAGGCAAGAATACAGTAAAGAAATAACAAATGCTAGTATTGGGTTTATGTTGGTTTATGTTGTTGCAAACCTGGTGGAAGTTCTCTTCTGTTTTCGCGGTGGCTCACGCCTGTAACCCTAGCACTTTGGGAGGCCGAGGTGCGTGGATCATTTGAGGTCAGCAGTTCGAGACCAGCCTGGTCAACACGGTGAAACCTGGTCTCTACTAAAAATACAAAAATTAGCCCGTCGTGGTGGTGCGGGACTGTAATCCCAGCTACTCGGGAGGCTGAGACAGGAGAATCGCTTGAACTCGGGAGGCAGAGGTTGTCGTGAGCTGAGATTGCCCCACTGCACTCCAGCCTGGGTGACAGAGGAAGACCCCATCTCAAAAAAAAAAAAAAAAGAACAAAAACGAAATAAGATTGCCAGACAGCATGAAAGGCCTACATGAGGTTAATGGTCACAAATTTGTTTTCCCCCAGCAACGTACTGCTGCATGGGTACAGGGACAAGACCCGGCAATATGTTGGATTTAACAAGGGCTGACATTTTGACAAAGGAGGGAAAGCATTTGAGAGAGGAACAGGAAATTGAGGGTGTATGCACCAGAACGTTATGTGGTTGACAGATTATATAGGTATACACTCAGTTTGTCTATTCTCTTGTATATTACTACAGACCATAATTTACTAAAGAGATTATTAGAAAATCACAAGATCTGAAATGGGACAAAAATGTACTCTCTATTCTGTGACACGTTTTTTGCTAATTAATACCCCCAAAGAACCTCCAACTTTGTAGACTCTTTAAACATAGGATTATTCCCTCTTAATAAACTACGAACACCTTGAAATGAGAATTTTTACTTCCTCACTTTTGGGTTTTGTACCACCAACGTCTAGCATAGTGCTTTGTACACAGTAGACATTCAATAACTACAATTGACGAAACCTTTAAAAAGCATCGTAGGTGGATTCAACATGAGTTGTGGAGGGTAAGGATGGTACCATCTCTCTGTCAAAGGGAGAAGAGCTACAAGGAAGTAGCTTTGGCATGAACCAAAATGTCAACCGAATTGATCTTTAAATTTCTCTGCAAAATGCCCACATCTACCTCTGCCTGCCGGTCCGGTCCTTTCGCCAGGTTAGGTCGTATCACCCAAATATGCCCCAGGATGAGAAAAGCGCTGTTGGGTAGCTGACTTCTCTATCAGTACAGATATTCATGCAAAGACCCCGGGCGGGAATATCAACTACCGAACTAAAGACTGTATCAGAGGACCCTGCTCCTCGCGGTCCCCAAATCCCGCCGCGCCATTTTCTTCTCAAGGACACCCCACACCTGACAACTCACACAGATGGTTATCTTCAGCACACCGTGGTTATAGTCTCGGTACAACTCTTTGGCCTCCTGGTTGCATTCGATGCACCTGTACTGGCAGGAGGCCGAGGCAGCAGTAGGAGTCGCTGCCACCCCATCCATATTCCCTTTCCCCTGCTGCAGCCCGCTCCGCCCGCCGTTGCCCATTTCCACTCAGCTGCAGCCCAGAACTTCCGATTCTGTGGCGGGTAAGACGTCAGACGCCAGACCGGAAGATTTGCGCCGCGCGGGGCTTTTCGGGATTCGTAGTCCCAGCACCGGCAAGGTGGCCCGAGGCTGGTCGAGCTGGGACTACCATTCCCAGCACACAATGCTTCTCCCTTTGCCCCACCCCCTTGCCACGGTCCACCTGCCCAACGTGGGTTAGAGGCGGGGAGGCCTGAGAGCCGGGCAAGGGCTGTTGCACATGCGCCTTGAGGGAAGATGGCACCTGCCGGCTGCTGCTGCTGCTGCTGCTTCTGGGGCGGCGCTGTGGCCGCCGCGGGCGCCGCCCGGCGTGTCCTGCTGCTGCTGCTGCTGGGGGTCCTGTCCGCCGGGCCGCGGCCGGGCGCCCTGGCCACCGAGCACTATTCGCCGGTCTCCCTGCTCAAGCAGGAGCTGCAGCACCGGCAGCAGCAGGAGGCCCCGGCGGGCGGCGGCGGCTGCAGCTCGCAGTCCGGGGACTGGGGGGACCAGTACTCTGCCGAGTGCGGCGGTGAGTGGGCGGCGGGCGTCCAAGTCGGCCGGGGCCACGGGGCGGCGGGGCTGGGGTCCGGGTCCGGGGTACGGGCCGCCCGGGCCTCACGCCTCCGGCTACGGCGCGCGATCCGCGGGAGCCGGCTCCGCCAGGGGTCCTGTCGGGCTGCTTCCCGCCGCTGCCACCCACGCCGCCGCGCGCCCTCCTGCAAACGCCTCTGGTCGGGGCGGCGAGTCGAGAAAAGAGCTGACAGCATGCTCCCGGGGCCAGGGCGGCCTCTCCTGAGTCTGAAGCGACTGTTGGAAGGGTGGCAGGGGAGACGGCAGGTGGCCCGGGACAGCCCTGTTCCCGCCGCCGGCCTCCCGAGGGTGCCGACGAGGGAGGGGCGGGCGGATGAGCACCCAGCCCGGCGTCTTGCGGAGCCCGCCCCGGTAGGGAGACGCCTGGCCCATCTTAGGCCTGGAAATCAGGTTTCCTGACCTCCTGGGTTAATGTCTCGTATAAAACAGTTCCTAAAAATTCGATCCCTGGAATGGAAAAAAAGAGCAAGCCCTTCTTATCTGCTCTTTGACATCTTGCTTCCAGTTGTTTAAGATTAACCTGCGATCTGTCAGGTGTCTCCCAGAGTGAAAGAAGGCCCCTGCAGGCCTTGAGCCTGTGTGTCAGTGCCCTGTGTGTATTGGAGCTACGCCAGCTCATTCATTAAGAATGGGCGCTACTGGCTTCAGTTTAATAAATAATAGCAGATGCCTCTGGGACAAAATACATGTGTACATTTTTTTTTTTGTTTTGAAGTTCTGTCGTGAGTCTTTTTACCCATCAATCCCCTCCCTTTCTCTTTCCCCATTCTCTATGTGAGTTCCCTTATGGCTTGCTTTGGGAAAGGCCTGGGTCTAGCAAACTCACTAGGAGATGGTTGCTTTTAAGACTTGGCAGCGGTTTTCTTTAGCATTGTGTACCTGGGAAAACAATACTTTTTTTTTTTTTTTAGTTGAGATGAGACATCAAGATTAGCACAATCTGATTTCCTTTTAGCACAATCTGACTTCCTTGAGGAAGTGTCACTCACTGAGAGGTATGTGACTTTTTTATTTTGCAGTAGGCGGTAGCTGGTAACAGCATAACACGGCTAGCCTTGCACAGTGGAAAACGAATGGCGTTTACGGTCACTTTCTGTATCTCTGAGCTAGTGAATTACCTGTCTTTGTAAAATGCCTCCTCTGTAAGTGGAAAGCACTGTTCACCTAATTGTGGGGTTTTATTTTCCTCACGAGGGTGCTGTGAGGGAAATGAGAAGTAGCTGACATATATTGAGTGCTTGCTGTATGCCAGGTGCTGTTCTAAGTGCTTTAGGTCTATGAGCCTAGTATATTAGTCTGTCAGAAAAACAATAACCACCTCATTAGATGGTGGCTCATTTTCTCAGATGAACAAACTGAAACATAGTGAAATTGTCATCTTCTTGAGATCCCACAGCTGCCAAAGGAGGAACCCATGTAGTCGGGCTCCAGACAAAACCTTTGTCTTAACCAATAAGTTGTAGGTAGGCAAACCACATCTGTAGTATTTACTTGCATATGGTGCATGTTGGGTAAATTTCCCTTTCTCTTTTGGTCATGTGGTACTTACTGGCTAAAGGAGCCCCAGCGTTTAGACAGTAGAAGGTATATATTGATTAATACTATGAAATCTATTGGTATTATTGATGTCGGTGCCTCATTTGATTCTTTGGCATCAGGCTAACCACCAGTATTTAAGAACCCTTGTTCAAGCCAGCTCTGACTTGTGTTATGATTTTTCCCTGGAGGATGAACACTGTATCATGAAGCTTTAAACGTAATTTATTTAGATGTTTCTACCTTCTTTTTCTCTTTCCCATGTAGTACTTATTTTTTCTAGCTTGGAATTTAAAATGTACTGTTGCAAATGAACGACCTGAGTCTTTCAGATCACCTCCTCTGGCTGTGCGAGTAGCTGCCAACAGGTGCTAAAGGCGGGCAGCTGCCGCTGTGGCCACCCAAGAAGTCATTTCCAGAATCAACTACTTGGAGCTCCAGCTGTTTCCCTCAGCTTTCCTGGCTGCAGTATGCGACAAAAGCCATCTCTGTTGTTGTAGGGGCTACTGAAATACTTCTCATTTCTCCCTCTTCGCCCTGGACAACTGTGTAGAAGCTGGACCCTATGAAACCTGCTTCATTTCTTCTCTGTCCTAGGATGTGGGGATGAATTCAGGATTTACAACTAACCATGCCATAGCCTGAGGGGCAGCTGATGCTCTGTATCTGGAGACTCATTTGAGCAACATTGGGGTCTAGACAATTGTCAGAATCCAGAACTAGTCAGTTCTTCAGAATCATACAGACTTGGCTTTACTAAGCATTGATCATGCCATCGTCTCTTGCTTGCCTGTCCAGCCACAAACCTGTTCATATCAATCCAGCACATACACTGAGGACAAGCACAGCAGCACAACCACTTTTCAGAATCTTTCCCACAGCTTTCAGGTTCAAATGGCTGAGCTGATGCCTGCTTGGGTCTAAATTTAAATCTGCATAGCTTCTTACAAGCAGTATGTGTATTCCCTTGAGACAGAACTGCCAGTGATTGTACATACAAGGACAGTGGCTGGTGGGAGCCCACCAGTCCAAAAACAACACACTGGCAATGGCTGACCCAGCTATACACGCCACCATCACATGGAATCCAGGTCACAGGGAACAGCCTAATTGCTCAGTGGGCTGAGTCCTACCCAGATCCACTGCAGAGGTTACAGGCATGGATGCCCCTCTGGTGCCATATGTCTCAGCCTGAGCTTTGCATGTTTCCCGTTCCCCCTTTTAACATTTTCTACTCCACATTTTTACCATTACCTTTTTGATTTTTGATTTTATTTATTTTTACCTTTTTACTTGAAAAGCATATATAGCCACAAATTTGTCTTCTCTGTTTACTTGTAGAGAAAATAATATTTTTAAAAAAGGAACACTGTATTGTACATATTTTAAAAATAAAAGTAAAATTCCTGTTGCCAAAGCCCTATCTTTAATTTGTAACTGTAGAAGGAAATAACAGAAGTATTTTTCCAATTCTTTCCTCACTTTTTTAGTTATATCATCATAAACACTGCAATCTTTTTTAATCCTTTTGATACTGAAGTAGGTGCTGTTGTTTTTTTCTATTTTTTTAGAGACAGGGTCTTGCTCTGTTTCCCCGGAGGTAGTTTAGTGGTGCTATCATAGCTCACAGCCTCGAATTCCTGATTTGAAGCCATCCACCTGCCTCAGCTTCCCAAGTAGCTAGGACTACAGACGTGTGCCACCATGCCCAGCTATTTTTTTTTTTTCTGTAGAGACAGGGTCTGGCTATGTTGTGCCTAGGTTGGTCAAATTCCTGGACTCAAGCAGTCCTTCCACCTCAGCCTCCCAAAGTGTTGGGATTACAGGCGTGAGCCACCATGCCTGGCCAATGCTGTTTTTAATTCCCATTTTACAAACTGAGACAGAGAAGTTAAGGTTACACAGTGAAGAGTGGAGCCAGGATTTGAACCTGACCTGGCCATTTGTGTGTTATCTTCAGTAATTGTTGCATATTAGTATAATTTCTTACTAATGTTAATGATAAAGTCCTATACCTTTAAGCTTTGTTGAAAGTTACATTCTTAAATCACTGTTAGAATTTTGTATTTGACTACAAATACAAGGATGCTTCACTGAACCTAGTATTTTGAACTGCATGGCTAGAATGGGTCTGTTCTTTCATTGAAAAAGTATTTGTATACCTGCTAGATGCTACTTAGTATTCTGGACCCTGGTGATGAAGCACAGCTGACTGAGTTCCTAGTGTGGATCCTGTGTCTTGATGAGGGAAGAAATAAGTATAGTTACGTACCATTTAACAACAGGATATGTTTTGAGAAATGTGTCGTTAGGCGATTTCATCATGGTGCAGACATCAAAGAGTGTTTACACAGACCTAGATGCAATAGCCCATTACACACCTTGGTTGTATGGTATAGCCTGTTGCTCCCAGGCTACAGTCCTGTAGCATGTTACTATACTGAATACTGTAGGCAGTTGTAACATAGTGACAAGTGTTTGTATATCTAAATATAGAAAATGTACAGTAAAAATGCGGTATTACTGTCTTATGGGACCATTCTCATAGATATGTGGTCCATCGTTGGCCAAATCATTATGTGGCGCATGACTCTATAGTAGGGCCTGGTAATACATGCCTTGAAAATAAAGCAGTGTAACAGGATAAAGAGCAGTGTGCAGGTGCTACTTTAAGAGGTGGCCTGGGATGGCTTCTGGTAAGGAGACATTTGAACTAAGACTTGGATAGAATGAGATTTGGAGTGATCTTAGAAGTATCTTAATTTGCCACACTAATTTTATAGATCTGGTGAATTAAGGTCTTGTGAAATTGTAACTTGTTCATTGATTTAAAAATTCAGGTTCTCTGCTTTTCTTTTTTTTTTTTTTTTTTGAGATGGAGTCTCGCCCTGTCACCCAGGCTGGAGTGCAGTGGCGTGATCTCGGCTCACTGCAACCTCCGCCTCCCGGGTTCAAGTGATTCTCCTGCCTCAGCCTCCCAAGTAGCTGGAATTACAGGTGCCTGCCACCAAGCCCAACTAATTTTTTGTATTTTTAGTAGAGACGGGGTTTTACCATGTTGGCCAGGCTGGTCTGGAACTCCTGACCTTGTGATCCGCCCACCTTGGCCTCCTAAAAGGCTGGGATTACAGGCGTGAGCCACCACACCCGGCCCCTCTGCTCTTCTTACCAAAGCTAAACTGTATCTCTTTCAAATGTAGTATGCATCATGTATTAAATTATATCTTTGTACTCTTTACAGACAGTATAAGGTATATTTTATGGTTCAAGCATATGCATTTCTATAAGTTGTTTTTAAAATACTTTTGTTTTCTCCTCTTGTCTTGAAAATGTAGTAGTAACAAGAACAGTGAGTTTGTGAGAATCTTTTTTCCAATGCCTTCAGCCTTTTTTCACTGCTCTTGAGTGATGCAGCCCTGTACTTGATGTCTTAATTTTCTTTAGTTTGTTGAAATTAATGAACCCAGAATTGCGTTTATTCTATTTTTCCACAGTTCTTTATGGGAAAAGGCATTTAGAGTCTGTCCGTCCAATTTGGGAATTGTGAACTGCCAGAAAAATAAGGAAGTAGCTGTGAACTTAGCTCTGTGTTTTTGACAAAATTGGTAACACTGAGATTGTCGGTGTATATGGTAGCTTTCTTAATTAAGGAATTGGCCATTTAAATACATGAAGTCAGTCTTTCTGCTCACAGCACATAGATCATTGCTATGCCTAGAGATGGGAGAGAATCAACCGAAGGAAACTTATGATATGAGAGCTGTTTCCTTTTTTGCTCTATGAGGAAGTTGAGAACCACATTTTGTGCTCAGTCATAGCAACTGTGGTAACCATTACTGTGAGTGCATTTGGTCAATCCTTTCATCTCCTGGCTCTGATTTTCTGTGTTTGTCATCATACATAGTTTCATGCCAGACCTTTTCACGTCTTGTTTTTCAAGGCGTACCTGAGTAAATTTGCCAGGGCAAAGTCGCTGTGCTCAGAGACTGAGGCACAGAGTGATGAAGAGATTGTGATCTTGCCACATCCTGGGCCCTGTGGCATTGCCAGAGGGTGTTTCCCTTTTATTCACTGAACAGCATCTTTCAGAAAATCCTCTGGTTTAGAAGTAGCATTTTATAGCATAAGCCCTATGATGATGGCAGCCTATTATTCACTTTTTCACATATATCTGTTGTCATTAAGAGTTACATCTACCTTTTAAAAGATCTACACATTGCTAAACCTGTTCAGCTTCAGGTGATAAGGGTTAATCATTATTTTTTAATCTCTAGATGGAGGCAAAAGTTATGTGGCTTGGGTTTTAGAACCTACCTGGAGCGTGACTGAAGGAAAGTCAGGGCTCTTCTATGTGCATCACTCAGTGTACAGGCAGGTTAGCTTCACTGCACTCGATAAATACCTGACTAACTTTTAAAACTTCTCCCTTTCACATGGGTTGTTTTAAAGAGGTCATTTTATTTGGGCTCATCTTATCTTGCAGATAGAATAAATACACGATTTATCAAAGTAGCAGAATTTTAATACTTTTAACTTTGGGTGAATGCTTTCCGACATTTTCCTTTTCTTATGTTTTGGTTTTACTTTTTCATCAAAATACAACATACATACAGGAAAGTGCATATGTCCTAAGTGTAGATAACTCAATACATTTTCATAAGCTGAACAACTTACATAATCAGAAAGAACCGAAATCAATAGCTGTCTGTTTTTAAGATTGCCGATAGTCTCATTCCATGCTAATCCTGGTTTCATTTGGGAACTGTTTTGCCTGTCTTTCTATCTCATTTAGGGTCCAGCACCATGCAGTGGACTTACACTGCACATGTGCTGGCATTCTTTCCATAGACTTTCACTTAGGAATCAGTTGGTGTATGTCAGGACCACCTTTACAAGAGAGGACCAGTTGTCGTCTCTTGCAACTTTTCCCTGCTGGTGTTTGCGATGTTCTCAGTGACTCTGTGTTCCCTTGTCACTAATCTTTCCATGTCAGTGCCTAGCTCTGCTTCAGCATTCCCTGTGGAGTTGATGTTGTCTGCCAGTATGTGTGGGCTTATGAGAAAGCTTTTAGCTCTTAAAAGTATGTGTCACTTTGAGCATCTGATGCATCTTCAGTCTAGTTTATAAACTTACGCTAAGTAACTGCCCTTTGTGGGGAAGGCCTGGCTACCCGACTTGTTGGTTAAGGCATCCTTCTTCTGTTCTGTTCATGTAATTTGCTACTGTGCCTTTTTTTCCATCCTGTGCAGTGAATTCCTTTTCTTTTGATTCTTTACATGTGTTAATATTTGTATGTGGGTTAAGATACCTTTGATTTGATTACATTCAAGCTTTATTAAAAAACAAAACAAAGCAAAACTTCTGTCTCTTTAAGATGGCTTTTGTGGATCCTTGGTTCCAATGGATTAATTATATGTTTACTTTATAATTTAATACTCAGCAGGCAGTCTCTGTTTTCAGTTTGCTTTACGATAACACATCTCAGGTACTGATGAATATTTCATTTCATTAAACGAAGCATATAAATTCTTCAGGGCATTTTGTCTGTTATTACACTCTAAAAGGAATTTACCACTTGGGACTATATTTCGGGGCCATTGAGCAATGTAGTATACGATGTCAACTGTGGTTGTATTTTTTTTTTTTTTTTGAGATGGAGTCTTGCTCTGTTGCCCAGGCTGGAGTGCAGTGGCGTGATCTCAGCTCACTGCAAGCTCTGCCTCCCGGGTCCACACCATTCGCCTGCCTCAGCCTCCTAAGTAGCTGGGGCTACAGGTGCCCGCCACCACGCCCCGCTAATTTTTTTTGTATTTTTAGTAGAGACGGGGTTTCACCATCTTAGGCAGAACAGTCCCGATCTCCTGACCTCGTGATCTGCCTGCCTTGGCTTCCCAAAGTGCTGGGATTACAGGCGTGAGCCACCGTGCCTGGCCACTTATGGTTGTCTTATATGTGCAGAAATTGATAAAAGAAAAGACACTACAAGTTGATACCACATAGCCACCTGCCCTTCAGGTAGTTCTTCCAGCCACAAGAATTCTGCCTTGTCTTCCCAGGTTTACCCTGTACCTGGGATTAGGACTGTCAATAAATAAGTTGTAGCCTATCCAAGGGAAAAGCCCAGTCATCCTTATATTCAAGTAGCTCAGTGTACCATCTGTTATAACTAGGTGGTCGAGTGATGAGTGCTACCTAGCAGCTATTGATTTCCTTCTAAATTGGCCATGGGTTTGCTACTTATAAGCTTTCAGTCAGTTTTCTCACACACATGGATGTGTGAGAAATACATACTACTGTCAGTGCCACCTTCTCTCCTTCCTTGGAGGTGATGACTGTCATCTTATTTGACTAAGAAAGAAGCAGTGAGAAAACAACTTCCTTGCTCCCCACCACCCCAGCTGCTGGCCTGCCGGCAGATGGACTGGTCGATTTTGCTTTCTGTGCTGTTGTGGTGGCTGAATGGCCAGTGCCTCTGCCTAGTTCAGCTCTCTGTTCACTGTCTGTCATTTCCTCTTGTCTTCCATCAGCATACAGATGGTCTTAATAACTACCATCCTGAAAAGACAAGCAACCAAGATGACCACACATCCCTCCAGCTGCTGCCCCATCCATCTACCTCCTTTTACAGCAGAATTCCTCAAAGGAGATGTTCATATGGACTGCCTCCACTACTCCACTTTCTCTTGGACCTTCTATGGTTAGCTTTTGTCCTCGTCACTGTGCCAAAACTGCTCTTCTTAAGGTCAGTTGTGTGTGAGGTTTAGGAGGAGAGGAAAGAAGTTTCAAGACACTGCTATACCTAAATTGTTCTTACTAGGACCCAGCATTGGCAGAAGGAGTTGTGACAAATGTACCCTGTTCTTCATTGCTGTGGCGAGACCCAGCTGTGCTATGTCTTTGTTTTGTGACCTTAAACATGATCATTAACCTTGAGTTTATTTCCCCATGAGTACAGTGGGCATGATGTGCCTTGTACCTACCTTGGAGGATGGAGAATCAAAAGAAATAAGGTTTGTAGAGGCATTTGGAAGCTGGGAAGTACTGTGAAGGCCAAGATAAGCTTAAAGAAAGTAGATAGAAAAATTTAATGGAAAAACTCTACGAATTTAGCCTATAAGCATACACTAACATTTAACAATCCTTTTCTATGCACAGAGCTTTATACCTTTATTCTTTACAGTAGCCCTGTGAAGGTACCTGGGGGTGGTTATTTCTGTTTTACAGATGAAGGAGCTGAGGCTAAGACGTACTAAAGGACTTGCTGTAAGTCAAACAGCCAGGGAAGCGTCTGATCTGGGTTAGTCTGACTCCATAGCCCTGCCCTGAACCACTGTTACATTGCCTTCAAACTAATTAATTAAGTTTGAAGTCAGGGAAATACTAGAATGAATTATAAGACCTAGTTCTTTGAAAATATAGCTTAAGATTAGACAGTTATCTAGCAAGCCTAATCAAGAAAAATGAGAAGAAACAAGTGTTTGGCTTGAGGAATAAGCAAGTAAATAAATATGAAAATCATTACAATAACTATGTCCAGCTTTATGGCCCAGATGTAGAACCTTTCAAAGAAATGGATAGTTCTTTTAACAAAAGATAAATTGCTAAGTTGATTCTCCCATTATCTCTTAAATGTTCATCTTCACCAGGGTCAACTCTTCTCTTATTAAACGTCAGCTTCCTAAGCTTTCTTAGAGATTATACTTAAACAGTCTCAGCTTATCATCCACCGTAAGTTAATGATTATCAAATCATCACATCCATATCTGTAGCATTTACCTTTCTCTGGACTTTCTTAACTACATGCTAGACGGCTTCCAGCATAATCACTTGACTCAAACCCAAAGTTAGCTCTTGACTTCCCTCTAAAACCTCTCTTCCTCTTAAACTCCCTGTTTCCGTTGATGGCACCACTTCTTCCCTCATTGCACAAACTGGAAACCTGTGTCTTTTCCCTCTTTCTGTGCCTAATTCTTCCTCAAGGCCTTGTCTTTTTTACTTGCTGTATCCTTTAGACTGTGACCCTCTGTTTCAACTTGATAGCTGCTGCCGCCATTCAGACTTTTCTCATTTTTACTGGCCATGGCCTCCCACCTGCCCCTTGCTCCGCTTGCCCCTTCTCTCCTCAGACACCTGTTAGTGATGTCACCTTCTGCTTAAACCCACCCTGCCTTCTTAGTTTAATGCTAAGAAGAAAGGGAATAAATGAACTAGATACTGAACTTGAGCTGCGAGAAGAGGTAATAAGGGAAATTAGAAGGCCTAAATACAGCAAAGCTGGTATAAGTGAATTAGAAATAGAGCAGCAGTGGAATTGAGAAATTGACCCAAGAGTTGTTTTTTTAAAAAAGGATGTTTAAGAAGTTCTGGAGGTCTGTTTCACATCAGTGCACATATACCTAATACTACTGAACCATACAACCTAAAAATGGCTAACGTGGTTGCTTTTATCTGATGTGTGTGTGTGTGTGTTTTTTAACCAGAATAAAAAAAAGCCCCTCCCCGCCGCAGGAGAACAAATTCTTTTTTTTTTTTTTTTTATTATACTTTAAGTTCTAGGGTACATGTGCATAACGTGCAGGTTTGTTACATATGTATACTCGTGCCATGTTGGTGTGCTGCACCCATCAACTCGTCAGCACCCATCAATTCATTATTTATATCATGTATAACTCCCAATGCAATCCCTCCCCCCTCCCCCCTCCCCATGATAGGCCCCAGTGTGTGATGTTCCCCTTCCTGAGTCCAAGTGATCTCATTGTTCAATTCCCACCTATGAGTGAGAACATGCGGTGTTTGGTTTTCAGTTCTTGTGACAGTTTGCTAAGAATGATGGTTTCCAGCTGCATCCATGTCCCTACAAAGGATGCAAACTCATCCTTTTTTATGGCTGCATAGTATTCCATGGTGTATATGTGCCACATTTTCTTAATCCAGTCTGTCACAGATGGACATTTGGGTTGATTCCAAGTCTTTGCTATTGTGAATAGTGCCACAATAAACATACGTGTACATGTGTCTTTGTAGTAGAATAATTTATAATCCTTTGGGTATATACCCAGTAGTGGGATGGCTGGGTCATATGATACATCTAGTTCTAGATCCTTGAAGAATTGCCATACTGTTTTCCATAATGGTTGAACTAGTTTACAATCCCACCAACAGTGTAAAAGTGTTCCTGTTTCTCTACATCCTCTCCAACACCTGTTGTTTCCTGACTTTTTAATGATTGCCATTCTAACTGGTGTGAGATGGTATCTCATTGTGGTTTTGATTTGCATTTCTCTGATGGCGAGTGATGATGAGCATTTTTTCATGTGTCTGTTGGCTGTATGAATGTCTTCTTTTGAGAAATGTCTGTTCATATCCTTTGCCCACTTTTTGATGGGGTTGTTTGTTTTTTTCTTGTATATTTGTTTGAGTTCTTTGTAGATTCTGGATAATAGCCCTTTGTCAGATGAGTAGATTGCAAAAATTTTCTCCCATTCTGTAGGTTGCCTGTTCACTCTGATGGTAGTTTCTTTTGCTGTGCAGAAGCTCTTTAGTTTAATGAGATCCCATTTGTCAATTTTGGCTTTTGCTGCCGTTGCTTTTGGTGTTTTAGACATGAAGTCCTTGCCCATGCCTATTTCCTGAATGGTACTACCTAGATTTTCTTCTAGGGTTTTTATGGTATTAGGTCTAACATTTAAGTCTCTAATCCATCTTGAATTAATCTTCGTATAAGGAGTAAGGAAAGGATCCAGTTTCAGCTTTCTACTTATGGCTAGCCAATTTTCCCAGCATCATTTATTAAATAGGGAATCCTATCCCCATTTCTTGTTTCTCTCAGGTTTGTCAAAGATCAGATGGCTGTAGATGTGTGGTATTATTTCTGAGGACTCTGTTCTGTTCCATTGGTCTATATCTCTGTTTTGGTACCAGTACCATGCTGTTTTGGTTACTGTAGCCTTGTAGTATAGTTTGAAGTCAGGTAGGGTGACGCCTCCAGCTTTGTCCTTTTGACTTAGGATTGTCTTGGCAATGCGGGCTGTTTTTTGGTTCCATACGAACTTTAAAGCAGTCATCTGCAAACAGGGACAATTTGACTTCTTCTTTTCCTAACTGGATACCCTTGATTTCTTTCTCTTGCCTGATTTTCCTAACTGGATACCCTTGATTTCTTTCTCTTGCCTGATTGCCCTAGCCAGAACTTCCAACACTTTGTTGAATAGGAGTGGTGAGAGAGGGCATCCCTGCCTTGTGCCAGTTTTCAAAGGGAATTTTTCCAGTTTTTGCCCATTCAGTATGATATTAGCTGTGGGTTTGTCATAAATAGCTCTTATTATTTTGAGGTACTTTCCATCAATACCGAATTTATTGAGCGTTTTTAGCATGAAGGGCTGTTGAATTTTGTCAAAAGCCTTTTCTGCATCTATTGAGATAATCATGTGGTTCTTGTCTTTGGTTCTGTTTATATGCTGGATTACGTTATTGATTTGTGAATGTTGAACCAGCCTTGCATCCCAGGGATGAAGCCCACTTGATCATGGTGGATAAGCTTTTTGATGTGCTGCTGAATCCGGTTTGCCAGTATTTTCTTGAGGATTTTTGCATTGATGTTCATCAGGGATATTGGTCTAAAATTCTCTTTTTTTGTTGTGTCTCTGCCAGGTTTTGGTATCAGGATGATGTTGGCCTCATAAAAAGAGTTAGGGAGGATTCCCTCTTTTTCTATTGATTGGAATAGTTTCAGAAGGAATGGTACCAGCTCCTCCTTGTACCTCTGGTAGAATTCAGCTGTGAATCCATCTGGTCCTGGACTTTTTTTGGTGGGTAGGCTATTAATTATTGCCTCAATTTCAGAGCCTGCTATTGGTCTATTCAGGGATTCAACTTCTTCCTGGTTTAGTCTTGGGAGAGTGTAAGTGTCCAGGAAATTATCCATTTCTTCTAGATTTTCTAGTTGATTTGCATACAGGTGTTTATAGTATTCTCTGATGGTAGTTTGTATTTCTGTGGGGTCGGTGGTCATATCCCCTTTATCATTTTTTATTGCGTCTATTTGATTCCTCTCTCTTTTCTTCTTTATTAGTCTTGCTAGCGGTCTGTCAATTTTGTTGATCTTTTCAAAAAACCAACTCCTGGATTCATTGATTTTTTTGGAGGGTTTTTTGTGTCTCTATCTCCTTCAGTTCTGCTCTGATCTTAGTTATTTCTTGCCTTCTGCTAGCTTTTGAATGTGTTTGCTCTTGCCTCTCTAGTTCTTCTAATTGTGATGTTAGAGTGTCAATTTTAGATCTTTCCTGCTTTCTCTTGTGGGCATTTAGTGCTATAAATTTCCCTCTACACACTGCTTTAAATGTGTCCCAGAGATTCTGGTATGTTGTATCTTTGTTCTCATTGGTTTCAAAGAATATCTTTATTTCTGCTTTCATTTCGTTATGTACCCAGTAGTCATTCAGGAGCAGGTTGTTCAGTTTCCATGTAGTTGAGCGGTTTTGATTGAGTTTCTTAGTCCTGAGTTCTAGTTTGATTGCACTGTGGTCTGAGAGACTGTTATAATTTCTGTTCTTTTGCATTTGCTGAGGAGTGCTTTACTTCCAATTATGTGGTCAATTTTGGAATAAGTGTGATGTGGTGCTGAGAAGAATGTATATTCTGTTGATTTGGGGTGGAGAGTTCTATAGATGTCTATTAGGTCCGCTTGGTGCAGAGATGAGTTCAATTCCTGGATATCCTTGTTAACTTTCTGTCTCGTTGATCTGTCTAATGTTGACAGTGGAGTGTTGAAGTCTCCCATTATTATTGTATGGGAGTCTAAGTCTCTTTGTAAGTCTCTAAGGACTTGCTTTATGAATCTGGGTGCTCCTGTATTGGGTGCATATATATTTAGGATAGTTAGCTCTTCCTGTTGAATTGATCCCTTTACCATTATGTAATGGCCTTCTTTGTCTCTTTTGATCTTTGATGGTTTAAAGTCTGTTTTATCAGAGACTAGGGTTGTAACCCCTGCTTTTTTTGTTCTCCATTTGTTTGGTAGATCTTCCTCCATCCCTTTATTTTGAGCCTATGTATGTCTCTGCATGTGAGATGGGTCTCCTGAATACAGCAGACTGATGGGTCTTGACTCTTTATCCAGTTTGCCAGTCTGTGTCTTTTAATTGGAGCATTTAGTCCATTTACATTTAAGGTTAATATTGTTATGTGTGAACTTGATCCTGCCATTATAATATTAACTGGTTATTTTGCTCGTTAGTTGATGCAGTTTCTTCCTAGCCTCGATGGTCTTTACATTTTGGCATGTTTTTGCAATGGCTGGTACTGGTTGTTCCTTTTCATGTTAATGCTTCCTTCAGGGTCTCTTGTAAGGCAGGCCTGGTGGTGACAAAATCTCTAAGCATTTGCTTATCTGTAAAGGATTTTATTTCTCCTTCACTTATGAAACTTAGTTTGGCTGGATATGAAATTCTGGGTTTAAAATTCTTTTCTTCAAGAACGTTGAATATTGGCCCCCACTCTCTTCTGGCTTGTAGAGTTTCTGCTGAGAGATCTGCTGTTAGTCTGATGGGCTTCCCTTTGTGGGTAACCCGACCTTTCTCTCTGGCTGCCTTTAAGATTTTTTCCTTCATTTCAACTTTGGTGAATCTGGCAATTATGTGTCTTGGAGTTGCTCTTCTGGAAGAGTATCTTTGTGGCATTCTCTGTATTTCCTGAATTTGAATGTTGGCCTGCCCTACTAGGTTGGGGAAGTTCTCCTGGATGATATCCTGAAGAGTGTTTTCCAACTTGGTTCCATTTTCCCCCTCACTTTCAGGTACCCCAATCAGACGTAGATTTGGTCTTTTTACATAATCCCATACTTCTTGCAGGCTTTGTTCATTTCTTTTTCTTCTTTTTTCTTTTGGTTTCTCTTCTCGCTTCATTTCATTCATTTGATCCTCAATCGCTGATACTCTTTCTTCCAGTTGATCGAGTTGGTGACTGAAGCTTGTGCATTTGTCACGTATTTCTCGTGTCATGGTTTTCATCTCTGTCATTTCGTTTATGACCTCTGCATTAATTAGTCTAGCTGTCAATTCTTCCACTCTTTTTTCAAGATTTTTAGTTTCTTTGCGCTGGGTACGTAATTCCTCCTTTTAGCTCTGAGAAGTTTGATGGACTGAAGCCTTCTTCTCTCATCTCGTCAAAGTCATTCTCTGACCAGCTTTGATCTGTTGCTGGCGATGGGCTGCGCTCCTTTGCAGGGGGAGATGCGCTCTTATTTTTTGAATTTCCAGCTTTTCTGCCCTGCTTTTTCCCCATCTTTGTGGTTTTATCTGTCTCTGGTCTTTGATGATGGTGACGTACTGATGGGGTTTTGGTATAGGTGTCCTTCCTGTTTGATAGTTTTCCTTCTGACAGTCAGGACCCTCAGCTGTAGGTCTGTTGGAGATTGCTTGAGGTCCACTCCAGATCCTGTTTGCCTGGGTATCAGCAGCAGAGGTTGCGGAAGATAGAATATTGCTGAATAGTGAGTGTACCTGTCTGATTCTTACTTTGGAAGCTTCCTTTCAGGGGTGTACTCCACCCTGTGAGGTGTGGGGTGACAGACTGCCCCTGGTGGGGGATGTCTCCCAGTTAGGCTACTCAGGGGTCAGGGACCCGCTTGAGCAGGCAGTCTGTCCCTTCTCAGATCTCAACCTCCGTGTTGGGAGATCCACTGCTCTCTTCAAAGCTGTCAGACAGAGTCGTTTGCGTCTGCAGAGGTTCTGCTGTTTTTTTTTTTGTTGTTTTTTATCTGTGCCCTGTCCCCAGAGGTGGAGTCTACAGAGACAGGCAGGTTTCCTTGAGCTGCTGTGAGCTCCACCCAGATCGAGCTTCCCAGCGGCTTTGTTTACCTACTTAAGCCTCAGCAATGGCGGGCGCCCCTCCCCCAGCCTCGCTGCTGCCCTTTCGGTTAGATCGCAGACTGCTGTGTTAGCAATGAGGGAGGCTCCGTGGGCGTGGGACCCTCCCGGCCAGGTGTGGGATATATTCTCCTGGTGTGCCCGTTTGCTTAAAGTGCAGTATTGGGGTGGGAGTTACCCGATTTTCCAGGTGTTGTGTGTCTCAGTTCCCCTGGCTAGGAAAAGGGATTCCCTTCCCCCTTGCGCTTCCCAGGTGAGGCGATGCCTCGCCCTGCTTTAGCTCTCGCTGGTTGGGCTGTAGCAGCTGACCAGCACCGATTGTCCAGCACTCCCTAGTGAGATGACCCCAGTACCTCAGTTGAAAATGCAGAAATCACCGGTCTTCTGTGTCGCTCACGCTGGGAGTTGGAGACTGGAGCTGTTCCTATTCGGCCATCTTGCTCCGCCCCCCTCAAATTCTTAAGTGATTAAAAAAAACAAAAAAGAATAAAATAGATAAGTCTGATGAGGTGACCACAGAAAGAGGGAGCGGGTGCGAGTGTCATTTGTGAATGAGAGGCATATGTGGAGCTCTAGAGGCCGTGAGAACGAAGAGACAATTGTGCAGAAATGTCTGCTAAGGAGTTAAACTCTGACGCAATGAAGAAATGTCCGGAGATGATGTAGAAGAACAAGATAGAATTCTGTGATGCATTTTTACATGGTTTCTGTAGTAATCAGCACTAATTTTACTTGTACAATGTAAGCAAGGAAGAAAAATGCTTTTCCTATCCAAGGAAATTTATACTATTTACGTACAGCTGGTTGGGCTGTAATTATTTATTATATTATGTAGTTATCCTTTAATATAATCATGTATGATAGTAAAGTAATTAAAGCCATTGTGAGTTACGTATTTTAAGATTGAAGAACAAATTTTTTTTTTTTTTTTTTTTTTTTTTTTTTTTTTTTTTTTTTTTTTGAGGCGAAGTCTCGCTCTGTCGCCCGGACTGGAGTGCAGTGGCCGGATCTCAGCTCACTGCAAGCTCCGCCTCCCGGGTTTGCGCCATTCTCCCGCCTCAGCCTCCCGAGTAGCTGGGATTACAGGCGCCCGCCACCTCGCCCGGCTAGTTTTTTTTTGTATTTTTAGTAGAGACGGGGTTTCACTGTGTTAGTCAGGATGGTCTCGATCTCCTGACCTCGTGATCCGCCCGTCTCGGCCTCCCAAAGTGCTGGGATTACAGGCTTGAGCCACCGCGCCCGGCCTGAAGAACAAATTTAACCTCCTGTTCCAAACAACTATAGTTTTAACTCTAGCAACTATTTCTCTATTGCAGACCTTAGAAGATACATACATAGTTATAAAAATTTTAAGTAAAATATTAGTAAATTGAAACCAGCAAGCAATTAAAAGAATAATCTACCTCAATCAGAGTTTGTTTTAGAAGTACACAGATGGTTCAACTTGAAAAAATTAATTGGTTCATAAGCTAAAGGAGAAAAATCATAGAAACATCTAAATAAATATCAAAAGATGCTTGATAAAGGTCAGCAAACTCTCCTGATTTAAAGTTTCTGGTAAAAAAAAAAAAAAAAAAAAGGCCGGGCGCGGTGGCTCAAGCCTGTAATCCCAGCACTTTGGGAGGCCGAGACAGGCGGATCACGAGGTCAGGAGATCAAGACCATCCTGGCTAACCCGGTGAAACCCCGTCTCTACTAAAAATACAAAAAACTAGCCGGACGAGGTGGCGGGCGCCTGTAGTCCCAGCTACTCCGGAGGCTGAGGCAGGAGAATGGCGTGAACCCGGGAGGCGGAGCTTGCAGTGAGCTGAGATCCAGCCACTGCACTCCAGCCCGGGCGACAGAGCGAGACTCCGTCTCAAAAAAAAAAAAAAAAAGAACAGAAAAGAAAAAAAAGAATAGTTCTTTTAATACGGTGAAGAAGTACATCAGTCTCAACTCATAGCCGCCACAGAGCAGCTGTCCACTAGATGTTGATAAATGTTAGATGAAAAAGTTTTATCAAACGTTGATGAAATCTTATTTATTAAATGAAGTATTAATGTCAGGAATAAGCAGGGGTGCCTGTTAATCACTGGCGTTATTGAGCACTTTTTGGAAGTTTCATCTAGTATAATAAGATGCTAAATGAATATAAATATTTTAAAAGACCTTGATAAAATTACATGCAGATAATACAGTTATCAACTGAATAAATGGAGACATTAATAGGGCTGTAAAGAGTTCAATAATGTGGGCAGATAAAATATTCAGCACTAGGCCGTCCGTTCACTTATTCACGGCTAAGAGCACAGACTCCAGAACTAGACGGCCTCGGTTCAGGGAGGCCTCCACTGCTTTGCTAGAGGGTAGCCTCAGGAAGATTACCGTAAGTTCCTCAGGTTCATTTTCCTCATCTTTGAAATGGGGATTTGAAGGTTGCCTGTACAAGGTAACTGTGTGTTAGCTGATATTATTCACGTCCTCGGGAAGCTGACCAGGCCACGTCTTCCTACTGTGCTGTCATATGTAGCTTTCACACTGTTGTTGGTTTACGTTTGTGTACTTTGATTGCTATCAGTTTTCCCACAGGGAACTATAATCTCTATGTAGAAGAAGCGTCATTTCTGGTTTTGCTCAGTAGAGGCTAACACAGTGATGGGAACATAGTAGATGCTCAACAAATATGTATTGAATCAATGGTTATCAACCCAATTAAAAAAAATCACATGTAAATCCTATATAAAATGTATGAAGTGTCACATAGTTTAATAAAATATTTTAAAAGATAAAATTTTATAAAGAAGTATTTCTTCTATTAATCTACAATTTTAATGCCATCCTACCACAAATCATAGAGAGATTTTTTGTTTTGGAACTTAAAAAACTGAAGTTTATCTGAAGAAAGAATGTTTATATAAATAGCCAAGAAAGTTTTGGAATAAAATTGATAATGGCTTTGCTTTATATTAAAATGTATGTATTGTGTATCAAGATATCACCCTCTACCCCATATGTACAATTATTATGTATCAATTTAAAATAATAAAAACCAAAAAACATTTATTTATTGTGAGGCTACAATAATTGAAACAATGTGATACTGAAATCAAAACAAACAGATCATACGGGATTAGAAAGTTTAGAAACAAAAGTTTCTTATAGAGAACTAAAAATTTATTTTAAAAATATTAAATGAAAAGTGATATATAATCCTAAATTTAAGTAATTAGGAGAAAATTTAAGTCAGGTGCAGTGATTCATGCCTGTAATCCCAGTACTCTTTGGGAAGTTGAGGCGAGAGGATTGCTTGAGCCCAAGTGTTCGAGACCATTCTGGGCAACACAGTGGGACCCTGTCTCCACAAAAAATAAAAATGAAAAATTAGCCAGGTGTGGTAGTGCACGCCTGTGTTCCCAGCTACTAGGGATGCTGAGGTCAATGCTGCAGTTAGCCGAGATTGTGCCACTGCACTCTAACCTGGGTGTCAGAGTGAGACCCTGTCTCAAAAAAAGGAAAATAAAATTTAATCAAATGGGAAAACATTTATATTATATTACTAAGTTAAAAGGACAGATTACTAAGCAATGTATCTCATTCCATTCTGACATTATCCTAATGACGATAGTGGTAGGTAACATTTTTTTTGAGCTCTTCCTGTGTGTCAGAAACTGTACCATATGCTTTTCATATATTTCCTTATTTAAATATTACAACCACCCTGAGAAGTCGATACTATTATTGACCGTATTTTGCAAATGAAACTGGAAGATTACAGTGGCTGAGAGCCAGGAAGTAGTAGCAGAGAGTAGGAATTCAAATCCAGACTGTCTGATTTCAGAATTACCACTTTTTATTATGTATACCAACATTTTCAGTGGTTTTCAATGAATGATGCCATTCTAAATGATTTTTATGTTCTGCAATTTCTGTATATTTCATATTTTCTACAATGAACATGAACATGAAATACTACAGTAATTTTAAAAAAATGTAAATATCCATGCAGAGATTGGACATTTGTTAGAGCTGTTGCTGAAGTTGCACTTAAATCTTAAAAAAATGTTTTTTAACTTATTTTTAAAAAATTTATGGGTACATGGATATTAGTTGTATGTATTTATGGAATACATGAGATGTTTTGATACCAGCATGTAATGTGAAGTAAGCACATCATGAAGAATTGGGGGAGTATGCATCCCCTCAAGCATTTATCTTTTGAGTAGCAATCCAAATACATTCTTTAAGTTATTTTAAAATATACAATTAAGTTGTTATTGACTATAGTCATCCTTTTGTGCTATCAAATAGGAGGTCTTATTCATTCTTTCTGGGGTTTTTTGTAACCATCCCCACCTCCCTGCCATTCCCCTACTATACTTCCCAGCCTCTGATAACTATCCTTCCACTCTCTATGTCCATGAGTTCAATTGATTTGATTTTTAGATCCTACAAATAAGTGAGAACATGCAGTTTGTCTTTCTGTGCTTGGGGTATTCCACTTAACATAATGATCTCCAGTTCCATCTATGTTGTTGCAAATGACTGGATCTCATTGTTTTTTGTTTTTTAGACGGAGTCTTGTTCTTGTTGCTTAGGCTGGCATGCAATGGCGTGATTTTGGCTCACTGCAACCCCTGCCTCCTGGGTTCGAGCGATTCTCCTGCCTCAGCCTCCTGAGTAGCTGGGATTACAGGTGCCTGCCACCAGGCCCAGCTAATTTTTGTATTTTTAGTAAAGACAGGGTTTCACCTTGTTGGCCAGGCTGGTCTTGAACTCCTGACCTGAGGTGATCCACCCACCTTGGCCTCCCAAAGTGCTGGAATTACAGGCTGATCTCATTGTTTTTTTATGGCTGAGTAGTACTCCACATTTTCTTTATCCATTCATCTGTTGATAAACACTTAGGTTGCTAACAAATCTTAGCTATTGTAAACAATGCTCAGCAAATATAGGATTGCAGATATCTCTTCCATATACTGATTTCCTTTCTTTTGGATATATACCCAGCAGTGGGATTGCTGGATCATATGGTAGCTCAATTTTTAGTTTTTTTGGGGAACCTCCAAACTGTTCTCTATCGTGGTTCTGCTAATTTACATTCTCACTGCAGTGTACAAGGGTTCCCCTTTCTCCATATCCTCACCAGCATTTGTTATTGCCTGTCTTTTGCAATATACACCATTTTAACTGGGGTGAGATGATATCTCATTGTAGTTTTGATTTGCATTTTTTGATGATCAGCGATGTTGAGTACCTTTTCATATGCCTGTTTGCCTTTTGTATGTCTTTTGAGAAATGTCTATTCAAATCTTTCCCCAGTTTTTCTTTGGATTATTAAATTTTTTCCTATAGAGTTGTTTGTGCTCCTTATATATTCTGGTTATTAATTGCTTGTCAGAGGGGTAGTTTGCAAATATTTTCTCTCATTCTGTGGGTTGTCTCTTCACTTTGCTGCTTGTATCTTTTGCTGTGGAGAAGCTTTTTAACTTGATGTGATCCCATTTGTCCTTGTTTGCTTTGGTTGCCTGTGTTTGTGGGTGTTGCTCAAGAGATCTTTACCCAGACGAATATCATGGAGAGCTTCCCCAATGTTTTCTTGTAGTAGTCTCATAGTTTGAGGTCTTGGAGTTAAGTCTTTAATCCATTTGGATTTCATTTTGTATATGGTGAGAGATAGGAGTCTAGTTTCATTCTTTTGCATATGGATATTCAGTTTTCTCAGCACCATTTATTGAAGAGACTGCCTTCCCCAGTGTGTATTCTTGGCACCTTTGTCAAAAATGAGTTCACTGTAGGCGTGTGGATTTGTTTCTGGGTTCTCTATTTTGTTCCGTTAGTCTGTGTGTCTGTTTTTATGCCAGTACCATGCTGTTTTGGTTACTATAGCTGGATTTAAATACTGTTAAAGATTTCCTTTAAAAGAAAGTGTAGAAACAGATCCTAATGTCTATAATGTATTATAAAGGTGGCATTCAAATTGATAATTTAACAAGTGGTGCTGGGACAACTGGCTAACCATTTGGAAAATAGATAATTAGGAATTTTTTTCAATATCTTATGCAAGGATAGGTTTAGATGACTTAAAAATGAGCAAAGGATATAAGCGATTTATAAAAGAGGAGATACAAATGGCCAATAAACCAAAAGTTTAACTTTATTAGTGCTATGTTCAGATTGGGAAAGACAAAAAGAATGTCAGTACTCTGGAGGGAAATGGACCTTCTCAAACTGCTAGTGGGAATGAAATTGTTATTATATGCTAGGAAGGAAATGGGGCAATATATATGAAAATATTAAAATTGTGTACACCCTTTGACTTGACAATTTTATTTGTTGGAATCTATCATAAGTGGGTACATTTTCAAAAATATAGGTCAAGAATGCTTACTGAAATACTGTTCATATTAAGAAAAAAGTAGGGACATCCTAAATATCCAATGATAAAAGTATGGTTAAGTTCCATATTATGGAATGCTGTGCAGCCTTTTAAAATTATGTAGGTGTATATTTACCGAAACTGAAATGGATTCCACAAAGGAGAGGGATTGTTAGAATAAGGCCATGTATACACATTGCTTAGCACAGTGCCTGGCATATAGTAAGTAAGCTAAGTTTTCTTAGCTTAGAAAAGGCAGGAGAAACAGGTTATAAATGTGTAAGTTTCCAAAATATCTTTCATCGAGTCATTATTCTCCAACCATCTGCCAGGAACCATTACTATCTTCATTCTTGTGGGACTAAAACCTTTCCCTGGGGTTCAGATCAGACTTTCTGCAGTCTGACCCCTCACCTTCCAAACTCATACTTTTTCTTTTCCAACACAAACTCCCTTCTCTAGCCAGGGAGTAGAAGTAGGAGTCTCCTCACTGCCCTTTGCATTTCCTTGCCTTTGCACCTTCGTGTGTAACACTCATCATCCTATCCGGAATACCCCTTCCCTTTCTCTGCCCCAGTCTAAATCCATCCATTCTTTTTTCTTTTCTTTTCATTTTCTTTTCTTTCTTTCTTTCTTGTGTGTTTTTTGAGACAGAGTCTTACTCTGTCATCCAGATTGGAGTGCAGTGGCATGATCATGTTTCACTACAGCTTTGACCTCCTGGACTCAGGTGATCCTCCCACCTTAGCCTCTGGGTAGCTGGGACTACAGGCGTGTACTATCACACCCAGCTAATTTTTTCTTTTGTAGAGATGGTGTTTTGCCATGTTGCCCAGGTTGGTCTCAAGCTCCCGAGCTCAAGGGATCGGCCTGCCTCACTCAGCCTCCCGTGCTGGAATTACAGGCGTGAGTCACCGCGCCCAGCCTCCATCCATTCTTTTAAACCCTTCTTATGCCTTGTGAAATTTAACATTGCAGCTTCAGTAATTATTCACCACCCCAGGGCTTCTTTGCCATATCATGTCTTGCTTCTTATTGTTAAGATGTACAACATGTGAGAATTTAGCTAAATTATATGTTCTTTGAGGACACAGACTGATTTTGATATTATAATTTATTCTCTCCCTCAGATGGTTCCTTGAACATAATTTAATGCTCTTTAATGACTGCTAAATTAGAACATATCTTTTTTTGCAATAATCTATCAAGGTGAGATGTTTTAATATAAAATTAACCATTTTAGAGCAAACAATTCAGTGGCATTCACTATGTGCAACCACCTAAAGTTGTTTTCAACACTCCAAAGTAAAACCCCTTATCTGTTAAGCAGTTTCTCCCATTCCCTCCTTCCCCTATCCCCAGCAATCACCAATCTGCATTCTGTCTCTATGGATTCACCTATTCTGGACATTTCATATAGATGGAGTCATATGATGAGTGACCCTTTGTGTCTGGCTTCTTCCATTTAGCATAATGTTTTGGAAGTTCTTCCATGTTGCAGTGTGTATCAGTAGTTCATTTTTTGATAGTTGAATAGTATTCTACTCTGTATATACCACAATTTGTTTATTCACTCATCGGTTGATGGACACTTGGACCGTTTCTACCTTTTGGCTACTGTGATTAGGGCTACTATGAACATGAATACACAACACTTGTTTGAGTCCCTTTTCAATTTTGGGGTATATACCTAGGAGAAGAATTGCTGCATCATATGGAAATTCTGATTCACTTTTCCATAACTGGTGTACCATTTTACATTTTTCATTTTCCATAACCATTTTACATTTTCCATAACTGGTGTACCATTTTACATTCCCACCAGCAATGCACAAGGGTTCCAAGTTTTCTACATTCTTGCTACCACTTGTTATTTTCTGCTTTTTGGTTATAGCCATCCCAGTGTGTGTGTGAAGAGGTACCTTATTGTGGTTTGATTTACATTTCCCTAATTGGTAATGAGTAATGATATTCAGCAGCTTTTCATGTGCTCAATGGCCTATACAGGTCCTTTGCCTGTAAATTGTGTTGTCTTCGTTGGGTTGTAAGAGTTGTTTATATATGTTGCATACTGGACTCATAGTGTGTATTTTTTTTTTTTTTTTTTTTTAGTCAGCGTTTTGTTCTTGTTGCCCAGGCTGGAGTGCAATGGTGCGGTCTCGGCTCACTGCGACCTCTGTCTCCCGGGTTCAAGTGATTCTCCTGCCTCAGCCTCCCAAGTAGCTGAGACTACAGGCACCTGCCACCATGCCTGGCTAGTTTTTGTATTTTAGTAGAGACAGGGTTTTGCCATGTTGGCCAGGCTGGTCTCGAACTCCTGATCTTTGGTGATCCACTTGCCTTGACCTCCCAGAGTGCTGGGATTACAGGTGTGAGCCCCCGTGCCTGGCCTGGGGGTATCTTTTAACATTTAAGTCTCCCTGGTTTGGCTTATTCTCCCTTTTGTGATTTTTTTTTTTTTTTTAAATCTGTGGTAAATGCTACCCCATAGATGTTCAACTGAAGGATCTTAACAACAATATTAGTTCCACATGTGTCCTGAGACAAGCATTGTACTAGTACTATTTCTGTCCTGTTGCCTTTAGATAAGTTACAACCTATTTAAACCTCATTTCACCATCCGGGAAGCTCACTGGCTTTGCTCATTTGAGAATGGTGGTGAGGACCATTACTAATGGTTGTGCAAGATACTTGCAAACCATAAAACATTACCCAATTATAAAAGTAGGATACAGGTTGCTACTTCTATTTTTTGTTTTCTAGAGACAGGGTCTCACTATTTGAGACCCAGGCTGGTTGGTTTGCTGTTGCCCAGGCTGGTCTTGAACTCCTTGCCTCAAGCGAGCCTCCCGAGTTGCTGGGATTACAGGTGTAAGGCACCGTGCCCAGCTGGTTGCCACTTTTAGTGTTGTTCACACCTATTCTTATTTTGGTTTTGTGGATTCATAGTTTCTGATTCATAGTTAAGCACCTAAGAGCATAAATTAAGATGTAGAGAATAACCAAGAATGCTTGCCTTTCAGAGTCATCCTTCTTGAACTTCCATGACTCAGACTGCGAACCCAAGGGATCACCACCCTGTGACTCCTTGCTTTCCCTCAACACTGAAAAGATTCTGGTATGTATCTTCTCTCTGTGTTCTGTTTTTGTGACCTGAAGCACAGTAATACTAGTTCCAAAAAGTGGAAGTCGCCTCTGTCAACTAGAAGTTGGGCCTCATTGAGTCTATATGCATAGGATAAAGATAGGTCGTCTGGTATTTTGTCACATTGAGTTATTATGACTTATGCATTGGATGGTTGATCATTCAGGACATAGAACTTTTAATTTGCAAGTCTCAAGAAATAAAGGGGACATTATAGTTCAACCTTATTTCTAGCAGCCTTGTGTATTTGGAGGTATAGTAGACTCTTATTTTTCCAACCTTTGCATATGTGGGTATCTTTTATATCTGTGTTTTCTATCAGTACCAACTGAACTATACAGTGGACCTCTCCATTTCAGGGGTGAATACTTGATGGTAGGTAATGTTTGCGTCTGCCTATCCATGTTAGTGTGTCTCCTCCTCCAGCCTGGCTGCCTCAAGGGGGATGGGTCTTCTTTTTGTTCACACTCAACTCTATGAAGCTGATTGTTCTTTCTGTGTACAAGTTTAATATATTTTTTCTCCAGGCCTTTTCCTTCAACATCTGCATGGATACTCTTTGCATCTTCAGTTTAAAATTTCCTTTTAAGATATTCTTTTTTTTCAAACAAAGCCTTGCCTTTTCATGTCAGAACTACTGAAGATGAATTGAAACTGCAAACTAGAGAATGATCGGCTGCTTTTACCTAACTCGCTGCATAGTAATCAACTTGATATATGGAAAACTCTTGAATTAGACTTGCCTAAAACCAGAAGGGGCCATCTTGTAAAGCAGTGAGTTGGTCATCTCTGAAAGTGTTTAAGTAGAAGTTGGATAATCCCATCTTGTATAGGCAGTTAGATTCTTAGAGTTATGAAAGTCTTCTTACTGAGAGTAGTTAAAATATTTTCTACTAGTTGCATTTCCAGTTTAAGCTAGAGCTAGCTAGTGACCTATGGGAGAAAGCTCATTAGTCTTGGCCTTTCCTTTTCCTGAGGTTGAAATATGGGACTTAGACTATTCATTTATTGATCCAGTCTCCCAATATTTATTTTGTACCTATTATGTGCCAGGCATTGCACTAGGTGAGTATTAGGAATACAGCAGTAAGCCAGATAGTGTTGGTCTTTGCATTATGTACCAGGCATTGTGCTTGGTGAGTATTAGGAATACAGCAACAAGCCAGATAGTGTTGGTCTCTGCGCCATGACGTCTATAGTCACCAACCAAATCATTATGCAAATAAACATAAAAGTGTGATTGTACACATCATATGAAGGAATAGCAAAGGGTCAACATAATCTCCCTTTATTTAGGGGTATCGGGCAATTCAGCTTTCAGGAACTGAAACGTAAGCAGGGATGAGAAAGTTGGATTGAAATTAGTCTACTAGTGATGTTGAGCTGTGTGTTCAAACTTACTTGAGCATAGCTTCTCAACTCTGTCCAGAGGCGATATTATAGATGCAGTATTAGAAATAGGAAAAATTCTTTTTCATCAAGAATTTGATTTGTTGTTTGGCCAGGCACGGTGTCTCACGCCTGTAATCCCAGAACTTTGAGAGGCCAAGGCGGGTGGATCACCTGAGGTCAGGAGTTCAAGACCAGCCTGACCGACATGGAGAAACCCCGTCTCTACTAAAAAAATACAAAATTAGCCGGGGTGGTGGTGCATGCCTGTAATCCCACATACTCGGGAGGCTGAGGCAGGTGAATCATTTGAACCTGGGAGGCAGAGGTTGCGGTGAGCCAAGATCGTGCCATTGCACTCCAGCCTGGGCAAAAAGAGTGAAACTCCATTTCAGAAAAAAAAAATTTGATTTGTACTATCCTTCTCCTGCCCACTTTCTAATGAATACAAACAACTTGAAATCAAATGTATTCTTCAGTGTACTCTTGAGGTTGCTTAGTAAACAATTTGTGGAATTTTATTTCTGTCCTCGTCCCAGTATCTTTTTGCAGAAAGGCTTGGCAAATGGTAGACTCCCCTCAAATATGAAATAAAGCAATTTTTACAGACTCTTTTTCTTGGCTCTAAGCAATTTACTTGCTTTTTTTCCCAGCTTCACACAGGTATAATTGACAAATAAAAATTATATATTTACAGTGTACAATGTGATTTTATATACATATATATAGTGAAATGATTGCCACAATCAAGCCATCTAAGCAATTATTTGGGGTACAGTGGCACAAGCAGGGCTCCCTGCAGCCTTGACCTCCCAAGCTCAAGCCATCCTCCTGCCTCAGCCCCATCGAGGTAGCTGGGGCTATCGGCATACATCACCATGCCCAGCTAATGTTTTTTGAACTTTAGTAGAGATGAAGTCTCACTGTGTTGCCCTGGCTGATCTCGAAATTCTGGAGCTCAAGCGATCTTCCTGCCTTGGTCTCCCAAAGTGCTGGAATTAAAGGCGTGAGCCACCATGCCCCATCTATCTAAGCAATTTATTAAGGAGAAAAATCTTTTGCATCTGTGAACTTGTCTGTGAACACTTGACAAAGAGGAAGGACTCATGTTCTGATCACACCCAGCTGTATACCATCAGTAACACCCATACGCATTGTTAAATCTGCCACATCTTGAAGTTTTACCGGGTTCCATGTGTGGAAGCTCCCAGCTACAGAGCAAAACTGGAAGGAGCTGATAAGAGTTTCCCTCTCGTCATCAAGGTTTTACTGAAAGCCATAAAGTGTAAAACATTCCCACAATAGTGGCATTTTCTTGCTTCCACTTAAATCAAATGTAGCCGTAATTTTTTAAAATACAGATTTTAATACAAGTTTTCCTTCATTTGTGATAAGCTAAAATGTATGTTTCTTTTTTTTTTTTTTTTTCCCAGAGCCAGGCCAAGTCTATTGCAGAACAGAAGAGATTTCCATTTGCCACTGATAATGACAGCACAAATGAAGAGTTAGGTAAGATTTGAATCTGGTAATATTCCTGTAATATTTGCCTCAAGTTTTTGGTTAGATGCATAGCAGGAAGACAGGATGGTAAGGTGTGGAGAGACTGGCTTTGCCAATTTGAGCTGTTTGATCTTGCATGGAGCATTCAGCCCTTGTGATGTTCCGTTTATTATATGTCAAAAAAAAAAAAGATTTGGATGGAATAATCTGTTTCAGCTCTCCATTTCTATGGAAATTAGTAATTATGGCAGTGAGCTCTTACGAGCTGTTCTGATTCAGTAAAAGGTTACTTGTGTGCTGTCATCAGATGTGAGCAATGAAGAAGTGAAAGCAGAATAGAATCTCAGACTACCTGCTTTTCTGTGTAGTGAAATAGCAATGTTGAAGTTATTTTAACTTAAACTTTAAGTTATTTTACTCATTTGGCTAGTCATTTATTTTTGGATCTAAGAATGTGGGTGTAGAAAAATTGAATTCATTCTTATCTACATGAGTCACATAGTTTGGTGTGTTCATTGCATGTTTTAAAACAGGCTGATTTTGTCAGTGTCAGATATGCACTGGGTGTGTTTCCCTCACTGTCTAGTGAGTTTACATTTGAAGAAGTGGAGACAAAATTGAATACAGGGCTGAGAAGTGCAACTGGGCAGTCTATTGAAGCACACGTTCTCGCATGGGGCCCAGTCGCCCAAAGCACCTTCAGGAATTCTTCTCTATCTAATTTAGGCATAATTGTTTTATCCTTACCATGGCCATACATGTTTGATATTAAGATTAAGTGCTCCTTATACTGGCTTCTTTCCTGTTAGTGCAGGGTCTTGCTCTGTGGCCCAGGCTGGAGTGCAGTGGCGCAATCATAGCTCACTACAACTTTGAACTGGGCTCGAATCATCTTCTTGCCTCAGGCTCCTGAATAAGTAGGATTACAGGTACACGCCACAGTGCCTAGCTAATCTTTTTTTATTTTTTATGGAGACCAGGACCCACCATGTTGCCCAGGCTGGTATCAAACTCTTGGCTCCAGGGATCTTCCTGCCTTGGCCTCCCAGAGTGCTATTTTGAAAATGCTGATTACTTTGTGGTGATATTCTTTGAGGAGGCTTTGACGACTGCCCTTTAAGACATCAGATCTGGTCTTTTCTGAAGTCCTTGGATTCTACTTAGAGTAGTATTTATTTATTAAATAATGAGTTCAGAGCCTGATATGTGCCAGGTCTGTTTTGTTCTCCAAGAGTAATCCTAGTAGACCCTGGGGGAGTATAGCCCCTGAGCTGGCCTACGATCTTTTGTACCCAGTATTTTGTCTTGAAAAAATGGCATCTGTGAACATATACATTGCTCGGAGATGTGGGGTTGCTGGTGAGTAGAGATTTCTGAGAGAAGTCCAGTTATACCAGCTTTGCCTTTATGTCTTTAGACTCCTACAGCAAAATTTAGATCCTAATAGTTATTTGTATTTGCACAAGATTTGGATTATGATTCTTCTTCTTCTTTTTTTTTTTTTTTTTTGAGACAGAGTCTTGCTGTGTCATCCAGGCTGGAGTGCAGTGGCCCAATCTCAGCTCACTGCAAGCTCCGCCTTCCAGGTTCATGCCATTCTCTTGGCTCAGCCTCCTGAGTAGCTGGGACTACAGGCGCCCACCACCAAGCACGGCTAATTTTTTTGTATTTTTAGTAGAGACGGGATTTCACTGTGTTAGCCAGGATGGTCTCGATCACTTGACCTTGTGATCTGCCTGCCTCGTCCTCCCAAAGTGCTGGGATTACAGGCGTAAGCCACTGCGCCCGGCTGATTATTCTTTTATTAATAGATACTTCTGGTTTTGTTCACAAAATGTTGAGTTTTAGGTGGAGAGATTTGAAAACTGCATTTGATTTGAAGTGGAATTCAATCACTTCGATGTGGACAGCCATTTAAATATGTTCCTAAAGTACAAAATTTATCTCTGAAAATCATATTTGTTTTTATGGCTCATTGATTGATTTGTTCATTCAACAGATATTTACTGATTATGGGATAATAAATAGGAAATAAAAATTTAGATTTGAAAGGAATCTTTAAGAAAATTTTCTACAGGCATATTAAGCAAGACCCAGACAGTTATGCGAAGTGACTGAGGTCCCCATGATCACACGGCTGGTGAGTGGCAGAGCTAGAATCCGAGCTCAGATCTTGGCTTTCTGCGCAATCATCATCTTCCTGCATTCAAAAAAGTACAAGTTTATGTTTTTATCCATGTTCATCTGACCATTAAGGAATTTCAGCCACTTGGCCATCCCTCCAGTGCACAGTAGTTTGGGAACTGCCTTGAATTTTCTCAGCGTACCAGGCTCCCTGGGAGGTCAGGCTCCAGAGCCAGGCAGCTTGCTGCCTTCCTCTCACTCTCTGCTTATGGTCCTTGGACAGCTTGTTTAACCACTTTCTGCTTTATTTCCTTGTCTGCAAAATGGGGTTAATAATTGTACCTACCTCATTGCAGTGGAGGAGCAAATGAGTTAATACTGGTAAAGGATAGTACTATGCCTGACACATATTAAGAATGCAATGCCTGTAACCACTGTGATTCTTGCTGCTGTTTTCACTGCTAATATTACTGCCCCCATCCCCTGCAACCCCCACCAAAACTAAAGGTATCCTCTGGTTACCCGGAGGTTAGCTAACTGAATGGTATCCATTGTCAGCATTCTGAATATGTATTTGGGCTTAATTTATCTTTTCAAAGAAAGTAGGGCAAAAGGGCTCCCTTTTTATTTTGAAGAGTGCCCCCAGAAGTGCTTATATTATTATGGTGTTAAATTTGAACTTTATTTTTACTTTATTGATTTATGAATATATTTTAAACTCTTTTTGCATTTCATATCTATTTCTGCTTTGTTTAATGTTTTTACTACTTTTAACTGTCAGGAAATATAAGCTCTTAATGACAGTAAAAGTTTTCGTTGCCCATCTTCTTGAACACTTACTTGGTCCTAAAGGGTATTGCAGTAAAGTTTTACAGAAAAGCTTTTTTGCAAATAAATGTTATCAAAATAGTTATGTTGAGTGATGAATAAAATGTTTTTTAAGGATTTTGGGGGGCCCAAGGGTTAAGCAGTCAGGGCAAATTTTATAGACGGTAATGTAATCTAGAATATTCAAACATTGTTTTTTGGATGGGTGGCAGAATTTAGTCAGAATATTGCTGTGTTTTCAGAGACTGTCCTAGCTCTAATTTCAAAGTACCACTCTCCTAAACAATGTGATACAAAATGATTCATCTTTAGTGTATATTTTGAGTAGCGTTTTCACTATAATTTGAATGGAAGAAGTAGGAAAAAGACTGTCATTGCATTATGGTGGTTTGTATTATCCACAGTTAAGCATTATGTTAACATATTTGAGTCCCTGTTTTTGTTCTTACTAGGTAATTGGCAGTAAATTCATCACTTTCAGGAACTGAGATTTGTGATGCTGTTTGGGTATTTCTCATAACATTCACAGTAAAAATCACATTGCCATGTTATGTGGACATTATTTAGGGTTATTACTAGCTTTTGTGATAGCTAGGAGACATCACAAAGGTTATTTGGGATCTGAAAATGAATGATGGGCTTAGAAAAAGATAAGTATTTCTTGTAGGCAGATACTTTATAGATGACTTTAACAATTTAAATCTAAATGGAATTGGAAGGCTGATTAGTAAGTGCGGAGTGGTGAAAGTGGAAGAATTCAGTGACACCTTATTAATTTCTAGGTTTTCTTTAACTGCTTCCAGTGCTTGGAGCTGCCTTTGGAGATTTACCAAAGAAGTTAGTTATTGATTCTAGTTTGAGGTACTTTATTCTTCCCTTTAATGTTTTTGTATTTTGTTTCATAGCTATTGCTTACGTCTTGATTGGCAGTGGTCTCTATGATGAAGCAATACGGCATTTTTCAACAATGCTTCAGGTAATTTTTCTTCTTATTTGTGGAATTTCGAGTTTATGGTCGTGACAAAAACATGGACTAATGCACAGCTGAAGTGCTGTGATACAACGTGTTTTTAAATTATACAAGAAAGCGAAAGAAATTGGTATGGACTGAGCACTTTCTTGGTGCCAGGCCTTGTGACATGCTTTCATTTAATCTTTGAAAGATTTTAAATACACCTTCATTTTAAATGAGAAAAAGGGAATCTAATCAGGTCAAGCAATTTACTCATAGTCTCCCAACCATCAAGTTGCAGAGATGGGATTCAAATGCAAGCTTTAAAAAAACATCAGCATCAGTTCACTTTCCTCTCTACCACAATATCTCCCATGAGATATGGACACTGGAAATTCTTGAAATTCGAACTTATTTTCACACAGGAGTTGATCTTCATGATTAACTTAATTTCTACTCATACATATGTTTCTCACCTTAAAGTATAATTATGAGACTCCTTAATGAAGTATTGGGTCTTTACTGATTGGTGACTGTGCTCAAGTCTAGTTAAGATAAAGCATGCAAGCACTACATGTGTAAGAGTTGCAGAGAAGGCTGGTAGCTGCCCAATATCATTGGCCTTGTATCTTGTATCATTATTTAACTGTATGCACTGTTGGTGCCTAACCATTTATTGATTGTTGTTGTGTCCTTCCAGTAAAGTACAGTGAAGAAGACATGGATTTTAGAGCTAGAGATGCCTTAATTCTAATCCACTCTGCTTCTTGCTACCAAGTTTTTTAAACTCTTGAGTTATGGAGATAATAATAACTACCTCCAAAAAAATTCTTTTTTGATTTAAATGAAATATCCTATTAAAGTACTTAGTACCTAGTGCCTGGCACATAGTAAGTGCTTAGTAAATTTTGGCTAGTCAAAGTACTATTCTGGTGTATTCGTCTGTGTTAATCATAGCAAGTGCCAACAAATACCTTACAGTCTAGCAGGCAGACTTAATTTAAATGATTCATTTTGAAATGTTAGCTCTGCTTTTGTTTTCTCTTTAAAAATAAGGTTAATTATATTGATAACATCTTCATTCTCAAACAATTGATGAGATATTTTTAGTTATTACTTTGAGGTCTTTGGATCCAAGGAGCAGTATATTTGGGTGGTCATGTGGAACACTATTCTTCAGTGGAATTTAAAATACAAAGGGTAGATTATAGATGGTTTTAAAAATCACATTTCTATTAAGTATTGGCAATGTTATAAAAGGTAAGCAAACACTTTTACACAGTTAACACTTGACCCTGGTTTGAAAGGGAGGTTTTGATACATTTATAGGAGCAAATATCAGTTAATTTAAGGCAACCAGGCTGGAGTGTAGAATCCAGCAGAAAATAGGAATTTGCAGATGTATTATTTTATTCAACTTTTTGAAAATGTTATTACCGTTGTGGTTGAAGACAATATAGTACTGTTAAAGAAAATATTTTAAATAATAAAAAATTTCCGAATTCTGCCACTTTAACGTGTTTAAATTTTTTATTTATGCCTTTTCAAGGTATGCAGTTGTTTTATAATCTGAATATATGTACTGTTTTGTATTACTTTTTCACTTAATTCTATGCTATAAATGTTTTTCAGTATTTTTCTACAATCTTATTTTTAATGGCTCTATAATATGCCTTTGTTTTGTCCATTTATAGTTGTAAGACATTTCTCTTGCAGTTATGTTCAGAAAGTATATTAGCATTTTTCTCTTGGTGCAAAGAAGATAATGTGTTGAAATGTGATATCACATTTTCATCAATCTGTGATACAATGGGTTGCTTTCAGCTGGGAAATCTCTCTTTGAGAACGTATGGATTATAAGGTTGGACTGCTTTACTGGCAGTTCAGACTATCGATGGGGCAGGGATGAAGGCAGTGGAAAGTTCAGATGCAGAAGAATGAACTGGGTAGTCATGTATATAACATATTTTTATATAGCAGCAAGAATGCCCTTGGCTTTCCTGTTGGTGCTTTCCTCAGTGATTTGTCTTCCCTTACCCTTTACCTCAGTGCTTCCCAGCTCTTTCCACATCATGGCACATGTGGAAATAATATTTGCATGGCACATGGATAAGAAAGAATAATTTGGAGGCATCCAGATAAAGCTTTGTGAAAATCTGTCACATTTTCTTTATATTTTACGACTGATAAGAAATAGAAAATTCGAAGCTTCTACACTCCAGCTAGAGAGCAAGAACCTGTCTCTCAAAAAAAGAAAGAAAATACCAAGATTCGATGTTAAATGCTAACATTGTTTTCAAAAATTTAAATAAGAAACTTGATCCTACTTTTCTGGATGAAACTTTTCTATATTAGAGTTTATGTTTGAAAGTGATGCACACAGTCTCTGTTTGAGTTTTCTGTTGATTTCATCAAATTCTCGATAGCTAGTGTCATCAAGACACTATAAAAGTAGGTGGTAGCAAATGTCCAAAGAATAGTTCTTGCTTCTTCTCCAATTGACTGAAACTCCTTTTTTCATCACGAATCATAATTTGCATAAATCAGTTTCTTTAAATTATGTGTTACACATATGATTATTCTCTAAATCTAATTACTCTTTTCTTTTTTGTTTTGTTTGTTTTTTCTTTTGTTGGCAAGCGTAGTGATAAAATTTCTTGCAGTATGAAATACATTTTTATCTCAATCATACTTTTTCATATCCAATATTTCAGAACAGTGATGAAGCTTTTCTTCAAGTATATACAGATGTTGCTGTACTGCTTTTCATTCTTCAGGTTGTTCCTGAACTAAATATCACTTGAGAACCATTTTTCTCTATATATGCTAATACATTTTTACCTGTTCCTTGCAGGACCTTCTAGATATGCAAAAATGCAGTATTTTTAAGCCAGTAAATGTCCTTTAACAGATCTACAAAGTGGTAGCTATTCATGCATAGACTTTGTTTTTTTTTGAGTTCATTAACTCTTGGCAAATTTTTTTTTTTTTTAAATGAGACAGCTCATGAACTCCAGTATGAAGCAGCGGAGCATGGAATATGATTCTGTTTATAGAAGCAGGCAACAAATGGGGACTCGGGGGCTTGGATTTTATTAGAATTGCTATTTTGATAAGCTCATTTAATATGGATTTCAAATCTACATATAAAGGGTACTTTAACTCCAGAATGACTTTTTGATATAAAGCTCTTATACCTTTCCTGTTGTCTTGGTTTCACCAGCAGGTTACAAACTTGGGAAATGTTTCCATAATCCTTGGTGTTTCAAAGTGTTTATTGGAATGTGTATTCCCTGTGGTTTGAGTTTTTCCTTTACAGAAGTATCAAGGTGTCTAACTGAGCACAATGACAGGATTTAATAGATGTCAGTCTGCATTGGAAACGCTTGATTTTTAAAGCTTAAATTAGTGTTGCCTCTATGCCAATGCCCTGAAGTCACTTCCATGTGTGTCAGTGCATCAGTAATAGTGTTCTTGAGTTGAAAAGTAGAACTTTTTCCTGATTTCTGTGCTGCTTTGGTACCCATGCAGGGATGGGTATAACATAAATGCTTCAACAATTTTATGAGGCAATTTGGCCTTTGCTTCATTGTGTGATCTTGAGCTCATCTGATTTTGATTTGATTCCAGTGGAACTGAACTTGTAAAAGAACATTATTTCTTATTTACATTAGCATACAAAATTGAAAACATTCCTCTGCACAGAATTTTAAATAACATCCTTTATGCAAATATATGTGTTCATCACTTAGGTGAAATCTAATCCTCTTTACATTGCTTATCTACTGACTATTTCAACTTGTTGGTTTTTAGATCCAGTAACTTTCCAGTTTTAATAAAAAGCCAGCCTTATAGTGGTAAATACAGTAAATATTGTAAAATTTAAAGTCACTATGTAAGTAATAAAATGAGAATAATATATTAGACTTTTTTTTTGAGAATTGAGACATCTAAGTAGACACAACACCATTTAGGCAACTGTTATACCATGATTTTGCAGTTGCATAAAGTAAAATTGGAAGATTGAAGTATTCATTTTCATTTCACTCTTTTTAAGTTGAAGAGTATAGAAACTTTTTAAAGAAACTTTTAAAAAAGTTTCTGAAAACGTTATAAAGTATAAATATTATAAAAATATTTTGAAAAATAGCTCTTCAGAGCCTAATTTGTTTTTAGAAATAAACTTTGGTTTTTATTTGGAAAAACCCAGAAATTTACTATGGCATTCCATAAAGAAAAGTTTTTGGCTTTTTAGCTAATGACAGATAAAATAATAAATAAAGTATCAACTTTTAAAAGTAATAAAATCTGTTACTTAAATTTAGGAATGCTTGATACTGAACTGTAGATATAACAGCCACAGTAAGTATATGTCCCTCTTGACTGTTAGGAAAAAATTCTAAAAAGAAAGAATAAATTGGGCTGGGCGTGGTGGCTCAGGCCTGTAATCTCAGCACTTTGGGAGGACGAGGCGGGCAGATCATGAGGTCAGGAGATCGAGACCATCCTGGCTAACACGGTGAAACCCCGTTTCTACTAAAAATACCAAAACAAAACTAACCGGGTGTGGTGGCGGGTGCCTGTAGTCCCAGCTACTCGGGAGGCTGAGGCAGGAGAATAGTGTGAACCCGGAAGGCAGAACTTGTAGTGAGCCGAGATCGTGCCACTGCACTGGGCGACAGAGTGAGACTCCGTCTCAAAAATAAATAAATAAATAAATAGAAAGCATAAATTGAATACAGAAAACCTAAATACTTTACAGATAAGCACAGTAATCAATTCAGTGCTGTAGTAATGATGAGACCACGGGGTGACTTGAGGGGAGGCCCATGCGAGGGGCTCTGTTGTGGGGCACACATCCAATCCTGCAGTCAAGATGATGATGGCTACCTTTAGGAGGTTGTCAGTGTTCGGATATTTCAGCTGTTGCAAACTTTTGAATGACTGGGTTTTTTTTGTTTGTTTCTTTTTTGTTATTGTTTTAAGTTTAAAATTTTTATTGCTACAAAGATGTTATAGCTGCAAGAGCTGGAGGCCCACCATACGTTAACCACTGTGGTACATCTGTCGTAGAGCTTTGCCTTCCTGTTATCCTGGATCGGGCTCTTGTTTTCCATTGACTGCACCCCACTATTATTAACCAAGTTGTCCTGCTTGCTTCCCCTTTGGGAAGAACAGGCTTAACAAAGCTGACTTTGATCTGATAGGCGAATTGTGTTCTGTGTTGGTTTTTGCTTGCTATTCCTAGTAGGTGGCAAGAATAGCATGGCTTTGTGTGGTATTCCTAACGCATGGAACCTGAGATAGCTAACAGTAGGCCCTTAGTAAATAATTGTGGAATGAATGGCTGACATCCATACAATGTACAGTGGGATAAAGGAGAAGGAGCATATTTATTTTCTAGGGGAGTCTGGAAGGAATCCAAAGGTGGTGTTTGAGCTTAGACTTAAGGGATGAAAGGAATTGCTTGGGGACCAAGGCAATGGGTGAGTGTTTCAGACAGAGGGGATAGCATTTGCAAATGCACTGCATTTGGGAAAGCATCTTGTATGTAGGGAATTATTAAATAGTTCTGATTTCTAGGGTATGAAATGAAGCTGAGTGTGGTGGCTCATGCCTGTAACCTCAGCATGTTGGGAGGTTGAAGCAGGAGGATCGCTTGAGGCCAGGACTTTGAGACCAGCCTGGGCAACAAAGTGAGACCTCCATCTCTACAAAAAAATTCTAAAATGGCCTGAGGTGGGAGCATCACTTGAGCCCAGGAGTTTGAGGCTGTAGTGAGTTAGGCTTGCACCACGGCACTCTAGCATGGGTGACAGAGTGAGACCCTGTCTTTATGAAAAAAAAGAAAAAAAAAGAGGAAGGAGATGAGGCTGAACAGTAAGGCAGGAAAATGATTAATATTTTCTGCAGAGCCATTTAGATGTTACTTTTTTTTTTTTTTTTTTTTTTTTTTTTTTTTTTTGTGGGTTGCTGCCTGCCCTTTAGTGGGTCCTGAAATTAATTGACAAGTTAAGATTAGCACTTTTTTTTTTTTAAGTGAAATATGCTGGACTAGAAACTATCAGATTCCATAGTGTATAGTAAGTTCTAGGTGTAAGCTAGTGAAACTGTTTTCTAATACATGTGTGTATATATCGTGCACATGTGTATGTGTGTACTGGATTGTAATGTAAAATGTATTTCAGTGATTTGGAGTTGAAAAAGTTTGAATGTCACAGTATTAGGTGTTGGGGAGTCACTGAATAATTAATTTCAGTTAGGGAAGTGATATGATGAGACTTTAGTGTTAGATAACTCTTGGTGTGTATCTGGAGAATAGATGGGAAGAAATGAGAACAGGTAAGGTGATCACAATATCCTAGGTGAGAGAAGAAGGCTTAGAATAGGGTAGTGGCTGATGGAGTGGGCGGGAGGACGCTGATCTGTTCAGGAGGTGAGATGGCCAGGATTTGGTGAGAGGTGTGTGAGCTGAAGAGCAGGAAGGAAACCAGAGCACCAGCCCCGGCCATGGGTGTGCGGGGATGCCAGTCGTATTAATAGAATAACTGCTTATTTACATCTTTTTCTGATTCACCTCTTGGTCATCTGGAGTAAAGTTTTTTCTCAGGAGAAAAGCAGCTCAGATAATATATTTTGAACCATAACAAATCTGAGCATAGGTTTGGTTCTTCCTGGAGATCGATGTTACCTTAAGCAAGCTTGTCCAACCCATGGGCCAGATGCAGCCCAGGATGGCTTTGAATGTGGCTCAACACAGCTTTGTAAAGTTTCTTAAAACATTATGAGATCTTTTTTTTTTTTTAAGCTCATTAGCTATCATTAGTGTTAAAGTATTTTATGTGTGACCTAAGATAATTCTTCTTCCAATGTGGCCCAGGGAAGCTAAAAGATTGGACACCCCTGCTCTAGAGGATGAGCTCCCTGGGCTCACTGACTCCCCACACCAGCCTGGCTAGGGTTCTGTTCAACCATTGACTGTTCTGTCTTCTGGCTTTTTTGCTACAGAAAAGCATGAAGCCAGTATTACTTTTAATTCCTCAATAGGTTCCCTTTTTTCCTGCTCCCCTTTTCCCCCTGTATCCTTTCTCCATCCAAACAACTTATTCTGCCTTCCTTTAAGCCAGGAAAAATACTTCAGTGTTTAAAGTTCTTATCTCTGGGGGGCAGGCTTATAGGGCTCCTTTACTCTCTGCTTGGTACTTTTCTTCATTTTCTGAAATTTTTACAGTGAAATATGTATTACTTAAAACATATTTTTTTTTATTATAAATGAGCATGTCTGTTTTAAACAATTAACAGGAATATAACAATGTATTAAGTACAATGGGAAATATCTAGTAATCTCACTCCCCAGAGGAAATTCCTGGTAGCATTTTGGAGAGTTTCTTTCTGCACATAATGGCTCACACAATCATGTATAAGTATGATTTATGAAATGTAAATACCATCTTTCTGTAGGTCTATAACATGTACTGTTCCCCGCCCCACTTAGCAAATAGCATGGCAACCTCTATGCCAGTTACGTATAAGTTATAACTTATAAATCCAGAACTTTTTAGGGGCCAGGGAAGTCACATGAGCAATGAGAGTTGGCACAGTGTGGCTGCGATGGGTAGGCCCTGTGGTGAACTGATGGACTTGTACCTCTCATCTAAAGAGACAGCCAGTGCTTAGCTCTAGTCACGTATTTATTGCTGTGTGAGAATGCCAAAATGTGGGCCTATGTTTGTTGAATCTTTTGATGTTCTAAGAGAAGCTAGAAACCTAAAATTGTTTAGTTGAAATTTTGCAATTTTTCATACACCATGTAGTCCAATCTGCTGTCTGGGTTGTGGCCAGTGATATGCCAGTTTACCATTGGATATAGATGCATCTCATTCTATTTGAGTAGCTTTTAAGAAAATTTAAATGAGTGTTATCTTCTCATTTATTTTTTCCCATTTACTCATCATTGAAGTGGATATGTTCATTTTCTACAATACTGGCAGATACCCTAGCTCAGATATGAAACTGAACAATAGATTAATCTATCAAGTTTTTGCAAAGTTTCTTTCTGGAGAATCCAGTGCTGTTCTATGAAATCCCTTAGCAGTACAATACTTCCACCCAGGACCTTATAGCCAGAGGTGGCTGTTTATTCTTCTTTCTTAACTGTATAGCAAACCATTCAGAGAAGTAAAAATTGTAGAGGCTAAATGTAGATGAGAGGCAATTTCATTCACTCACCAACTAACCTGTATGTAAGGACTCAATGGCCAGGGTCAACAGATGTTTTGTCCTTGGTCCTAATAGGTGTTTCTTCCACCCCATCTGGATTGCAGAATAACCAGAGAAAGCATGGGAGCAGGCTACAAAAAGAGTCTGGTTTTTTATTTCGACCCATTAGTATGAAGGGTTGGATTAATCTCCCAACAGATTTCAGTGCAGCCTCATTTCTAGTTCGTCATTGTATTGGCACTGAGTGGTTCTTTCCTCTTCTGGTTATATCATGGATATATGAAAGGAAACACACTAGTTTTAGGCATTACCCAATCATTTGCTCACATCTCTTTACCCCTCTGAGCCGCCTTCTTCTCTGTAAGACATGATTGCTGATGCTGCCAGAGTTGTTGAGAGGATTGCATTTTAAATAGGATGACTCTGTGAAAGAAACCAGCATGTTGCTCCATAATGTTGGTTCCCTTCTCCTCTCTTTATTATTTCTTTCAACGTGAAACTTTTATCACATTTCATTCAAATGAGCTTTAAGAATATAGACTTTTCAGGTTGGAGACTGCATATTGACTTATGAGTGGTGGTAGCATAAAGAAGTAGAGCTGTCACTTGTGGCATTAACGTGCTTTAAGCAGAAACTGATTTTTTGTTTTGTTTTGTTTATGGTTTTTGACGTGTTTCTGTTTTGGTCTGACTAGGAGGAGCCTGATCTGGTTAGTGCAATTTATGGCCGAGGGATAGCCTATGGAAAGAAGGGACTACATGTGAGTATGTATTAGTTACGATTGCCATAGCGCCTACATGACCTGACACAGACCAGGGTTTTGCTAGAACTGCTACTGTTCATTGACCCTTGATGGCATGTGGAGTGGTATCTATCGTTCCAGTTCACAGATGAGAAAATGGCAGCTAGTAAGTGGTGGACTGGGGATTTCCACCCAGATCTTCTGAAGTAAACTTTGATAAACTGGATAGACTAAGAAAAGCATGAGAACCTGCTTGCATTCCTAAGAGATATTCAATGGTCCAAGTGGAGACTGGGCATCAATAGTGAACTAGGACTTAGAGTTTGAGTTCCTTTCACAATTATTAAAGGTTGATGAAAGAATAAAAGGTTTTTTTTAGGTGTGTAAAATTTATTTTTATTTGTTATATTTTATACTTTTTGCACATAGGTATAATATCTTTGTAGCTGTAATCAAATTATTCCCCTTATTTCTTTGAGGAAGGCTGGAGGAGGACTATAATAATCATATTTTACACAAGCAAAGGTACTACGGTATAAAAATGAAGACTCCTGAAATTATATAGTAAATCACGAAATGGTGTAAGTTCAGTTTTCCAAATTTTTAGTCTAGGACATTATATGCAAACTTTTTCTATTGTCTTATTGTATACTAAACATATTTGTGTGAAATTGTGCTTTGAGAGAGCAATACCACTTTTGCAACTTTTACATTAAAAATATTAAAAATTTTTAACATTTTTATTTTATTACAATTTATAACATATTACAATTAATATTGTACTAACCTTGTGCTGGCCTACTGGAGAAACTTTGTGTATCTGTATACTTCCGAGACATAGAGGACTGAGAATGAATTCAGAATTGGGAATGGTGGAAGTGCTTAGGAAGGAAACGATATTTTACTCAGAGCATCAATGAATGACCAGGTTGAAGTTGCACTAGTAAAGTTCAGAGCTGCCTCTTCCTAATTCACATCTTTTAAAATTATACATCTTGAGATTAAATTTGCATGTATATTTAATAAAAAGTTACACATGCATTTTTAATGTAAAAGTAACATGCAAATGTTAAAGAGAATTTACCTAAACTTCTTAAGATATAGATTTATAGGCTTATGTTTTTGATAGATACTATCTTGACCCATTTCTGTTCCCCCATTGCTACTGGTCGGCATCATTTCACGTGCTGGTATCCACATACTCATCCATTGAGATTCATTGGTTCCACGTTTAAGTAGATTAAGTTTAGATAATATCCTGCCATCTGTGGAACTTGTGATAGGTAGCCGGGTCTAACATGTTATTGTTGAGTAAGTAGATAGACTTGAGTGAGTTAAATAATTGTAGTATCATGACTGATTTGACATGGCACATCTCTTACATAGAAGTGAAGTTCATATTTATTTTTAAACAATTGGTTATATCATTACTAAATTATTAGTTTTCTCAGAAAATCTTTTTAGCCTGGTTTTGAGTAACAGTATGTCTCATACTAAGCTAATGCCTTTTCAAGGACATTAAGAATGCTGAGCTTGCTCTGTTCGAACTGAGCCGAGTAATTACCTTGGAACCAGATCGTCCAGAGGTATTTGAGCAGCGAGCAGAAGTGAGTGTGGTTTTCTTTTTCCCTCTGTCGTTATTGGATTAGTTGAATCTCAATATTTTTCCTACCATTTTATTACTTGTAAATTTTAATGCTCCCTTAAAACTCTTATGTTTTTCTATGTAGGTACTTAATGCCTTTAAGCATGGTTGAAATTACTAGGAAACTATGGACCGAGTGATATTCCTGAACTAATACAGAAGAGTAATATTTAGTATGAAAATATGTGGTTATGATATGTACTACTTCTATAGCTATTCATTGAAAAACATAACACATATTTACTGTATATGTGCCCTACTCTAGCAAGACTTGATATGACTATTTGTCAAACTGGAATTCACAGCCCTTGGAAGTGTTCATTCTGCTGATGTGTATGTGTGTAAGCACTTACCTGTAATTCTTATGAGATAGACCTAGCTGCGTGGATACATAGATCAAGTGGATGATTACAGCCACATCTTAATGAAACTTGACATAGAGACAGATAACATGTGGTGAAGATGCCATGTAGTACTGGCTTAAGTAGACACGGGAGGTGCTTCTTTGGGAAGAGAAGAAGGGGAATGTTAGGAGTGTTTGCTGAGGCCATCAGAGGAAGCGAGGCTAGAGCTGATGCAATCCCATGGTGTGGTGGGGACAAGATGGAGGAGAGTGTTCAGCGCAGGGAAGAGAGTCTGTACAAAGGCATTCTGTTTTATGTTTTTAAGTGAAATGTGTTTATTTTACTCTCTGAAAATAATAAGCTATCTAGGCTTGATATGTGTTACTGTATTTAGTCTGAATAAAACAACTTTTAATCATCTGATATGATCTCATGGTTGAACTAAAGAAAAAGTTACTTTTTATTTTCTCTCGGGAGAGAAAACTAGTAAAGGAAGTGCTGAGGGTGTAGGAATTTAAAAACTGTATTTATGATATTTTTGTTCTCAAGATTATTGTGTCTTACAGTTCAGTCTCTTAAAGTGAATTTTTGTTTTGTTGGGGATTTGGCTTTTTGAATAAAATCTTTCTCAATGAATGATTTCATTTCTTACATCTTATCTATTTTGAATTGTAACGCTAAGGGTTAAGTGACTATAGTTTATCACTGCTTGAGACTTGCTGGTATTTAGTTGGTGTTTAGTGGCTAATTTGGTGACAACTTTGGTGATCATCTGCTTCTGGGAGAGGGGACTGATGCTTTTTCCCCTAATATTACTCTGGTTTGTGTTAAAATCTGGTAAATCATGAATTAAATTAAGTATATTTAGGTAAGAATTATTTAACAGGTCTTTACAATTTGCATATCTCATAAAAAGCTACTGTTTATCAGAATGGCATTGGTAATTAGAAAAATAATTTTTAATTGTCTTATGTATAATAATATTCTCTTTTTCTGGCATTATTGGGCAATAATGTTACTACATACTGAATTTTCCAGCTAAATTATAACATACCATTTATATATGTCAGAAGTCATTTTATGAGAAATCTTTCACTTTCATGCTTTCTGAAATATTCTATATTTGATGAACATAAGTTAACTTTTTAAAGTTACTCATTATTATGCATATTGATTGTTGTGCTGGGATATGATAATTCAGTTATGTACCTAGGGGTTGATAAACTCGGGAGGGATGATTTTCCTTCCAAAATACAACCCCAGCCCACTGTACTTTTTGAATTCTCAGACTTGTATTCAATTTCTTTCCTCTTTCTGAGCTATCATGCATACTACTGGTGATAGGCCTGCCCGAATCCTCTTTCTCGCTGATTTTAGAGTAGGAAATTATATAATTTGGTAGAAATAACCTGTCTAATAGGGATAGAATAGACTGGGCATAGTGGTTTATGCCTGTAATCCCAAAATTTTGGGAGGCCAACACAGCAGGATTGCTCAAGGCCAAGAGTTTAAGACAAACCTGGTCAATGTAGTGAGACCCCTACCTCTGCAAACAAATTTTAAAAAATAAATTAGCAGGGCATGATGGCATGACACTGTAGCCTAAACTACTCCAGGGGCTGAGGTAGGAGGATTGCATGAGTCCAGGAGTCCGAGGTTACAGTGAGCTGTGATTGTTCCACTACATTCCAGCTTGGGTGACAGAGTGAGACCCTGTCTCTAAAACAACAACAAAATAAACCCTAATTTAAGGACATTTATTCAGGATAAAGTGCTTGGGCTTGATTGCATGAACACTGATACTCACTTTGGATTTTCTTATGTCTTTTTGGTTTACTTTTGCATTCTGAACTGTCTTCTGTATTTTCATGTTGCCTGAATACAACTGATTGCTGGCTCAAAAGAGCTTTTCCAAACAGGCTTGCAGATATTTTTCCTCCTACTCTGCAGATCATGACTCATGAGTTAAAAGTTGTTACACAAAAGGGCTGAAAGAGCATCTGGAATCTTAGAAGTTGTCATTCAGCTCTTCTTACCATAGAGGACAGAGCTAAAGTCCATGGCGGACTCTAATCTGTGTCCAATAATTTGTCTATTTTAATGGTTCAAAGTTGTCTTTCAGGTTAATTTTGACATCTTTGTGTATATATGCCAAATTTTGATTTAAAAGATGAAGTCAAGGAAAAAAAAAATCACATTGTAAGAAAAGTAACATCTGGTACAACCCAGAATTAGTGGGTTTGAAATAGTGACAAGGCAGTTGCTGCAGTCATAGTTCATCAGTCTCCTGCTTGACTAGACAAAGATTAGTGGCACCTCAGCTGGTTGACTTTGAACACCACCACATAGTGTATGGGGTCAAGGATTGCAGCCTGCTGAGAGTAATTTTGTGAGTGGAGTAGGGTGAAGTGGAATTGAAGAGTCAAAAACATTGGGATTTTAGGGTTGGTCATTGGTATTTTTCCTGATTACATGTTTGGGATTTCTAGATTCTGTCCCCTCTGGGACGAATTAATGAAGCAGTGAATGACCTCACTAAAGCTATCCAACTGCAGCCTTCAGCACGGCTGTACAGACATCGGGGAACCTTGTACTTCATATCAGAGGTGACTTGTTTTTGTCTTGAAGTATTTCTTTTTATGATGATGAAAATTTCATTTTTCCCTTGACCTCAGAAAGTGACTCTTCAATAGATTTGGGCTTTGGCTGTTTAGTAATATATCTGTGTCATAAGAGTTATAGGCCGGGCGCGGTGGCTCACACCTGTAATCCCAGCACTTTGGGAGGCTGAGGCAGGAGGATCACGAGGTCAGGAGATCGAGACCATCCTGGCTAACACAGTGAAACCCAGTCTCTACTAAAAATACAAAAAAATTAGCCGGGCGAGGTGGTGGGCGCCTGTAGTCCCAGCTACTCAGGAGGCTGAGGCAGGAGAATGGTGTGAACCTGGGAGGCGGAGCTTGCGGTGAGCAAAGATCCTGCTGCAGCACTCCAGCCTGGGCGACAGAGCGAGACTCCGTCTCAAAAAAAAAAATAAATAAATAAATAAATAAAAATAAAGAATTATAAAAGCATTTTCTATAGCTGAAATTAAACCCAGTGGAGAACATTAAATACTAAAAACATTTTCTTGTTTGAGCTGTCAGCAATAACTAATTCTGGACTGGCATTTAAAAAAAGAGAAAGATAAATTTAGTTTGTGGATTGTATGTCAATCTTCCTTGCAAATGTCATCATAGAGAAGCAGGTGTGCATGTTGTCAATGTGATTATTAAACTTAGAGGTACAATTTGAATTTCTTTGGGTTTCACAACCCAAGAAACATACCCTGAGCTAGCATGGCTTTCCAGACTATAGCTTCTCTATGTAAGTGACCCAAGCCTAACAAGATTGTCTTTTATCATCAGAGTGACATTTATGATTGCCACAATTATTTCTGTGGCTTATAGTACTTTAAATAACAATTTTCTGTGCTAAAGAAAATATATTAAAAGAGTCTCAGCATAACACATTTTAATATTAATCTGTGGCACAATTATTTTGGAACTATCCAGTATGATAAAATGCTAGTACCAGAAATTTCTCTGACAGATTATTGCTATAATACTATTTGAGATAAATTTTTTTGTAGTTAAGACAGAGTGCTTAATTAAACCCTTGTCAGTTTTTCTCACAATCGCTTTTCTTAAAAAGCTCCCAACTATTTGAATGAGTAGTATAAGCATTTAACCAATATATAGTATCATGAAATGTTTCCTTTGAAGCCAAAAAGGGCAGAGGATGAATTGAGATATTTTTTCTCTACCAGTCAAAAATTAGGAAATGTTCACATATCTAATAAATACTATTTTATTTTTTCCCCCACTCTCCTTTTTGTAGGACTATGCAACAGCCCATGAAGACTTTCAGCAGTCCTTAGAACTGAACAAAAACCAGCCTATAGCTATGCTATACAAAGGTTTAACTTTCTTTCACAGAGGACTTCTGAAGGTGAAAGTGTTGTGCATATGTGTACCATATGATGACTCTGCTTCTCTTTTGTGGGTGGGAGGAATTTCTTTTGCTTGATGGCTGATCTGATGTAGAAGGTAATCTGAATCAGCATATTTTTTATTTATTGAGCTTCTACTCTTTGCTGGGTTCCTGGAGGGAGATACAGAAAGAGAAAGGATCAAAGGTTAATAAGTGGGAGAAATGATACTTTACCTTTATAGAGGATACAGTTTGCAAAGCTTTTTCCACATATAATTTATCATATGGTAAACATACTCAAGAACATAATATAAACAAAGTGCTTTGAAAATGTAGATAAGAAAGATTCACTGGAACTGCAGAGTTAGAGAAAGTTCCAAAGAACAGGTGGACTTTGTCCTGGAGCTGGAAGACTGAGTGGGATTTGGGGGTGGAAGTGGGAGAAGAAAAGCCCATCAGGCAGAGAGGAAAGTGTGGGTGAAGACTTGGGGAGATGGAAATATGGGCAGTTCACAGAGTGGGAAGTAGTTGGGTGTGATTTAAGGGAGATGAAGCTGGAAGGTCGGTGGAGGGCAGGTCCTTATCCTGGAGTACTGTGCTAAGCATTTTGACTCAAATGTGCAGGCCAGAGGAGCTATAAATTCTAGATTGCCAAAATGCATAGGTTCCAGCACTGAGACCAAATCTGTAATTTAGAAAGTTGATTCTGACAGCATGGTGGCTGAGGAGATGGGGGACAGAAGGACTGACAGGGTGACATTGGTTGGGTCTAGGTCAGTGGGCATGAAACTTGACCCAGCTCCTTAAGAGACCACAGGGACAGGTTGGGAGACCCTTCTGAGATTGACTGTATTAGTATCACTTGAGGACTGCCTGACTGCTGGGCAGAGGAGGTAGAGGGAAACAGGAAAGCTATCTGAACTGACTGAAAGTATGGGCAGAAATGTGGCCTCTAGCCTGGCCCTTCCTCCTGCCCAGGCACTCGATTCCATGTTCTGATTCTGTGCTGGGAACCCATCGTGAGAAGGCTTATGCCAGAAGCCGGGGGCCTGGAACCTGACGAGGAGCTGCCTCTCTCACCTGGGCTTCCTTAGTGCCGCTCAAGGCCTGCCACATAGTAGGTGCTCTCACAAAGGACACATCCAAGCTACCTGATGGAAGACAGACGGGCCTGAGAACGAAATAGAGTCAGCCTGCACTACTGAAAAGTGATTCATTCTGATAGGAGCCCCAGAAGGTGGTACTTAACGACAACTTTGAAGGCTGTGAAGAAATTCAGTAGTGTGTGGCAGGGATGTGTTTTCTGACAGAAAGAACAGACATTTTATTACTGAAAGTGGTTTGAGGATCTGACATACATATATTTGGGTTGTGGGGAGAGTGTTTACCTGTGAAAAGGCTGCACATTGCAAATCCTCAGTGTTAAGGACAATGCCTGTCACATAGGAGGTGCTCAATACGTATTAGGGGAATAATGAATTTCAAGGACAGAGCATTGAAGTTGGTGTTGAAAGGTCTTGGTTTGAGCTCTTGCTCCAGGCTCCATGGGCAATCAGTTTCTCCTTCCACATCTATAAAGTGGAAACAATTCTACTTTCTGCCTCTTGGAGTGATCATGAGGATTCAATAAAATACTCCATGTGAAAAGTACTTTGTAAGCTTTAAACAGGAACTGAATATTAATTATTATAGATTATTTTATCTGTGAAAATTTAAAATTTTACAGATTCTAAAAGAAAACTCCCATTCCACTAAAAGCCAAACCAAAAGGAATTTTGCAGATTCTATTTCATAAACCTCACATTCGTTTTGGAAGTATGTGGAGGATGCTCCTAATAAAGACCTCTCTCTTCCCTCAGGATTCAAACTGGCAGCCGTAGGCTTTGAGAGCAATTTCTTAAAACATGCTTTGAGCAGCTGCCAGGTGGACTTGTCCAGTTTATTTTGTATCTACCCTCTGTTCCTCTCATCTTCTCTGACAGTCACCTTAAATTTTAAAAATTCAGAACTTCAGTACTCTACTCAAATAATATCCCTTGGATATCTCATGGAGGAGAAAAAGATTACAAATACAAAAAAATACCAAACTATTCATATTAAGAGGTTGAAAATATTTTTAAAAGTAAGCAAATGCAAACAATTTCACTTTTAATGTTGTTACTGTAAAGCCAGGTTTAGGAATATGGACGGGGCTCTTTGGGGTATTTGAAAATGAGAATTTTTCAGAAAAGAGAAACTAACCACAAATTGCACAAGAACTGAAATTCAGTTTGATTTGCTTTAGATCTGCGTGATAAGAACCTAGAAACAGTGCTTTCATTTTGAGCGTTAGAAGCCCCTCAGCAAACTAGTCCTACCAAGTTATTTGGTGCTCTGTCCTTTTCACCATGCTCATAAGCACAGCATCAGCAAGTATAATAGATGGGAACTCTTGCTTTGCGTTTTTATAGATCTGCTGTCTGGGGAGGTTAGAGTGGTTACTTACTGTCTCCTTCATCTCAACGGCATCCCCGTGAGGTATAGAAGGAGTGGAGGGTGTCCCTGTTACACAGGTCGGAAAACTGAGTTCATAGTGAAATGGCTGAATTAATAAATGAACTTTGTTTAGATTTTTTTGTTTCTCTTGTTAACCTTAGAGACAAGTATTAAATGGACCAATAAGTTTGAGCTATTTTTATATCCTAAAGGTGGTCTCTCTTGGCCAACAGCAATTTAAAAATTAATTAAGTAGGTGATTGCTTATTTACTATATGATGTAATATGTTAGAAGTATATTAAGCAATATTACAAATTTTATGACTATTCAATTCAGGGGTTATATCAGGCATTTTGGATCTTCCTAGGGAAACAACAAAAGCTTTTCTATTGAATCCCATTGTTTTATCTATGTTGTAAGGATATTTCACAAACCATGTGTCCCAAGCACCATCAGCCTTCACTTTGAGAATTTTCTGAGAGTGTTCTCTTAGTTAACAAGGAACAGCCCTAGGGTGGTGGTTGCCTGTCAACTAGTAAGAAAGATGGGGACTGAAAATGGTGGGATGGCATTTGCCAAGCAAATTAATTCAGAGCCAGTTCATATGCTTAGAGATTGATTCATTCAAACGTAGTTTCTTTGTTCCCAACGCCTTAAAATCTTGATTCTACTATGTCCCCTCTTTGGCAGAATGAGGTAGAGAGCTGTGCAGTGATTAGACAGGAACCCTGAAACCAAAGACTCTTAAAAGCTGAAGAGAAATCAGACTTTGAAGAACTGTGGCGTCCAAGCATGCTGTAAGTGGAGTGGGCAGCCCCCTGGGCGTCTCCACCTAGCTGTCCACAAGCACTCCAGACTTAACACGCCCCGATGGGCTCGTTATTCCCTCCTGCCCCACCCCATCCCCACCTGCAACTGCCCTTTCTCCTGTACTTCCTTACTTAGTTAATGCTCTCGCCACCCACCCGAGCTCTTCAGCTTAAAAGCTTCCTACCCTTTCTTCTCCCTCATCTCCCATACCCAGGCAGCCACCAAACTCTGTTGTAGTTTGCCTTTCAAAATGTCTCCTGAGGTTGACCCTTCTTTTCTCTCCTCAGAGACAGTTTCTTAGTTTGAGCTTTCATTATCTCTTGCTCCAACTACTGCAGCAACTCCCTCATTTGGCTCCCTGTCTCCATTCTCTTCCCTCCCTAGTCTGTCTTTGTTGCTGCTAGTAGTAATCCTCTCTAAAAAGTACATTTCCTGAGGACATGCACCTGTGTGAAGCCCCCTAGTCCTCACTGCCTACACAGTTTGGCCCAGGAGGCCCTTCCTTTCCTGGCCCAGCTTTCCACATTAGCCTGGTCTCCCATCTTTTCCCTCTCCCCTGCACCCACCCATGCACCCTGCACTCCTGCCTCACTAAATTTTCCACCATTTCTGAGTGATCTATGCCACTGTACAGTACTATTTCCCCTCTCCAAAATGCCCTGTTTCTTTACCAAATTCCTTTTCATTCTCCAAGACCCACTCAATTGTCACTTCCTCCCTGAAGCCTGTTCTGTTACCCCAGGCTCAGTTAGTGGTTTCTTTCTCTTCATTCTCAGAGACTTACTTATATCTCTATTGTAGCTCTTAATTTGTATTCCGATAACCTGGTGACACAATTGGCTTTCTAACTAGACTCCATTCTTAGAGGACAGAGATAATGACTGGCTCATCCTTGCCTCCCCTGCACCTCACACTGTCTCTGGCACATAGTAAGCACTCAATACATGTTTACTGAATTAAGAATAGAGTGGTAAACTCTTAAAAGATCAAGGTTACACCGTGGCAAGAAGCCAAACTAAAAGTGATCTTTAACATTTCTTAAATGTTAAAGTTTATCCATTCCCATCTCTCTACCCAACTGTAGATATACAGCAGGAGTCCTTAATTAGTAGATTGTCATCCCATTGTTGCCTTTGAAGAGTTTGCACACCAGCCTCTCTTGTCCTGCTGTCTCCCTTTCAGAGAAAATCAAGGTGCAGGGAATGAATGCCTTTTTGAAAGCGATTAGAATTTTACTGCTTTTGCAAAACAATTTTGTGTGCCTTACCAAATCATTAAATATTTATTGAGTGCCTACCATGTGCAAAGTATGTGGCATCTTCAGTAGTTTTCTTCTATGAATTATCTAATCATGTGTAAAATTATCTAAAGTCAAGTCTTTTGCATTAAAGCTATTAGAGATCATGATGCCTTATAGCAGGTAACTTTAGTAAGTATGTCTTTTCCTTAGGAAAAGTGTTAGTAAGCTATATAGTCATAATTTTTTTATTGCAGTGTATGAGTCACAGTGAAAAGTACATTTAACATTGGTTAAAGCCTAGGTTGTTTCTACTTAAATAGAATGGGTCATTTGATTAATAGTTTTCATAGATGGAGAGGGAGTTAGGCAGTAGCCAAGTATACCGTGCATTTCCAAGGACAGCTTTCCAAAGCATAGCACCTGCTTAGCAGTTCTCACTGTCTTAGCCACAGACTTGGTGTTAGGCAGACCCCAAACAACTCCAACTTAAGGTTTTTGTTTTGTTTTGTTTTACTTTTTCTTTTTCCTTGTAGATCATGGGAATCCTTCAGATGGTGAATCTAGGAGCCTTTTTGCTTGTTTTATAAACAGTTTCACATTGGGCTTTCTTTTTTGTCTCTCGTTTCAATTTTAAATGTTGCCAGTTATGATCGTTTTAAATTATTTCACACAGCTGTTAGGCTTGCTTTTGGTCCTAGGTCCTTTATTAATTAAGGATATGATATTAATAATATGAAGGTGAAGTGATTAGTATTCAAAGTTTTAATGAAGTAGCTAGTAATAAAGTAGGTAAAATGGAAAGCTGATTTCCCATTGTAAAGGGGAGAAATTTAAGGCTCGTATTTTTCATAGTAATGCATTTGTTTACTGAAATTAAATCCTTCTGACTTATAGTTTATTGCATTTTCTGCCTGTCTTTTTTTGAAGTCCTCCTATTTAAAAGAAAATCTGTCAGACTATGTAGGATATATATTTAAATCCTTTTATGATTTAAGTGAAACTCAATTTTAACAGTTATGCAAATGAAATAATTTTCTGTACACTTTTTACAGGAAGCTATTGAATCCTTCAAAGAAGCTTTGAAGCAGAAAGTTGATTTTATTGATGCATATAAAAGTCTAGGGCAGGCGTATAGGTGAGTAAAATAATAACAGTTGGGGTAGGAGGGAGGCTGAAGAGTGGGGAGACAAGATAGCTTCACATAATATTTTAAAAGAAATGGTATTTCTTAACCAAAGGAGATGGGTATTTTGAATTGCACAAGTATGTATAGATTTGTTGATATTTTCTCTGGAATGCAGAAAAAATTGTATTAGAGGATGTCATGATACACAGTATTCTCTCTTAACTTCAGTGTGTGTGTTGGTCTAGAAAATGTTCGTCCTTCAAGGGTTGTTGTTTTGAATAGTGGCATTATAAGCTGTTGGGGTATAGATGCTGTTGCTACCTTCTTAGATAGTAACTAAGGTAAATTTCCTATGATCTCTTTGAAAAGTCCTAGAATGAAGGGATGGAAAAGTTGTGATTATAATGTACATCTATTGAGAATGAAAAGTTGTAACTAGAACTTGGCTTCCTGACCCCATGCATTGCCCATGCATTGCCCTGATGAATAGAGCTATTGTGACTTTTGGCTTAAAAAAAAAAAAAAAAAAAAAAAAGTAAGCCAGGAGAGGTGGCTCACACCTGTAATCCCAGCACTTTGGGAGGCTGAGGCAGGCATATCACTTGAGGTCAGCAGTTCGAGACCAGCCTGGCCAACATGGTGAGACCCCATGTCTACTAAAAATACAAAAATAGCCGGGCATGGTGGTGGGTGCCTGTAATCCCAGCTACATGGGAGGCTGAGGCTGGAGAATCGCTTGAACCCAGGAGTCAGAGGTTGCAGTGAGCCGAGATCGCGCCACTGCACTCTAGCTTGGGCGACAGAGCGAGACTCCGTCTCAAAACAGAAAAAAAAAAAAAAAAAAGTATATTGTGTTATGAAAAGGAGGTAGGATGGCATGAGAGTGAAGGAGCTCATGACTTAGTTCTGCCTTGGTCATTCTGCAGGTATGAGTACTTAACTTCTCTGAGCTTCTGGCTTCTCACTTGTAAAGGTGCCACAAAAGCTAGAAAAGAAAGATAGTGACAGAAAGTCCCTTTATCAGGTGCCTTATTCTGGAAGGATTATATTCAAGAGCTTATTTATCTGATAGTTTGAGGAACTCTTATACTAACTTGGAAAAAGTGTGTCTGGATTTGTTTGGGGTTTAAGGGATGATATTTATGCTTCCTGTCTCACAGAATTATTGAATAGAAATTGAAAACAGATTTGAAAGCACCTTGTAAAGTGCTGTATGAATGTAAGCAGGAATTATATTTTTTAAAAATGTCCATTATTTATAGAGAATTGATGTATAGAACATTTTGAAGTTACTTCTATTTTTTTGTAATATATAAAAGAATGAACAGCTAGGCTCTGAGGCATGTGCCTGTGGTCCCAGCTTTTCAGAAGGTGAGGTGAGAGCATCACCTGAGCCCAGGAGGCTGATTTCAGCCTGTGCAATGCAGTGAGACCCGGTTTCTAAACCTATTTAAAAAGCAAATAAAGAGCAGATTGATCCATAACAACCATTTCCATTCTGGAATGGTTACAATTCTAAAATACACTTCTTTTTTCAGAATTCTAAATTATATAACGATTTACTAGATTTTAAGCAAAGCAACTTTGGTGACCAGAAAAAAAAAAAAAATGCATTTTTAAGGCTATGAATTTGATTGAGAATGATGAACTATTTAGGATTATAATTGGTATACTTTTTTCCAAATGGGAAAAGTATGTTTTTATCCATATATTAAAATTTACACACAGTTCTTTAGGGTTTGGGACTCATTGTGAATAATCAAGGAGAGGGGTTTGAATAAGCATCTGCCTTTGGAAATCAGCAGATGAATTTTCCCCACAGAATTTCAAGAGCTCTGTGGTGATCCTATAAGCTGGTAAGATTAGAAGTAAGTAGAATGTAATGTGTCAGAGGCTATAAAAAAGTAACAAAGGGAACACCCGCATCAAGGTATCTTGTTTACATATTGGTCCATAATTCTGAGGATAGCTTATTCTGTATGTTTCCTGTAATGTCTATACTGTATTCATAACTATTATCAAATACCTAGAGAACTGGGCAATTTTGAAGCAGCCACTGAGAGCTTTCAAAAGGCACTGTTGCTCAACCAAAATCACGTGCAAACCCTCCAGCTCCGGGGAATGATGCTCTACCACCACGGCAGCTTACAGGAAGCCCTTAAGAACTTTAAGGTGAGCATCTGTAAATAAGAACACTGTAATTGGAATTCTTGGATTATTCTTCATGAAGTTTAGTGAAATGAATAGAGAAGGGGGACTGAGAATAGTGTTTCCACTCCAACAAAAAGAAAGAGAAGAAATCATTGCCCTTGTCCTATAGACAAGGTCTGGTTTAACCTGGAGGGAAAACTAATTCCGGAGTAAAAAATAAGGCATTTCAAAATTTTCTTAAACTCTGTTGATACTAATGCAGCATTTTGTCCTCAGCGGTGTCTGCAGCTAGAGCCGTATAACGAAGTGTGCCAGTATATGAAAGGGCTCAGCCACGTTGCCATGGGACAGTTTTATGAAGGGATAAAAGCACAAACAAAAGTTATGCTGAATGATCCTCTCCCAGGCCAGAAGGCTAGCCCTGAGTATCTTAAAGTGAAGTATCTCCGAGGTAAGTCAGAAAATCATAGAATTGTTGGATTTTCATGCTCAAAGCTGTAGAAATCATATTACTTGACTCTTATGTTCCATATGAAACAGTGGAGTCTGAAAGAGGCTAGGTGACTTGTTCACGACCACGCCTTGTCAGTGCTAGTGTTGAGACTAGATATTTATATCTTCGAAAGATCAGTCGAATGCGTTTTCTACCACTTTTAAAATTTTTATTTTCTAAAGTTAAAACATTTTTTACTTAAGTTGAAAAGCCATATTTTGAGCTAAATGTGACAAGCATCTGGAGTATTTGTGTCTCATCACATGTCCCAAGAACACAGGAAGGGCAGGAAACTGACATTCTGTGAGGTTATTACTGTTTTTTTGTTTTGTTTTGTTTTGAGACGGAGTCTTGCTCTGTCACCAGGCTGGAGTACAGTGGTGCAATCTCAGCTCACAGCAAGCTCCGCCTCCTGGTTCATCCCATTCTCCTGCCTCAGCTTCCTAAGTAGCTGAGACTACAGGGATGCGCCACCATGCCCAGCTAATTTTTGTATTTTTCGTAGAGACAGAGTTTCACCATATTGGCCAGGATGGTCTCGACCTCTTGACCTGCCTCGGCCTCCCAAAGTGCTGGGATTACAGGCGTGAGCCACCGTGCCCAGCCAGTTCTTACTGTTAAATGTGAACTTGGTATATTTGACTTGTCATTCCTTCATATCAAAATTCTCATATATTTTGGAGAAATATGAGGTGAAGAAGAAAGCAAATCTTGCAGTTACCCTTTTATTAGTTGTAGTTTTACTCGCCTTTTATCTCCTGTCTCTGAAGACAGTTTTTTTTATTAAAGCCTACATTTCTTTTGTTATTGTGAGCCCTTTATACCATGACTGTCCGAAAGAAAAAAAAGTAGAATGCTGTGTGTGTAATTTTAATTTATAGTAGCCACATTAAAAAAGTGAAAATCAAAGAAGTGGAATTAATTTTAATAACGTATAATTTTAAATTCAGTATATCCAAAATATCAGTTCAACATGTAACATAATTAATATGAAACTGCTATTCATTAGATACTTCACATTATTTTTTGTACTAAGTCTTTGAAATGTGGTATATATTTTATGCTATAGTACATCTCAATTTGGATGTTAAATTTTCATTGGAAATACTTGATCTGAATTTAGAATTTATAATATTTATAGTTGAAAAAGTAGGTTCATATGTGCAAGTCGTTTCAAACATACTGAAGTTGTCTAATGATTGAATCAAGTATCAGTTTGTAGGTTTAAATTAATTCAAATTAAATAAAATTTAAAACCCAGTTTCAATCACCCTAGCCTCATTAAGTATCCAATAGCCAGGTGCCTTGGGGCTACCTATTAGACAACATCTTTCTTTACCCTGAATTACAATTCCCTTTTTTCCTGGTTTAGTAGAGCTTGCACTTGTGAATTATAGGCAGAAGGGGCAGGTACTCTGTACTTTGGGTTTTTTCCTACACTGCTTTCATAGAGATAAGCAGCAGTCCATTAGTCAGTTAGTGAAATCATATACTCAATTAATCTGTATACCAGTTGACAGAGTACCAGGCTGTCTGACACAGAACTTGGATTCTCAAGCTCTGGAATTGAAAACAATGAGATTTTTAGTGGTTTTCCTGGAAAGGTGATTAAAATTTAGCCAAAGTAGGCCAGGCGCAGTGGCTCACGCTTGTAATCCCAGCACTTTGGGAGGCCGAGGTGGGGGATCACGATATCAGGAGATCGAGACCATCCTGGCTAACACAGTGAAACCCCGTCTCTACTAAAAATACAAAAAGTAAGTCGGGTATGGTGGCGGGCACCTGTAGTCCTAGCTACTCTGGAGGTTGAGGCAGGAGAATGGCACGAACCCGGGAGGCAGAGCTTGCAGTGAGCCAAGATCTTGCCACTGCCCTCCAGCCTGGGTGACAGAGCGAGACTCCGTCTCAAAAAAAAAAAAAAAAAAAAAAAAAATTAGCCAAAGTAGAACCAGACTGACTGACTTATATTTGACCTTGTTATCTCAAGTCAGTGGCAGGTTACCTCTATCATATACTAATAGTGACTTACTAAAATTTAGAAACTCTTTTTAGAATTCTTATAAATGAAGAACAGCTTGTTACAAAGTATTTGTATGGCAGTTAGCCATAAGAAAGTTTCTTTAGCAGTATTTGGATGTGTCAGATCTCATTTCCTTTCTGCAGAGTATTCTCGATATCTTCATGCACACCTTGATACCCCCCTTACGGAATATAACATTGATGTGGATCTGCCTGGAAGCTTTAAAGACCACTGGGCTAAAAATCTGCCTTTCCTCATAGAAGACTATGAAGAGCAGCCAGGGTTGCAACCCCACATAAAGTAAGTGCTTTAGATGAAGATCATTTTTTTTTTCCTTTGTCAAAACTGAGCTATAAGCTGGGCATGGTGGCATGCTACCCCCTGTTACTTCGGAGGGTGAGGTAGGAGAATTGCCTGAGCCCAGGAGTTCAATCAAGCATGCTATCCTTGTGTCTGTGAATAGCTATCCATTGCACTGTAGCAACACAGCAGAGACCCCATCTCTAAAAACAAAACAAAACAAAAAACACCTATAGCAAACATCATTTTAACTAATGAAATGGTAGATACATTAACATTAGCATTGGGAGTCAAACCAAAAAGCCCAGAATCAGTGCTTCTCTGTAATAGTGAGCCATAAGTCCTAGACAGTGCACAGAGAGAAGAAAAAGAAATCAGTGATACGGATTAGAAAGGAAAATAGAAAGCTGTCATTGTTTGCAGATCACATAATTTTCTACAAAGGAAACCTAGAAGATCTACAAATTATAGGAAATGATGAGATTTAGCAAAGTCATTGTTTATAATCAATATACAAGAATCAGTTACATTTCTATATATGAGTAACAAAAATATCATTTATAATAGTAACAAATACTTAGAAAAAATTTTACAAAATCTGTATAAAACCTGTATGGAGATCACAAAACTTAATTGAAAGTTACTAAGAAAACAAATAAATGGTGAGAAATACTATGTTCATGGATTGGAAGTTCAGTAACATTAGTAGGCCGTTTCTCTGCAAATTAATTATAGATTTAATAAGATGCCATTCAAAATCCCAAGTTTTTTTGAGGCACTTGTTGAGCAAATTCTGTAAATTCTGTGGAAGAACAAAGGACCAAGAATAATTAAGATACTCCCAAAGAAGAGGATGCTCAGGCTTGAAGGGGAAGGTTCTCATCCTACCAGGTGGCAAAACTTAATATAATAATGAGCAGAATGGTATTGGTGCAGAGATAGACAATGGACTAAAGGAAGAGAATAGATACCTTAGATAAATGGTAAAGGTGTGTTACAGATCAGAATAGGACTGGTCAAGATGTGGGAGTGGGCCAATTGGGTTATTTTATGGATAAAATAAAATTGATATTTGTGATGGCATAGTAATCTAATTCCAAATGGATGAAAATCTGAAGTATGAATGGCAAAATATTTTAAACTTTAGGAGGAAATATAAACGAAGATGTTTACGACTTTGGGGTAGACAATGATTTATTAAGAAGCACAAAGCATAGATTTGAAACAAAAAGATTGATAAATTGGACTACATTGAACCTAAGAACTTCTGACACCATAAGGAAAGAAAAATAAGCCCAAATTGAGTAAAGGTACTTGCAAACTTAATAACTGACCAAGAATTACTGTCCACATTTTTGAAGTGTCACTACAAATTTAAAAATAAGAGACAGCCAATAGAAAAGTGTGCAAAAGACATGAACAGGTAATTTTACCACGGGGAAAACATGAATGACAAACATGAAGACATACTTCAGTTCATAAATTAAGGCCTCATGAGATTTTTTTCAGCCACTAGATGAGCAAATGTTACAAAATCTGATAATAGTAATATTGGTCAGAAGGGAGATTATAGAGAACTTTTATACTCCTGATGAGAGTATAAGTTGCTACAACCACTTTGGAAAGCAGTTTGTCATTATCTAGTGAAGATGAATATTCTCATACTTGATATGAGATTCTGTTCCTGTGTCTATTCAGAGAACTTTGTACTTGTGCACATATCTACCAGGAGAGACTTGAACAGGTCTACCAGCAGTATTTGTTCACAGCTAACACTGGAAATCAACCCAAATGTCCATCAACAGAAGAATGGATAAATGTGATACAGTCACAGTCACACAATGGGATATTATACAGCAGAATAAACAAATGACTCAGGCAACAATGTGGATTAATTTTTAAATGTAGTGTTGAATAAAAGCAGCAAGTCAGTAGGCTGTGCTATCACATATTTTTTTCTCCCAAAGTTCATAAACAAAACTGTAGAGTATATTGTGTGTGTATATGTGTGTGTGTGTGTAACAAACCTAGTTTTTAAAAAGGTAAGTGAATCAGGAGCACAAATTTCAAGAGACAGGAGTATGGGATAGGAAAGCAGCATACAAGGAGATACAACTGCATGAATTCAGCTCTAGTTCTTAAATTGGGTAATTTGACTTTGTGTTTTCTATGTGTCTCAACTATTAAATGAACAAAAATAATAAAAAGAAAATTGATTGCTCATGGAAGTTTTGTATGTTCTCTAACCAGTCCTTTTTTGAGAAACATTTCTATGCACAAAAGCATTAACATAGCAGGCCTATGACTGCTGTCCTTAGAAAGGACTGCTTGCAAGAGTGACCTTGGTTGGTATCTGGGAACTTGGATTTCGAGGGGATTCCTACCACTCCCAAAACTAATAGGAGTGGTTCTCTGTGCCTAAACTGTTTGTTCAAACAATGTGGTTTCTATTGAACACGTGCTTTCCTTCTGGGTATCTGGAATTTGGGAACTTGCCAGGCAGAAGGTGTCTATAACCCTGGCCACTGAGTCTTTAATGAGCTTTCCTGGTTGGCAGCATTTTATGCGTGTTCACAACTAATTGCTGGGAGAGTTTAGTGTGTCATATATGACTTCCTTGGGAGAGGACCCTTGGAAGCTTGTGCCTGGTTTCCTCCAGACTTCTCCCAAGGTGCCTCTTCCCTCTGCTGGTTTTGTTTTGTGTCCCTTTGCTATAATAAATCACAAGTTCTAAGTCCACTGAGCCCTCCCAGCCAATTTCTGAGCCTGAGTGAGGGTGGTCTTGGAGATCCCCAGAACAACCTATAATTTAGAGTTTCAGTCTTTGTTATAAAAGCATCAAGCAGGTTGGCAGCTAAACAATAGTATTTCCATGTACCATTCCAAGTATACTTGTTCTAATACAACTTGGGCAGGGGTGAGGAATGGACAAAGGGCAGAGGTTTGGTTGCTTGTTGAAAAAGGCAATCCATTCAGGTATGTTTTCTGGAGAAGTTTACAAAGCAAATAATGGAAAGAGGTGTCTTCTGAATTGCACACTAGTTATCATAGTTTTCACTGTTACTAACCAGCATGTGATGGCAATTATGCACATGCTGTCATAAAGATTCCCTTTTAAACTGAGGTATAGTTGGGTGCAAAGGACTGAAGTAAGGATTATGTGGTCGTAGACTGCTTCATTAGTTTTCCAGTGGAGGAAGTGACTGCTTTTCAGGTGGAATTGGATTGCTAAATGTCTGTTGAAAAGTCCTTATCATGTACATGTTTCTTCCAGAGATGTGTTACATCAGAATTTTGAGAGTTATAAGCCTGAAGTACAGGAGCTGATTTGTGTGGCTGATCGTTTGGGATCCCTGATGCAATATGAAACACCTGGTTTCCTGCCAAACAAGCGAATACACAGAGGTATTCTGGAAGCTATCTGAAAATGAAAATATTCCTGGCATAAGAGCAAGGGTGGTTAAACCGTGTTGTGTGTTTTAAAAAATTAGCATTTATTGTACTTATTCAAATTCTCCATGTGATCAGAATAGAAATGTGTAGAATCATTCAAACTGAATTCTGAAAGAAGACTCCTTCCATCCTTGGCTTTTTTGCTATTACTGTAGTATAGACTAGAATATAGGTCTTAAGTCCTTACTTAAAATCAGACAGCTGATCCAGGGAGCTATTTCCTTACTCCCTGTGTGGAAGAATACAAACCTCCACTTGGGTTAGTAAGAGGCAGAGTTGGGAGCAGACAACCTGAGCTGTCTCTGGTTAACTCTGATGGGTTTTAATTTTAGTAGGACCATCATGACTGAAACATGCCTTGGGTCTTATTATATCACCAATACAACTGATCCTTGATGTGTTAACTATTGAGTTATCACTGAGACTCTGTAAAGTAGGTGGAACTCAGTCCCTCTAAAGTATACTAATTCTTCTTGATATTCCTTTCTCATAGCTATGGGTTTGGCTGCATTGGAGGTCATGCAAGCCGTGCAGCGTACATGGACCAACTCGAAAGTTCGAATGAATGGAAAGACACGGTTGATGCAGTGGAGAGACATGTTTGACATTGCAGTTAAATGGAGAAGGTAACTGACATCTCAGTGAAAATAAACTGTAAATCTTATCATTGTCAAATAACATCAGTCTGTTTTAGCTAACAGGCTATGAACCCTGTTTTGCTTGCTAACACCAGGCCTTCTAAGTTAGGTTTTCCTCTCTAAAGTTTGTCAGAAATTATTGGCATCTTTATTCTTTGACATGCACTTAACTAATATTTTCAAAATAGGAATTGATTGGCCGGACGCAGTGGCTCATGCCTGTAATCCCAGCACTTTGGAAGGCCAAGGCAGGCGGATCACGAGGTCAGGAGATCGAGACCATCCTGGCTAATACAGTGAAACCCTGCCTCTGCTAAAAGTACAAAAAATTAGCCGGGCATGGTGGCAGGCGCCTGTAGTCCCAGCTACTCGGGAGGCTGAGGCAGGAGAATGGTGTGAACCTGAGAGGCGGAGCTTGCAGTGAGCCGAGATGGCGCCACTGCACTCCAGCCTAGAGGAGAGAGCAAGACTCCATCTCAAAAAAAAAAAAAAAAAAAAAAAAAAAGTAGGAATTGATCGTTGTCACATTTCCAGTCACCTGTTTACCTGAAGCATTCTAGAAACAGTCTCTTTGAAAGAACAGATCTATTACCTGTGGTACCTTTGAATGAACTTCACTGGACCAGTCCCTTTATAGTTAATGGTGTGCCTGGCAACTAGCTAGTTTAGCGTAACCTTTGATATTCGTTTGCATGACAAAAACTGTGCTCCACTCCTAAACCTTTACCTTTACCTGGCTTCTCGCCCAGTTTAGCTGGAACATCTGTTTGGAATTTGTAGGTATGAACATCATATAATGGACTAGCTGTTGCTTTACCACCACCTTTGCAAACACTTCTACATGTTTTATTTGGAATGCTTCTGAACACTTCTGGTTTTATAAAGGTCTCTGTTTTATAGGATTGCTGACCCAGACCAGCCTGTGCTGTGGTTAGATCAAATGCCAGCACGAAGTCTTAGCAGAGGTTTTAACAACCATATCAATTTAATCAGGTATGAACTTTTTGTGCATCTTTCTTCTTTTCCTAGGAGTTTATTCTCAAGACACAGGCCATGGAGACCAGGAGTGACCCATTGCTCCTTTCCTGGTGACTTTTTGACCGGGGAACATACACCTACGTAATCCTGCCTGCATTCCTTTCCTGTAGCCCAGCTGCAGAAAGAAACATAATATGTGCCATGCTCCTTCCCCAGGCCCTTCTGTCTAATATAGAGCATGACCGAAGGGTAGATTGCAGATGTTTTCCTAGGGTGTCAGTCTTTAAGGAGTCCTAAAACATCATAGAAAATGATTAGATGGAGAATATTACATTTACCATAATATTCTGTTAATAATACTACATGGCTCTTGGCAAGTCTCTCGTTGTGGAGGAAAGGCTCTCCATCCTACCTCAATACACAAAGGGCTTGGATAAATAACACTATCTGGTAACTAAGCTGCCATCTGGGGAGGACAAGTCAGGTTGGCTGGAAAACTTCTGTTTTGTCCAGAGCCTCTGCTAGTTGGGGACATGGGTGAAATGCTCACTTCTTTACCCTTTCTTTATGTGCCTAGCTGCCTTCTAAATAAATGGTGAACAAATATTAAAGAATATCAGTTTCAAGGGGACCTATATTATCAGCCCATCTTTTAATGAATTTAATTTTAGATAAAATGTATAAATATGGTAGTCGTGTCACCTCTAAAATGCTTCTAGTTCAAGGAAGCTGAATTAAGAAAATATTATTCAGGCCAGGTGCAGTGGCTCAAGCCTGTAATCCCACCACTTTGGGAGGCCAAGGCGGGCGGATCATGAGGTCAGGAGATCGAGACCATCCTGGCTAACACGGTGAAACCCCGTCTCTACTAAAAATACAAAAAATTAGCCTGGTGTGGTGGCAGGGCGCCTGTAATCCCAGCTACTCGGGAGACTGAGGCAGGAGAATGGCGTGAAGCCAGGAGGCGGAGCTTGTAGTGAGCCGAGATGGTGCCACTGCACTCCAGCCTGGGTGACAGAGCAAGACTCCGCCTCAAAAAAAGAAAAAGGAAAATATTCTATACACCTTTGACATTTAAGTTTGGGTTTTAATGGAAATATAATTTGTATGTATATTTTTTTAACTTCTAGAAAAATTTATTTTCACCTTGTGGCTTGTATATTCCTATTTCTCATGGAATAATTTGTGATATAGATAGGTAGACTCAAGCAACTAACTTTAATTGAAGACTACCATGGATCAGCCAGTGTGCTGTGCTGTGCTGTGTGATGGGGATACAGAAGGGAAATACAGCCCCACCTGCCGAAAGCTCACAGCAGACAGACCAGCAGACAACTACTATGCAGTGTGTTAAGAGTGAGGTGATCACATGCACAGGATGCCATGGGAACCCGGAGAAGGGGTGCCTGATTCAGCCTTCTGGTGCTACCAGATCTATTTGGAAAAATGGAAAACAGAGAGGTGGGGTGATTAACATGGACCAATGGATGAGTTAGGTATGATCAGAAAACTGTGACTAACTTGTTATGCCAGGTAGTGAGTTTGCAATTAAGGGAGTATCAGGAATTGAGGCTAGAAAGATAGGCAGAAGTCAGAACATAAATCATTCTGTAGTCCAAGCTAAGGAATTTTTTCCCCTGAGGACAATGGTGAGCCATTCAGGGATTATAAGCAGAGAAGTAACAGGAACAGATTTGCACATTGGGATGATCACCTTGGCAGCAGATGGCAAAATAGATTGGAGAGGAGGCAGGAACCTCGGAGGTAAGGGAGGAGGTTGGAAAATTATGTAGTTGTTCAGGTGGACAAGTGCAAAGGTCTCGAAAGCTGTATGGTAGTGAGTTGGAGAGGAAGAGCTAGACTCTTAGAAGGTAGAATCAGGAGCACTGGCAGTGGGCTGCAATCAGAGAGGGCATGGAGTTAGAGGAAGGCCACCTTCCCTCTCAGGTACATGGTTGTTCCATTAGGCGAGAGAGCACCAGAATGAAAAGTAGGTGAACACGTTTAGTGGGGAGGCTGGAAGAAGTGTGGGGTGCAGGAGGGAATTCTTACTTGACAGTAACCTTTGAGGTTTGGGATGCCTGGTAGGAATCCAGGGAGCGATGTCCTGGGAGCAGTCGGCTGTGTCATGTGACTCAGCATGTTGGCTGAACATGGAGTTCTGGGAGAGAGTGTAAAAGAAAAAGATCAGAAGGGATAGAAATGTGAGGAAAAGAATATTCAGAGTGGGTAGAGGAAAGGAGACTGCTAGTGAGCTAGAGAGCAAGACAGGGTATTCGATAATGCTGTTGGGAAAACTGAGGGAGGGGACAGCACACTGCCCACAAGTGATGGGGTCCGTCAGAGGACGCTCATATGAAAGTCTGAACCTCACTTCAGGGCTGGGGGATTTGTCTTCCCATTGTGACTGATCTGGCGCCGAGTTTGATGCCTCTCCTGCCAGGATAGGCCCTGTGAGCTGGCAGGCAGTCTTGCTAAGACAGTGCTTTGCTTCTCCACTCATTGACTACGAAGTGAATTTCCCAGACTTTTTTTTTTCTACATTATTCTCATAGTTTCTTATTTTTTTTTAAATTAACTTTGAAATTAGATGTTGGCTTGAGCATATTCTTCTATAAAAATATTCTTAATTTTATTATTTTTGCCTTATAGGGGTCAAGTGATCAACATGAGATACCTGGAATATTTTGAGAAAATACTTCATTTTATTAAAGATAGAATTCTTGTTTATCATGGGTAAGCCTTTAATTTTCTCCTTCTTAGTAATGAGTTGATTTCATGTATTTTATATTTGTTGTATTTTTGAAACTTGAGAACTAAGCCTGTTGACATGCTAAACAAGGTCTATCAAATGTTTACATAGTGTTTAGAATCATAAAGGCTTTCATTATCACTTTCTTTTTAATAACTCTACAAAATCCATAGACCTCAACTGAAGTGTTTTTAACTTTACATGCACTATTGTGACTTTTCTAGTCTCTTTCTTCTATAAAGCAGGATGTTTCTTTGGATTTATCTGTTAGGGATTTCAGCTTTAATACTTACTCTCCTTCACTTGAAAGGCAGGATGGTATATACAAAACAATGAGCAGAGCACTAGGGGAAAAAGATCTGAATGCTTAAATATCACCAAGTAAATATAAAATTGGTGGAAAAACCTAGCAGAATACTTTCATTTGAGCAGCTTTAGAAAGGAAAAAAGCAAAACAAAGCATCTACATCTAATTTTAGAGCTGGAATAGGAAAATCAGGGTTTCAGAATCAAACTCATAGCCATACATGTTCACACAAACAGTGACTATTGATCCATTCTGCTTTTTCCTGTTTTGCCTTCTAAATGTTTCCTTAATTCTCGTCTGCTGCTGTTTCCTTAATTTTCATCTATAGTCCAAAACTCATTAGAATTGAACTATCCCATTATTTAGAAACTTTATTTGTGGCCTACCATTTTGAATATTGAGCTCAAAATTGAGGTCAATTTATTTAACTTAAAGATAATAGCATGATTAATTATTATAGTTCTGCATTAATCTCAGTTGCCATCTCTCTCTGTCTCTCTTTAAGAGCTAATAATCCTAAAGGATTGCTGGAAGTTCGAGAAGCCCTGGAAAAGGTACACAAAGTAGAAGACCTTCTTCCAATTATGAAGGTAACTTTAGCATCAGCATGGCAGTCCATGTTTTTAGAGGAAAAGAAAACCAACAGCAGTTTTTAAAACAGAATTCAGAATTATTAAATGCTATTTGAAATCACTAGTATGAACACATTCTGAAAAATAACCAAAATAAATGAACATACAGGCATCAGACTCAGCTTGCGAGGAAGCAGTTAATATAGAAAAAAGAAAACTTAAAAATACTTATAATTGAATTCTGCTTCTGGCCACAGCTGAGTAACTGGTACTCAGCTGCCCTTCTACATGATTGCAGTTATAAAACTGGACAAAATATAAGTCAGTTATTTTCAGGCACTGGCTCATTACAAGACTCTGAATCTCACTGTCACCCCTGGTTTCTACTGGGAGTATTTATTAGACCACTGCATGGTAATGTGGAGCCCAAGCAGAGTACAGTGGTCTTGCTAAGCTAAGGAGGTAGAGAGTGGAGTTTGGGTCTGCCAAAGTGGCTGGAATTTGCAGAGCAGAGTATAGAAGAGAAGGAGGCCATGTGGGCTGGGGAGTGCTCAGGGGTCAATGTGAGCACTCCTTTTCATCCTTGACTAAGACCTTGGTCATGAACATGCAATGAAAGACCATGAGAGGCTCAGCAGAGAGTGACTGCTGTGGGAAAGAAAGCTGAGCAGAGGTATCAGAGGTGTGTGTGCTGAGAGACATTGGAGTTTCGGCCTTGCCAATGTGGATGGATCCTGTGAACACCTCAGGCGTTTAGTTAAGACTTCAGAAAGGACACACTGTAAAAGTAAGACCACACTCTACAGTAAGGCTCACAACCTGGGACTGAGAACCATTTCTAAATAGACTGCCCTAACAAAGAATGAAACTAAGTCTAAAGGATTAAATGGATCTGCTAGTGATTTTACTACCTGTCAAAACTCAGTACCCTTTAAAGGAAGGCAAAATAACCTATTTTCTTTAATTACTAGAGAAGTAAATGCCATTGTTTGAATGTGTTCCCCCCCAAAATGAATGTGTCGGAATGGAATCCTCAGTACACACATGTTGGGAGGTGGAGCCTAATGCGAAGTGTTTAATGGTGGAGCCTTCATGAACGGATTAATGCCATTATAAAAAGGGCTTCGGGGAGTGGCCTCTCTTGCCCTTCCACCTTCCGTCATGTGAGGCAGCAGTAAGAAGGCTCACATCAGATGCTGGCACCTTGATCTTGGACTTCCCAGCCTCCAGAATAAATTTCTGGTTTTTGTTTTTGTTTTTGTTTTTGAGACAGGGTCTTCCTCTCTTGCCCACACTGGGTGACAGAGTGAGACCCCATCTCCTTAAAAAAAAAAAAAAAAAAGCTAGATAGTATGATCCAGGTATACCAGGCAAATGCTAATGAGAAGAAAAGTATGTGTGGCAATATCAGTAATGGAAACATTTGAATTCAATGGGAAGAACACTACAAGGGACAGAAATTATTTGATTAAAGTATAATCCATTAAGAAATTATAGCTGTGTGAACCTTTCCTCCGTCTAGGAGTAAAACTACCCCAAAACATTCCAACAGCAGTTAGAATTGCTTTTCCAATTAGTGATTTGAACACTAACGTGGAACTTCAGTAAATGTTTTCCTTGTAGCTATAGTAGATGAGATTGATTCTTGTAAAATTTAGGAAATTTGTATGAATAAGCAAAGTGTGTCCATTTCTAAGAAATAACGAGGAAGTAGCATGTCATGAACAGAGCTGAGCATCTGACCCAGGACCCACATCTACCTGGCTGGGTGTAGATGAGCCTATTTTACAGTTATTCCAGGTTTTTGTCTGCTGAAGACCAAATATTCTGGCCAGACCTACCTTGGAGAGTTTATTGTGAGGGTCTGATGCACTAACACAGCGGCCCTCAACCTTTTCATACTCAATGTGTTGACTCAGTAAACATGTTCAGATGCCCCCTTTACTTACTCTTTTATTGCACTAGGATGAACTTCATAGATAATATGTCTCACCTACTAAAAAATGTCCACACAAAGTCATCTCAGTATCTCAGTTCACACAATGTCCACACAGTGTATCTCAGTATGTGGAAATTCGGGCATGCCTTCTCTTGAAGCCGGAAAGCAGCAGCCAGTGCTTCACACCTGCACATAAAATCATGGTGAATATGACAGTTACAAGTCCGTCAGCCCCATATCTGTGAGTTATTTGGTGAGCTACGTTGTCATTGGCAATGTGGTTTTCTGAAATGGTAAACCACGCTTAGCAAAGCTCCAAGCTATATATAGTGTACTCCTTAATGTATATGCTATTTACATTCCTGGCAAATTCAGTGTGTATGAAAACTTATAATAAATAATCAGTGTTTAAGTGCAAAACAGTCGGTTCCAGGCCCACATATTGATTAAATGATAAACATGTTCTTCATCTACATGAAAATCCAGTGGGACATTAGAAAATCGTACATTATGTGTGACAATCGCCTGTACTGTGGGACATATAGTAATCTTGGCTCCCAACTATCCAATCCCTGTAATAATCAGTCTCCCATAAATTCCCTCAGTGCCCCACAGGGGGCAGAATGGCTTCACCACAGGCCCTGAGATGTAGCATATAGAAAGGAAACTGGAGTGTGTGTGAGGGCGCTTCAGCTGCCTTCTTGTGGGTATTCTAGTCAGGCATTTAGATGTCCTGTGGTATTAGGCAGAATACAACATCAGCTTAGGGAGATTTTAATATTTTATATGTCTTTGTTTAAGAAGAAAAACAGAGTGGGCTACAAGACTGTAGTCACTTAGCATGCAGCTGGAGAGACGCGGCATCGCCAGTCTCAATGCGCCTCTTGGTGTGAAGTCCCAACTGTTTGGAAGATGTAAGATGCTTGTTCTCTGTGGTGGGATGACATTCCACTTCAGCATTATACATCCAGCTTTTACCCAGGATTACAGATATATTGGTACTTTGCAAGGCACACACAGCGGAATATACAACAAGATACTTCAGTGTTTAAAGTGCTTGGTGAAATGCACCAGGTCAGCTTCCACTGAAAGGCACAACGGTGCTGTTGATGAAAAACCAAGTTAACGTGTATGTCAGCGCCCCCTAGAGGCGGTTTGTTAGCAAGTAACGCGGACTGGAATTCACCAAGGCCTTTGGTGAATTCCAACTCTCACATTCCAACTCTGCGGCTTCCCTGCTGGCTGGGACTCAGCCAGACTTTGTCTCACCTAGTTCGTTTCTCATCTGTAAGACTGAGACCATACCTAGTGCTATCAGTATGTTGTGAGGATTAGATGAGAATTGGCACATAGTGTGTTAGCGCATTTCTTCTGAAAGTAGCTTTTTTGCATGAAAGATGCTTGCCTGTTCAGTGCCTGCTGTGGCCCTGATGGCCTGTGCCACTCATCCTCTGGCTTCTGGGCTGCTGGTGACACCTGGTGCATCTTTCTGTTTCTAGACAAACTCTCCCCTCATGAAGTAGCAGCCTCTCTTACGTTACTGTTGCTTCTCTTAACTTCTAGTCCATCAATTTTTTTAAAAAGGCAATATTAAGTTAACTGAATTTGGGGGTCATTTTCTGAAACTTGTTTATTGCCATTGCAGGTTTGTCCCAAAGGTTTTAAACAGAAAGCTAACATCTGAAACTGTGTTCATACACTTATCACCCCGAAGGCCATTCTTAACTCTGAGTAATTCCTTTAACTTAACCGACTTCTCTGTGGCCCACAGAGTTGGGTGGGTGTGGGTGTGAATGAAGTTCTCCAGTTAGTGGATATAATCCTGGCTACTATTCAGAAAAATCAGACTCTGCTTTGAGCACTAGTATGAAAGTTGCATTTTTGAGTTACAGGATGTTAGGTGCAACTATTCTGCCATGATTCAAAGTTGCTGCCTACTAAGATGGGCATGAGAAAACATTCAAAGGGAGCTCTTAGAAGTGAGCAGTGCCCCTTCTTGATGAAAAGAACCTGTGAGCTTTTGGTGCTGAGGTTCTCTGCTGGCCTCTGGTGGGAGCTGTGGGGAGCATAACCTGGGCTCTGTTGGGGCCTGAGGACAGGCAGAGATGTCCTTGGCCACCAGGACACTATCTCTTGTATCACATGACCTCCTTGGCCCTTTTTAAAAACATGTAAGGTAGAGCCAGCACTACAGAATTGCAGTTGGGGTTTACAGTGAATGAAACACTAGTAACGTGAATTTTCTTTTTCCCTGAAAGCAGTTTAATACTAAAACAAAGGATGGGTTCACCGTGAACACGAAAGTTCCCAGCCTTAAAGACCAAGGGAAGGAATATGATGGATTCACAATCACGATTACAGGAGACAAGTATGTGTGCTTCTTAATGTGGTGTAAGCTAGAGACGAGGCAGAAAGGGTGCCTGTGCTTATTGTCGCTGTAGAGTTTTGTCATGTTGAACTTTGGCTCCATCCTGAAATGAAAAGTATCAAGGTCCAGTGAGCAGTTATAACCAGTTATTTTTTAAAATTGACATCTAAAGTATTACACCAGCAGATACATTATCTGACTGTCTAAATCTAAGGACTTTCTAGATACTAAGTATGATGTAGTTTGTGGAAGACATTCTTCTGGGTTTTTGAAGTTCCTTGGGGGGCGCGAGGGAGGCTTTTACTAATAAAATGAAAAAAGATGAGCAGTTGGCAGATTGAAGTCCATTGTAGATTTAAATATATATATATGTAAGCCTATCTATCTATCTATCTATCTATCTATCTATCTATCTATCTATCTATCTATGTAGAGAGAGAGAGAGAAACAGCTTTAATAATTAATGAGTACTATAATCTTATGGAAAATTTAGAATATACAGATAAGCAAAATTAACAAAATAAAAATCAAGTTACTTTCTTTAAAAACTGAGGTTAGACTGTTCCACTATTTACCCTTACCATTACATTATCACAGTCATTTCCCCAGTCATATTCTTAAAAGTATTTTTAGTAATTGCATAATATTCCAGTGTATAGATGTAGAATTTCTCTGATCTTTTTGTTATTGACCACTTAGGGTATTTCTGATTGTTTTACTTTATAAATAGCACTGTAGTAAACATTTTTGTTAACTCTAGTTTTATTTACATCTGAAATCCAAGCTTTGTCTGTCAGCCTCCATATTCCTTGAATTGTGGGTGGAATTGCCTTGAGCTGTGCACGTGCACACCCCCCGCCAACACACACACACCCCCATACACACACCCCATCTTCAGGTGCATAGCCTTGGGAAGTGCCGTGCCCTCCCCCTGGTTTCCACCTGCTCAACATAAGACTGTGACTCACATTCTGCAGCCCCTCTGCCTCTTGGGCTCTGACTTTCTCACATACTTTTCCTCTAAGCTACAAGGAGCCGCCTCTTCAAGTTTCACATCAATACTTAAACAGGGTGGGACGCAGTGACTCACGCCTGTAATCCCAGCCCTTTGGGAGTTTGAGGCGGGCAGATCATGGGGTCAGGAGATCAAGACCATCCTGGCTAACAAGGTGAAACCCCGTCTCTACTAAAAATACAAAAATACTAGCTGGGAGTGGTGGCGGGTGCATGTGGTCCCAGCTACTTGGGAGGCTGAGGCAAGAGAATGGCGTGAACCCAGGAGGCGGAGGTTGCAGTGAGCCAAGGTTGCGCCACTACACTCCAGCTTGGGCGACAGGAGGACTCCGTCTCAAAAAAAAACCAAAACAAACAAACAAAAAACAACTTAAACAAGCCTTCATGAGTAAACACCAGTTCACCAACTTCTAGATTTCAGGGCTTTTCTATATCTTTGAAGTCTTGATCTTCACCTTAAGCTTCTTATCAAAGTACGTTCCCAATAAAGATCATTCTCCCCTGATTGCAGGGTGTGCTATTTAATGTAAAAAGTGTTCTCCTCCCTTTTCACACATCCATGATATGTATCCTCAGATCAGATTCCCAAACAGAAATGAAATTACTGTATAAGTACAGTTGATCTTTGAATAACTCAGGGGTTAGGTGGATTGACCTTCCCACCCCTAGCAGGCAAAAATTTGCATATAACCTTTGACTACCCCCAAATTTAATAGCCCACTGTTGACCAGAAGCCTTACCAAAAACAAAAACAGCTGATTAACACATATTTTATATGTTATATGTATTACATTTTGTATTCTTACAGTAAAGTAGGCTAGGGAAAAGAAAATGTTATTAAGAAAGTCGGCTGGGCGTGGTGGCTCACGCCTGTAATCCTAGCACTTTGGGAGGCCAAGGCAGGCGGATCATGAGGTCAGGAGTTCGAGACCAGCCTGGCCAATATGGTGAAACCCCATCTCTACTAAAAACACAAAAATTAGCCAGGCATGGTGGCACGCACCTGTAATTCCAGCTACTCAGGAGGCTGAGGCAGGAGAATCGCTTGCACCCACAAGGGGAGGTTGCAGTGAGCCAAGATCACGCCACTGCGCTCCAGCCTGGTGACAGAGTGAGACTCTGTCTCAAAAAAAGAAAAAAAAGAATATCATAAGGAAAATATACTTAACTATGTATTAAGTGGAAGTGGATCCTCATAAAGGTCTTCATCCTCATTATCTTCACGTTGAGTAGGCTGAGGAGGAGTTGGTCTTGCTGTCTCAGGGGTGGCAGAGGCGGAAGAAAATCCTCGTATAAGTGGATCCATGCAGTTTAAACCCATGTTGTTCAAGGGTCAACTGTACATGAAATTTCTCCCCCTGAAATGTGACGTCTTTCCTCAATTGCCTGCTTCGCTCCACTTGTTGCCTCCCTTGCTCTGGGCCTCTTGACCCCTCGAGACGACTCTGCCTGGCATCCCATCTCCTGTCTCCTGCTTCAGCAGCGCTTCACCAATGTTACTAAAGCTCCATCTCACTGGACGTTCCCCTAGCTCCGCAAATCTCTCCCCTGTCCATACGCAGCCATTTCCTGTGGCTACGCAAACCAGCGTCCCTGCCAGGCATTCACAGCCTCAGACATTTCCTGCTTGACCTGGACCGCTCCCTGTTGGAACCTGGCCTGCTAGTCCGACTGGAATGCTTGTTCCCCAGTTCACCTCTGCTTTCTGATGTCTGGGTCTCTCACTCCCATCCCGACCCATGTTCAGGCCACTTCTCCCATGAGACCTTTCCTGCTTTTTTCTATGTTGTCCAAATTAGATTCTTTTTTTGAACCTCTGATGAGCTACATTATGACCTGAATCATGGTTTCATAATGATTTGTGGCCCTTGGCCAGAAGTGGTGGCTCATGCCAGCATATTGGGAGGCCAAGATGGGAAGATTGCTTGAGGCCAGGAGTTTGAGACCAGCCTGGGCAACATGGTGAGACTCTGCCTCTGCAATGGATTTTTAAAAATAACTACAGGTGCGTACCAGTAGTCCTAGCTACTCAAGAGACTGAGGCAGGAAGATCACTTGAGCCCAAGAGTTTGAGGCTACGGTGAGCTATGATCATGCCACTGCTCTCCAGCGTGGATGGTAGAGCAAGATCCCATCTCTAATAATAACAATTTGTGGCCCAGTTTCTTCCTTCCTTCCTCAATCAAGGCAGCAGCTGGACTTTTCTTTGTAGGCTCCAAGGACTAAATGCAAACTTTGCTGGTGGCATTATACAAAACATGCCTGTTGTATCAAACTTATATCCTCCATAGAACCTAAGTGGACCTTAAGCTCCACTTTTTTTTTGTTTTGATAAAAAACAAAACCATGTTGTCGTCCCTGAACTATCTTCCTACACGCAGTTCTTGCTTGTGACCTTCAATCCTAATGGGGTGGCTTAGAAAATATTTACTGGTTGTTCAAATCCATTCTTTACTGTGTGTAATTGTTTTCCACATATTAGCTTAAGTTTGTGTAATAAGTACATGTAGTTAGACTTAACTATGAGCAAATGAGTTACTGATCACTTAAAGGTGAGGCAACTATCACATTTTATGAAGAAATAATGCATTCTCATGACACCTGCCTTGCTTGTCTGTAGTTAGAAAGGTAAGGCACATTCCTGTGTATGTTTAGTGCCACATCAGCATGCTCTTTGGTTTTTAAAAAAACTTTCTGTGTTTGGCTGTTTGAACTTATAATACATGCCTTTGACACTTATTTTTGTATTTTCAGAGTTGGCAATATATTATTTTCTGTGGAAACTCAAACCACGGAAGAAAGGACACAATTATATCATGCTGAAATAGATGCGCTTTATAAAGATTTGACAGCAAAAGGAAAAGTATTGATTCTTTCCTCAGAATTTGGGGTAGGTTTCTCTTTGTTTCCATTTTTCTGTTCTTCTCATGATTCTTTTTAAAACTTTTTGAACCTCTGCCCTTTCATTGAGATTGTACATCTTATGCTTGAAATTGGATTGAATTGACCTAAAAAATATTTATTATTTCTTATAGGCAAAAATTCTCGTATTTAGTAACTACAGTAATGGGGAGGATAATAAATTAATAATTTAGTACTGTGCTACAGCATTATCGTAAGTTTGGGCTTTGACAAAATATAAAAAAGTTGGTCCATAATGAAAATGACCTGTTCTTCACCTTTTCCTTCCATTTTCTTCCCTTTGTTGTGGTTGTTGCTTATAACCATATATTTATAATGAGCTTTTGAATGTAAACTGGATGATGTATTCTGATGAGTTAATGGCAAGGAAAGTACAATGAAGTTGTGTATACTTTGCACTTAATGGTCCTTTCCTGGTCTGTGGCTTCCTCCCTTGGTTGTCCGCCTGGACTCGAGGTGGCGTCGTTGCAGGCAGCAGGGTATGGTGGACATTCTATCCCCACCACACCCCCTCCCTGTGTTCTGCAGTGGACAGATGCCCCTTACCCTTGAAAAGTCACCTTATTTCTCCAACATTTAATCACTGCATCCATATAATTAAACATCTAAGTTTATATACATAATTGAGCATCATCCAAATCTCAATGCAGAGTAGGGGAAGGGGCTTACCCAGATCGTTTGGGGTAAGGATGCATGTTGTTTGAGGAAACATATTTGGTGTTAATAAATGCCTTTTAAAATTTTAGTCACAATATATATTTTGACATTTCAAATAACATTAAAGGAGACTGAGATTTTTATGTTTATCAAAGAGTTGCAGTTTAAGAAACAGGTGGGAAAACATTGCTCTAAATTGAACTAAATTGGAAAAAATGATACAAAAGGGTATAGAATATTCAAGAATTTGAAAAGTAGGTTCTTATGGGAGAGGAAGAAAACAATCCTTTTCTTGGTGTAAATTATACTTGTGTGTCCTGTCACCTAATGAAAAATTAGTTCGTAATCTAGTATTTAAGTTTATGAGCCTGTGTCTTTTTTTCTAGGAGGCTGATGCTGTCTGCAACTTAATATTATCCTTAGTTTATTACTTTTATAATTTAATGCCACTGTCTCGAGGATCCAGGTAAGTAATATCCTGTCATTAAAATTATTTTAAATTGAGAAATGTGTTCTTTTTTGCTTATCCTTCCTGTTATGGATGTAGGTACAGAGTACACAAAGAAATGGTAAGGAGCTCCCTATTTTTTTTCCAAAATCTACACGAAAAAATATTTCCTTAGTCTATCACATCATCAAAAGAATTATAGAAGACAGTTCTAATATACTGTGCTTACGTTTAATAGGATAGGGATTCATCCATTCAACACAAGTTCATGGGAAGTTTACTGTGTACCATGCGCCGTGCTCAGTGTGTTTTAATTTTTGGTATTTGCCAGCCTCTTACTGAACTTCCTCCTCCTCTCCCTTTTCCATTTTGGGCTGTCAGGCGACCCGTAATCCTCATGTTTTATACTTTGGGGCCACCAGTCACTCTGTACTATTTTTATTATTTTGGATAAATTCTTGCTACTTGTATATCAGGAGTTTTTTAGGTATCATTAAAACAAGGGCTATGACTGTAGAGTTTTCATTTCATTCTCCTTTTCCCAGTACTGTGTGCAGTAAATCATGTAAATGGCCTTTTGCCATTGCTGGCACATACTTGAACTTAAGATGTTTTGGCTAAAAATAATACACTTGAATGTCTTTATCTTTGATTAATGCTTTAGGAAGTAAAACTCCCCTAAATGCGATAGTAAATTTGGTTATAGTATTTAAGACTCATTGAAATGAAATAGAAACATAAATGTTATCAGCATAATATTGCTATTTGTGTCCACTGAATAAGTGATGTGAGGCCTGTACACATCACTGCCTGTGGGCCCCACGTGCAGGCACCGTGCTCAACAGCCAGCATCCATCCTTTGTCCTTTGTCCTTGCAGCAGTTCTGCTGGCTCCTGTGTGACATTGAAGGAAGTGCAGCTCTGATTGTCCTCAACTCTCCCTCATCCCTACATCCCTTCAGTCCTAAATAGTCTGTTGGTTGTGCTTCCCACACTTCTGTTTCTCTCTTCCCTATACCCACTGCAGCTAGCTTTGCTCCTGCTCCTCTCTGTGCCCTGCAGCTCTCCAGCACCTTCTGAAAACCATGGGTTCAGGCCGAGCTTGGCAGTATGCACAATGCACAGTGCCAGCCCTGCCCTGCCCCGATTTGCCTTGGCTGCAGCACCGCTGTCTTCCGCTGCTCTTTCTCCTCCCCTTGGCTCTCCGCATGGGCTGTCCGCCACATCTCCCTGCCTTCTCTGCCGCTTTCGTCTTCAGCCCTGGGGCCCTGGAGGATGCAGGGCACATGTCTTTAGCCTCTGAAGTCTTCCCTGCTGGAGAACCCCATGAATCACCTTGACTCGCTTTGCTTGGTGTCCGCCCGTGGCACTTGTTAGCTTTCTCTGAAGGTGCTCGTGCCATCCTTTCCCCCTGCTAGGATGCATTATCTCATGGGCGAGAGCTGTCTTTATCTTGAGCCGATTTGTTTTGCGAAAAGCACAACACTGTGGTTACAATAGCGGGTCCCATGGCCTTTTGCCAGCTCCTTCCACCCAGAACCAGCCCGCCCCCTCTCTCCCCTCACCAAGAACAGAAGCACAGCATCTTGCAAACGCCTCCTACCCCAGACCTGCACATTCACAGCTCTATACTCGTTCTGGAGTGGCAGGGCAGCAGACCTTGCCCCACGAGCCTCCGAGCCAGCAGGCAAAGGTATCCCACAATCTCCTGGCTCTAACAGCCACCTCGGAGCCCTGGCAGTTCACACACACGCCCAAAGCTCCAAACCATCTATCAGTTAGTACATTGTGAGAATGTATTCTGCATTTCTTCCTTGAAGGCCAGCATTTCTAATGCTTAAAAAGTAAGACTAACATATGTATTTGTATTTACGAACTTTATTGTATACATGCATTGCTGGAGTGCAGTGGCATGATCTCAGCTCACTGCAACCTCTGCCTACGAGGTTCAAGCGATTCTCCTGCCTCAGTCTCCCAAGTAGCTGGGACTACAGGCTCATGCTACCACTCCTGGATAATTTTTTGTATTTTTGTTAGAGATGGGGTTTTGCCATGTTGGTCAGGCTGGTCTTGAACTCCTGACCTCAAGTGATCCACCCGCCTCGGCCTCCCAAAGTGTTGGGATTACAGGCATGAGCCACCATGCCCAGCCTGATGTTTGTGTTTTTAGTAGAGACAGGGTTTCACCATATTGCTCTCAAACTTCTGACCTCAAGCGATCCGCCCGCCTTGACCTCCCGAAGTGCTGGGATTACAGGTGTGAGCCACCTCGCCTGGCCAGTAAATACATTCTGATAGTAAATAGTAAACTATTCTTAAACAAATAGACATATTTTCATGTTAAATGAAACATTTAGTGTTTTATTCAAAAGAAATTTTGAATAAATTTTATCTTTCATGATGGGAAGTCCATGGTGAAATTTACCATGGTAACTGTAGACCGTTCAGGATGGATTGACCACTGTTCTTTATTTAAATAGTGTGATCGCTTACTCGGTCATCGTGGGAGCGCTGATGGCAAGTGGGAAAGAAGTAGCAGGAAAAATTCCCAAAGGGAAGGTACGTTGGAGGGGAAGGGAGACATGCTTGGTTGTGTGTTAAGTCCCAATTTACAGATTTTTATTTTAAGGTACACAAGTTACACCGATCTCCAGCCGAGCCTGTGTCCTCCACGTTTAGTAATGTTCCTAAATGTCTTTCTTTTTCAGTTAGTAGACTTTGAAGCTATGACAGCCCCTGGTTCAGAGGCCTTTAGCAAAGTCGCCAAAAGCTGGATGAACTTGAAAAGGTAACTACTTGAGGGGGGTCCACGCAAGGGTGTCATAACTGGAGGAGGAAAGGGAGTTTTCTGTTACTTTGGAGCTCTGTGAAAATTGGAATTATTATACTCATTTTTATAAGTTAATATGTAGTACAATGAATTTGATCCACTTTTTCAAGGTTAAAGTGTTTTGCTGTCGTATAAGATAACCTTTTAAGGGTGAATGTATGGATAAAAATGGACTATGAAGGCCAGGCGCGGTAGCTCACACCTGTAATCCCAGCACTTTGGGACACTGAGGTGGGAGGATCATTTGAGGCCAGGAGTTTGAGACCAGCCTGGGCAACATAGTGAAACTGCTCCCCTCTACAAAAAAAATTAAAATTAGCTGGGCATAGTGGTGTGTGCCTGTAGTCCCAACTACTTAGGCAGCTGAAGCGAGAGGATCGCTTGAGCCTAGGAGTTTGAGGCTGCAGTGAGCTATGGTTGCACCACTGCACTCCAGACTGGGTGACAGAGTGACATCTTGACTCTTAAAAAAAAAAAAAAGAACCATGAATAAAAAATTTAAAAAGTAGTTGGCAAAAGAAAATTACCAAAATCTTATTTATATGATCAGGTATTCACTTCTTTTGGCCTACTTACTCTTAGGCTCAGTATTCAGGAGTATTTGAACTTGTAGACAGAGCCCATTTTACATTACTCTGAGTGGTAGCACTTAGCCTACTTAGTTGCATTTTATTGCAGCCAGGAATTTTATAGCAGCCAGGAATTATCCCTGACGGTCACTGTGTGTGAGGAGTCTAGCAGACCGTGATCGTTCCTGGCTCTTGTTTCCAGAAGCACTGGAGAGGACTGTGAATTTGAAGTGTGTGAAATTAAATTCATAGATGCCTCAGATGTTATTGAAGAATAAGTAAGCCTCACTGTTCAACCTTAGTTATTCTTGCCCCTTCTCCTGCTTTTTTACATCCCAACCACCCCCAGTTTTGCCTTTCACATCTATTTGACATAGCAACCACTCTATTGCTGGGTAATTTATATTCTGTTTAAAACAGAAAAATTTGTGCCTGTAGTCCGCCATTGCTCAATTTGTAATTTAGCTTTGCAGTGAAAGCTTCTAACAGTTACACCTTGTCCTGGTACATTCTTGTTTCAGATTTGTTAGTTTGCACATGTTTTAGTAATACGACCACCAGGCCAAAGGTCTTGCTTCTGTTTTTACATAATTGTACAATGTGAATCTTTTGAACATTCTTTAAGGAAAGAATAACAATGCTACCTTACATCCTGCAGTTGACACTTTACAGTGTACCTCGAAATACCTTATCTCATTCAGAGCTCATGGTAACTCTGCAAGTTAAGAACACTGTCCCTGTGACAGATCAGGGAAGTGCAGCCTAGAGAGGTAAAGAAAGCTAATAAGGAGTGAAGTTGGACCTGAAACCTGTGTCTTTTGATTCCAAGCCCAGCATGCACCGCAGCTGGACATGTGAATCAAGAGTCTAATTTGCTTTTTCAAAGCTCTGGTTTAACTTCCAAGCAACTTGTCACACGTCGGCTGATACCACAGGCCGTTGTGAGAGGAGCCATTCTGTTCACAGCTCCTCCCTGCCTTTCTAACATTGTTTGATATTACAGAATGAATATAATAAATATAATGATAGGAAAAATATAAGCGCTGCCTTTTTTTTTTTTTTTTTGCAAATTTTGTTAATTTTCATACCGCTACTTTGTGTTTTTCTTTTTCAGTATTTCACCTTCTTATAAGACTCTTCCGTCAGTATCAGAAACGTTTCCAACGTTAAGATCGATGATTGAGGTGCTAAACACGGACTCTTCTCCACGTTGTCTTAAGAAACTCTAGTTCTGTTGTTGTATTTATACAAGTAAAGGGCCGGACCTCTTGCTTCTTAAGTTATTTTTTAAAACATGGAATTATAAAGAAATTAGGTCCTCTATTACTTTTGATACCAATTTTTGATAGGAGTTGAATACTTGAAATCATTTTCTTTACTTTTCTGAACCATAACGAAAATCATGAAAGAGGCTTTCGGGGGAAAAAGCTACTTGACTTGGAGGGAAAGTGTGTATTAGCCAGCAACTTGTTGGTTTCCACTTATAAAGTCATATAACTCCTTTCTTACAGTAAAAAAAAAATTTTCCTCAACAACTAAAAAATAATAATGAAGATGAACAAAAACGAAACCAAATAGGAGTGTTTGTATTCCTTTAGATTTTTGAATATTTTTCAAACTTTCTTTTTACGCACATTGTGATAGAGCATCTTTTGTTGACTCACATAAACTCCATGTGTGGGTCCTTCGTTTTATTAGAACTGTGGAAGAAGGTTCCTGGGCCATCAGTATGTGTTGCAGAGCTCAAAGCCAGGAACACTTATTTTGAACAATACAGACAGTATTTGCCAATGTCCCAAATGCTGAATTATTGAACCATGTTTTTTTTTCCTTTGTTGAAAAAAATAAAACCGGGGTGATTTCTATAAATCACCAGTTTTTGGCACTGGATTATGTATGTGTTTATTTTGTGAACCAGTTTCACTTTCAGGTATAAGAACATTCAGAAAATCTCTCTCGTTTTTTTTCCCAGGCACGGTAAATGACAGTGAGTAAAATGGGTTAATTAAAACTGCTGCTGTTTCCAAATGTTACCATCCATTAGCAAGCCTGCTCTTCTCTCCCTTCTACAGGACGCACCTTCCATCTCTTCGCTTGACCACTTCTCCCTGTACATTGTAATTTCTCTTGGACCACTTCTGTAGTCTCCTGACTCATCTTCCTGCTATTGCTCTGTTTAAACCCCACAGCCTCCCTTTGTCCTAAAATGAAACGCAGTCTCCTGCTGTAGCCTAGCTGACGTGGCTCTGTTTCTCAAACTGAATCTCTTACTCTCCACACTCCCCTTTGTTTGCACCATCAACTCATCTAGCCTTTTCCTTCCTTGAGAACCTTTCAGTTAACTTGACACTGTCCGATAGAACATTCTGTGATGACGTTCCAGAATGTTCTATGTGCTGCCAGTATGGTAGTCAGTAACCTCATGTGGCCACTGAGCACTTGAAACAGAACTGGTGTGCCTGAGGAGCTGAGTTTCACATTTAGTTTTGATTAATTTAGATTCAAATAGCTGCATGTAGCTAGTGGTTATTATATTGGTCCATGCAGCCTACAGAGTTCCTAGTGAGACTTTAAAGGTTTTTGCACAGAAATGATCCAGAATGGTGGTCTACCAGGGTAATTTAATATCATTTTGAATTTGTGGTTATAGACTTGCCTGAGTAGCTAAGCTCTTACTATGATCCGTTTTTATTCACAAGAGTTCTGATACCAGATGTGTGGAGTTTTCCCCTCACACCAACCAATTCTCCAGCTTTCCATATATCAGCTGGAGTGGGAAGGGATCCTGCAATTCATATCTGACACTAACTTCCTGGAGTTAAACAGACCCCAGAGGTTAAGGGCTAGTCTCACAAGACTGCCCCCTTTTCAGACGCCAGTTGCAAGTCATTGCCTCCTGTACTCCTGACTGATTGGCTATAAGTTGGGGGTTCCCATCACATCCTCACACCTCATGTTTGATAATTTGCAAGAATGGCTCACACAATTCAGGGACACTCCTTACTTACTATTACTGATTTGTTTTATCAGATACACATCAACAGTCAAATGGAAGAGGTGCACAGGGCAATGTATGGGGGGCAGCATGGAGCTTCCATGCCCTCTCCAGGCCCACCACCCTCCCTCCACCTCGATGCGTTCACCAACTAAAACCCCCAAACCTTTTCACTTAAAGTTTTGTTGTTGTTTTTTTTTTTTTTTTGAGATGGAGTCTCGCTCTGCCGCCCGGGCTGGAGTGCAGTGGCCAGATCTCAGCTCACTTCAGCTCACTGCAAGCTCCGCCTCCCGGGTTCACGCCATTCTCCTGCCTCAGCCTCCCGAGTAGCTGGGACTACAGGTGCCCGCCACCACGCCTGGCTAGTTTTTTGTATTTTTTAGTAGAGACAGGGTTTCACCGTGTTAGCCAGGATAGTCTCGATCTCCTGACCTCGTGATCTACCCGTCTCGGCCTCCCAAAGTGCTGGGATTACAGGCTTGAGCCATCGCACCCGGCCTCACTTAAGGTTTTTTATGGGGATTCCATTGCATAGGCATGGTTGATTAAATCATTGGCAGTTAGCTCAATTCTCAGCCCCTCTTTTCTCTCTGGAGGCTGGGGGTTAGGACTGAAAGTTCCTCTAATCACATGGTTAGTTTCTCTGGCCCCCAACCCCCATCCTCCAAGAGTCATCTCATCAGCATAAATTCAGGTATGATTAGAAGGTGCTTATTAATAACAAAAAACACTTCTCACCCTGATCACTCAGAAAATACCAAGAGTTTTATGAGCTCTGTGCCAGGAACTGGAGGGCAGAGATCAGATACAACTTTCTTATTACCTCAGTATCACAGTTCTATTGATAAAATTGCTCCTGTGAATCAAGATGTTCAAACTTTTAAAAAACTAACTTGAAAAAATCTAGAGCAAAATTTGCTAGTACATTAAGAACTTTAGTGTGGAATTTCTTTGGTATAGAAATGAGGGACAAGAAACTGACCTCCAACTCTGTGATCATTACTCTCTGATAATTTGGAAATGTGGAATAAAATGGATATGCCTCAGAGGAGAGATGAGCAAAATCACCTAAAGAAACCCAGTGTGTCCCAGACCAGCAAAATCTGAGTGTTCATGAATACCTCTTAAGATGTCTGTAATGGAGCCCATCATTCCTTCACTCAAAGTCTGTTCCTCCCCATGCTTCTCTGTGTCAGAAATGGCTCCCTCTTCACTCAGCAGCCAGACACCCAGGCGGCCTCTAGAGTCTACACTGCCCTCCTCCAGTTTTCAAATCATCACCATCCAGTCCGATCCTGTTTACCTCTAAGAATATCCCAGATCCATTCATGTCTAACTATCTCCGTTGTTACCCCCAAGCCCAAGCTACTTAAAGCTAAACTAATTAAAATTAAACTAAATTGAATGCTTGTTTCTGTCTCCCTAGCTGCCTTTCAAGTGCTCAGTAGCCACATGTGGCTAGCAGCTATCTTATTGGACAAAGCAGACATGGGACAGCCCCATCACCACAGGACATCCCACTGAGCAGCACTGCTATCCTGAAAGCAAACAGCTCAACCCAACACACTGCTGCATCCATGTGGTCTTAAGCAAGGGTCCAGGGGCTTTTAGGGTCAAAACTACAGTGTTTGGTGGCAGCATGGGGGCACAAATGAGAGAAAGAAAAGAAACTTCTAGACTGGCTTGAAATGTTTCCTTCTGTTTTCTGATCCAAGGGGTCTGTGGTTAGGCCCGGGATCTCCAGCTTCACCTGAACCTCGCGTGATTCACACAGAAGTGGTCCGGGAACCACACTTGAGAAACATCAAACTAGAATATGAAAATCTACCTCACTCCACCAGGGATTTTTTTTTTTCCTCCCTAACTGCCATCATGAAACCAAGTATGTTCTTGAATATTAGAGCTGTGATTAGATTTATAATAGTCCTTTTTGCTTCAAACTGTGTTCCCATAAATATACAGTCCCTTTAGTTTTAATGTTGTAAACATAAATTTTACGAGTTAAACTAGTCTACAGAAAGTTGGATATACAAAATGAGATCACACTACACTGTGCTTAATTTTTAAAATTTACTTTTTTCGGTTAACACATAATGAATTATATGTCAATAAATATATTTGTAACATTTTAAGTTGGATATACAAATATATATGTAATTAAGTCTTGAACACAGGCAGCTTGGTTGAACAGAACTTGGTTCACAAGCTTCAATTCCTACTGGGAATAAAGAATTTAACTTCGGCCCATTCAAGGTGACTCAGACATGTGCAGTTTTAAATTGCCTTAAGTTCCCAGCCTCCTTGCCTTCGCCCTTCGGGAAACAGTCAGATTTCCTGAGCCTGTAGTCTCGGCCGCCCTCGGGCCTTTTCCCAGATCTCCCGCACTGAGATTTAGCTCGTGTTCCCTGTGCTAGGGTAGCAAGCCTTGGTCGGTCCAGCGTCTACTGTTGATTGACCTCTGGCCGCTCGGGTCCGCTGGCCAACAGCGCATGCGCTGCTGCTTCTGCCTCTTCTGTGCAGCGGACTTCTCTACCTCCAGAGCCCTGGGCTGCCAGTACTGAGCGTGCAGAACTCGGAGCCAAGTGCCCTGCCATTGTGGAGGCCCTCCTTGGGCCCCCTACTCTATTCTGTGCCACACTGGGCTTGGGCTTCCCGCCACCTCTCGAGGGGTGGGGGGTTGCAACCTCTCCCCAGGGTTTGGGGCCCTTTGGGAGCTAATTCTTCTCTCCCCAGGGTTTGGGGCCCTTTGGGAGCTAATGTGTTTTAAGCACTTCCTGCGGCTGGCATTTTTCTTCTTTTTTTTTTAATCCTGAAACGGTGTCTCGCTCTGTCGCCCAATCTGGAGTGCGATGGCACAATCTCAGCTCGCTGCAACCTCCACCTCTCGAGTTCAAGCGATTCTTCTGCCTCAGCCTCCCGCGTAGCTGGGACTACAGGCGCCCGCCACCACGACTGGCTAATTTTTGTGCTTTTGGTAGAGACGGGGTTTCACCATGTTGGCCAGGATGGTCTCGATCTCCTGACCTCGTGATCCACCCACCTTGGCCTTCCAAAGTGCTGGGATTACAGGCGTGAGCCATGGCGCCTGGTCGATTTTTTCTAAGTTTTGTACATTGTTTTACTCATTTAATCCTTTGAAGAGGCCTGTGAGATAAGCACTAGTATTATCCCCGCTTAGGTGACAAATGGACTCAGGTAGGGGAAGTGACTTGCCTGCCATAGCTCTTGAATGTTGCCTAGGGTGCTTGCCACGCGAGGTAAGTCCTCAGTGGAGAGTGGTGGTGGGGCCAGCGGGGATTTGACTGCCGGATTCTTGGCCTTAAACAAATAAGCCCTTCTGTCAAGGAGCTTGATTGCTTTCTGCCATCTACCAGGTAGAAATGACACCATATTACTCAAGGGGCTTCCAGCAGTCATCCATCGGGGGCCACGCGGATTGGCTTGTTGTATAACACAACTCTAGAGATAATGTCAGAATGAACAGATTTGTCAAGGCTTATGTATAAGCCCAACAAAAACTGGAAATTGTCACTAGGATCAGAATTTAAAATAATACATATCTGTCCAAAAATAGATTCTGAATCAATGCATCTTTTAGTAGGCTTCTAATGCAAAGAACTAGAACAGTTTTTACATGCAAATTAACTCCTCGAATTACCAGTTTGGTGTAGAACTAACTTCTAAAGTGAATATAGCACTTTCTGTTTCAGGTAAGTACATAAATGTTAACCATCCAGTTTCACAGCTGGATAAAAAAAAAAAAAATACAACATGTAAGAAAAATATGAGTGAGAGAAGCAACTACCTGATACATGTATACTTGTTTTATACAGACGCCTTTCAGTGCTCATAGCACTTGAGAGCTAAGGAGTTCTCAGATCATCTAGTCAAGCTCCTGTAATTTGCCATCGAGGAAGCTGGGACAAAAAGAGTTCAGTAGCTGCCCAAAGGTCACACAGGGAATGCCACGGAGCTGGTGGTCAACCTAGGTAAACACTGTCATTGAGCGAAATGCACAAAAATACTTCAGACAGCTCCCCTGACGGGACTTTGCTTGTTCAGCCTAAACAGCTCCTTCTGTGGCTCCTCCCACCTCTTCTTCATACTCCTTAAAATGAAATAACTGTTCATAGTTAAACATAATAGTCCACATGTGGTCTGTCCAATAAAATCTTTTTACTGAAATACAACGCACATATGAAAAATGCACATATGTGTGCACATTGGTGAATCTTCACAAACCTAACATAACCAGCTTTGAGATCAAGAAACAGAACATTACCAGCACCCCGGAATGTATATAAACATATGTTTATACATATAAATAAATATACATCACATATTTCACATAAACACAGCAGACTACAGTAGCTCTCGAAGGCAGCTTTGTCACACTGTTGACCCAAGTCAACTAAAAATCTCTAACTTCAGTCTTCCCTAGCAGCTGTGTCTGTTTAATAAAGCTTTACCATTTAATCTTTTTACCTCCACCAAGTGTCATCTAATATCAGTCCATTCTTATAGCTGTTTTCTTTTGTATTATGAAATCTGATTTTCATCCAGTATATTATCACCCTGTTTATTTTGTGTCAGCCATAAGTGATTTCTGTTAAGATTAATCCAATAAGAAAAATCACCTTATCTCAGGCTTACTCCAGCCTTTACACCTCCAATCTTTTTTCCAGAAACACTCCTATCATTATAACAATTGATATTATATTTCTGTTTGTGATTTTAAAAATTATCATCTGTGAACACTTCTATTTTAAGAGCCTTTACTTAAAAGTAAAATCTTGACTTCGTAATCCTTTTATTACAAGAACATTTTCATTAAAATAATCTTCATTCTTCTGTTCCTAAGCTACTTGACCCTTCTACTTTCCCTTTCTGTATCTGTTACATTTCTTCTTGCTCTGCCTTCAGGGCAGCTTTAACCGATACTCTGATTTTGGTAATGTGTGTGCATAGGAGCACAGCTCTGGCCCTCCGAGTGAGATGCTAGCTTGGCCATTGAGCAGCCCAGTTCTGTGCTCCACATCCTTGGGAGACCAAGAATATTGAAATTACATGCTGGCACATTCCTTCCAAAACTTATTTGAGCAATTGAAATGCCTTAGATAAGGGGGGGGAAAACCTTTTGTCAAATTCTTCCCTTCAGATAGTATAAATGCACTGGATTCTTACATAGTGATGTGCCTTTTTCCAGTAGTCCAGATTGTTTTTTTCTTTGCTTTGTTCCAATTCAAGAGGTTCTCATGAATTAGCATGGACTACATGACAGTTGCACGAGATAACTTTAGATATGCAGGTCTAGCCACAACACGTAAAGCATGATGCCAGTTCTTTACACTGGCAACCAAATGGACATTGAATGCTAGAATTGCAAATAATGTTTATATTTAAAATTGAAATTATATTTTTAAAATAAAATTTAGATTTAAAGGTTTGATTTTTAATTTAATATTTGTAAACTGTAATCTGCACACTGCCTTTAATTTTAATAGATCATATTGAACACTAAAAATTTTTTAAAAGCTAAGTTTAAAAATGTTTACATTTATTTAAATTTTTTGAAAATATATTAGATCTGGCATATTTTTACTACAATTACATCTTTTTAAAAATTCTTTTTAATCCATTACTGATGATAGAGCACAAATTCAGTAATCTTGAATATAACCACATTAGTGATTTTGCTGAAATGAAGGCAACAATGATACATTTTAAGGAATTAATGTGATTTTTGAATCATGCATATCTTTATTACTCTGGCTGACATCAGAACCTATCGAGAACACCAGATATGTAATAATGATTAAATTCGTTGGTCTTTGGCATTTTGCAAACTTTTGAATATGTTAAGCCTGTAGCTTTACACATGTTCCATATCCATTTTTTTCTTATGAAAGTACATTTATTAAAGTAAGAAGACAGGATATGTTTTATTTGACAATAGATTTATAACTTCCAAGTCTTTAGATATGTGATAGGTGGGTCCATTTATATTCTGGCCCTGGACCCTCAAAATGTTTCAGCTCTGCTGGATGTGGGCTCTGTCTCTCCTTTCTGCTCCTCTCTCCATCTGCAAACCTGTTCTCCTGACATGGTGTGTGCAGGGCTACTACCAGTGTTCATCTTTGCACCGGCGGCCTAAAAACAGCCCATCTTTTGCAGTTCTCATCCCAGAATCTCAGGGAAAGGACTCGTGATTGGGCCAGCTTAGGTCGGGTGACCACTTGGACCAATCCAGACTGCCATAGGGTAGAGTCATATGATACCCCTTGTTTAAATCATAAAAGGGATGGTGATTTCTGGATTCATCCCTTCATTGTATATTATACTTTGACAGAATGTAATTGCTTTATTTGAACAGACCTCTCTTTTAGTGGTTTCAAGTCATGCATTCACTTAATGTTTCTTTTCTTTTCTTATTGTACATAATTTCCAGAGCTAAAACTTTCCAAACCTAGGTTACAAGGAAGACAGCCCTAAACCCCAATTTGCTCAGAACAGTCCTGATTTATGCCTGCTGTCCCATTGTAATTATTAATAGTGCCATGTTCCATTCAAAAGTATCCTGGCTTGGATAATCATTCTTATGGTGCCCCTGACTGTAAGTGACCTTTTGTTTGGTGAGTGTGAAAGTTCACTTGTATCCCTGTTTGGTCCACATGGCACATTCCTCCCAGACCCAGCCATCATTTGGACCCAGCAACTACTAGAGACCAAGCTGTGTCCTAGATGTTGGAGATATAGTTGAGTAAGACAATAACCCTTTCCAGAAGGAGCTCACAGTCCCAACAGTGGAAATTGTACAAATTATGTCATGATACAGCCTAAGAAGTCTGGGTAGGAACAGAAGAGCAGGGAGTAGCTCTGCCTGGGGAGACTGGGAAAGACCCCAGAGAGGATGCAACATTGGACCAGGTGACATGAACTTCCCAATTGCTGACAATGGCATATTAGAATATACCTCTTATTTTTATTAGCTACATAATCCAAGGCTAAGATGTTTGTTATTCATAAATCTCACAGAAGATTACTGACTTGGGAGAATCCCATCAGGGATGCCTTTATGACAACAAAATCAGGCCACTTCATCCCCAGGTTGAGTCTTGGAGTAGGCGTCTCAGGTGTGCATGCAGGTATCAGGAGAAAGGAGGGGGAAGTGCTTGTGCCATGTGTGAACACCAGAATGTCCTCAAGTCCCTGGCAGAGGGAACTGCAGGATTCCAGAGTCAGGACTCCCTGATGCTCTAGAAAGAGCTAGAGTAATGACCAGCTGTAGAGTATTCAGTCAGGACACGTGGGCTCCAAAACCAACCCTGCCACCTACCACCAAGCAAAGCATTGAATCTCTCTGGCCTTACTTTACCTGGAAAAGGAAAGCGTGAAACTAAGTCATCGACAGTGTTTTCTCCAGCTTTACAGTTTCGATATGTTGTACAGTGGGCCAAGTACAAATTCTTAAGTTTTCTCTAACTTATTAGCCAATTTGAGAAGATTCAGAAAAACCAGAGCTCATTTAAAATAGTTTTTCCTTTTTCATGCTTTTGATATAACCAGAGGCTTTTATACTGATAAAGACTTATCAAAGGATCTCTGCATTTTGAATCCCATGTGGGAGATGTAGGGATAATTAGAGAAACCAGCCAAGAAACGCTGGCCAGTCAGGCACAGTGTCTCATCCCTGTAATCCCAGCACTTTGGGAGGCCGAGGTGGGAAGATTGTTTGAGCCCAGGAGTTCAAGACAGCCTGGGCAGCATAGCAAGACCCTGTCTCTACAAAAAATTAAAAAACTCTCCAGTCATGGTTGTGCATGCCTGTAGTCCCAGCTACTTGGGAGGCTGAGGTAGGAGGATAACTTGAGCTCAGGAGTTTGAGGCTGCCATGAGTTATGGTCAGCCACTGCACTCCAACCTGTGTGACAGAGCAAGATCATGTCTCAGAGCAAACAAACAAATACATAAAAACTGGCCAGTAGAATAATACAGCTTCTGGCTCTTGCTTTCCCCATACCAGACTGTCTTGGTCACAAGGGCTGAAATAATTTCATAATGTAAACTTTGCTGTTTTTTCCTGCCTCCTTAGAGTAAAAAAACAAAACTCAGAAGCACTCTCAGGAAAGCCTTTCAAATTCCTTTTTGTTCTCTGGCTCCCAGTGACAAATACTTATTCTGTCTTTAATATCAAAAGTTGGAGGCAAAGCTTTGCACTATTTGATCCCTTCAGAAGCACAGCTGGGAGAGCAGCTGTCCCTGCAGAGCTGCTTCCTCTTGCTTGTTGGTAGAGCTACGATCTGCTTTGTCTAGGGTTTCTTTCTGCTGGATCTCTCACTCCTCTCTCTCTCCGCTTTCTCCTGCTCCAACCCAAGTTAAACAGCTCTTATGTGTTTATTGGCCACTTGTATTTCTTTTCTTTTTTATTGTTTATTTATTTATTATTATTATTTTGAGATGGAATCTTGCTCTGTCAGCAGGCTGGAGTGCAGTGGCGCAATCTCGGCTCACTGCAACCTCCGCCTCCAGAGTAGCTGGGACTACAGGTGCACGCCACCATGTCCAGCTAATTTTTTGTATGTTTAGTAGAGACGGGGTTTCACCATGTTGGCCAGGATGGTCTCGATCTCTTGACCTGGTGATCCGCCTGCCTCGGCCTCCCAAAGTACTGGGATTACAAGCGTGACCACCGCGCCTGGCTTTCTTTTTTATTTTTTGGAATCAATGTCTGTAGCCAAGGCTTTAGTGCCATGGCATGGTCATTAGTCACTGCAACCTTGAACTCCTGGGCTCAAATGATCCTCCTGCCTCAGCCTCCCAAGTAGCTGGGACTACAGGCATATGCCATCACACCTAGTTATTTTTTAAAAACTTTTCGTAGAGATGGGGTCTTGCTCTTTTGCCCAGGTTGATGTCCAACTCTGGCTATAAGCAATCCTCCTGCCTCGGCATCCTGAATAGCTGGAATTACAGGCATGCACCACCACACACGGTGATAGGGTTTGAATGTGTGTCTCCTCCAAATCTCATGTTGAAATGTGATCTCCAGTAAGCTGGAGATGGGATCCAGTGGGAGGTGTTTGGGTCATGAGGATGGGTCCCTTATGTGTGGCTTGGTGCCCTTCCAGTGGTAATGAGTGACTTCTTGCTCTCTTTGTTCACATGAGAGCTGGCTGGTTGTTTAAAGGAGCCTCTCATCTCCTCCTCCTCCCTTCTTTCTTGCTCCCTCTCTCATCATGCGAAGTGCTTGCTCCCTCTTTGCTTTCTGCCATGACTGGAAGCTTCCTGAGGCCTCACTGGAAGCAGATGCCAGCACTGTGTGTCTTGTACAGCCTGCAGAACCATGAGCCAGATAAGCCTCTTTTCTTTATAAATTACTCAGCCTCAGGTACTCCTTTATAGAAATGCAAAATGTATTAATATACCCAGCTAAGTTTTACAACAATTTTTTAGCGATGAAGTCTCACTATGATGCCCGTTCTGGTCTTAGAACTGCTGGCCTCAAGCAGTCCTCCCACCTCAGCTTCCCGAGTAGCTGGGATTACAGGCGCAAGCCACCAGCTTGTATTTCTTTGTTGAACTGTCTTCATGATCTTCAGCTGTTGCTTTCAATGTATTAAGAAAGATTTGAAACACATTATTTTGTGGTTCATAAATGTGAAACACGCTGAAGGGTTTTCATGCTCATGTGTGAGATATCCCTCCCTCAAACCTTATGACAATGCTGGCACATTACCTGTCGTACATGAGAAGGAAAAAGAGAAATATCTGAAACACACAAAGAATGTAAATAATGATACACAAAAGCTACGTGAAGGAGGCAAACTTCACCAATGCAGTTGGAGCCCTCCGTGCATCTCCCTCGATTCCCTGCCATCCCCAAAAGGTAACTGTGGCCCTAAGTTTTGAGATCATATGGCCCATGCATCTTTTTATAATTTCACCATAGATGTTTGTTTCTCTACCATTTCCTTGTGCTTATGGATGTATCTGTAGCAATTTGTATTAGAAAACATCCTCTGGAATCACACTTACGATAAAATAGCTTCACCACTATAGCTCACGACTTACGCTAAAGACCACAGGCTCTTCTGCTCCCCCATGTAATAGAAATTAACACGGGGCCAAGCAGATTTCCCAGACATGGCTTTATTTTGGGGCTTGTACTCGAGTAGAAGGGAGACAGTGAAGGTGCAAGGATTCTCCAGGTAGCTCACTGGGAAGAGCTGGTAGGACTTTTTTTAATCAGTCAAAGCACGGGACTTGGCATCAGGTAGGGTGTGCAGGCTGGGCTGGGCAAGGCACGTGAGGGGAAGGGCGTGCAAGTCAGTGCACCCTACCTAGCTGTGATGGCAGGAGCTACCTGGTAGTCTGGCCAGTAGCAACAAGGCTGTACATCAGTTTTTCAGCATTCCTTTCTGGGATGGGACATTCGGGAACCTTGGTTCAATATTTGGATCTCCTAAGGCCAGTTTCTGGAATTCTTTAAGTAAAAGGCATAAACAGTATGACAGCACAGAAGAACACTATAAAATGGCTATTTTCCTTGTATGACTAAAGCCTCGGTGTTGGCAAGCATAGTGTCAGTGAGGTAGTGGTGTGGGTTTTGTGATCAATGGGACAAGAGAAGAAGAAAAAACAGAAAGCATGTGAAGGAGGTGCCACAGCCCACTTTTATTCTATCCCACTTACTCTAGTTTTATTATTTTTTTTAATTTTCACTATGTTGTCCAGTCTGGGGGACGGTGGTTATAGCAGTTATTCACAGGCACAATCCCACTATTGATCAGCACAGGAGTTTTGACCTGTTCTGCTTCCAACCTGGGCCAGTGCACCCCTCCTTAACCTGGGTGACTGGGTGACCCCTGTTCCCAGGAATTCATTGGTACTGAACTTAGTACAGACACCGAATCTGCATAGCACATTCCAGCCCAGAATGCCTGGACTCAAGCGATCCTCCCGCATCAGCCTCCTGAGTAACTGGGACTACAGGTACACACAGCCTTCTATTTTTTTCAATCATTTGAAAAAATGATTAGCTCATTTTTTTGTTTAGGAAAAACAAAAATAGCTCATTTTTTTTTTAGGAAAAAGCTTATTGGTGATGGGCAAAAAGATGATTCTCAGACCATCACATAGGAGACAGGAGTCGTGATGTCTATGTAACAGAGATGAGAAACAGCTTCTGCTATGAAAACCTTTCTCTACACTCTTTTTTCAATGTTACAAGTGTCTTTCCAATACAAGAAAAAGAAGGAGGAATGAGACGGTACACGGAGCACTGACTACATAAGCCTGTCTGTTTCCAGCTCATTCATTCATCCCATCTATCCAACTAACAAATGTTTATGGAGAACCCACCATAAGTGCCTGGCGCCGAGCTAAATGCTGGGGAACAAGAATGAGAAAGACACAGTCTCCGCCCACTCATAGCCAAATTAGGAAACAGACAAATAATAATAATGAGAACAATAATGATAGCTCCCGGTTGTTGAGCACTTACTATTTGCCAGGCACCTGCTAAGCATTTATTTATGTTATCTCGTTGAATCTTCGTGTGATATGCATGGAATGGGAAATAAAACAATACCTGTGGGCAAATGGAGGAAGAGAAAACGTGAGAAAGTGACCTGAGATCGAACGGTGGGGCTGGGATTTGAACCTAGGCAGTCCGACCCAGTAAAGCCTGGGTCTTTACCAGCTTCACCTATTGCAGAAGAAATGAATAATTATGATCTTGTGAGATAAGAGCTGGGACACAGGGGCAGAGGGACCACGGGACACTGACATCCTGCAATCCTTCTTTGAAAGTGCAATCTTAGCTCCCTGCAGCCTCGAACTTCTGGGCTCAAGCAATCCTCCCGCCTCAGCCTCCCCAGTAGGGAGGACAACAGGCATGCACCACCATGCCAGGCTAAATTTTAAATGCTTTTTGAATACAGATGGGGCTTGTCATGTTGTCCAGGATGGTTTTGAACTCCTAGGCTCGAGCTCTCCTCCTACCTCAGCCTCCCAGAGTGCTTGGATTATAGGTATAAGCCACCATGCCTGGCTTAGTATACTTTTGTTAGTTTTGTGTTAGAGCATTATAAATAAGCTAGTCATAAAACCTGGGGGAAAAGGCATCCACCAACTTGGTAACTTAGGGCCACAGAGAGATCACTGATGTCAAATAGGGTGGTTCTTTGCCAGGTGTCACTTGGCAGATCCCTGAGGGGCTGCAGAGCAACAGAGGAATTTCTCTTTTCTTTTTTTTTTTTTTTTTTTTTTTTTTTTTTTTTTTTTTTTTTTTTTTTTTTTAGGATTGCAAAAATTTATTAAAATTGGAGACACTGTTTTAATCTTCTTGTGCCATGAGACTCCAACAGGCTGTCTACAAAGACCATTGGGAGGCCGAGGATCACTTGAGCCCAGAAGTCTGACGCTGTAGTAAGCCTCAAAGGGCCACTGCACTCCAGCGTGGGTGAGGCAAGACCCTGTCTTTCAAGCGGTAAGCTGCATGCTTGCTTGCTGTGGTCATTAAAAACCCTAGTTTAGGATAACAGGTCTGCCTGCATTTCTTCAAGCATGAAGTCTGAGTCCTTAGAGAGTACACCTAAGTTTACATGAAGTTGTTTATTCCCAGGTCCTAAAGAGCAAGCCTGACTCAAGCCATTGGCATACAGGCATTAGACAGAAAACTAGAAGTTGAAATGGTGGAGTCCAACTTGTCTGGACCAGCTTTATGTTTCTGGTGCCGATGTTTGGAGACCTTTTAAAGGTATGGAGAGTCGACTTGACTACACCGTGTGGAATTTCTCTTTTCAAAGTGAAGAGAGGGGCCGGGTGTGGTGGCTCACGCCTCTAATCCCAGCACTTTGGGAGGCCAAGGCGAGTGGATCCCTTGAGGTCAGGAATTGGAGACCCGCCTGGGCAACACGGCAACACTCCGTCTTCTACTAAAAATACAAAAATTAGCCAGGCGTGGTGGCAGGCACCTATAATCCCAGCTACTTGGGAGGCTGAGGCACAAGAATCGCTGGAACCCGGGAGGCAGAGGTTGCAGTGAGCCGAGATTGTGCCACTGAATTCCAGCCTGGTGACAGAGCGAGATTTTGTCTCAAAAAAACAAAACAAAACAAAAAAAAAACAAAAAGTGACTTGAGGAAAGCAGCCAGAGTTGTATGGTCCAGCCAGACCTTAGGACTATTGCCTCGGTGTAGTGTCAAAGTGCCCAGCTTCTCAACAAACAGCTGGTTAGAAATCATGAGAAGCAAAAGACGGCAAATTAACAAAAGAGCAAATCATGGAAGGTTTGAGTATGAGGACTTGTGAACAATGGGGAAATAACTTCTGTCATCCATACTATGTGGTGTGGCTACGAACCCCTCAGAAAAAGAGTGAGGATAAACTTCCTGCAGAAACCCCCTTCCACTTTCTTCATGCTTCAGTCCTTTTCTGGACAGACCTCTTAGCAGGAAGTAAGGATTTAACATTTAGTTGCTGACATGAGTTTAGATGGCAACAGATCCCTAAGTCTACTTCCTCCTGGCAAATGGGCTTGGATTACTGCAATTTACAGGAACTGTTCTCTGTTTCAAATTAGTCAGAAAAATTACCCTAGCCTCAGCCTCTCAAAAGGAAAATTACACTTGTACTCAGGTCCTGTGCCTATGCGCATCAGCTATGATGGACAGCACTCACCCAGCCCTGTAAATCCAAGTTAAGTCTGTTGATACCTGGCAAATACTTGTTGATATACTTGCTTCTTTACCTTTGGTAGCAATCAACATTAAACAGTGGACTCTCTTCCAAGCAGGAACTATATCCAGAAGGCTCCTCTGTGCCAAAATTCAAGACGTTTAAAATGCAGAGATGATTTTTCTGGAAGAAACCTTTGCAATAGGTATCAAAATCCTTAAAAATGTTTACTCTTTTATTATTAGGTAGAACTCTTTGGGTGGCAAGAAACCTATTCAAGCTAACTTAGGCAAAAGGAGTGCATTTCCTGCAATGGCACAGCCTGGTCTCAGGCAAGGACAGGAAGTGGATGTCTGTGGAGAAGCCAGGAACTTTGAGTCTCTCCCTCAAAATCACGTTTCAAAAGAATAGGATTCTCTTTTTCTCTTTCAATCCCTGCTACGTAGAGATTGGCCTGTGTCTGAGTCGCAGTTTCAGGTTCCTAAGTAAAGTCCTCTAATTGACCCTGGCCTGTTCCAAGGGAGACAGGGTTGCATGGCACAAAACCAGCCCTGGTCACACACTGAGGAGAGGGAGGTAGAGTTCCAGGAAAGGTGGGTTTTCCTAAGGGTCTTCCTTCTGGTGTCTGTAAAAGCCCCCAAATATAGGTTTGATTAAATAAATTATGTATCCTTTTATTTGGAGTACTATGTGACTATTTACTTAGAATATTTAACAAAGTTAGAAAAATGTTCATAATATTGTTGATTGAAAGGGGAAAGTTATAGTGTAATATTTATTTTTATTATATAAGGATAACTTTCTTGTATAAAAAGAATTTTATTATTTTTTGTATATATACAGGTATGTGGAGAAAAGACCAGAGTGTATATAATAGAATGTTTGCAAAATTATATTTTATTTGTGTTTTCTCCATTTTGCACTTTTTTTTTTTTTTTTTTTTTTTGAGATGGAGTCTCGCTCTGTCGCCAGGCTGGAGTGCAGTGGCGCAATCTGAGCTCATTGCAAACTCCACCTCCCACGTTCAAGTGATTCTCCTGCCTCAGCTTCCTGATTAGCTGGGAGTACAGGCGCCCACCACCACACCCGGCTAATTTTTGTATTTTTAGTAGAGACGGGGTTTCACCATGTTGGGCAGGATGATCTCAATCTCTTGACCTGGTGATCCACCCACCTCAGCCTTCCAAAGTGCTGAGATTACAGGCATGAGCCACCATGCCCGGCCTATTTTCCACATTTTTAATGACATTTATTATTTTGATCATCAGAACAAAGTTAATTTTTAAATTAACTGACAAAATTATCTGAGATGGAAGAAAACTCATAATTTATGTTTTGAATTTGATATTTTATAATTTTTGTTTTTAATCTGAAGAGACAGGATCTTGCGGTCACTCAGGCTGGAGTGCAGTGGCGTGATCACCGCTCACTTCAGCCTCCAACTCCTGGCCTCAAGTGATCCTCTTGCCTCAGCCTCCCAAAGTGCTGGGATTATAAGTGTGAACCACCGCACCTGGCAAGTACTTTATAATTTCTGAAGACAACATATAAACAAATGCAATAAAGGTTACCTAAATAAGTGCCTCTTTTTAGAAATAGTTTGGAGAAAATAATTCAATACCACTTATGTATAGTTTTGTAATGTTCTTTTTAAATGCTTCTTAAAATATATTGAAAGTTAAGATGTTTCAAGGAAAGATTTTGAAAAATGTCCTGGTCTGAAGTCATTATGTTTTAGAAATCAAGTTTTTAAAACATCTTGAAAAGCTGTGTCTTTAGTATTTGGTGCAAAATTTAAACATTGCCTGCAATTGCGGAATAACAATAATCCTAACGATAGACATGATTGAAAAAGGTGGCCGGGTCCAAAAGAGAAACTTCTTTCGGGAAAAATGGCCATCCCATCGTTCTACATAAACTGCCAGTTTTTCTTTAGCGTGAAGTGAGAGGCTTGAGGACAGGGAAGCATCTGAAGGGAATTTCTTAGTTGGTAATTTCCTAGCAGAGAGGTTGAGTTAGGTGCTTCTACCTCGATATGGTTCGGATCTGTGGCCCTGTCCGAATCTCGTGTTGAGTTGTAACCCCAGTGTTGGAGGTGGGTGGGGTCTGGTGAGCGGTGATTGGCTCATGGGGACTGTTTCCCGGGGTTTAGCACCACCCCGCCTTGTTACTGACATCCGGTTATTTGAAGATGCGTGGCCTCTCCCCCTTTTCGCTGCTTGCTCCGGGTCTGGCCATGTGCAGTGCCTGACCTGCTTCACCTTCCATTACTTTCCTGAGGCCTCCCCCAGCCATGCTTCCTGGGCAGCCTGCAGATTCGTGAGGCAACTCAGCCTCTTTTCTTTGTAAATTACCCAGGCTCAGGCGTTTATTTATAGCTGTTTGAGAATGGACTAATAAATACATCCCCTTACTTAGCCAGCCCTCGAAGTTTCAAAAACGAGGATCAAGCCGTGCCTGGGAGCATCCTTTAAGACGTTTGGACACAGGTTTTACTTGGAGTCTGGGAGATATGACCGAATCTGGAAGTCAAAGGAAAAAAAGCCAAGGTGAATCAGACAATTATGTTATCAAATCTCAGGAGCGACGACTAGCGTGTCAACACCAGGGCAGAGCTTCCAGAAGCTTCTAGAAGCCTTTCCCACCAGTTACCATCAGTTTCACTCAAACTGTTACCCATTCCCATGTCTACTGGTAGTGGAACCTGCTCCGGCATTGCCTTCTGCTCATTTCTACCTTAGCCTCTGATCTGACCCCTCCCTCTCCTCTGTCCATAGACTTAGCCTTCCCCTGGCTTCTGCTCTCTTCTGGCTGCTTTTTTGTTGACTGTCTTTTTTTTTTCCTTGCTTCCCTGCTCTGGATTGCTTGATCTCAGGCTTGATTCAGAAATAAGTCATACGTAATAAGATAAAGTGATAACAATTTTAAAAAGCAACATCAAAGTTGCTGTAGGAAAGCCAAAAGGCCCCAATTATTTCCACCCGAGGTGGATAGCTCTGTGGCGGCTATACAGAGGAGGTGTGGAGAATGTGAGACCGCAGAGGCGAAGTAGAAATGTGCCAGGTAGCAAAGGACCTTCCCAGCAGAGGCAAAGTTGGTAGAAAATGTTCAGAGAGGTGAAAGTGCCTAGTGTGCTTGGGATGGCTTGCAGATGCAGCTGGAAAGGGAGTGTGGGGCAGAGGGGCAGGTCTTACCTTCATCCTCAGGAATTAGAACTTCACTCTCTGTATGTAGATTGTAAAGCATTGGAATGACTTGACTAGAATTAGGAAGATCATTTGCCTTCAACACCAAGGATGGCTTAAAAGAAGGCAGGTTTTGCTCCTGCCCCTGATGCGGTTCCTCTCTGCAGCCTTAGCCCTCTCATGCCTCAGTACCATCCTTAACTGGGACCGCATTCCATGGTTCTGTTCTAGATCTCTCTCTCTCTCTTTTTGAGACAGTCTCGCTCTTGTCGCCCATGCTGGAGTGCAATGGCGTGATCTCGGCTGACTGCAAACTCTGCCTCCCGGGTTCCAGTAATTCTCCTGCCTCAGCCTCCCAAGTAGCTGGGATTACAGGCTCCTGTGATCACGCCTGGCTAATTTTTTGTATTTTTAGCAGAGACGGGGTTTCACCATGTTGGCCCAGCTGGTCTCAAATTCCTGACCTCAGGTGATCCACCTGCCTGGGCGTCCCAAAGTGCTGGGATTATAGGCATGAGCCATCAAGCCTGGCCAGGTCTCTCTTGTTTCAATTCTTTCACTGACTGTATCTGTTCTCATGGTTTCAACTATCATCCCTGCACCATTTCTAGTGCTGTCCTCCCTGCCAACTCTAGCCTTACATTTCTAGTTGGCTTTGAATCCTCTGTACCTACATGGATCACCAGCCCCTCAAACTCAGATTGTGTGCAGCTAGACTCTTCAAATCCTTCCCCCCAAAATCAGTTCTTCCTCCTGACTCATTTCTGCTCTTTGTTTCACCATTCTTCAAGTTATCCAAGCTTAAAACTTGACAGCAGTGACCTCTTCCTTTTCTTTGACTCTCATTGTTAACCCATGTCCAAGCTCTGTCAAGTATTTCTTTGTGATATCTGACACCTGTAAGTTCCCAGACCTACAACCACCATCCAAGCTCTGTCAAGTATTTCTTTGTGATATCTGACACCTGTATGTTCCCAGACCTACAACCACCATCCTACTTGAGACCTGTTCCTTCTTGTTACAGAAGCAACAGCCTCTTACCTGGTCTCCTGTCCCTGGTAGCTCTCCTGGGTCATCCTATTTTGGTATAGTTTCTAAAAAACTCTTCTGATTATATAGGGCCATGTATAAGGTAATATTGAGCATAATCAAAATTACCCTTAAAAATCTCTTAAGGAAGGCTGGACATGGTGGCTCATGCCTGTAATCCCAGCACTTTGGGAGGCCGAGGTGGGCTGATCACTTGAGGTCAGGAGTTCAAGACCAGCCTGGGAAACATGGTGAAACTCCGTCTTTACTAAAAATACAACAACAACAACAAAAAGAAATCAGCTGGGTGTGGTGCCACATGCCTGTAATCCCAGCTACTTGGGAGGCTAAAGCAGGAGAGTCTTTGAACCCGGGAGGTGGAGGCTGCAGTGAGCTGAGATTGCGCCATTGCATTCCAGCCTGGGGGACAGAATGACTCTGTCTCCAAAAAAAAAAAAAGAAAAAGAAAAATCTCTTAAGAAGATGCTATATTAAAATCTAACAAACTATGTCTCCTGAAATCCCACAACAACAAAATGCATTTCTTAGCTGAGCACAGTGGCATGTACCTGCAGTCCAAGCTGCTCAGGGGGCTGAGGTAGGAGGACAGCTTGAGGCCAGGAGTTCCAGGCTGTAGTGCGCTATGTTTGGACCTGTGAATAGCCACTGTGCTCCAGCATGGACAACATAGCACGACCTCATCTCTAAGAAAAAACAAAAAAGACACATTTATTGTCTCCAGCAGGGGAATAGATTGTACTTTCTTCTGTTAAATGCCAGATAATGTAATTGACTTGCATTTAGAAGGCATTTTTGGAAAAAAAGATGTATTTTTAACACTCCCTCCATGCAAGGCAAACAAGAACTGAAATCGACGAAGAGACTAATAGCAGATTTGTATGTCCTTACCCATGCTCACCTCAGGTGTGAGCTTATGCAAAGTTCTTCTGTCCCTTTCCTTTAAAAAACAATTATCAGGCCGGGCGCAGTGGCTTGCACCTGTAATCCCAGCAATTTGGGAGGCTGAGGTGGGTGAATCACCTGAGGTCAGGAGTTCGAGACCAGCCTGGCCAACATGGTGAAACCCTGTCTCTACTAAAAATACAAAAACTAGCCAGGTGTGCTGTCAGGCACCTGTAATCCCAGCTACTCAGGAGGCTGAAGCAGGAGAATCACCTGAACCAGGGAGGTAGAGGTTGCAGTGAGCCGAGATTGGCCACCAGACTCCAGCCTGGGTAACACAGCAAGATTCCGTCTCAAAACAACAAAACAAAAAACTATAATCATTATATTATTATGTTTGCTTTTGCTGAATGTATGTAATCCAATGGGTGGAATTAAGTGCAGATACGGCAACATTTCTCTGGTGGTTCAGCTGTTTGGGCTGGGGTGTCCACATGTCCATACTGAGGCCCTCTCCAGTGCCAGTCAGGGCCGGGTGGGAAGAAAAGGAACCTGGGGCCTGTCCCCCTGAATCCTCAATTCAGTTCAAAGTCCAAGGATTCAGAAGCTTCTCAGTTCAATCCAGGACACCCAGGTCTCTGTGAAGGTGTATTTTTCAAGTCAAGTTGGTAACTTCTAGATATTTAGACACATGGTATAGGACCCTCTGTTTGTATTCTTGCTTTGGTCCTACACTGAATACGTAGAATGTTTTCTTGAATTGGAGGGAGAAGCAGCAGTGGGGGCTTTCCCACACGCCTGCACAGTGCAAACAATTTCAAATTGTTGGGAAGGCCCGCAGCCATTCTCACTGTCTCTCCCCAAGTCTCCTGGGCTCCTGCTGTCTCCTTCTCCCAGGCAGTCTCATACTATACTACAAGTAAATCCCAAATACTTCTTACTTTCTGAGGTAGAGAATTCTGATGCCTGCATGGCACCTGTTTTCTAGAACCTGCTACTTAAAGTGTGGATCACAGGCCACAATAGCAGCAGAATCAGGAAGCCTGGTGGAAATGCAGCCTCTCAACTGCCTGTGAGGCAGCATTTCCTATTCCTTGGAGCTCTAAGGAACATAGTGGGGAAATGCTGGCAGAGAAGCAGTGGATGCTATAGGAAAATGTGGGACAGGGCAGGCAAAGAGAGGAGCAAAGGCGGGGCTTCCAACCTTGAAGAAGAATAAGAAAACTGGAAAAGAAATGGTGAGAAAAGCAAAAACAAAGCCAGGACAACAACAAAAGCCTGAATGAAGAGAGTTTTCTCCAGGGGACCAGAACCACCACAGCCTCCTGTCTCATTCAGCAGAGGGGCTGACAAGGGTGAGAACAAGAGAAAGCCCCTACTTGACAATCAAGATTGGCAGAGTGAAACATGGGAGTGTGTTGAGGGGAGGGCCTTGGCTTGTAGGGATGGAGGATGGGAGGAGAGGACCAGAGTCTGGAGGTGGTGAGAAAATGGAATGGAGGGGAATCTGTCCACTTCGGAGAGACAGAGGAAACAGGTAGGAAATGCCCCGTGTGCATTTGGATGACAAATGGACAATACTGGTTTCTTTCCAGCCAAGCTGCCCCAGAAAGGCAGAAGGAGAAAACACAGCCAGGCAGCTCTGGGCAGAGGGAGAGAACACAGTCTAGTGGTGGAGGGGTAGCTTTGGTCTCTTCCAAGGCATAAGGACCTGACCCTCCTAAAATAGCCCAATGCCACCCCACATCCCTCTGCCTCAGGCTGCAGTGTCCACTGCTGGCTTCTGTCCTGCTGGGCCACATCTCTGATCCTTCAGAGGTGCCTCTAGCTAAGCCACAGGAAGCCCCCAGAGCACCTTGCTTCTTTTTTAGCCTTCCTGGGCTAAGTAAGGACACGCTCATATTTGGAGGAAGATAGGACAAACCCCAGGGCAAGAGGTAGGTGCCATGTGAGGGCCTCTCTGGTGCCATCTGTCTTGCCCAAGGTGCTGAGACCATAAGAGTCCTGGGGAAGTAGCAACTCTCAGGGCAAGCCTGGTCACTTCCAACCCAGCATTCTTGGAACCCAGCCCCTTTTACTGTTGTCTGATGGGTTTTTCTTGCCGGAAGCACAGATAGAGCCAATTTACCAAGACAGTAGTATTGTAACAGAGAAATAGTTGAATAAATGGAGCTGGCTAAGCAGAAGACTGGGGTTTATTACTCAAATCAGTCTCCTCCAAAATTCAGAGACTGAGATTTTTAAAGAATGATTTGGTGGGAAGGGGGTGAGGGAATGGGTGCTGCTAATTGATTAGGGATAAAGTCACAAGGGTGTGGTCTTCATGCCCCTCTAGGTGGGGGTGAGAGGACCCAGTGGGGTCAGTTAGTTGTCAGAAATGCAAGTTAGAAAAACACCTTTAAAAAATAATCTTAGGTTCTACAATAGTGGTGTTATCTACAGGAGTAATTGGGGATGTTACACATTTTTTGACTTCCAGAACAGTGCTGGTTCCATTTAACTATGCCTACATCCCTCTCATGACCCTAACCTTGTGGACTTTCATTAGTTTTACAAAGGCAATTTAGTTTTGAGAAGGGTTATTATCATCCTTGCTTTAAGGTTAAACCATAAACTAAATTCCTTTCAAAGTTAGCTTGGTCTATACCCAGGAATAAACAAGAAAAGCTTGAAGGTTAGAAGCAAGATAGAGTTAGGTATGTTAGATTTATCTTACTGTCATCATTTTGCAAAGGCAGATTCATTGCCTCCAGGCGCTCAGCTCTGCTCTCCACTCCCTCCCTGTTGCTTGGGCTGGCGGGCTCTCACCCTCCCACTCTCAGCCTCCCTTCCAACTATTTCCCTGGACTGCTCGCTCCTTCTCCTCACACAGCTGGCTTCAAATCTAAATAAAAAAGCTTAACCTAAATAAGAAAATCCTGCAGTGGTTTTTTTGGAATTACTATCACATTTGACATATGTAGAAACTGAGGCACAGGAGGTAGTCTGTTGGGGTCACACTCTAGAACACTGGTGCTGGGGTTGAAATGCAGGTGGCCAGGCTCCAGAGCCCCCTCTGTGCCTCTTTGAGGAGACAATTTCCTCCTCAGCCTGAGACCTCCTCCACCACGCACAGGCACAAACCTTCATGGCCAGGGAATCATTTGCCCAGGGAAGGGAGTGTCCAGGGGTGCCCAGCAGAACACAGAGGTCAGCTGTCCTTTTCAACACATTTCTAAACTTGGCCACAGCAGCGAAGTGGCCACCCAGCATACTTTGGACTTACATATGCTTGGCTCTGTGTCTGTAGGAGAAAGAGAGGTGGTTTTGCTTTTGTTTCGTTTTGTTTTTTAATTTTTTTTTTTTTGAGATGGAGTCTCACCCTGTCGCCCAGGCTGGAGTGTAGTGGCACGATCTCCGTCACTGCAAGCTCCGCCTCCCGGGTTCTCGCCATTCTCCTGGCTCAGCCTCCTGAATAGCTGGGACTACAGGCACCTGCCACCATTCCCGGCTAATTTTTTGTATTTTTGGTAGAAATGGGGTTTCACCGTGTTAGCCAGGGTGGTCTCAATCTCCTGACCTCGTGATCCACCCGCCTCGGCCTCCCAAAGTGCTGGGATTACAGGCTTGAGCCACCGTGCCCGGCCCGCTTTTGGTTTTTTAAGTTTCACAAGCTTAGCTGTGACCATCGTGAGGCAAACACAGGAGAGGCAGAAGACAGTGTGGTGAGATAAAGCCAGTTCTTCACCCCAAAGGAGTGGAGCCAGGGAAGCAGATGAGGAAGCAATAGAGGCAGCTTCTGATGTAATGTGGACCCTCCAGATCTCCGCCACTCCAGCTTCCCCGCCCACACTTCCTCTCCTTTGAGCGCCCTGTCCAGGCGGTTGGAGTGATCCCTGGCCCCGTACTTTGTCTCTTCTCAGGACTGAGAGACTCTGTCGCCTCTTTCTCACCATGCTTCCCCTACCTGTGTGCCAGGTGAACCTCCTTATCCTTCACCCTCTGTTCTTTTTCTCCTACAAGAAAGTTATGGATTTTCTCTGCAGAGCCCACTGTGGCTTCTGCTTATTTCCATTGTAGCCTTTATCTGCCTTGTTATCATGCTACCCAGGGCAGAGAGAACGTCTTTCCATCCTAGAGTGTGGTCCCTGGCTAGGGCTCCATCCTCAGACCCGTGGTCGCAGACCTAGGTGAAGTCAGGGATTTTTGTTCTCCCAAACGTTGCATTTCCCAAGACCACCCTGTCTTGCCACGTCCCCATCCTGTGCCTATAAAAACCCCGAGACCCTAGCAGGTAAACACACAGGCGGCTGGACGTTAAGGGCATATTCACAGGCACCGGCAGGCCGGCAGGCCATTGACCAGCAGAACAACTCGGAGTTTAGCTGGGGTGGTCAGAGAAGAGTTGGCCGCTCAGTAGTCTGACTCCAGGGGAAAACCTTCCCACTCCATCCCCTTCTGGCTTCCCCCATCTGCCAAGAGCTATTTCCACTTAATAAAACCCTGAACTCATTCCCCAAGTGCAGGTGTGATCTGATTCTTCCAGTACATGAAAGCAAGAATCCCAGGATACAGAAAGCCCTCTGTCCTTGTGATAAGGCAGGGGTCCAACTGAGCTGACTCACACAAGCCGCCTACGGACGGCTAAACTAAAAGAGCATCCTGTAACACACGCCCACTGGGGCTTCAGCTGTAAGCACTCACCCCTCGATACTGCCATGGGGTCAGAGCCCCACAGCCTGCCCATCTGTATGCTTTGAGGTTTGAGCAGCGGGGCACTGAAGAAGCAAGCCATATCCCATTGCATGGCCTGTGAGGGACAAGGGAACCTTTCCCGTTTCAGAGGCACCTGCTAATGCTGCTTCTTTTTTTCTTTTTCTTTCTTTTTTTTTTTTGAATCTCACTGTGTCACCCAGGCTGGAGTGTAGTGGTGCGATCTTGGCTCATTGCCACCTCCGCCTCCCGGGTTCAAGTCATTCTCCTGCCTCAGCCTCCTAAGTAGCTGGGATTACAGGCATGCACCACCATGCCCAGCTAATTTTTGTATTTTTAGTAGAGACAGGGTTTCAACATGTTGGCCAGGCTGGTCTCAAACTCCTGACCTCAAGTAATCCACCCACCTCAGCCTCCCAAGGTGCTGGGATTACAGGTGTGAGCCACCACACTGGCCCCTACTAAAGCTTCTTAACTCTGCTGTATATATACTGCTTAGAATGGGCATATTCTTTGGAGCTGGAGTTTGGAGAATGTCTCAAAGCTTCCTAAGCGTTGAAGACAGACACCATTCCTTCCTTAGGCTGTGCCGCCCACCAGCCTCTTCTCCTTGATGAACAGGGAAGAAGCGACACAACACTAGAAGGAAAAGGGAGTTCTGGCACAGTCCTGGTGTTTGTCTATCCTTCCGAGATTGGCTCTGGGAGTGCGTGGATGCATTTTGGCTCCATGGTGAATGGCTGTTGGAGGGAAAGGATAGTGTGTTTAGATTCCTGCTCTGTCACTTGTGAGTGGTGAGGCCTTGGGCAAGCACCTGACCTTGTAGAGATTCTGCTTTTTTACTTGTAAAATACTTTCTTCATAGGGATGCTATGAGAACAAATGACAGGCACCGTAAGGATTCAATGGATGCTTGTTTCCTTCATAGCACTTAGCACAGCCTAGTGCTTTTGTCTGTGTGCTTGTTTTTCATTCTCTTCCTCATCTATTAGATGACAAGCTTGATAAGAGCTGGGTCTTATGCTCATTGTTCCTGGGAGCCTAGCACAGTGTCTGGCACAGAATGAATGAATGACTGAATGAGTGTGCACTGAATAACATACTGCGATAGCACACTAGTTTGAGATTCCAGCCTCTGAATTTCATTCTCATCACTGACACCGAGATATTCCCTGAGCTTGAGTAAATCACTTTTTCTCTGTCTCTAGACTAGTTTCCCCAACCATTGGGTGAAGTAAATTTAACCTCTTTCTTCTTAATAGGAATATTATTAGGACCTACGTGCTAACGTATCCAAAGTACTTAGTGCTTCTCAGATGAAGGTTTCTATTAAGTAGGTACGATTAATCTCAGGGAGTTCCTTAATTTTCCCCAAATACAGGATACATGGCAAGGGTGGTTTTTTCTTTTTCTGAGGAGATTGGGAGATTTTGCAATAGTGGATCCCATATAGCGATTGTTTATTGATATAGGAACATAACTAATGTTTCTGAAATGTAGCTTCCTTGATTTGATCTCTATTTTATGACGTTTTCAAAAGAGCTTAATCAGAGCCCTCCATATTTCTGTTTGTTGGCAACAGGAGTGCCCTTTTGCTAGGAAGTTTACATGGGCATTGCGAAAGGTGACAGCCACTGTAGGTGGCAGACCCAAAGGGAGAAGGGGATGGGGACAACATGCGGCAAGGAGGTTCTCTGGGGACTGCTTGTCTATGTGGGCACACTGCCGCATGTGTCATCAGGTGACCTCCTTGGAGCAACTGCTCAGGGGTTGCCAGGGCTGCGTGACTGTTGTCCTTATGTGGCAGTCAGTACCACAGTCTGCTTCCTGCTGTGGCCATGGCAGCAACAGTGGCCATAGCATAGAGGAGAGGGGATGTGATAAAGGTCGGTGAGATGGCATTTAATCCAGATCTTCAGAAATTGGTAGAACTTGGACAGGCTGGCCTGAGGAAGAGCAGCTTTCTAACCAAATGGTCTGATGCAAACCAAAGCACAAAGGTCACAATGAGGATGGTTTGTACCCAGGGCTTTGGTGATGTGCTGTCACTGGTGACAGCTGGTGAAGGCCAGAAAGAGCTGCTATCTAAAGTAATAACAAAAGTAGAGACACCCAACCGGAGGGTCTGTGAAAGAGGAGGAGGTCAGCAGAGGGGCACAGGGTGATTGTAGAGGAGGAGGCCTGCAGAGGGATGCAGGGTGATTGAGGAGGGGGAGGCTGGCAGAGGGGGGCAGGATGATTGAGGAGGGGGAGGCGGGCAGAGGCGGGCAGGGTGAATGGAGAGGTGGAGGCTGGCAGAGGGAAACAGGGTGATTGGACAGGGGGAGGCTGGCAGAGGGGGCAGACTGACTGAGGAGGGGGAGGCCGGCGGGGGAGGGGGTAGGGTGACTGAGGAGGGGGAGGCCAGTGTGGGGAGGGCAGGGTGATTGAGGAGGGGGAGGCCGGCGGGGAGTGGGGGCAGGGTGATTGGAGACGGGGAGGCCTGCAGAGGGGTGCAGGGTGATTGAGGAGGGGGAGGCTGGCAGAGGAGGGGCAGGGTGATTGTGGAGGGGGAAGGCTGGCAGAGCGGGGGCAGGGTGATTGGAGAGGGGAAGGCCAGCTGGTAGGGGAGAGAGGCAGGGTGATCGAGGAAGGGGAGGCTGGCAGGGGGGGCAGGGTGATTGGAGAGGGGAAGGCCAGCTGGTAGGGGAGAAAGGCAGGGTGATCGAGGAAGGGGAGGCTGGCGGGGGGGGCAGGGTGATTGGAGAGGGGAAGGCCAGCTGGTAGGGGAGAGAGGCAGGGTGATCGAGGAAGGGGAGGCTGGCGGGGGGGGGCAGGGTGATTGGAGAGGGGAAGGCCAGCTGGTAGGGGAGAGAGGCAGGGTGATTGAGGAAGGGGAGGCTGGCAGGGGGGGGCAGGGTGATTGGAGAGGGGAAGGCCAGCTGGTAGGGGAGAGAGGCAGGGTGATTGAGGAAGGGGAGGCTGGCGGGGGGGGGGGGGGCAGGGTGATTGAGGACGGGAAGGCCAGCAGAGGGGTGCAGGGTGATTGGAGAGGGAGTAACCTGGAGTTGGGAAGACCAGGCACACCAGATAGACAATTAGACCTGGAGTATGCTAGTGGCAGCGGAAGAGGAAAGAAAAGGACGGCATACTTTGAAGACGATTGCAAGCATGACATAACTTTTTTCTTGAGTAGACCTGCAGTATGAAGCCATGAACTGAATTATTAATACAACATGACATTTGGGGGCCAACTTGTACGCAAGATGCCCTCCTCCATCCACCTCTCATTCATTTAAAAAGGATTAACTGAAGGCTCCCCTGAGGCTCTGGCCAGTGGTTTTCATGGACCCAAAGGTGGGGAGCCATCTGAGAGGGAAGGCTGTCCTCCCTTACTTCTCATCTTGCAGAAACTTCACAGACAGCTGTTTTCACTTTTCTATATTTGTTCCCATTCTTCATAACATCTTGGTATTTTGATGTATTTCAGGTTAATGGAATTCAAGAACATAAATTCAAGCGGATAATATAATGAAAATACTACTATCTCCATCAGTCAGTCTTTTTAACTGCCTAAAGTTTTAACCAAGTCCCAGAGCTTTGGCTAATGATGAAAGAGGTAACAGAACAAACTCAGGTCTCTCGTCGAGCAGATGGAGCTGGTGGATTCCAGGACACTCCCCAAGGGAGCCAGGGATGACCATCTACGGCTCTCAAAGTGGCGACATTTGCAAACCAGGACCCAGGAGCCCATTTAACAAATGTCAGAGCAGCCTGCAGAGAGGAATGGAAGGAAGAAACATGCATTCCACATCTGGGAGTGTTTAGAAGTTGGAAACCGATCATTTAGAAGAAGAGAGGAATTCCCTTTACTTCTCAATCAATAAATCATTGCCACATAGTTTAATAGCCTCCTCTCCGTTGGCCTTTTATTTTTAAATCTCCCTCATCCTCCCTCTCTCTCTAACTGCATTTATTCACGGTTATTAAACCAAAGATTTATATGAGTTTAAAGCCATTTCCACATGTATAATGTGGAAATGTTGGCATTATTCTTTCCAGGACACCAAAATTTATGTGAGGTCAAACTATAAAGGAGACAAACTGTCTCTTTTGTGCCTGCCCTCCCTCTGTCTCCAGGGAAGAGCTCTTTTGGGTGGAGGTGATCCTGAGGACTTCCTGGAGGAGGGGGCATTTGAGCAAGGTCTTAAGGATGGGATTACTGTAGTTGGAGATAACCAGGTAGGAATTCCAGGTGAAGGGAAAAAAGAGTAAATAACTGATTCTAGAGTTATTTACAGGTATACCTTGTTTTATTGCATTTCACTTTATTGTGCTTCACAGATACTATGTTTTTTACAAATTGAAGATTCACGGCAACCCTGTATCGAAGGAGTCTATCGGTGCCATTTTCCCAACAGCATATGCTCGCTTTGTGTCTCTGTCAGCATTTTTTGTCAATAAGGTCTTTTTAAAATAATGGATGTCCTTTTTTTAAAGACATAATATCATTGCACACTTAAGAGGCTATAGTATAGTGCAAACACAGCTTTGATAAGCTCTGGGGAACCACAACATTTGTGTGACTTGCTTTACTGTGATATCTGCTTTATTGCAGTGGTCTGGAACTGAACTTGAATTATCTCTGAGGTATGCCTGTATATTTTTATAGAGGCTAATAATCTTAAAGGCCTGTCTAAATGTAAACATTCAGGTACGTAGAAGATGTTTATTGTTTCTGAGAAGTTGTTTAGCATTTTTCACAGAGCAGTTAAGCCTGTTGTCTTTGCTAAGTATGGTATAGACAGAAAGAAGGGTCCAGTTTTGAGTCTCATGTGAGTCACGTAGTTTTGCCCAGAGAAGACGATTCTGTTCCAGGCTGTGGGTGCAGAGAGTACCCCAGACCCAGCATCACTTGCCTTGGTGACAAATCAGTGTCTCAGGGAAAACTCTCCCTACAGTTGGAAAAATAGCCCAAAATATTCAAAGCACACTTTATGCCGAGAATAGTTGGGAACATCATCTTCTCGTCTTCCCTTACTTGCGCCAGCCCTCCTTTGTCTTGCCCATGAACACTGCTCTCCAATTACGCAGTGACTCCCCTAAAGAAACCAAAGCTCACTCTCACGCATTCCCATGCTGTACCGGTGCCGGGGGTCGGGGGAGCAGAGAACAGTCCCATTGCAGGGCAGCATCTGGAATAACCAGCCACAGATGCAGGCATGAGTCATCGTCCTCTGGGAGCCTCGCCTGCATCCCTGCTGAAGGCCCACGCAGGGCAGGCCAGCTTGATCTACTGCCCATTGCCCTGCCAGGCCTCAAGGCGTCCGAAGAGTTCCCTCCCCAGGCTGCCATGTGTTTGCCACGGCGCACGGCACTTCACCAGCAGTTTGGCAATGGGCTCACGCGATGTTGGAGCTGGTCTCTCAGCTGTAAGAAGCAGGCTAGGGTGCTGCCTGTGGCTTCTCCATGGCCTTGCAGGACATCTCCATGGAGGAGAACAGGCTCACAGATGACTGTTTTGAGACAGCAAGTTCACTGGACACCCATTTGTACCAAGGGCATACTTGGCATTCAGCTGTGTAGCAGGCACTTTGGGATGGGTGACAGAAAAAGAACCCTGCCCTTATCTTCAGCTAAGGTAAAAGACCTGAAATAGCCATAGATAACACTGAGGGACCGTACATGCAGGCAGACATGACAAATACAACAGTTGTAAGTGTCGAGTGGACACAGAGTCAGGGAGGCTGGGGTGGCTGGTGTGTGCTGAGGGAGGGGTCTTCGCATATGTCACCTCTGTCATTTGACGCTACCCTAGAACGTGGATAGTTACCCCATCTTAAAGAGGAAGAAACTGAGGCCCAGACAGGTATTTAGCAGATTTTTGTGAGCCATAACATCACCCCTTCGCCCACCTCTGTGGTGGGCTGGTGAGTGATGACAGCGTCCACCTCCAACACACATCACTTCACTGTCTCAGGGCCTTTCTCCAAAGCCTTTGGGTCTCGTCAGCCTCCAGGGGTGCGCCCAGGGCATCCTTCAACCATGGGGAATAGGAGTTGAGGCAACAGATAAAGATCCCAGCCTCCCGTTCTTTGGGGGGCCAATTCTGAGGGGCTTGTAACACAGTTCACAGAGAGTGCCCCATGTGACTGATCTCCAGTAGCCCACAGTGGCAGTGGGCTCAATGACACATAATTGTTTGATTTTTCCTACTTCCCATCCCTCATTCCAGCTTCCCTGGCTCACTTCCCAAATTAACTACACATATCCAAGTCCATATCATAGTCTCTGCTTTTAGGGTAGCCCAAAGTAAGATAACAGGCTAAGGTGCTTGTTTAATGTCATCTATGAGGCTAAGGAGCTTGTTTAATGTCATCTATGAGGCTGCAAAGTGTCTCAACCAGGACATAAACAAACCTAGGGCTTCTGCCTCCCACGAAGGTTCTCTGTGCCTTGTGTTACCCTGTCTCCCTGGAGGGGAAATTTCCCAAGAGTGCTGAGTTTTTTTTTTTGTTTTTTGTTTTTTGTTTTTTTTTTTGAGACGGAGTCTCGCTCTGTTACCCAGGCTGGAGTGCAGTGGTGCGATCTCGGCTCTGCCTCCCAGGTTCACGCTATTCTCCTGCCTCAGCCTCCCGAGTAGCTGGGACTACAGGCACCCCCCCACCACGCCTGGCTAATTTTTTGTATTTTTAGTAGAGAATGGGTTTCACTGTGTTAGCCAGGATGGTCTCGATCTCCTGACCTTGTGATCTGCCCGCCTCGGCCTCTCAAAGTGCTGGGATTACAGGTGTGAGCCACCGTGCCCGGCCGAGTGTTGAGTTTTGAGTCAGACCTTGAAGAAAGTAATGGATGTCACTGGCACGGGAGAAAGAGACAGTGTTCTGGGCAGCATGAAAGACCTGATCAAAGGCACAGAAGAGAGACCCAGAAAGCTTTGAAAAGGACAGCAAGAGGCAGGCTCCCTGGATGTTGGCTGCACAGAGGTGAGGGGAGGAGGTGATGGATGAGACAGTGACTGCTCCACTCTTACCAAAGTCACCCGCAGCTCCTGAGTCATGAAATGACATGACACTAACAATATCTGGGATATGATGAGGTGGTGCAGTGCAGAAAATGGATTTGAGTAGGCTGGGACTCAAAGGCAGTGACGCTGGCTCTTGTCCGTATGAACAGTTGTCCACCAGGCCATTCTGATTTCCTATGAGGCAGCGAAGGGTACCCTGGACACAAGTTGTGTTTTAAGGCGTCCTTGTTTGTGCTCCTGGATTGCTGGAGGCTCCCGTCTGGTAACCTGTCCGTGAGTCATGACAGGGAGCAACGCTGTATTCAAGGGTGGTGACATGTTACCCTAGAACACTGGTATAGTTACCCCCCTCTTAAAGAGGAAGAAATGGAGGCACAGACAGGTACTTAGCAGAAGATTTTCGTGAGCCACACCTTACCTTTGAGCCTATCTCTGTGGTGGGTAGGTGGGTGATGGCAGTGCCCCACTTCAAGCACACCCCACTTCCCTGTCTTGGGACTTTCCACCAAAACATATGAATCTTGTCAGTCTCCAGCCCTCCCAGGGAAGACCCCAGGGCAACTTTCAACCATAGGGAAAGGGAGTTGAGTCAATGGATAAAGATCCCAGCCTCCTATCCCACCAATTTCAGAGTGTGGTCTCGGGACCAGTAGACCAGCATCATTTGGAAACTTGTTAAAAACAAAAGTTCTTGGCCAGGCACGGTGGCTTATGCCTGGAATTCCAGTGCTTTGGGAGGTGGAGGTGGGAGGATCGCTTGAGTTTGAGACCCATGTGGGCAACATAGCAAGACTCTGACTCTATTAAAAAGAAAAAGAAAAAAAAAAAGGTTCTTGGTCCCTACTGGGGACCTACTGAATCAGAAACTGTCAGGGTGGTGCCCTGAACTCTGATTTAACAAGGCCACTCTGCCATGCTTGAGCTTCGGAAGCACAGCTCGAGGATATGAACGTCTCTGCCAGGGTGTTCTACTTTAGCTGCTGTTTTCATCCTGTTGTTCTCAGTCCTAAAGTACTCCTTTAAGCCAAGCTGGGAAAGAAAACAGAAGTTAGTTCTTTGATAGCAGGTTCTCATTAAAACATAGACAAAACATCTAATAGAAAAATGTCTGACTAATGGACGACATCTGACTAATGTGATTTCACAGTGCCTGTTGCAGAGGAGATGTTCAATAATGTCAATTTCACTTTTCTAAGCAGGGAGATAAGATAAAACATGAGAATATGGTAGGCAAATGCCAAAGAAACAAATATATAATTAATTATTTTAAATGATAAAGTGAATTTCTACTGGAAGACACCAGAAAGACATGAGTAGAACAGACAGCATTTCCCTGTTGTTGTGCTCTGTGAACAGCCAGGAATGCAGACAGAAGGGGAGGACCGTCATTCTGTCTTTGAGGGTGAACAGGTTGGGCTCAAACAGGGTGTGGCAGTTTTCTTGTAGAGGTTTATTTCTCTTCCTCGAGACCAGTCGGCCTTGCTGTCTCTCTCTCTCAGTAACTTTTTTTTGTTTTTTAGAGACAGGGTCTTGCTTTGTCACCCAGGCTACAGTGCAATGACATGATCATAGCTCACTGTAGCCTCAAACTCATGGGCTCAGGCAATCTTCCTGCCTCAGTCTCCCGAGTAGCTAGGAGTACAGGTGTGTGCCACCATACCTGGCTAATTATTTTATTTTATTTTTGTAGAGATGGGGTCTCACTATGTTGTCCTGGCAGGTCTCAAACTCCTGGCCTCAAGCCATACTCCTGCCTTGGCCTCTCAAAGCTCTGGGATTAATAGATTTTTTAAATGGGACTATTCTAGGGAGAAGAGTTCCAGGGCCATGACTGTTAGCCAAGATGTCAGACATGTAATGGGAATGTTGGCCATCAATTTGGGTATTCGATTGTTACACTGAAAAATTAGTGCTATGTTTGACTTGACTTCCAAATGAGTGACTTGGAAACTTTAATACATCGTGCTGTTAGGGTCAGTTTTTAATATCATTATTATTATATCCAATGGTTAACCTTAGATACATCAATCCAATGTTACAGATTTAACAAAAGACAAAGGAACCCCTGTTCCGTGATCTCAATTCCATCCCAAACTATGAGGTGAGCAGGTGGTCGTGGACAAGCTTAGATGAGTCTCTTCCGTTGATGCCTCAGTTTTCTGTAGAGAGGGAATTAATGATGCCAATTATGGAATACTTATTCATTCCTTCATAATTCATAATTCCTTCACTATGAATAAGGCATTACTGTTTACAACAGTAAACAAGACAGATAAGGTTCTCCTTATTGTAAAGTTTGCATTCTAGTGGTCACTCAAGAACATTTCTGAGGAAAATAACTGAAATGGCACTACACAAGGAAGAACTCCACAGCTCAGGACACCAGAGGCATTTTGACTCAGTTAAAGCACTTGTTGCTATGTCTCCCTAATTCTTTCTCTTTTTTATGAGTGGGGGAGGCGGTGGGGACAGCTCTGTCACTCAGGCTGGAATGGAGTGGTGTGATTTTGGCTCACAGCAGCCTTGACCTCCCTGGGTTCAAGTGATCCTCCCACCTCAGCCTCCCAAGTAGCTGGGACTACAGGTGCATGCTACCACACCTGGCTAATTTTTATATTTTTTGTAGAGACGGGGTTTCGTCATGCTTCCCAGACTGGTCTCAAACTCCTGGGTTCAAGTGATCCACCTGCTCTGGCCTCCCAAAGTGCTGGTATTACAAGCGTGAGCCACCATATCTGGCCTCCCTAATTGCTAAGAAAAGCATTCCAGGAACGAATACCATGTTGTCTTAGTCCATTTTCTGGTTAAAACAGTACACTTGAAACTAGATAATTTATAAAGAAAAAAAAAGGTGGGAGGGGGTAAGTGCTGAGAAATTCCTTAATGGGTACAATGTACATTTTTCAGGGAATGGTCATCACTAGGCGATATATCCATGTCACAAAACTGCACTTGTACCCCCTGAATTTATACAAAAAGAAAAAGAAAAGGAATTCATTTCTTACAATTATGGAGGCTGACAAGTCCAAGTTTGAGTGGCTGCATCTGGAGAGGTCTTTCTTGCTGGTGGGGACTCTCTGCAGAGTCCCCAGATGGTGCAGGGCATCCCATGGTGAAGGGCTGAGCATGATTGTTCATATTTTTCTGCTCTTCTTATAAAACCACCAGTTGGCTGGGCGCAGTGCCTCACGCCTGTAATCCCAAGACTTTGGGAGCCCAAGGCGGGTGCATCACGAGATCAGGAGATCGAGACCATCCTGGGTAACACGGTGAAACTCTGTCTCTGCTAAAAACACAAAAAATTAGCTGGGCATAGTGGCAGCCCCAGCTACTTGAGAGGCTGAAGCAGGAGAATCGCTTGAACACAGGAGGCGGAGGTTGCCGTGAGCCGAGATCGCGCCACTGCACTCCAGCCTGGGCGACAGAGCGAGACTCTGTCTCAAAAAAACAAAACAAAACAAAACAAAACAAAACAAAACAACCCCCCCAAAAAAAACCCACAAAAAACAAAAAAGCACAAAACAAAAAACCAACCAGTCCCACTTCCATAATAACCCATTAATCCATTAACCCAGTATTGGTCCATGAATGGATTAATCCATTCATGAGAGCAGAGCCTTCATAACCCAATCAGTTGTTAAGGGCTCCACCTCTCAATACTACCACACTGAGGATTTAATTTCAACATGAGTTTTGGAGGAGACAAATATGAAACCAGAGCTCTTATGAAAACCTGAGGTTGCTTACACAGAGCCGGTCAAGTGTGCTCAAAGCCCTGGAGGGCCGATCTTGTGTGGGACGCTGATCACGGAAATAGTGCTCTTCCCACACCCTTTTCATCTCCCCCCATACTGCTTAACATAAAGTAGCAAATGCCTCAGTGAAATGCTGACGATTAAAGGAATGCTCTTTGGACCACTGCAAGGTTTGAAAGCATTTCCATGGGTCAGGGACCACGTGTTAGCCTCCTCATTTTGTGAACAGAGAGAGTCTACTGGCTAAACCACATTCACAAAGAAAGATAATTTAGGCGGTCTCCATCCAAATTCTTACCTGAGAAGATGTTACAGACTAAACGCTTGTGTCCCCTCAAAATTCTGATGTTGAAACCCTACCTAATACCAATGTGATGGTATTAGGAGGTGAAGCCTGAAGAAAGTCATTATGACTAGATGAGGTTATGAGAATGGAGTCTTTAGGAAAGGGATTTGTGCCCTACAGGAGTCATGAGAGAGCTTGCTGTATCCCTTTTCCCACCATAGAAGGATATAACAAGAAGCTGGCAGTCTGCAACCCAGAAGAGGGCACTTACCAGAATCTGATCATGCTGGCATGCTAATGTCAGACCTCCAGCCTCCAGAACTGTAAGAAATACATATTTGTTGCTGAAGTCACCCAGTCTATGATACCATGTCCCAAAGGGACTGAGACAGATTCTTAGCACTACAGCAATCCCACACTATTTTACTTGAAGTCTTGGTCTATTCGGGACACTATAACAAAATACTATAAACTGAGTGGCTTATCATCAACAGGAATTTATTTCTCACAGACCTGGAAGCTGGGAAGTCTGAGATCAAGGCACCCGCACACCTGGGGTCTGGTTCTGCTTCCTGGCTCATAGGTTGTGCCTTCTGATGGCACCTTCTTGCTGTATGGTCACACGGTGGATAGGGCAAGTGAACTCCCTTGAGCCTCTTATAGGGGAACCAGTCCCATCCATGAGGGCTCTGCCCTCCTGACCTAAACATCTCCCCAAAGGCTCCACATCATCTTACCAGTTAGGACTTCAACATATGAATTTTGGGGGGATGTAAACATTCAGATTATATCACTTAATTACATATTTGGAGTTTGGGTTTTTTTTTTTTTTTTTTTCGTTTTTTTGAGACCAAGTCTCCCTCTGTCGCCAGGCTAGAGTGTGGTGGTGTGATCTTGGCTCACTGCAACCTCCGACTTCCCGGTTCAAGCGATTCTCCTGCCTCAGCCTCCCGAGTAGCTGGGATTACAGGCACATGCCACCACGCCCAGCTAATTTTTGTATTTTTAGTAGAGACGGGGTTTCACCATGTTAGGCAGTATGGTCTCGATCTCCTGACCTCGTGATCCACCCACCTCGGCCTCCCAAACTGCTGGGATTACAGGCGTGAGCCACCGTGCCTGGCCAGAGTTTGGCTATTTTTATTCCCTCCAGGAGTAGATAATGATATATGTAAAAAAAATGTTTCTAATTTCAGCCAAGTCATCTGTTAGAGCCATATTTTAATTCCCCTGAGTTTCTTCTTATAATCTGGAAGAATTTGTCTTTTAGTTACCCCCTTATCATACAGATCACAGACTTTACATACTTTGGCCAATGTCCCTGAATTATCTCATGCTTTTATTATCTTGAAAACTTCTTTGACAATTAATTATTGCCAGACCCAGAACACCTCATGGGGTTGTGGTTTTTTTTTTTTGAAAGCAACAATTATTTCTACAACTGCTTTGAAAACATCATGAGACCAAGTTTCTAAGGGTACAGGCGGCTTCTCATGTGAATATCAAAGCAAGCCTGGGGATGTTAATTAAATTTCAAGAATACATCTTTAAATATTACCTACATTATTAAACAAGGATTAGAGGAGAGAAATCAGTGGGGTTCAGGTCAGTGTACTGAGCCTCTGTAGCATCAACTTAAACAGAAGATAATACCCCAAAAAACTGTCCTTAAACTTCCGGTCTCATAAACAACCCGCCATTTACTGTGGAGGCTATATTTGGTGGTTCTTGCCTTTCCCTGCTTCAATATATTATGTTGTGAACATTGTTGATAATAATGTCTTTAACTGTAGAGCCTGCCACATTCATGACATTCCAAAAATATTCTGAGGATTTCTGGGCCGGAAGATGAGGCCATCTCACATTTAAAATAGGACTTTGCAAGTTATTTCTACTTCTGTGTTCAGAATTATCCAAGCAAAGACTCTAAGTAACAGTTGAAATGCTGGTTTTTGTTCTTGGTTTTTTATTTTACGAGTGGACACAATTCTCACCTGAGTCCTGTTAGTCTTGTTAAAATGAGTCAGACGGAGAGAGGGGGCTGGGGGAAGTAGGAGCTTTCTATAATTTTAATTTTGTGGTCTGGGACACACCTCAAAATTACAAACCCCGGCCCCCTACTGTTGGGATGTCGCCTCTGAGCCTGAAAACTTTCTGCTCCTCTTTGGTTGGTTTGCGAACATCGAACTGCTAAGAGTTCTGAGCTCCGTGGGTTGGGGAAAGGCACCTGGGCTACCGGCTACTTCATGCACACTCCCTGCCCTGAGGGGAGGCGAGGACCAGACGCCCCGCACGGGTCTAGCCTTCCACGTCTCCCTCCGGCCTCCGGGCTGCCCTGCGCCTCCCGGCTATCTGCAGCTCACCGCGCCAGGCCCCGGGCCCAGCGTCCCGGACTGGCCCAGAAAAAGCAGAGAAGGTGTGGCTCGTCTGGGAAAGGGACAGAAGGAAAGGAGTAAACACAGAAGCCAGGCAGCCAGCGGCTCGGCCCGAAATGCTGGGGCTTTCTTAGGCTCACTGGAGGCTGAAAAAAGTTTCCTTTGTCAAGCAGTGGCCACGTGGCGCTATGGCGGTCACTACCGGGAATTAACCACGGCCACACTCTCAGGGCGCCAAGCGCCGGCTCGGGGACACGCCGGCCACCACCTCAGCCGGCTAAGGGGAGCCCGAAACCTGCTGGCACCGCGGGAATCCACTATGGAGGCGTAAAGGGGGACCCATTGGGGTCCGCGAGGGGGTGGCAGGGGGAGGGGAGCGGAGGGAGGAGCTCCCGGGGAGGGAGCCGCGGAGGGCCGGGGTCCCGGGGCTGGAGGAGCTGGGTTGGCTTGGAGACCCGGGTCCGCTGCTGTGCAGGGCGGGGTTCCCGGAGGGGGCGGGGCTCTGGGCGGTGCGGTGCGGGGCGGGGGCGGGCACAGCGCGGGGCGGGGCGCGGGCCCGGAGCGGCAGGCAGGCCGGGCATGGCGTCCATGGCGGCGGCGATCGCGGCCTCGCGCTCGGCGGTCATGAGCGGGAACCGGCCTCTAGACGACCGGGAGCGAAAGCGCTTCACTTACTTCTCGTCGCTGAGCCCCATGGCCAGGAAGATCATGCAGGACAAGGAGAAGATCCGCGAGAAGTACGGGCCCGAGTGGGCGCGGCTGCCGCCCGCGCAGCAGGACGAGATCATCGACCGGTGCCTGGTGGGGCCGCGCGCTCCGGCGCCCCGAGACCCCGGGGACTCGGAGGAGCTCATGCGCTTCCCCGGCCTGCGCGGGCCCGCGGGCCAGAAGGTGGTGCGCTTCGGGGACGAGGTAGGTGCGGGCCTGGCCGCGGACCCTCTTCCGCGCCCAGCGCCCCGAGGCGCCCCGGCCCGGGGGGCACATGCCGGCGTGAGGCCGCCCCAGCTGGTAGGGGCTGGAAAGGAAAAGGCAGGAATGGCAGTGGGTGGGAGGGGAGCCCCAGAGCCGAAGGTCGGGGGATGGGAGTTCCGCTAGGGGAGTTGGTTAAGAGGTGGGGTCGTTAAAGAACCTCCATCTAGACTTGATCCGCCGCCTCGCACGGACTCCAGAGACTTCTCCCGGAGCCGTCGTAAGCGAGGCTGACCAAAGTGCAAACAACAAGCAGTTTTAAACCAGACAAGCCTGGGTTTTAATCCAGCTCTGCTACTTACTACCTGTATGGCGGTGGGTGAATTAACTTCTTAGAGCCTCAGTTTCCACTGTGTAAAACAGGGATAATAACGCCCACCCCGTGCCTGCCCGTGAAGGCACTCAGCATATGATATATACTAACGTGAATACTTGTGGTGAGATGTATGGGGAAAGTAAAATTGCCAAGCCAGGTAACAGGAAAGAAAAGGTGTCTTCCAAGATAAAGAGGGAAACCCATCCATCACCCTAAGATGTTTTCCAAGTGAGCACGACGTCCAGGGTGTGTTTTAGGGGTGAGCATGGTGACCCTGTTTTCCACCAAAAAACTAAGGGATGATAAGCTTAAATGAGCTCCAGTAAGTCTTGGCCACATAACAGGGCATGTTTAGGTCTCAGATCTAGGCACTGTCCAGACTGCTAGAGGGGCAGTAGAAACGCTGAATCTGTTCCAGAAAAAGCTCAGGGATGACCCACACTTAGACACAAAGGCCTGAGTCTTCTGTGGGGTTCAGAAACTTGGTCTTCTTTTTCTCAGAAATGTGTTTAACCGAAGCTTGTTTGGTGCCCTTAGAATTTGCACTGTGGCTCTTTGGCCTTTCAAATTCAACTCTTGCCATGAGGAGCAAAGTCAAGCAGAGCAAAGTGTGAGAATGAAATCGCTCGCTGTTAAGGCTATTTCTTGGGCTAGAGGGGAGAGAAGCTGGGAGAGTTTTTTTTCTGAGGTAGTTGTGGATTATGGATGGAATTCAAGTTAGGGAGGTTTAGATCAGATTTTCAGGCTTGGGTGTGCTGAGACATTTATTAATACGAAGTGTTCATGGTCATAAACCCACTTTAGTGTGAGGGAAACGTGAAATGACTGAAGGATGCTGCCAGTGTTGCTCTATTCTGATGGAATCAAAAGGAAATTCTCGACTGGACTTCAAATTCTGATGGCTTTGCCAGGAAAAACAGGGTGTGGTAAACTGGGGAGGGGAAAATATAGGTTTTAAAATGTATTCCTAGAGCCGAAACATTTTCAGTGGGAAAATATGTGTATTTATAAAGATATGTGTGCAGTGTTTGTGCCCAGATTTGGGGGATGAAAAAGCAGGCAGCACTCCTTTGGAAGAGTCACGAATAAATATGAGAGGAAGTAAACTTCTAAGTACTTACAAATGTTGGAGAGTGACTGTCATTTTCCCTTAGCTTGGTGTCCAGCTAAGAATATCTACACGCCTACTCATGATCAAAAAACCCTTGTCATAGAAGAGCCCAGTATCACTGACGAGGAAGAATATGGCCAAGTTAATTTTTTATTCTCATTCCTTATCTGGTGCCAGACTGAGCTGTTTCTTAATTTGTAAACTCAATGTGATTTCAAAGCAAGTGGGACTGTCCTGTGCTGTGGTGCCTGCATGTCCTTCCAGGAGCAACTCAGGAGAATTGAATCTCAGCTTTGCAAAACCAGCTGAGAGCATGTTCTGAAATGCTTCTGACCAGCCTCAGCTCAGACGGCAGAGGGGCAGATAGACCCTGTATTTTAACAGAGGTACATAGGAACATGGCCCAGGGTACGTTTTTGCCTGCAGTGGCTGTGTAGGTTAATAGCAGTGGGGAATTTAAATTCCCCTGGACTGGGCCAGAGGTTGGCACCAAAGTGGAGTCAGTTGTCTCATTGTTGTCCCCACGAGATCATTCATGGAGGAGGGCCAGCTCCTAGGCACAGAGATGATGGATAAGGACAGGGTAGGCTGCTGAACAGAGGTACCCCCCAAATAGGTGACCCCAAGTTTGTCTTAAAGGACTGTAAACTAGATAGACTGGGGCCCTGTGTCCCTTCCCACTTGATCAGTCTTCTGATGTGGTCCTGGGGCCTCCGCAGCCCTTTCTGCTGCCCTGAAGGACACTGACTATTTCTTTGAATGGTGTCCTCTCCCCCATTGCCAGTAGTGTTTTTCTGTCTCACATAGCAACATTTTAAGTCAGAGCATGCAAATATAGCCTCCAAATGTGGTGACCATCTTCTAGACATTTCTTGTGTATTGCAGGAACAAATAGAAATTGATTGTATGATGCTGATCACAGATCTTCATGGTTTTGAATGTGGTCAGGGGCTCAGTTCGCTCACTGAAGTTGCCTTTGCATCTGACAGGTGTGGCGTCCGTGTGTGTTTTCATCCTCATCCTCTGGCCTGAGGCCCAGATGGCCCCTTGCCTTGATGACTTAACCTGGTTCTCCGCAGGGAAGGAGGCTGCTGCCTTTGAGTACTGAAGCCGTGAAGGGCCCTATCAGTCTTTAGGTTCTTGCTTCCTTGGAAATCAGCTGAGCAAATATTTCTCAAAGCCTGTTATATTAGAGACAAGGCATTCTAGCTTAGGGTACTTCATCCTCCCATAATCTTTACCAACTCCTTTAAAAATCCCCCCCATGTGAACATGTGATCTCAGTAAAAAAGCACAGAAGTATAGCTTCAACCTAGGCCCTAACCCCTTCCCACAGCCACCCAACCCCCTTTTGTGGAAAATCTGGAGCTGCTGCTGGAAGAACATGTCTCAACCAGCAAAAGGAGAGAAGCCTGCAGAGCCCCAAGTCCTGGATTCTTGTCCTGACCATGCCACCAGCAAGGTGTCGCCTCTCTTAAGGGGTAGTTTGCCCCTCTTTGAAGTCTGGTGGCAGAACCAATGGCTCACAGAGTTTCAAACCCGCTGGCCTGGCTTGGAGCAGGCACAGACATTGGGGACATGCACTTTGGGTCCAGTATTTTGGTAAGAACATTAAGGCAGGTTTGCAAATGGATGCTTTTGACAGTGTTTCGCCCGCGCTGCTTGATTGCTGCGTTCTTCCTCCAGCAGTAGGGTTTCAGGAATGGCTTACTTTGGAGGGGAAAGTTTTTCATTTTAAAAGGATCACCCTGTCTGCTTCTGCTGTTTCCTGTTATCCCAAAGGAGAAAACCCCACACACCTCTGATTGTTAAGAATCTGTTGCTCCCTGCTCCTGCCCCCAATCTCCTTGTCACTGATCTAGCGAGATGTGAGTACGTGGTGAGAATTACAGGGTTCCACATTCTGTGAGATATTCTTGACTCCAGATGGGCCCTAAGCAGATGACTAGGGAACTTTGGGCAGCTGGTGCATCTTGTTTGCATGGACCTACTTGCCTCTTCCATCTCTCCATACGGTGGAGCTGGGCAAGAAGGGTGTTTCCATATCCCTAATTGGGGTTTCACATGTTGTGGAACATGGATTTTTAGACCCCGGAGCCAGACAGCTCTGTCCCCTCTTCAACAGCTTGGCATGATCCTCTGCCATGTCCTTCCAGCACCTTCATATCTGCCCCTCCTACAGGAACCTGGGGACTTGCTGTTGCTCTCTTACTCCTCTTGGCCTTAGCTTCCTTTTCTGAAGCTGTTCTTGCCTCCCTGTATCTCCTGCAGTGCCTGTGGCCTCTTAGTCCTTAGGCTAGAGGACTCCACAGGTGCTGCGGCTATGGGTACCTGTGTTTAGCAAACTGCTGAGCTGCTGCACCCGCTCTGTGTGGTTAAGGCTATCTGCAAAAGACTTTTCTGCAAACCTAGGGGCCTGTGTGCTGGCCAGCCTAGAGGTTTGCTTTCTAAAATAAACCAATTTATTATAAAAGTTTTTACCTGTACATTAACGTTAAAAGTTTCAAACCAGGCAGAAGCAGCATTATAAAACAGCTGGTAGAATCAATCGCTTCAGAACTTTCTTGAGCATTACGTCTTTGTTAGATTTGAGTTTGGCTGCTGTGTCTCCTCATCCTCTTTGCCTTTAGTAGACTGGCCTTTTCATTTTGAAATCTGACATTAAGAAAAAAGAAAGAAAGAAGGAAGGAAGGAGGGAGGGAGGGAGGGAAAGAAGGAAGGAAGGAAAGAAAGAGAGAGAGAGAGAGAAAATTAGGGAGTTGCTTTCTCAGCATTTTGGACTCATTTTTTAAGGAAGGTGGAATGTTTGATTTATGATTCCCACTTTTTGCCTGGTGTATCCGTGGATGTTTTAGAAGGGATGGCAGGGTTTTCTGAGTCCCTCTACCTGGGGCCCTGGGCAGGAGTTGAGATGACCCTGCTTCAAATCCAGTTCCACGGGCTGAGAGGAGAGGGCGGTTGGGCCTGTTCTGTGAGCTTCCCTTTCATGTTGTGGGTTCTCTGCCCCGAGTAGCACCTGGCCTGGTTCCCTGGGAGCTAAGGCCTCTCCTCCCCAGGCACCTCTGCCTGCTAGCTCTTGTGGGAGGGTGGCCCAGTGGCAGCCAGGGAACAGGTTTAGCAAAGAAATGAAGTGACTTGGTCACTGACATGCAGGGAGGGAGGGCAGGAAGCATGGCGACAGGTGTGGAGTCATCTTTTAATTGGTAAGAGTCACTTCTACACTCTAAGCAAGGGATTCCCATAGTACTAGAGAAAATATCTATTATTTCTTCTTCTTCTTCTTCTTCTTCTTCTTCTTCTTCTTCTTCTTCTTCTTCTTCTTCTTCTTCTTCTTTTCTTCTTCTTCTTCTTCTTCTTCTTCTTCTTCTTCTTCTTCTTCTTCTTCCTCCTCCTCCTCCTCCTCCTCCTCCTCCTCCTCCTCCTCCTCCTCCGAAGGAAGATGAGACCATTTGTTTAGACTTCCTGTCATAGTTTGCTCATTTCTTTAGAATTTCCTCCACCTACTCTGTATCCTGTTTCCATTACCATGCTCGCACTGAGTTTTTGTTTTGCTGTAATCTATGGAGGACTGAGTTTCTGGATTCGTATTCATGGCGGAAAACATGCCCAGTGGTGAAATCAGGACTGTTTTTCTGTCTTTGGAACTGCAGTGTTGTATTTCCAGTTATGGAAACCCCCTTATCTCAGCAGAGTTAAAAATATTACAAGTCAAAGGGAAAAGCATGGATTCCATAAATATGTAAACAATACTTCCTAAAAATAAGCAGTTGGTAAAAAAAGAACATATTTTAATCATTCTTCCGTACTCTCCTCTTTTTAAATAGACTTAATTTTTAAGAGCAGTTTTAGATTCACAGCAAAATTGAGCAGAAAGTACAAAGCTCTCATTACTTCTCTGGCTCCCCCACTGTCAGCATCCACGCCACAGTGGTGCATTTGTGACAGCTGATGAATGTACATTGACACATCGTTACCACCCAAAGTCCATAGTTTGGGGTTCACTCTTGGGTTGTCCACTGTATGGATCTTGACAAATGAATAATGACATGTACCCACCACTGTAATATCACACAGGGGAGTTTCACTGCCCTAAAAATTCTCTGTGTTCCATTTATTTATCCTTCCCTCTCCCCAACCCCTGGCAGCCAACGATGTTTTAACTGTCTCCATGGTTTTGCCTTTTCCAGAATGTAATGTGATTGGATTCATACAATATGCAGCCTTTTGAGATTGGCTTCTTTTACTTAGTGATACTCATTTAAGGTTCTTCCATGTCTTTCTATGACTTGGTAGCTCATTTCTTTTTCTTGCTAAATAATGTTCCATTGTCTGGATGTATCACAGTTTACTTATCCAATAACTGAAACACATCTTGGTTGCTTCTAAGTTTTGGCAATTATGAGTAAAACATCTGTGTGTAGGTTTTTTGTGTGGACCAAAGTCTTCAGTTCATCTGGGTAAATACCAAGGAGTGTGATTATCTCACTCCTGTAACATATTTATTTGTGGAGAAATAAATATAGAAATAACTACAGCAGAAGCACTGTTGAATTTGTGCATGGAGCTGCGGTTGGGAGGCTCTCAGTTGGTCAACATGTCCAGGGTGCTGTCATTATCAGTGACAACAACCAGTGTTGTCACTTGGTAATTAAGCCTTACAGTTGATCCACAGGACAGGCTCTGGCATCTCTGAGGGAGTGAGGGGCACGACACAGCTCACCAGGAACAATGTGTTCCACCCGGGATGAGCCAAGATACCCAGGCCACCTGGCATCACTACAGGGTGACACACTCTGCAACCTATGGGACTTTCTGTCCTGCTCACATGCTCCGCTGTCTAAACCTTATTTCTCTAGCTTATAGAATTTCTCAGTTTACATTTCTTACCTTCAAGCCAAGATGCCACAGGTGTCAACCAGAAACTCTCCTTATTTATGAACTTCAGGCAGACGACCATTTCTGGCGTCAATGTGTGTGTTGTTGTGTTCCCAGATGTTGATGCTGTTTTAGAATCACCCCAGAAAGCCTCACTACCCGCCCAGCTGTTTTTCCTGGAACAGCTTGTGGAGGCTAAGGGAGCCCCCATGCTGGACAGCGCCCTCTGCAGGCGGTATCCATGCACACACCAGAAAGAAACACTTGCAGAATGTGATGAGTATCAGGATGTTTGTTATGGTTGTAGCCTGTGGTGTGCTGGTAAATATTTAACAGCCGGCTCAGGGGGAGTGAGGCGGACTAGCCCTGACTTCTAGCATTTGCCAGTTGCCATGACCAGATACTCCACCGTGGCCTGTTCCATGCTCTTGGCGTGACTTAATGGGATGCACAACTGGGCACTGCACTATGTGGTATTTCCACCTTACACATACAATGGATGCAAATAACCTCAAGACCATGGATAATAGTAACTGTATTGAAATGTTGAGTTTCTAGTGTTTGTTACTTTTTTGGGGGGGGGCACACTTTGAAAAAACATTCAGTTTTTAGAGTAGTTTTAGGTTCCAGCAAAATTGAACAGAAAGTACAGAGGGTTCCCACACAGACCTTTCCTAAAATGTACACACAGACATGCATATGCATGCAGCCTTCCCCACCATCGACATCCTAAACCAGAGTGGTGCATTGATTGCAATCAATGAACCTGCATTGTTTTTATCATTGTCATGCGAAGTCTCTGGTTTACACTAGGGGTCGCTCTTGGAGGTGTACACCATGATGGTATCATACAGAGGGGAGCCACTGCCTTAACAGAAATCCTCTGTGCGTCACCTGCTCATGCCTCCTGCCCCCCAGGCTCTGGTAGCCACTGATCTTTTTACTGTCTCTGTAGTTTTGCCTTTTCCAGAATATCATATAGCTGGAATCATACAATATGTAACCTCTTTAGATTGGCTTCTTCCACTTAATAATATTCATTTGAGGTTCCTCCGTGTCTTTCCACGACTTTTTATTGTGGTAAAATACGTATAACAAAATTTACCATTTTAACCACTTTTCAGTGTATAGTCCGAGGCATTTAGTACAGTCACAATGTTGTGCAATCATCATCACCATCCATTTCCAGAACTCGTGTATTATTTGAAGTGAAATTATATCCTTTAAAGAATTAAACTCTGTATATATTAAACAATAACTCCCCATTTCCTGGCCTCAGTCCCTGATAACCTCTGTTCTACTTTCTGTCTCTATTATTTTGCCTACTCTAGGTACCTTATATAAGTGGAATCATATCATTTTTGTCCTTGTGTTTGTCTTAGTTCACTAAGCATAATGTCTTCAAGGTTCATCCATGTTGAAGCCTGTATCAGAATTTCTTTCCTTTTTAAGACTGAATAGTATTCCATTGTATGGATAAACCACATTTTGTTTATGCATTCATCTGTCAGCGGATACCTGGTTGCTTTCATCTTTTGGTTATTGTGAATGGCGCAGTTATAAACATTGGGGTATAAGGATCTCTGAGCCTGTGCTTCCAGTTCTTTTGGGTGTATACCTAGGAATGAAATTGCTGGAACAAATGGTAATTGTATGTGTAATTTTTTGAGGAACTGCCGAAGTGTTTTATATAATGGCTGCTTCATTTACATTCCCACCAAAAGTGCACAAGGGTTTCAGTGCCTCCACATCCTCACCAATATTTGCTACTTTCTGCTTTTTGATAGTAGCCATCCTTATGGGTGTGAAGTATATTACCTTTATTTTTAATACAATGGATTTAATTGCAAGCTTATATAATTCACCTTTTAAATCACGCAGTTAAGGTATTTAACAACAGGTTCAAGAAATTCCTCCAAATTTTGCAATCAGCTCTCGTTAGTTGGTGCAAGCCTGCTCCAACACACCTCTGCTTGCAGCCTTGCAGCCTCCAAAAATAAAAGTGTTTAGGAACCATAGAGTTGTTAAGCCCTCCAGTATCCATTTTTTATCAACAAGCAAAGAAGTAAATGCTGGCAATATGATTCAAACATGTATTCCAGCACTATGGAAAAAAAAAATATGCTTTATTATTATTTTTAAAATTCTGTTTCATTTAGGGTTTAGGAGGTACACACTGAATTGGATGAACATTTCCCAGAGAAGAGCAAATACTCTCAAGGTCTCTGGGATGTTAGGGGAAAAGATTGTGTGTGTGTGTGTTTATCCCAGAGTTCTTGGAGGTGCGTGGGGACTGGCAGAGCCTTTTACATGTAGTGCTGGCCTCTGATAATTGCCAAGTGCTCTGTGTTTCTGGTGGCTTTCTATAGTTTCCCCTCTGCTTTTTGGCTTTCTCCTCTGGGATTTGGTGATCGGAGGCATCTTTCTGCCCTGCACTCCAGAGAAGACATTGTTTCTGGAGAGATTCAGTGCTGCCTTTGGTATGGATGCCTCTTATGGAATTTGACTCTGAGGATAAGTCCTGGCCCACAATGAAGCCCACTCTCTTGTCGGGTGGCCTAAGTAACAGATGTTTTTTGGCACTTAGATGATTTCAGATCCTAGGCGCCAGAGAGGGGGGTGGGAAAGCCTTCCAGGCAGTCCTAGAAAAAGCCTATGTGATTGGTCCAAAAGCATGTGCCTGGCCTCATTTTGGTTGCCTGCTGGTCACCATGGGAGTAGAAGAAAGGATAGCATTGTATGCGTGTGAGTGGGTGCCACCACTTTGCAATTCTGATCCCATTTGCATCCAACACCCTAGGGAGCCTGTTCTTGCCACCAGTGCTTTTTGTGGCTAGAGCGTGCAGTCAAAGGCTGACATCAGAGCTTCCATCACATTTTTGTTTGGCATGTTTATTTTTGTTAAGCACTTTATTGTTTTTTATGAGCTCAGAATTACAGAAACCCAAGGAATCTGCCCCTTGACTTCATTTCTTGCTGGAGCAAACAAAAGACTATTGACTCGACACTAAGTTGGGGAGAAATCACAGTGTGACCCTTTCTACCCCTGCGACCCCCTTGGAATTTCAGCTAATATGGGTTGCAGTCACTAGAGAGTTGGCTGTCCCCAAGCTCTGGGCTAAGTCTTTGTTCCTCAGAGTCTTGTATACTGAGCCACCTTCCAAAGCAAAAAGCCTTATTATTTTAATCTTTGCAGATGTCAAAGGGACTCAAGGTATATAATTAATATTTAGAATCATATCGAGTAACAGGGGAGTCCAGCTACATCATGCCCCGCCCTGGCCAGCGTTCCTGCCCTCTGCCTGCCCCGCAGGTGTTCATACACTTCCTCTTTCCATTTGGGTGGCCAGCGGCCTGTCCGATTCTGGATGGAAGGAGCACCTTTGCCAGTTGATTTCCATTTACCTTCTTCCAAAGATCCAAAGCCGGGTCTCTACTCTACCCTGTGGATGGCTGGCTGTTCCTTGTGGGACTAAGAGCTGTGAAGAGCCGGTGAAGTCTTAGGGGGAGTGTGAGTGTGGGGTGTGGAGGCTGGGGAGGAAAGTCAACCTGTGAAAATATCCAGGCTTGTGCAGAGATCATTTATTCACGAAGAGTTAATGAATGATTAACTAGAATAAATGATACTTATTCCATCAGCCTCTTTTATTTTTCCCATGTGAAAACAAAGCCCTTCTTGGTTTGATTACTTCTAAAAGGAACTCAGAGGGTTCTGAGGATTTTAGGAACTTTGGTTATTTAGCTTAACTGTACCCCTAGCATACACACAGAGACATGGACCAGGAGCCCCCTACAGCTGAAGGCTGGCCCTCCGCCTCTGCTAGGAGACATCTAACCGCAAATCCTTGGTAACTCACATTCCTTCAGGCATCCATTTCCATTTTTGGAGGAACGAAGTTTGTGCATTGGGAAGTAACTTGAGTTTAACTGAAATTCCAAACAAAATGAGGTTCCTCTCATTTTTAAAGGTTTTGCTTGACAGCCATGAGGCAGTGCATACCAACCAGTTCAGAAATCAGGATCATACACAAATACCATTATAGGAGATTGACTGTAACACTTTGAGGATGGGGGTCTTCTTACTGTGCACATGGTCATCAGTTGCACACACTACATGGTTCTCAGAACTGACTGTTTGATACACTTTAATGCAGCTTGACCCAGTTTGTAAGGCTTTCCCCTGACTTTTGTAATTCTTAATATTTATAACTAGTATCTTTGTTAGTGTTGTTTTTTTCCTGATATAAATGTGTTTAGTCCTTTTATATGCACTCCTGGGAAAATAAAGACCTAATTCTGGCCTTTCAACCGTCTCTTCTCTGGGTTTTCCTTGCTCTTTACCCCCAGTATTTGTGAAGTATTTGTGCCACAAATGTACCAGTCCCTACTGCACAGAACCAAGGCACACAGCACAGCCATCAGGACACAGAACTGGATCTCTACCCTGTCGATGGCCGGCTCTTCCTCCTGGGGCCAAGAGCTGTAAGGAGCCTGTACCCCCACATTGGGAAGTCTTGGGGCAGTGTGAGTGTTGGGAGGGGGAGATTGTGGGGGAAAATCAACCTGTGAAAGGATCTGGGCTTGTGCAGAGTTTGTTTATTCACATATTCTCAAAGAGTAAGTGAGCGTCCGCTACGGTCAGTCGCTGAGTCTTCCAGGCACTGGGGATAGAGGAGTGGACAAAGGCCCTGCTGTGTCACCCTTGTCATCTAGGATTGGCCGTGCTTGGGCTGTGCTGGGGAGTCATCACACACTTCCTTCCCCATCCCTCCTTCTTGGGAATAGGCCTTCAGCTGCCCAGACCCTGGCATGCCTTCGTTATTCGAGTTCAAAGACTGAGCTCCCACTGGCTGTTCATGTTAGGAGGTGTCTGCACAGAGAACGCAGGCTCGGGGTCTGGAAGGCTGAACGTGTACACTTATATGTTGGTGAGGCACTCCCCCTGCGTGGGCCCTGGCATTTGCCCCCAGTGTCTGAGGCTAAGCTGGGGTGGCAGAGGCTCTGTCAGAAGCTGAAAGAAGAGGGTCTGTGGGCAGGACTGGTTTGCCCTGTAGATGAGAGGGAAGCCAGACCACTTGACTTAGGGGCGCAGAGTCAGTGTGCCTCTGGGTGGAAAGAAAACGGTTATCCAGGGATACTTAGGGAAGGACATAAATCACCTGGAGTTTTGGGGAGATATGGATATGATCTCAGTTTAAAATATTTTATCCCATTTTCGCCTGTATCACCCAGTGTGTCCTGATTTTTCATTCTGAAAATAGTTCCCAGTGGAAGCAGTCAGACATGGTGCATACCTGTAGTCCCAGCTGCTCTGGACACCAAGGCAGGAGCATCACTTGAGCCCAGGAGTTTGCGTCCAGCCTGGCCAACATACTGAGACCCCATCTTTTAGAACAAACAAACAAACAAAAATTACCCAATTGAAGCTGGACACAGATGAGACATTTGCTAGCACAGGAATAACTGCAGGCAGAGGGTGGGACCTAAGGAAAGGTGACTTCTCCAGGTTATTTGTGCAGGCCAGTGAACAAAACATACTGGATCCAAGGTCAAATTCCTAGTGATTGTTCTATAGGGCTCTTTCTGTCCTGCTCTGTTTGGTGGGGGTGGGGCATGATTTCAGAGTTCTTGTTATAATTAGTCACATGGATTACATTGGCGTTTTTCTTCATTGATTCTGCTGATCCATGCCCTTGAGCTCTCCGGTAGGCCTGTTGGGGAGGAGGGGAGCTACTGTGTTGGCATTGACTGGCAGATTATGGCCTGGCATTATTTTCCCGGATTACCTCATTTAATCCTTGTAACAGCCCTGCAAGGGAAGTCTCATTCTGCTTTTACAGATGAGGAAACTGAGGCTCAAAAAGGCCAAGTCATCTTCCCAAGGCCGCACAGCTAATCATTGTTCAGGGCTGAGTCTGTGCCTGATTCTGCTGAGACCATCAAGCCCTCGTCCACTCCTACTCAGCTCATCTGTCAGAGTCCACTGGGGGGCCTCACCGGCATTCCCTGTTGTCTGTTTGGCTGGGGAGGGGAGTGTCTGGCAGCCTCAGTGGGAAAGGTGAGGGAGCAATCTGGCCAAGATGGTCAGCACGTTATATTGAGAGTGTCAAAGCATCAGGCTTGTTTAGAGCCAGCAGTTGGGATTATTCCTAAGTTTTAGTTCCCTCATGGTCCTGGGTGGATGTTGGCATGGGATATGTCTAGGTTTGGATTTCAGATTTATTCTTGAATTTTTATTTCAGGATCTAACTTGGCAAGATGAGCACTCTGCCCCTTTCTCCTGGGAAACAAGGGTAAGTTGGATTAAATTTAGATCTATTTGTTCTTTTAAAAAGAATTGAATAGTTGTGTATTTTTCTTTCAGCATTTGATGGACTCAGAAGACAGCCCCCTGACTGCCAGGCTGCAGGGGATGTGCCCATTGTTGGTAGAAAAGGAGGGGATGGGAGGAGCATGGTGAGGAACTAGGAAACTATTGTGTGTGGTGTGGTGATAGAGTTCAAAGTAGTAGTGCTTTCAGCCAGGGTCCAATGAGGCCCCATGATGCCCATTGATTAAGGGGGCCAGCCCTCTTGGGGGCCCTTTCTCTGCTCATACCTCTAGTCCCCAGCACTTAGCACCTTGGTGAGAGATGCCCATAAGACAAAGTTTTGAGCAAATGGCAGGCGACGAGCAGGTTGATAGACATAGACATGCATTTAGCTAATTCATCCCAACTTGGATCACTATTCTGTCTCCCAGCCATTCTTCTTCTTCATCATTATCATCATCATTGCCAGAGCTGCTTAAGAGCATCAAGCTTCACTGATGTTAATTCATTTTTCCCTCTTCTAAGTTGCCCCAGTAGAAGTACATTCATAGGCAAAATGACTAAAAGGCAGGTGTCTTTAACCCAAGGAACAGAAATAAAAGACCAAGATTTTCTGAATTCTAGAACAATTTGGTGGTGTGTGTTGGAGGGTTCTTTACGTCATGAGAGTGTGTTACAGACAGAGACAGCGGTGAGCCTGGAATAGGGCTTGGACTCCTGGGCAGATCAGGGTTTTTAAATACTGAAACTTCAAGGCACTGGTTTTGTGGTTTTTCACTTGTCCACATCGTTGCTGATCAGAGGAGGCCTATAAGCAGGGTGGGCCCGAGTGAAGGACCCTGAGAGGCCCTTATGTAAGCGACTGTGTCTTAAAATGAGATGTTGCCCAAGGGTTCAGATGGACAAGGACCTCTGGCACTGTTCTTGGTACACAGACAGTATTTAGTAAGCTATTGCCAGTTGCCCTGGGTGAAGCGAGCTGGCCTCAGGGCATGGGTGCGTGGGACAGTTGAGATGATTGTTAGAGTTAAGAGGTGATTTTGGGAAAGACATGGCATTAATTTAGTCTCCCTAGGAATCTGGGTACTGGTTGCAGGGGTGACCAACATTGTCTTGGGAGAGAGCACAAGATGTTAAGGAGCCACCTGCGACTGGAATAGCTCCTAAATCCAACACTGGATCCTGTGTCTACTGACATTGCAAAGGAAGTCATAGGTGGGTAAAAAGTGCATCATTACATGGATTCTTAGCCGGGGCCCTCAATATTCCTTTTCTATGGGCTCCCAAAATGAGTAATTGTGAGAAACACTAATCCTATAGATGATATCTAGTGGTAATAGCCAGACAGATTCTCTGTGTGTTAGAAATGAGCAACCTTGGGTGTGGTGGCCCAGAAAGCAGTGCAGATTTTCCTGGACTGGGTCTGTAGTTGATGATATCACAGTAATAAAGGCAGAGGAAAGTAAAAAATAGTTAAAGTGTCCTAAGACCTAAGCTCATCATGTTCCCCATAAGAATATCTATTCTCTTAAGAATTTACCTTGTTAAATGTTCCCGAATCAGCTATTTGTGGGACAGGACAGTTCATCTTTTATTAACTTGGCATAAAAGACATTCTGGGACAAGGTAGTGCAGCTCCTGAAGTGGCCACTGATACAGACACAGCTGCTGGGGCCAGAGTGGGAAACAGGTGCCTGGAGAAGTTCTCGAGAACAGAAAGAGCAAGTACAGTCCACTTGGATCACACTTGTGCTGAGAGACTCATTGTCCACAGATACCAGCATATCTGGTCCCTTAGGAACCAGTGTAAATTGAGGAAGCTTGCTAAATCTGGTTAACATGTGTCACCTATCATAACTTGCATCCTTTTAGTAAAGTCTAGTCTTCATTGCTCAGAGTTTGCAGTTTCATTTCATGTTCCTGTTAGATGAGAGTTCCAGTTTGTTTCACAAACTGTTGGGCTTACTCTATGTCCTCACCTTCCTGTTTGATCTCTTGAGGTCAGACTTACTATAGTTTGCTATTAGAAATGTCTAGGGGCAAAACAGAGGGTATCTCGGAGAGCAAGAGAGCTGTCCCTTCCTCCTACTTCACTAGACAGTGCCGAGTTTTAGAAAGCCCATCACTCATTCCTCTTTAGTCTTAACCCTGGAGTGCCCTGCCACCCTGCTTGAAGAGATTTGCCAAACTCTTCTTAAGACTTCAGGGCTTATAAGAGCCTCATTGGAGAGCCACAAACAGGAGGTGGCTTTAGTGAAGGTAGGACCCCTCAATCTCCAGTTGCAGGAATGGAGGGAGACTTGGACCCCATTTCTTGTTACCTCTCAATTGATGCCTTCCTAACTCTATCAGTTCTCTATAGATGCATAACAAACTTAATGGCTTGAAGCAGCATTTTATGTGCTCATGATTGTGTGGGTCAGTGGTTGGAGCAGGGCTCAGCTGGACTGTTCTTCTGTCGGCCTTGCCTGGGATCACTCATGTGTCATCTGATCTCCTGATGGGAACTCGATGCTCTGAGAACCTTGCTTATGTGTCTGGTTGGTGCTGGGTGTTAGCTGGACCACATGTCTCCAGCAGGCAGCCTGGACTTCTTCACACAGAAGTGGAGAGATTGGTGTGCAGGAATGGAAGTGTACGAGGACTCTTTTTGAAGCTTAGGCTGGGTAATTGCATAGTATCACTTCTCCTCTGTTCTGCTGGTCAAATCAAGGCACAAGCCAGGCCAGATTCAATGTGTGAAGGAAGAGAATGCACCTCTTGATAGAAGAGCTGCGGTAAGTTTGCACCCATTTTAAATCTAAGATTCCATGCCCTAGTAGCTATGTCATTCATTCCATGCTTAACCTTGGTTATTTCTTTCCATTTTTAATTAATCACTCATCGATTTTTTTACGTTTTATTTTTAATTGTGGCAAAATACACACAACATAAAATTTCCCATCTTAATCATGTTTAAGTGTATAGTCTGGTGGCATTAAGTACATTCACATTTCTGTGCAAACATCATCATCCATCTTGAGAACTCTTTTCTAAAATTATTATTTTTAATTGACAAATGAAAAATTATATATATTTATGATGTATAACAAGATGTTTTGATATGTGTACACATCGTGGAATGATTAAGTCAACTTAATCCACACCTCCAGAACTCATCTCACAAAACTGAAACTCTGTTCCCACTAGAGAATGACTTCCCCCTACTCCCGCTAGCCCGCGGCAGCCACCATCTATTTTCTGTCTCTGAAATCATTCATTGATTTTTTTTTCCAGTAGACATTTATTGTGTACCCTGTTTATGTCAGACATTATGCCGTAGGCCCATAGTTGAGCATATGCCACTTCTGTGCTCGAAAAACAGCTCAATGAGTGGACAGCTATGTTTGGTGGCAAATCTCACTTAGGACAAAAGCTATAGCCACCAAGTCACTCCAGTCATTTTCCCCATTCATTTAACCCATATTTGTACACATGTTGGGTAGATGTAACCTCATGCCCTCCTTCGGCTGTTCAGTTCAATAGGCATTTAACGGATGCCAGCAGAGTGCCCAGCTCTGACTTCTCCATCCTCTGACAAACCTACCTACACAAGGGTAAGCCTGACCCAAGGTCATGGCCATGGGCAGAATTAAGAATCACAGGGATTTTTGGTTTCTCACCCAACTTTTGCACCTCCGTATGGGTTCCTTTCTCTTGGCCAGCCCATGACCGTTCCACTTCCACAGAATGAACTGCAGTTGTGCTTGGGACCGGTGGTCGCTGCCTCCATGCAACGCAGCTTTGATCAGGAGAGCTCACTGTGGCCTCACTGTAGCAGCTGTGCGCCTGCCTCATTTTCCAGCCTGTCCCCCATGCCTCAGTTGCCTCCTCTGAGGCTGATGCTGGCTGTGGTGCCTCTGTTGCCCAGACTTCTTCCATCATGGAAGGGAGGGCTGCCGGTCCCAGAAGTGGTGGGGGTGGTCGTGATTGTCATCTTTTCCACTCATCTATCAGCTTGGCAGGTGTGCAGGTGGAGAGGGGGCCAGTGGGGACCTAATGTTGCATTCCTATCTCATGCTACTGCTGTTTTGAGAGGAAAAAACTCAGCACTTAGAAGGCTTCAGATGGGATGAGGAGGCAGGGAGTGGAGAGAGGATTCTTTACATTCCCCAGGCGGCCTGGGCTGGAGAATTCAGAGAAGAAAATGCCTTTGGGGCAGGTCAGGCCCTGCCTCAAAGTTGGCTGGGCTCTTGGGAGCCCATCCCCAGCCTTGGTTGGCTGGGCTCTTGGCTGGCTGGGCTCTTGGTTGGCTGGGCTCTTGGTTGGCTGGGTGTTTTGACCCTGTCCCCAGCCTTGCCCCTCCTCCAAGCTGTCTGTCTGCTTCTCCTTTCTGGCTACCCCATTCCTTCACCTGATGTCCAGCTGCCTATTAGGACAGTAAGTAGGTTGGGCTGGGGATTGGTTTCTTGATTTGATGGATATCAAAAGATCTCAGGGGGCCAGTATAGATCATTCCCAGAGTAGGGAAGCCTTCCAGAGCCCTCCTCGGGAAGACACGTAAACATTTATGAGCACAGGCCCTTCTTCTGTGCTGTGCCCATGATAGGGATGTGTATGCACTTTGAATTCTTTCACCCTTGGGAGGCTGGTGTCCCTGTTCACGCTGTGGGTCAGGACACCGCGATGCAGGGGGTCAGGTGCCTGGCAGGTCGAGTGGACGAAGAGCAATTGGAGCTCAGGTCTATCTGTGGTTTGCAGGGCTTTGCTGCCCATGGTGGGACAGAAGGGCTGTTCCAGCAGGATGTTCCTGGACATAGAGGATTCACTGACTCTGCTTGGTGGTTCCTCCTCACTTCCAGTCACAAGGTTTCTGAGAGACAGGACACCCTGGGGTGGCACCCACCCACCCGCAGCTTGGTCTCTGCGCTCCTCACCGAGAACCCCATCTCTGCCCAGCAGTCCCCTCCCTTCCTCCTGCCCTTCCTCTGGGCTGTGCCTCACCTCTTCCTGAGACAACAGTGGACCCCTGTGGGCCTCTGCTCTCGACCGTTCCCTGCTCTCCATGTGTGTGGGGTGATGTGTCACTTGCTCAGCCCTGCCCTCACCCTGCACTGCCAACCCACAGGCTCTGTTCTCGCCCACCTCAGGGACCATGTTCCCTTGAACCTCAGTGTTTTGCTTAGTCCCCTGACCCCATCCACCTGAGAAGGCCCACCTGCCCTCCAGACTCAGCACAAAGCCTCTTTTCACACTTGTCCCAATCAGGAATCTCACCACGTGCCGGGTGTGTGCTGAGCACCCTCCCTGCATTGCAGCATGTAATCCTCACAGCAATCCACTTTACAGATGAGGAAAGCAAGGCATAAAGTGAGGATGTGAACCAGGCAGTCGTAAGCCCAGGGCTGGGCTCTTAACCCCGTGCAGCTTCCAGAGTTGCCCTCTTCCTTGTTGCCGTTAGGAAGCGCTGTGATAGAGGAAACACAGCGATCGTGCTGATGAATTCCTTGTTGGTGCATCTTCGTCCCTGTGAGATGATGAGCCCAGAATGGCAGACACAGTTATTTGTCCCTTAACCTTGACATCCCTGGGGCCTGGTGCACCTCTGCACCCATGCCCTGTTGGGCCTCCGCTGAGTTCTCCCTGGCTGGTGTTTGTTGCCTTAGAGGCTGACGGGGCGGGTGTTTGTTCGCTTACGTTCATTGCCCCGTCTCTTTGGGCCCCTGGGTTTGTCCCTGCCAGCTGCCACTTCTACTGAATTTGTGATTCTAAAGGTTTTGAGTGTCCTCCCGCTCATCTTCCTCCTCTTCCCTGTTTGGAGGGGAGGTGGCAAGAATAGGTGTTAAGTGGCTGGTGAATGTATTAGGATTTGCTCCATTAAATGGTGATCTTTTCTGACAAGGCTTCTGTAGCCTTTGTCTCAACAATTTAGATCTGTCCAAGGCTGCCAAGCCAAACAGTTAGTTTTGGCAGCCTGCCCTCGTCTTTTACTGAAATATTACACATTCCTCTTCAGTGAGTGGGATGTTAAAAATAGACACTGGGCTCAGTTGTGGTCCTTCTGTTTTTAGAACAGACATGGCCAACTGAGACCCAGTTCCCCGCATGGGGCGACTGACGCCCAGCCCTGATCTGGCTGGAGGGAGTCCGCCCAGCAGAGCCTCCGTGGGCACTTGGGACATTGAGGCTGGGCTGTCAGTGTTGCTGTTAGGAGGGACGGTTTCCTTGTGGACTCTCCTATCTCCCCTGTCCCAAAGACTATAGAAGACCACTAAGTTGAATCCCCAAACCCTGGCTTTCTTTCTGTGGCCAGCGCCCATGAGCTGGCGTTCCGTGGCCCATAGGTTCCTCCCCTTCATGAGCCTCATCCTCCCGCCAGCCCTGGCTCCCTGTTGCTCAGTGCCGTGGGAGAGGCTGACATGACCTCCTTTCTCAAGAGCCCAGCTCTTTTTCCGCACCTGTAGAAAATGGATTTTTGTTCTAGGAAAGTCTAGGACATGCCCTGGACTGGAAGAGACGGGGAATGGCCAACAGTGTGGAGTCACCGAAGCAAAAAGCAGTAAAACTTACTTTGAAATGACAAAAGGGGCTCTGCCTTCCTGTGGCCTGCATGTCGGTGTGTCTTTGAAAATGAGCTTGGAGCCACTTTTCGCTCTGTCCTGGTGCTGCGTGCACAGACACCAGTACAGGTCCCGCGTGGGTAGAATGAGGTCCCTGGGTGGGATGGGCTGCAGTTCCTGAGAGATGGGCTTGATCTCCCCTGGGCCCCCACCTGGCCCTGCTAGAGTCTGTTTTTATTATAGTTCCTGGAGTTTTTAGAGCTGAGCAGAGTCGGATCTAGACAGGAAAAAAGATTCCTCCCCTACCCCAAGAGGTTTGTGTCTAGAAATTCTAGATGACACACCTGTTTCCTTTGGGGAAAGCAGTGGGGAAGAGGCCTAGCACCCAGCAGGGTGATGGATGAGGGCAGGTTTTTTTTTTTTATATATAGTAGTTTGAAATATTGATGGGGTACATGTGAAATCAGAGACTGTATGTTTACGTTGGGGTATTTGGGGCGTCCATCACTTCGAGTATTTATCATTTCTATGTGTTGGGAGCATTTTACGTCCTCTCTTATAGCTATTTTAAAATACACAGCACACTTCACTATAGTCACCCCTCTCTGCTATTGAACACTAGAGCAAACGCTTACTCCTTCTATCTCGTTAACCAACCTCTCTTCATCCCCTTCCTACCCACACACCCTTCCCAGCCTGCAGTATCTATTTCTTCTATTCCCCGCCTTCATGAGATCATCAGGGCTGTTTTGTTAAAGGAGATTGTAGTTATATGTTATTTGCAAAATTATGAACAGCATACACATACATAGGGAAAAAGACTTAGAAGCAAATGCATTGGAACTTTTTTCTTCTTTAAGTTCTTGTCTTCCCCATAGTCACCTCCAGACCCCCTAAACTAGGTAGCTGCTTCTGCCAGCAAAGCCCTCTCCTCTAGCCAGATGACACCCTCCTCTGAAGAGCTGTTGCCAGGTTTCCAGGTCTCCTGTTACCCAAGCAGGGATGGGAGCAACCTCTGTCATTCTGTTTGAGGAGGTCACACCCAGCTAAGTGCTGCCTGGTTCCCTTCCCGCAGCACCCCTGAAGCAGCCCAGGAACCACTGTGATGGGCGTCTCCCCCCAGCATCCCTGGCTCTGCCCACTGCTGCCCTCCACATACACAGGAAGTTCTGTCTTACCTTCTAGAGGCTTCTGAGCAAAGACACTCATGGGAGAAATTGCTGATCCTAAAAAAGCCTGGGGTTTGATGAAGTGCTCAGTTTTAAGTGCTGTCCTTACACTACAATTTCCAGATCAAAGTCAACTCTGTCCCCTGAGCTGGGCCACACTTCCAAGCCATTTTTAGTGATTCGCCTATTTCAAGAAACCATCATCTCTATCCCACAGTTTTTCTGTATTCTGTTGTGGAATTTGGAAATACGCAGAGTATTCAGAATGCATCACTCGGAAACAGTCCTTTGAAATCAAATTAGATCACACACATACATAAAGAAATCCTACTGTGTCCACTGCTCCTGGTGGCTTCCACGGGTGTCGTACCTGGTGTTATTTTGTAATGCAGGATGCCCAGCCATGGATTCAGGCTTGGAATCTCGCGATCCAGATTGAAATCCCAGCTGCCGATCTCGTAGTGGGCTGGTGACCTAGGACAATTTAATTATCACTCCAATTCTCCATTTTCTCATTTGTAGAATGAAAATAATAATAATTTAGAAACAACATTCCTGACACATCAGGCACACTGAATAATCTACATTGTCTTTAACCAGAGCTCCTGGAAGAACCAATGCTTTGATGGCTGTCGCCCAGGTTGGAGTGCAGTGGCACGGTCTTGGCTCACTGCAGCCTCTGCCTTCTGAGTTCAAGCGATTCTCCTGCCTCAGCCTCCTGAGTGGCTGGGATTACAGGCATGCATCACCATGCCCGCCTAATTTTTGTATTTTTAGTAGAGACAGGGTTTCACCATGTTGGTGAGACTGGTCTCAAACTTCTGAGCTCGTGATCTGCCCGCCTTGGCCTCCCAAAGTGGTGGGATTACAGGCGTGATCCCGCACGTGATACACCGCGCCCGGCCCTTGGGTTTTATTTCCTATAACATTGAGCTTCAGGGCAGCCTAGGCTTGCGTTTTAAAGTTGAATTCTTCATGGACTCATGATCTCATCTCCCAAGCCTGGAGGGAAGACGTCTGGCCATCAGAAGCTGGGCTTTTAGAAGTCTCAGACTCAGAGAGCGTGTGCAGCTCTCTATGTTCAGGGCCTGCAGTTCACACAGGAAAAGCAGTATTTCCATCCTTGCCCTGACAAATACACCCCTGCCTGTTGGTGAGAATCCTGGGAGAGTGCTGCTGTCTGCAGAGACTTAAAGAACTGAACAGACCGTTGATTATGTGAAAGACTGTGCATGAAAGGCATGAAGAACCGTGTTGTGTATCTTAAGGTAGCACAGGCAGCTTCAAATTATTGTACTCAGTGACTGAAAATGCTACTGTGATGTATGTACATCTGGTGGCATTAGAAATTGGGGCAGCCGCTAGAAAGCAGATTTGATAGTATGCATCCAAAACCATAAAAAGGAAAAGTTTAAATTGTTTGTATTTTGATATTTCACTTCTAGAAATCTGTCTAAAAAATTAACCCAAAATGAGGAAGAGATTGTATGCATGAAGATGTTTATGGCAACCTTAATTATAACAATAAGGCCTAGAAATAGCAAATTGTCTGATAATAAGAAAATGGTTAAGTAGGTGGTGTGACAGCTACTGAAATATTTTTATTAAATATTAAATGATTAAATATAATCATTAAAAATAATGGTTATAATGACCATACAACAACATGGATGATGCTTTTGATTAAGTGGAAAAGCAATACCCCAAATCACATGCCCAACAGAACTACAGCCTCATAAAACACATATATAAAAATGGTTACATAGAAATAACAAAAAGCGGTAGTGATTATGGGAGGAGGGAAGGATTATGACTGATTCTTTTTCTTTTTTCTATTTCCCAAACTTTTTGTCATGTAATTTTATTACTTTTATTTATTTATTTTTAGTATATATTTTCTTTTTTCTTTCTTTTTTTTCTTTTTTTTAATTTGAGATGGAGTTTCACTCTTGTTGCCCAGGCTGGAGTGCAATGCCGCGATCTTGGCTCACCACAACCTCTGCCTCCCGGGTTCAAGTGATTCTCCTGCCTCAGCCTTCCTGAGTAGCTGAGATTACAGACATGCACCACCACGCCTGGCTAATTTTGTATTTTTAGTAGAGATGGGGTTTCTCCATGTTGGTCAGGCTGGTCTCGAACTCCTTACCTCAGATGATCCACCTGCCTCGGCCTCCCTAAGTGCTGGGATTACAGGCGTGAGCCATACCATGCCCAGCCTGTTTTTTAATATATTTTTTGAGACAGGATCTTGCTCTGTTGCCCAGGCTGGAATGCAGTGGTGCAATTGTGGCTCACTGCAGCCTTGACCTCCCAGGCTCAAGCAATCCTCCCACCTCAGCCGACTGAGTAGCTGGGGACCACAGGCATGTGTCACCATGCCTGCCAATTTTTAAAAAAAATTTTTAGTAGAGAAGGGGTCTCACTTGTTGCCCAGGCTGGTCTTGAACTGGGCGCAAGCGATTTTCTGTCCTTAGCCTCCCAAAGTGCTAGGATTACAGGCATGAGCCACCACATCTGGCATATTAATTTATTTTAGAAAGAGGCAGGGAAGTATGAGGGAGTAGAAATGGTGAGGGAAGAGAGAAGTCTTCAGAATTGATTCTAAAATCAATTGAGATTACAAATCATAATTGAGATTACAAATTGCTTGTTCTGCAGAGCTTGGAAGACAACATTCTACTCCAAAGAGGTGGTTTAGGTTGCCATGTAATGATTTTGGTGGTCAAAACAGCTCAGCAGTATCATTTTTAGAGATCACTGTGGTTAGCAACATCCAGATCAAGGAAAGCATTTTGTGGGTGCTCAGATGTGGGGCATGGGCTGTGACGGGTGCTGGGCCCTGCCCTCTGGGTGTTTGTGATCTGAGGCTGGGTTCTGACCCTGGCCGCGAGTGCCCTTGTGTTGCAGTGTGTACCTTTCCTCATTATTCTCCCAGTGAGGGTCATCACCTGCCAGGAAGGTGCTAGAACCACGCTGGAGGAGACAGGCAGGTGCCCTGTTTACCCAGCAGAGAGCCCTTACTCATCGGTAATACTGAGATGCCTTGAGCTGCATGTAGCATAGTGCATGAGGGGTTGTATTAGTATTAGTGTGTTCTTGTGTTGCTTTGAAGAAATGCCTGAGACTGGGTAGTTGATAAAGAGAAGAGGTTTAATTGGCTCACAGTTCTGCAAGCTGCACAGGAAACATGGCCTCGGCATCTGCTTGGCTTCTGGGGAGACCTCAGGGGGCTGTGGCTCATGGTGGAAGGCAGAGGAGAGCAGGTATCTCAAATGGCAGAGCAGAAGCAAGGGGGAGAGAGGCAGGGGGAGGTGCCACACCCTTTTAAATGACCAGATCTCATGGGAACTCACTATCATGAAGATAGCATCCACCCCATGATCCAGACACCTCCCACCAGGCCCCACCACCAGCACTGGGGATTACAGTTCAATATGAGATTTGGGAGGGGACCACCACCCACACTCTCTCATCTGGCCTTGGCATTTAAGCTTCTGATGCATTTCGGCTGTGCAATGGAAGTCCTGACCATACCCACCACTCAAGACAGACAGTTCCAGCACATGGGCAACAACTCGTGTGTGGCTGGCATGCGTCTGCATGCTGAGGAGGGGGTACGTGAGCTGGCACACCTATAATGGTCGATTCTCAGTATCACTTTCTTTTTTCTCTCCTTTCTCACGTCCCACCCTAGAGTCAGATGGAGTTCAGTATCTCCGCCCTATCCATCCAGGAGCCGAGCAACGGCACCACCGCCAGCGAACCCAGACCACTGTCAAAAGCTTCCCAGGGCTCCCAGGCCCTCAAGTCCTCCCAAGGCAGCAGGTCCTCCAGCCTGGACGCCCTGGGCCCCGCCAGGAAGGAGGAGGAAGCATCCTTCTGGAAGATCAATGCTGAGAGGTCCCGAGGGGAGGGGCCTGAGGCCGAGTTCCAGTCGCTGACCCCTAGCCAGATCAAGTCCATGGAGAAGGGGGAGAAGGTCTTGCCTCCCTGCTACCGGCAGGAACCTGCCTCGAAGGACAGGGAGGCCAAGATGGAAAGGCCTAGCACCCTCCGTCAGGAGCAGCGTCCTCTTCCCAACGTGAGCACCGAACGTGAGAGACCCCAGCCCGTCCAGGCCTTCAGCAGCACGCTGCATGAAGCCGCCCCCTCCCAGCTCGAGGGGAAGCTGCCGTCTCCTGACATCAGGCAGGACGACGGGGAAGACACCCTGTTCTTGGAACCCAAGTTTGCACAGGTGGGTGGCCTGCACCAACGTGTTCTCAGGCAGGGTTGCACCTTCTTCCATGGGGACTGAGAGGGTCCCCTACAAAGCAGGCAGGCCACAGGTGCCCATGCTCTTTTTCCTCTCCCCCCGCCTTCCTCCTTCCCCTGCCTCTTCCTCAGAGGATGCCTAGGCTCAGTGTGCTGAACCACCAACACATATGCAACAAAACAAGTTTTGCGAGTCGATCTGGGTGCTGATTTGTGTGCCAGTTAGTGGATTCCGTGGCCCACTGCGCTTTCCTGGGTGTGGGGGCTGCTATCAGAAGAGGCCCCCGGAAGGTGCTACGCCCAGGGCTGTCACAGCTCAAGGCTGTGTTAGGCCTTCTTTTTGGGAGCTATCCATAGAGGCAATGGTCTGTTCTTTAGGATTGGCCTGGATTTGGACCAGGGTAGCAGCCTGCTGGCAAGCTGCCTGCTGGCAAGGTGGGCAGGCACACTTGGGAGGCCACACTGGGTCTTGCCCCTCTGTGGGCCTTGCTGGACTCCTGGCTGCCTTGCTGAGGAGTGAGCCCAGGATGCAGTTTCCTTCATGTTAGCCGCACCCGGCCTCCTATGGCTCTTGAGACTCCTTGGTTCTTGTGGTCACTGTTCTTTTTTTTTTTTTTTTTAATTTTTTTTATTTCCATAGGTTTTTGGGGAACAAGTGGTATTTGGTTACATAAGTTTTTTAGTAGTGATTTGTGAGATTTTGGTGCACCCATCACCCGAGCAGTGTACACTGAACCCAGTTTGTAGTCTTTTATCCCACACCCTTCTCCCACCTTTTCCCCCGAGTCCCCAAAGTCCTTTGTGTCATTCCTATGCCTTTGCATCCTCACAGCTTAGCTTCCACTTATGAGTGAGAGCGTATGATGTTTGGTTTTCCATTCCTAAGTTACTTCACTTATTATTAGAATAATAGTCTCCAATCCCATCCAGGTTGCTGCAAATGCCATTAATTCATTCCTTTTTATGGCTGAGTAGTATTCCATCATATATATACACACCACAGTGTCTTTATCCACTCACTGATTGGTGGGCATTTGGGCTGGTTCCACATACTGAATTTTAAAAGTTTTTTTATTATGATAAAATATTATTAATATAAAATATTATTATTATAAAATTTACCATTTTAACCATTTTACAGTATACATTTGGTGGCATTTGAGTACATTCTCAATGCTGTGTAACCATCACTACCATCCATCTGCAGAACCCCTTTCAACCTGCAGAACTAAAGCTCTGGACCCATTCAACACTAACATCCCATTCCTCCCTCCCCCGCAAGCTCCTGGCAAGCACCATTCCACTTTCTGTTTCTGTGAATTTGACTCCTCTAGGTACCTCATATAAGTAGCACCATATAGTATTTACCCTTTTGTGACTGACATTTTACTTAGTGTGGTGTCTTCAAGGTTCATTCATTTTGTAGCATATGTAGAATTTCCTTCTAAGGCTAATATTCCATTGTGTGCTTAGACCACATTTTGTGTATACACCGATCCATCAACAGACACTTAGGTTGGCTATTGTGGTCTGTTAGGAATAGTGCTGCTGTGAACACGTATGTACAAATATGTGTTCCAGCCCCTGCTTTCCCTTCTCCTGGGTGCATACCCAGATGTGGAATTGTTGGATCACATGGTGGTTCTATTTCTACTTTTTTGAAGAACCTGCATCCTATTCGCCACAGCAGCTGCGTCATTTTACATTCAACATGGGTTCGAGTTTCTCCACTCCCTTGCAAACTTGTTATTTTCTGTGTCTGCTAGCGCCATGCGAAGGGGTTTGAGGTGGTGTCTTGCTGTGGTTTAGACTTGCCTGTCCCTGATCATGAGTGGTGTTGAGCCTCATTTCATGTGCTGATTGGCCATCTGTGTCTCTTCTTTGGAGAAATGTCCAATGGTCCCTTGCCCATTTTTAAATTTTTGGTTATTTTGTTGTTGAGTTGAGATCATCACTGATAACGTTGAATGTCACCCAGAGTGGATTTCCAGTGCTTCCATGCCTCCCTTGGCAGATGGCTGCACGTGCTGTCCTCCTGAGGAGGGAGGATCCAGCAGTGCTAGTACCTTCTCCCCACCTCGGCTCCCCATCAGCGCTCCAACCTGTCCTCCTCTTCATGTTTCTGCACCTTCTTAAGCCAGTGCTTTCAGCCCTCTCGTTTCCTGCCTCCTCTGGTACCTGCCTGTTTCTCCGTTCTGTTTTCTGTCTACATCCTCCTGCCCATCAGCTCCTCCTTACAGACAGGCTGTGTTCGCTGCCTCCCTAAGCAGCACTCTTCTCTGAGACTCTGCACTGGGGGCTTCCTCTGAAGGACGTATTTCCATAAAATAGGTGATAGTCCCTACTCTCAAGAGAAGCAGGAACGTGTTTCTGTGTGGGCAGTGGAGAGTAGGAGACAGCACATGAAATTCCTTTGAGAGAACAGATTTCTGAGAGTAAAGCACAGTGAAATGCCACTGCATTGAAGAAACTGGAAGGAAACCAGAATAAGGAAGACTGGATTGCACCTCTTCCATTCTGCATGTTTTGCCTCACTCTGCACCAGTCTCACGTGCAGCCAAACTGGGCCTGAGACAGGTGTCAAGGGCAAGCCCCTTAGGCCATTGCCTGCTCTTGCCGCCATGTATGCATTTTCTGCTTGCCGGCTGCTTGGAGGGCGGAGAGTCAAGGTTTCTTTGCTCAAGAGGACCTCAGCGCACCAGGTAAATGTCTGCCGGTGTTAGGCTGGAGGAAAGGGACATTGGAAACAGGCTGCTGAGTGGAAGCCAGTCAGAAGGTTTATGAAAACAGCAGCAGCTTGAGACAGCCTGTGCTTACAAGAGGGGACCTGTCAGTCAAGCCCTTTCCCCTGAAAGAACAATGAAATTAAACCAGGCCTTGTGGTGCACACCTGGTGCATGCCTGTAGTCCCAGGTATGTGGGAGGCCGAGGCGAGAGGATCGCTTGAGCCCCGGAGGCTGAGCCTGGAGTTTGGGAAAATCACCTCATAACCTTTCACAAGATCTGAAAGAAATAAGCTTCACGTTCTTTCCATGCTTTGTTTACTTTCTCAACTTTGCAAGTTCTTTTTTGTTGTGTTTACGTGTGATGTTTATTTTATATTTGAAGGAATATCTTTATGAATTGTTCTCTTATTTAGGATGAATAAATTTGAACATGGCTGTCATTCAGAAACATAAAAGATTTATGGAAAAATTCAGAGACATCGTTCTTTTCTCTGTAAGGTCTGTAAGCTGCTCCCAGACACGCCTGGAGTTGAAGAGGGGTTAGTGTTGGGTGCTGGCAGAGTGTAGATTGCATTGAACTTTATTTAATCTTCTGATTTCAAGCACTGAGATAAATTGAGGTCAGGGAACCTCTGAGACAGAAGTAGGTTCTTTTATCTGGGTCGTTTTAAATGAGATGCTGTTTTTAGATTATGCGTAACTGAAAAAAAAAGGCTCACGTCTGTCTTCCATGTTTTTGTCCCTTCTCCAGGTCAGCTCAAGTAATGTCGTCTTGAAGACGGGATTTGACTTTCTGGACAATTGGTAAAATGTATTAGAAAAATGCAATGAAGAACCCTAAAATGTTTTCCAAAGTGGTGTGGTGGAGGAGGATAAAAAGGGCCACCTTTTCCTATGTATTTTCCTGGTTTCTTGACACTCTTTTCTTAATCATTTGGAAACTGGTCAATATTGCAGATTTTTTCTTTTTTGGTAGAACCAGATATATATGCTATTTTCAGTGATTTGATAACAGAAGTTTTACATTTGGAATTTTTAAGGTCTGTTAATAATTCAGGAGATCTTGTAAGTAAAACTTCTGTTCCCAGCTCCACCCAATTTTCTCCTCCTCAAAGGATGTATTCCACCAAGTCACAAAAATTGTAAAAGTGATTTCCATCTCCTTCTCCATTATTTCCCCTCCCCCCTCCCCTTTTTAACATATGGGTTCCTTTTGAGGGGTGATTGAGGGTCATGTTATCAGCCATGACATCAGCGTGCTGGCCGTGACCCCGGAAAGATTGGCCCCCAGAGACCTTCTTAGCCAGCACTCGCAGCTGTCCGGGACTTCTCTGGCGGAAGCCACGTCTCTCACATCATGTGCCACCCTCCACTTTCACGCCATTTCCAGGGAACAGACTGCGGGTATGTGGCAGCGTAGTCTTTAAGCTGCCCTGATACGTATTCAGAGTACGGATCATTGTTTTTAAAAAAGAGTTGCATGTTTAAAGAGTTTTGTATTAACTTTTCATTATTTTGTATCTAGATTATCAGCAGTGGGGCTACCACTTTCTTTGGTTTTGTATCCATTTCCTCTTGGAAGTTCTTGTTGCTTATGTGACCTGTTGGTTGTTCCCTGGACTGGGCACCTGCAGGAGTCAGGGCAGATGGCAGGCGTGGCTGGAGGACAGGGCTCTTCTGCTTAGTTGTGTTAAAGTCTTCCAGCGTGGGACTGGTAGGAGCAGTGGGCATTCTTTTTCCTAAGGGCTAGCCAGGCTGCATCATGACGGACCTTCCCCAGCCCTGACCACCACCAGAAGCAGAAGAGTGGAGTTTGTGATCACCTCAGCAGCACCCGTGGAGGCCTGCATGGTGTCATAGCAGCAGTATCTCTTGGAGCTGGTGCAGACGCCAAGGCTGCCCAGTGGTACAAGGTGGCCCACCTCCCCTAGGGAAGCTGCTGCACTCACAGGCTGCCCTGCCCAGTGGCCCTGGAGCTATGTGAGCCTGCAGGGGGCATCCAAGCAGAGCCTCAAGCCCGGTATGGCGCCATCTCCACGTTGCCATCACTGCATTCTCACCTGAAGCCTTAATCTCTGCGACCCCTGCCAGTGAGCGCTTGGTTTCAATACCAAAGTGTGTCTTTTTTTTTTTTTTTTAATGCGTGTTTCATAGGACCTTCTGAAATGATTTCCAGAATATTTTATCTGGCTCCAAAATAAAGCACATCACAACTCACCTCAACCCCTCATCACCTGCAGGAAAGTTTCTGCCAAAGCTGTGGCAGAGCCAACATTTGGTTCAGTTCTTGCCAATTGCTTTATGTCCCTAAACCTCATTTGGCTCCTTGAGGTGTATTTTATCTTTCTCCTTCAGTGATTTACTGTCACTTTTCAAATATTGGTTCTTTCTGTACCATTGAAGTATAGTCGATATATGCGAGGCAAAAAAGGTTTCAGCACGGTGGTGAGGGGAAAAGGAGCTTAGAAATCCCAGTTGGCACAGCCTGAGCAGGCGCCAGCTCCCCTTGGGGCTAATGGCACCGTTCACACAGGAATTCTCAGAATCAGCAGCCACCTGCCTCCACCTTCTGCCTGGAGAGCACGGGGCTGTTACAGAATCTGTGGTAGCAAATGTATATGTATGCGTTTGTATTCTGTAGTGTTGGCGTAGCACAGAAGAAAGACCTGTGTCTTAGACACTAGGCCGAGGTTATCTGCCTCTTCTCTTGGGAGGAATTCTGATGATTTTATTTTTTCTTTTTTTGAGACAGAGTCTCGCTCTGTCACCCAGGCTGGAGTATAGTGGCGCAATCTCAGCTCACTGCAAGCTCCACCTCCTGGGTTCACACCATTGTCCTGCCTCAGCCTCCCAAGTAGCTGGGACTACAGGTGCCCACTACCACGCCAGGCTAATTTTTTTTTTTTTTTTTTTTTTTTAGTCAAGACGGGGTTTCACCATGTTGGCCAGGATGGTCTCAATCTCCTGACCTCGTGATCCACCCACCTCAGCCTCCCAAAGTGCTGGGATTACAGGCGTAAGCCACCACACCCGACCAGGAATTCTAATTTCTTTCCCACTTTCTCATAAAGCCCAATATTCTCTCCAAGTTCTTCTTGGTGCTGAGGGCTGTGGATATTATTGAAAGCTTCTGCCTCACTTAGTACCGACTGGGGCCCAGCACCTAGCAATGTTAACTCTAATAACAATGTTTCTTAATGGAATAGCCTCCTGAGATTAAATGTTAATCAAAAATTAGGAAATCTTGGAGGGGTCCTCAAGTTGTATTGCTTTGCTCTGCTTTTTGAAGAAGGGACGACCTGGAGGACACAGGCTTGTGTGTGGGTCTTCATCCTGCCTGACCGGCAGATCTTCCTCTGCACCTTGGGCAAAGTCTGTGCAAAGATGGTTTCTTAGCTCTACATTTGCCATATTTTTCCTCCCATGCATCAGGAGGGAGTTTCGAAATCCAGGAGTTTATATTTATTTTTTAGAAAATACACACTTTTCAGGAGAAACCTGAGCATGATTTTGGATTCTCCACCTCCCCCCGGTCTCTGCACCTGGGATTCAGCTCAAGGATTCAGTGTCTTCATTTTTACAAAAGTTCCCCCAAGAAATCAGCAACCAGCCTCTGTTTAATCTGGGGGCCCCTCCCTTGGCCCCCTGGGTTTGGGGGTGCAGCCCCACTGGGAACAGTGGGGGTCTGTCACCTGTCTGAGCCGCACCCTCTGTGTGGATGTCAGGAACAGCCTCCCTTTCTTTGGGTCTCCCTTTCTTTAATTAATGTTTTCAAAAATAATAAATTCTTACTGACGACTTGTAACTTAGTCATATTTTATACTCGTAGCCTTTAATAAAGCCATTTAAAAAACGCTATTTGTGTCTCTGATGGGCCTCTGCTGGTGTCAGGAAGCCTGTGGAGATGATTGCAGTTGAACACAAAAGAGAAAAAGAGGTTCGTGCTAGTGAAAGCTACCTTAAGCCACTTCCGGAAGCCTGCTTTGCAGTCTTGGCGCGGTCCTCTCTGCAGGTTTGTGGGAGGTGATGGCTCCTAGCAGGAGGGGTGGGCTCTGTCCTGGAGGGCGCTTGCACAGCCCTCGGGCAAAATGGAAGCGTTGGCAAGGCTTTCCACACAAGCTTATTGTATTGGGTGAGGGCTCTGAAAAGCTGCCTCCCTGAAAGCTTTCATGTTGCATGTAGTTAAAGCTGATTTTTGGTGGGAGGATGGGGAATAGAAATGCAAAATAAAATATGGCCAGTCAGTCTTATTCCATTCATTAAAGTGTAGGTGGTAAATTACCAACTATAAATTAAGGAGATGTCAATTTCTCATATTAAATAAGCTTTTAAGGCTAAAAATGGTGACAAATGCTGACATAGGTTGGCAGACTTCTCCTAACTTATGCACAGTGGGACCTTGCTGCTTTCGGGACTGGAGATTTCTGGGAGAGTGAGTAATTGCACCTGCCGACTTAGTGGCATATAGTATTTGTGATGAAGTTTGTGGGTCGTCAGTGTTGGATGATTCTATCTACACATTATGAGAGGAAACAAAATAGCTCCCAAGCTTCTAGGTTTGGCAGTAACTCAGTATGTGTTATTAACACATCTTTTAAAAAGGTGTTTCTATGCAAGAGGGAGGAGCCACCAACATAGAGGCAAAACCTACCTGGGTATATTCAGCACTTTGCAGCCAGGGAGGGAAAATGCTGAATCTGAATCCGGGGGTGTGAGAATGCTAGTTGTTGCGGGGTGGGACTATTCAAGGCCTTTTCTGGCAGTTTTTTTTTTTTTTTTTTTTTTTTTTTTCTCCAAGGCAGTCTTCTGATGAACTTGCCAGCTTTCCGGGAACATGGGTACCAAGAGGGAGCTCCCTTGGAGGAAATCAGTGATTTTGAATCACACCCAAACTTGGGTAGAAAACAAGTGGGCAACCCTGGATTTAAGATAAACTTAAGAGCAGGGCATTGGTTTGCTAGGGAGGCATAACAAAATGCCACAGGCTGGGTGGCTTCTACAGAAGTTTATTTTCTCACAATTCTGGAGGCTGGAAGTTTGAGATAAAAATGTCAGCAGGGTTGGTTTCTGAGGCCCCTCTTCCTGCTGTGTCCTCACCAAGGTCGTTCCTCAGTCTGTGCTGTCTGTGTCCAAATCTCTTCTTATGAGGACCAGTCGTATTGCATTAGGACCCACCCTAGCCACCCCATTGTAACTTAATTACCTGTCTAATAGCCCAGACTCCAAATAGTCACATTCTGAGATATTGGGGGTTAGGACTTCAACATAAAGGAATTTGGGGTGGAGGAGGGACAATTCAGTTCCTAACAAGCAGCAATTTGAACTAGAAACAAAAAAATACCCCTCATAATGGCAGGCACAAATACAGTGTCCAGGAGTCAACGTAAGTGCACAGACTTCTTTAAGGAAAAATCTAAAAGTTAAATAGAAAAATTAGAAGAAGATCTGAATAATCTTGGATGGGTAACAATATTTGAAAAGTTACTTCCCAAATAATCTCATAAAGTTAGTGCAACTTTTTTCTTTTTTTCTTTTTCTTTTTTTTTTTTTTATTTTTTTTGAGGCGGAGTCTCGCTCTGTCGCCCAGGCTGGAGTGCAGTGGCGTGATCTCGGTTCACTGCAAGCTCCGCCTCTCGGGTTCACGCCATTCTCCTGCCTCAGCCACCCGAGAGTTAGTGCAACTTTAATAAAAATTCCAGTTGGCTAGTTTGAGAAATCTGATAAATTACTCTAAGTTATAAACAGAGAAATAGTTCACTAAAGAAGTGAGGGAGGATGGCTTGCTCTGTTACGAAAGCATGTTACAGGGCCATGGAATTACAGTTTGTGGGTATTGGTGCAAGAACAGACAACTGGAGGAATGAAACAGGATGGAGAGCTCAGGGACAAAGCCATGTGTCTTTGGGAACCTAATTTACTATCAAAATGGCACCACAAACTGGCAGGGAAAAGGAAGGATTCTCACTATATGGGTGGATGAGTTTGCACAGAGAAATGTAAATGTGGGTTCCTACCCCACACTATGTAGAAGGTGAGTTCTATGGATTAAAGACCAGATTGTCATAGGTAAAACTGTAAAACTAATAGAGGAAAATAGTTTGTGACTTAGGGCAAGAAAGGTCCTTAATAAAACATCAAAAGCACAAACCATAAAGCAAAATAATCTGATTACATAAAAGTTTAGATTTCTATTAGTGAAGATAGATAGGGTTAATTAGCTGAGAGAATGGAGAAGATGTTTGCTATGTCAATTCTAATAAAGCACAAGCATCAAGAACATAGAGGGCACTCCTGTAAATTAACAAAAGGAGGTCAGTGATCTCAATAGAAAATTAACAGAAAATCCTAAAGACCATCAGTCTATGAAAAAGTGCTAAAAATAACTGGTAGAGAAAAAAAATAGAGAGCTGGATCATGCCAAGTTTTGGCAAAAATGGGATAAAGCAGTGGTTCTCAACTGCAGAGACTTCCCCCACCCCAGGGCGTATTTGGCAGTGTCAGGGGACATTTTTTATTGTTACAGCTGGGAGGGAGGTGCTACTGGCATTCGGTGGATAGAGGCCAGGGATGCTGCTAAACATCCTGCAGTCCACAGGGTACTTCCCCAGAACCAAGAATTATCCAACTCCAAAGGGTAATAGGGTCAAGGCTGAGAAATCCTGAGGTGGAGAAAACTGTGCAGCCAGCGTGTCAAGAGTAATCTGGTACTATTTTGCCAGATTATTTATACGTATATCCTGTGACCCCACAATTTCCCACATATATATCCCTTAGAAGTTCTCACACAGCTACTTAAGGGACCTGTTCATTGTACAGGGCTGTTCACTACAGTGCTGTTTGTTTGTGGGAGTTGGAAGCAAGCCGGATGTCTATCATTGGAAGGAGGGCTAGGTGCACCCACACCATGGAGTATTAGGTACCAATTAACAGCAATGAATTAGATGTATACATAGAAATATGGATGGATCTGAACAAGCATATTATTGGAAAAAGGAAAACACAAAATGGAATATTGTCTTAATCCCTTTTCTGTTGTTTATAACAGAAGAGCTGAAATGGGGTAATTTATAAAAGAAAGGTATTTATTTCCTACAGATATGGAAGCTGAGAGGTACAAGATTGAGGAGCTGCATCTGGTGAGGGCCTTTTTGCTGGTGGGGACTCTACGGAATCTCAAGGTGGTACAGGCTATCACGTTGTGAGGGGACTGAGTGTGCTAGTGTGCTAGCTCAGGTCTCTCTTCCTCTTCTTATAAAACCATGAGTCCCACTCCCATGGTAATCCATTAAATTAATCCATTAATCTGTTAATCCGTGAGATTAGTCCACCATAAGGACAGTGCCCTCATGATCCAGTCACCCTTTAAAGGCCTCACCTCTCAATATAGCCACATTGAGGATTAAATTTCAGCATGAGCTTTGGGTGGGGGAGACATTAAAATCATAGTATATATAGCAACACCACTTGCGTAATTTTAAATATATGCAAATAAACAAGGTATATTTAAAAGAATAGAATGGTAGCCTATGGGAGGAATAGGGGTGGAAATAAAGGTGGCAGGAAAAATTTAACAGAGGGGTCTTAAGTGGACTGATGATAATCACGTGCTAGTAGGCACCCACTTGCAAAGAAATTTGATATTGTGCATCACCTAAGTCTGTTGCTGAGCTCTCACATGAGACAGGAGTCTCATTTATTTAGCCAGCTTGTTAGATCAGAGGTGGTCCTTGGCTGACATTGATTCAACATTTTGTGACTTGGCTGTTTGGCTGCAGTTGGTGTCACTCTCGATAGTTGTGTGACTCTATAGTTCATCAGCTGACATGTGTAAAGCTTAGTGGATCAATGCAAATGGGACCTGGTGCCTGTTCCTTGGGGACAGAAGTCACACAGGCTGTGTGAGGTGGGGAAGGGCACTCTGCAAAGGAAGAAATGATTTCATCAATTGACCAATGGCTTCACCACAGCAACCTGAAGTTTACTCCAACAAAGTTTGTCATGCAATAAAATCATAGACAATAATGTGTGAGGATTCCTAAAATTATTTTAAGTTTCCTAACTACATTACAGAAAGTGTTGGAAAATATAATTGAGTGCGTTAACACAATACCAGCATTTTAAAGCATTTTATTATGAAAATAGTCAAGTCCAAATGGAAGTCATGTATCTCACAGGGACAGCCCAGATTGGAAATGAGATCCAAATGCAAATCTGGAAACCACATGGGCCCTGGCAGTTCTCTTTGTGTCATGCTCTCTGTTTCCCTCCCTCCACCCCCTCATTTCGTTCTCCTTCCCACTGGAGATTCAGCAGTGTATAATACAGACATAGCTGCTACCCTCATGGGGCTTATATTCTAGTGGAGGAGACAGACTAAATATATGACTACACAAACAATTTTATAGTTGAAAGTGCTTAAAAGAGGATTTCTGCTTCTGGCAATGACAGAGCAGTTGGGACAAGGCTTACCTTATAAACAACTAGAAAAGTGTACAAAGTATGTGAAACAACTGTTTATAGACTCTGGACAACAGACAATGTAGAACTGTGATCCTTGGGAGAGAGGACATGAATGAGATAAGCCTTATGATTCTGGCTTGAAACATTTTCTAGATTGTGTTGTAGGAGGTGGGGATTCTCAGCATAGCACACACGTTTCTCTGAGCTGAGGACAACGAGTTTGGGGAAAAAAAGGAGGCTGGAATTTGCATGAGGGAACTGCAGAAAAAGAGCTCTAGAAATATGCATTGGAGTCTCCTTGAGAGTGTTGGCAGTAATTTCTGGACTATAGCACAGGGGTGGGGGAGAAGTACAGACAGAACCTGGCAGTTTTGCTTTGCTAAGGAGGTTGAGTTTGAAGTTGGGGAGGCCAAAGGGGCTAGAATAGACAGGGCAGAGTTCCAAAAAGGAAGGGTTCCAGAAATTTGCGTAGAGATTTCCTAAATCTTTGGCCAAAGACCAATCTGTACATGTGTGAAACTTTAGTGCCTGGACAAGATCAACTTCCAACGAAACAACAGTTATCAGGGAGCTACAAAAATGAATAATTCCCAGAGTTTACATGAGGCCAAGAATCACTCAACATCCCTCCAGCCACAGTGCAAACCAGGTTGCATATGCAGGGCTCTCATCAGAGATGCTAGAAGGGCCATGCATTAGAAGTGGGGTTAACTTTGCCTTAGAATAAAGAGTAGTCTAGATCTGCCCTAAAAGAGTTTTAAAACAAGGCATGAAAGTATCAAACCGACTCACAAATGATTTAGTTGCTACCAGAATAGGCCCAAAACTCTTTATAAAAATATCACAATGGACTGGGCATGGTGGCTTGCGTCTGTAATCCCAGCACTTTGGGAGGCCGAGGCAGGTGAATTGTTTCAGGTCAGGAGTTCGAGACCAGCCTTACCAACATGGTGAAACCCCTGTCTCTACTAAAATACAAATATATATATGTATATTAGCTGGGCCTGGTGGCAGGTGCATGTAATCCCAGCTACTAGGGAGGCTGAGGCAGAAGAATTGCTTGAACCCAGGAGGTGGAGGTTGCAGTGAGCTGAGATCGTGCCACTGTACTCCAGCCTGGGCAACAGAGTGAGACTCAGTCTCAAAAAAAAAAAAAATCACAAAATGTAGCACTAAACAACATTAAATGCACAATGTTCAGCAACCAATCAAAAATTACTTATTTACTAAGCAAGAAAATGTGACTCATACACAGGAGAAAAATCAACTGATAGACCAACCCAGAAGTGACAGAGATGAGGAATTAGCACACAGGAGATTAAAACAACTGTGATAAACATTATGCAAATGCTCCAGGATGTGAAGTAAAATGTGAAGATGAGGAAGAGGGTAATGGAAGCTGAAAGGACAAAGCAATACATAAAATAAAACTTTCCTGTATCGGATTAAAATTAGGTGACACACTGCAGAAATTATTGAACTAAAAGACATAGCAATAGAATCTGTCCAAAGTGAAGGACAGAAACCAAAAGATTGGGAAAAAGAGGAACAAATCCTCATTGTCATGTGGGGAAATATTACAAGATCTAATGTATGAGTAATGAGAGTCCCAGAAAGAAAAGAGAGAGAGGAAGGGATCAAAAAATTTGAAGAAATAATGGCCAAACTTTTTCAAAATGTGATAAAAATTATAAACTTACAGAAGAAGTTCAATGAACCTGAAGTGGGGTAAACACACACACACACACACACACACACACACACACACACACACACACGAACATACCAAAGCATGCTACAAATAACTGAAAATCAATAATAAAGAAAATCTATAGAACAGTTTTTAGATGTACCATATGACCCAGCCATCCCACTACTGGGTATATACCCAAAGGATTACAAATTATTCTACTACAAAGACACATGTACACGTATGTTTATTGCGGCACTATTCACAATAGCAAAGACTTGGAATCAACCCAAATGTCCATCTGTGACAGACTGGATTAAGAAAATGTGGCACATATACACCATGGAATACTATGCAGCCATAAAAAAGGATGAGTTTGCGTCCTTTGTAGGGACATGGATGCAGCTGGAAACCATCATTCTTAGCAAACTATCACAAGAAGAGAAACCAAACACCGCATGTTCTCACTCATAGGTGGGAACTGAACAATGAGATCACTTGGACTCGGGAAGGGGAACATCACGCACTGGGGCCTATCATGGGGAGGGGGGAGGGGGGAGGAGGGAGGGCTTGCATTGGGGAGTTATACATAGAAAAGTTTAGAGAAAAAAAAAGACGTATGAAGTACAGAGAAGGAAAAATAATACAGAAATGACTACAGATGTTTCACCCCCAAATATACAAGCTTGAAGTAAGTGGAACATTTCACTCTGTCACCCAGGCTGATGTGCAGTGACGTGATCATGGCTCACTGTAGCTTTAACCTCCCTGGGTTCACGTGATCCTCCCACCTCAGCCTCCTAAGTAGCTGGGACTACAGGTACACACCACCATGCCTAGCTAATTTTCTTTCTTTCTTTCTTTCTTTCTTTCTTTCTTTTTTTTTTTGACATGGGGTTTCACTATGTTGCCCAGGCTGGTCTCAAACTCCTGGGACCAGCCTGGCCAACATGGTGAAACCTCATCTCTACTGAAAATACAAAAATTAGCCAGGTGTGGTGATGCACGCATGTAATCCCAACTACTGGGGAGGCTGAGGCAGGAGAATTGCTTTTACCCAGGAGGCAGAGGTTGCAGTGAGCCGAGATCATGCCTCTGCACTACAGCCTGGGTGACAGAGCAAGACTCTGACAAAAATAAATAAAATTTTTTTAAAAATCCCTACTATTTGATGTCTACAAGAAAAACACTTAACATTTCAAGTGGGAGCTTCAGGGGACACCTTGGAGAGAGGCCTGTTGGCTGGTCTGAGCCCTTCAAATGGAGAGCTCTGGGTTTGTTTCTTTCCTACCTTGAGGGTTTGCATCCAATTTTTGTTGGGAAAAGGTTCTGGTGAAAAGACATAAAGGTGGGAGACCCCTGGGCAGTGAAAGTGTTCAAGTTGCTTCCACAGTTCTTGTTCTCTGTCTCTAAGCAGTTCTCCAGCTCCTTTGAGTCGGCCTTGTGGATCCTCATAGCTGCCCCAGCTTAGGAGTAGCCTGGCAGGAGTTACCTGCCCCACCATTTGACAGACCGAGCTGTCCCAAAGAGTTGCCACTGGCCACATGCAGCTACTGAGCACTTGAAATGGGGCTAGTGCTAACTGAAGTGTGTGGAAGTGTAAGGTACACACAAGATTCCCAAGACTTAGTATGAAAGAAGGCAAAATATTTCATTGATACTTTTGTTATATTGATTACATGTTGAAATGATATTCTGGATATATGGGATTAAATAAAATATAACATCAATGAAAATTAATTTCACTTGTTTCTTTTTACACTTTAAATGTGGTTACACATATGTGATAAAAATCACGTATGTGGCTTGCATTACATTTCTGCTGGACAGCACTGCATAGAGCTTCACCCCCTTTTGGAAGGCCTTCTGTACATTCTTTCATTTGACTCGTATCACGGCTCTATGTTAGGGTTAAGGTACGTATTGTATGAAAATGAGTCACGTAGGCAGAAGTCTTGTCCTCACTTACTTCTGTGACTTTGAATAAGTCTGTTTTCTTCTCTGTAACACAGAAGTAATCATCCCTTCCCTGCCAGCCCCATTGGGTTCTCAGGAGACCAAGTTAGGAGACTCTCAGGGAGTAGAGTTGGTGTTCTTATTCTCATGAGGAGGAAGGGAGAGCATATGCCCCGAGAAGTGAACTAGCTTGTCCAGGCTGGGCACAAAGCACGTCCCCCTGGGCCAGCGTCATTTCTCTCCAGCAGGGATTCCACTGCTAACCTTTCAGGGCCATGTTCCCTTCCACCCACTACTCCATCAAGTCATCAGATTAATTTGACAGAAGAGGCCCCTGCAAAGGGCAGGTTTGCCTTTTGGCTCACCCCAACCTTTGGGGATTGTGAGCCAGGAAAATAAATAAGCTCGACCTCAAAGAAGCGTACAAAATGGGCCTTGGGTCAAGCAGCTTATTTATGCAGCAGCTTTTCTTCCAAATAGCCGATGGGTTTTGAATCTTTACCAGGCTATTTCTTCCAATGACTCCTTCACCCCTTGAAAAAAATGATGACCATATTTCTCTCTGTTTTCCAGTTGAAGAAATAGAAGAACATAGAGGCTGAATGTTCTATTCAGAGGCATCCAGCCAAACAGCTGCAGAGCCAAGAGCAGCATCCCAGGGCCAGGGGAGTAGGACCAGTGAGGTAAAAAGCAGGGTTGTATGCAGGAGGCAGAGATGGAGCAGCTGGCCGAGAGCAGCCCGTGAGGAGGGGTGGACAGGCTGGCTGCTGCCCAGACCCAGGGGCTTCTTCAGAGACATGGTGCACAGATGAGTGGCCATGACTTTCATATGAATGAGTTCAATGAATGAGTTCTCATTCAATGAATGAGCTGTCTTTTAACCACAGATAGGCTGGGCACATTCTCTGCTTTGGGGGTTAGAAGTCCTTTTCCTGGGTGAGATGACTTCCCTGTGGTAGATTCAGGCCTCATGCTGCACTCAGCTTCTCCCATGTCTAATGGCAATGCTGGCCACTGACTGTTCCAGTGTCCGGGCCTGGAGGATCACGTGGCCTTGCCAGAGCATGATGTGGGTTTGATTGTTGTCGGAAAGCAGGTTGAAGCCATCCAGAAAACAGCCACATTCTCTGTAGTGTGGTTTCTAAAAGAGCATCACTGACTGCTCACATTTGGGGTAGGGGTGGGGTCGTGGATGGGGAAGACACAAGGAGTGGCAGGAGGGGTGAGCCAGTCTCAGTGACCAAAAAGTGCCTGGGCCCTACACATCTTGGATCTTAGATCTGAGCTCCAGGGGCCTTGGCACGGTGTGTGCCTGCTCCACACTCAGCTCTCTTTCCTTCTAGAGCACGAGATTAAGAAAACGGGGGTCTCCAATCCTCAGTTGCTTGTGGAACCCTCCTGGACAGCACCTCTAGTCTCAGCTTGGGGAGCTCCAGGTGAGGGTGTGCAGGAGGGTGGGGGGTTAAGAATGGACTTTGAGTTGCACAGATTGAGATTCCTTCCCAGCCATGTGATGTGATGGATTCTATCATCTCTCTCAACCTCACAGGGTTGCTGAGAGGATTGAATAAAATAGCTGTTAACATAACGCCCGGCACACAGTAAGCATGGCATCAGTGACAGTCATTATTTTATCAGCAGTTGCACAATGAATCAGGGGCAGCTGGAGGTGAGGGGGCAGAAGGTGGCTCCATGTCCCAGCGCCCCAAAAGGCTTCTACATAGCTAGCCAGACTCCTGTCCTCCTTCCTTGCCACCACCTCTGAGGCCATGCCCGTCCACTGAAGAGGGTGCCATGCCTTTGATGACTTTGCTCCCATTGCCAGGCCCCTCTTGCTGTGCTCTTTCTTCTGCATGCCACCTGACTCTGCCAGCTCCCTGCAGTGGGATTTGCTACCTCTGTTTTTCTGACTCCCCAAGGGCTGACTCCATAGAGGGGGTGTTGAGTGCCTGGACCTAAGTTATGCTCAAGTTCCCTCCAACACGCCAGCTCCCACCCTCCAGCTCTCATTCTACTCAGCTCTTCCTCCAGGTGCATTCTGTGCCTGGCAGCACCAAAACAGGGGTAGTGGATGAGGACAGTGGCTGAGAAGCCCTCCGGGCCTTGCGCAGGTGGAGAAGCAGGTGCCCAGTGTTGCTCCTGGCAGACTAGCCCTGCATAATCTGGTTTCTGTCTTCCAGCCCTTGCATATCCAGCTGTACTCTCCCCAGGGCCTTTGCCCTCCTCCAACATGGGCTCTTGCACAGGTAGTGCACTGAGGCAGATGGTGCAGTTTTAGGGCCCCATGGGAGGCAGGCAGAACAGCTAATTTCTGCTGGAATCACTCACTTTCCTTGCGTCAGCCTGCATCCCAGACTCAGTCAGCACTGATGCAGGGTTTCTGTGATCAATAAATAGCCTGCACTTTGGACAGTTTCTCTCCATTTCTCCTCATTGCCAGAATCCCAAATCCCTTGGGATTCTAGCCACAGCCACTTTTGCAATGCCATTTAGGAAAATGTGCTATTACGTGAATGACCTGCTTTCTAGAACTGGACCACTCATGAAAATCCTCCCCTACCCATTGGTTATGTCCTGTCAGGGGCGCAATTACAAATTGCTTCAATTACCCCAGGGAAGAGTTTCCATTTCTAAGTGCCTTCTTATCAGTAAGTCACATAAGACACGTGACTTAACTTTCCTCTTTGCCAAGTTCCTCATCTGTAATATGGGTAAAACAATAGTTTTGTGTCATATGGTTGGTATGAGGACAAAAGGAATAATACTGGCAAGCACAGTCAACAGAGACTGGCACATAGAGGAAACCTCACCTGTGTTGTTTGTCATTATCAGGGAACTCATTATCAAAGCAGCCCGAAAGCAAACTCTGGTGCCCTTTGCTTCCCCTGAAACTCGGTGACAGCTGCATCCTATAGCTTGGAGAGTTGCTTACAGTTTTGTTGTATCAGTGTCTGTCTTATGTAGCAAATGCAAATCAGAAGCAGGGATAGAGGTTTAATGCCCTCCAGGCACTAGGGTTACAACATGTCCTTTCTCCCCACAGCCTCCTGGTTCTTTGCTCAGCAAACTGCCATCTACCCTGAAACACATCTCCTGACTGGTGACTCATATAGCTATTTTTGGATTTTCTAGATTAAACTGTAATAAAAATTGACATAGATAACCATCTCTGCTCTCTATGATCTTAATAATCAAGTCATTTTACAAAGCACATTCATCTTCCGGCTGCCAGATAAAAGCATCCTTGACTTGCATGTCCAGTAGACCACCAGCTCCTTGAGAGTCAAGGCTCTGCCAGGCTTGCAGAATGTCCGGTCTCTGGAGCAGTGTCTGGCACCTGGTAGGCACCACTTCTGCTGGCCTTGCTGCTGCCAGGTGGCTCTGGCAATTCATGTCCTCCCTCTGCACATCCTTGAAAACCCCATATGTTTGTGGGGGGCTATCTGGGGCTATCTCCATGGCAGGGCAACAAGAGAGACCATCATGAGAGCCACTGGCCCATCCACTGCCTGGAGTGCAAACTGGACACCCAGAAGCTAGCTGAGCCTGAGCTAGACATTTAGTGCCAGAAAGTGAGTCATTGCCCCTAAGAAGAAGGCCTTAGGGAATGGTGGAGATACTGTCCAAAGAAGGGAAGAGGAATTTCAGAGATAGTATAGTTGGAGAAAAAAAAGAGCATTATTTCCCCAGTGAATACAGTTGACCTAATAAACCGGTTTCATTAGTTTAGCTCAGGCTATAATTTGGGCCTGAAAAATACCCCTTCTATTTACTATGTGACTTTTTTAGGGCCCTGTGGCCTGGTGGAGATGAGACCTTGAAGATGACACCTTCTGCTCTCTCTCCAAGCCCAGTGTCTTCGTGGAGGCAGCAGTTCCTAGACAAGTCTGTTGGCATCCAATACCTGGCTGGCACTGAGCCACTCTCCCAGGGGTGTGGGACTTCAAGCCGTGGATGCAAGCCTTAAAAGTGTGAGGGGGGCAGGGGGTCTCACTGGGGTTCTTGATTCAGGGGGGCCTCACTGGAGTTCTTGATTCAGGGGTGAATGAAGTCCAGATTAGAATTAACACAGGGAAGTTTTCATTCTCCAAGGCTCTCGAAAGGCTCTGAAATCTATCAGGCAGATGGAGGCAGTGGAAGAGAGATAAAAAGGCTCTGGGTTTGGAGTTCTGAAGTCCAGTCCTGCTCTGCACACTATTAGCCATGTGTCACCTGCTCAGGGAGACAGAGGAGACAGGAACTAACCTGCAGTCCACAGGTGGTCAGGGAGTCTGCGCACGCTCTGAAATGACACACACGTTCTTATGTGTCTGTGCATGTACTGGAGGAACAGACTCATAACATTTTTTAACCAGATTCTCAAAGGGGTCCCTGATTCAGAAAAATAAGAACCACTCCACAGAGGGACTGCTGAGATTCTGACCGTCACAAGCTTTCTGGAGTTCTAAATGGTGCTCCTGTCAGTCCCCTCCGTGGGTCTCAATGCTGTAGAGGCAAAGCCATGTGTCCTCGTCCTGCCCTGAGCCTGGCAGTGTGACTGAGAGAGGAAGCCAGGATGGGGTTCCTGTTGGATCCCACATGTGTTTCCTCCCTGGCTTGTGGAAGAAAATGCGTTCTCCAATGTGCTATGCTCTTCCTAATTGGAGGCAAATGCTCTGTTAGAACCGTTTCCTTTGGCTCGCTGTCCAGAGGCTCTGGGCGTCTCCGAGGATGGATGCAGGCTGGATCAACGTCTCCAGCACCCCATTACTGGGCAGGATCTGGTCCAATTTTGGCACCATATCAGTGGTGGTGGCTGCCCAAGCCTCAGGGCCCATTTGCTGGAGGAAAAAGACTCCACCTGTGACATTTCACAGTCCGTGACACTCTCGGTCTTCTAGATATACAGAGACAGTTTTGTCAGCTTTCTCTCCGAAACCTTATTGTCTTTAGGTCGGGTCAGAAATTCATAAATGGGCAGTTTGGGTCCTGGGGAATTCAGTCAAATGAACTGGGCAAGGTAGGCAACATCTCTGCTGATGGAACCCTTTGACTTCTTGCCCTCTTGCCCCAGGCACCGCCAACCTTTTCGGGGGAAGACCCAGACCAGGCCACCAAGGTCAGCCACCAGGATGTGGAGCTAGAAAAAGAAATGCTTAAATCTCCAGAGGCAAGTGACCTGAAGCGTGTGGTCCCCCGCCTTTTCCGGAGATAAAGGTCCCTGTGAGCAGACCGCACCACAGGCTATTTCTGGAAATCCAGGCTAAACCCATCCTTGGTCCACTGGGCTGGACTGCACTGCCGCCAGGGCTGCTGCTGCTCTGAAGGATTCTCGCTCTTGGACAGCTCATTTTTTGGTATATACTTTGCTTCTTCCGGGCCTCTTCTCCCCTCTTTTAAAAAAGGCCTGCTTATTTATTTAGAGATGGAGTCTCACTCTTTTTGCCCAGGCTGGAGTGCGGTAGGGCGATCTCCGCTCACTGCAACCTCTGGGTCCTGGGTTCAAGTGATTCTCCTGCCTCAGCCTCCTGAGTAGCTGGGATTGCAGGCCCACACAACTACGCTTGACTGATTTTTGTATTTTTAATAGAGATGGTGTTTCACCACGTTGGCCAGGGTGGTCTTGAACTGAACTCCTGACCTCAAGGGATTCACCTGCCTCGGCATCCCAAAGTATTGGGATTACAGGCATGAGCCACCGTGCCCGGCCACCACACCTGGCCCCAATTTAAATATTCATTTGGCAGGAGAGGTGGGGAGTTTTATTTTCCCACCCAAAGGCTTCACAGTTAATACCCTGTCAGCTGCAAGCGGCCTCCCTAGCTGCCAGAACCCAGCTCTTCCCGTGGACAGAGGCAATATTTTCCCTGGATGAGATGAACGAGCAGGGCTCTCCCAGAACATCCAGGCTTCTAAACCCTGTGCCATGAACGACCTCCACATCACTGATGCTGGCTTTTCCATCTGCCTGGCCTGGCCCTGGCCAAGTCACAGGAGAAGGAGGAGCCGAGTTTCAGAGGAAAAGAAATGGAATGAGTGCTTTTCCACCACATGGACATAATTATGTCTTGGATGAATTTTCCCATTTCCATCATTGCAAAAGATCTTGCAATGATCTTAAAAAGACAAATTGCCAGTGTCTTGATGCCTGCTGTCACCTGGACCCAGGAGTGGGATGCTGGGGAGTCATTATCCCTGGTATTTGTAGACAGCTGTGCAGTTTGCCATGACAGCCTTCCTGTGACTTGGACAGTATTGGTAGTGGGCAGGGGCCTTCTAACCGTCTCATGGTGCAGAAGTCCCCTCTGCCCACATCCTCCTTGTTCAGGGCCTCATCCCTCCCCCACACCCACTTGGCTCTTCTGAGACCCTTGGTTCACCTTCTTTCAATTGCCAGGCCCTCCATCCTCTTCTGGATTTCCTGGTTTCTTTCCTTCCCCATCTATGTCTTTCCTTCCATCTGAAATCCCTTGGCTGCCAGGGTCTCCTGCTAAAGCTTAGTGTGAATGTTTCATGCCCTGACTCCCGTTGTCCGCCTGCTCCTGCCTCCTGGCTGCTGAGCAGAGCCGGAGAGAGGTGTGGCCAAGGCTTTGCAGTCCCTGATCTGTTCCTAGCCTCACTTTTCCATGGCAGCTGGTCTCTCGTGTCCTTCTTAAGCCCCCATACCACCCCCAGGGTCCTCTCTCCAGGACTTTCTTCTCACCTTTCCTCTAGAAATGGAGGCTCCAGACCTGCCTGGGCCCTCCTCTCCTGCTCTGGCGCTCTCTGTCATGCCTGCACTGGGTGACTTGGGCAAGCTGCCTTGCTTCTCACGGTACACTTTCTTCATCTGGAACGTGGGTGTGATGATGCTTCCGACTCTTGGGCTCTTGGGAGGGTCACACAGGAAGCAGGAGAAAGACCTGGCTCCAAGAACAACAGCTGCTTTATTGGGGCCACCTTTGGACACAGCACTATCTGTTCAAAGCTGGTCCTCCATGCAGCCTCTTCAGCTTCTCTTTCCCATTCATGAGGATGGTTTCTCCCCATTAGCCCCAAGAAGCCACCCACCCACCTGCCAGCTCATGCCTGAGCTCCCCTACTCTACCTCCTGCCCTGCGTTACATGCTATGTACTATTTTCCTTATTTATGCAAATGTATGGGGGCTCTACTGCCCCAGGCTCTTCCTTGTGTAGCCTTGAATCCCTTCTTTTTTTTTTTTTTTTACTCTTTTTTGTCATCCCAAAGTAAACTGAAACAATGCTCCCTTCTGTTCAAATAGCGTATCAGTTATCTATTGCCACACAACCCTGCATCAAAACAACACCAGAATTCCATGGCTTAGAACAATAGGCATCTATTTAGCTCCTAGATCCCTGGGCCAGGGATTGGGGGTCTCAGCAGAACTGTTCTGGACCCATTCTCCGTCATGTGTCTGCAATCAGCTGGCACAGGGCCATTAGGGTGACTGAACTGTGTGTCCCTCTTGTTCTCTGGTCAAATTAGACTACTACAATCTCACGGAAGTGGTTGAGAACAAGAGTGAGGTTTTTCAATATATCAGTTGTGTCCCATTGGCCGACACAAAGCAAATCCCAAGACTGGTCCCAGAGTCAAAGGGGAGGCACTCCAAAGTGATGGGGCAGGGACTATGGCACAGGCCAGGAGAAGGGTAGGGCCACATGCAATCAATCGATCACAGGTGACACCAGGAGCACTCACTCCTCTATCACAGAGGTCTGTTCCTGCAGCTGCCTCATTCCTCCTCCATGCTGCAGCTCCTAGTAGCAGGAACTGCATCAAACTCAAGGCTGTATCCCCAGCATTTAATTTATCACCGTGCCTGGCTCATAGAAGGCCCTCAATGGTAGTGGATTGAATTGAATGTTTCCTCTCATCTTAAACTCAGTCTCAAGGAGCTCGTCATGCATTTTTTTTTTTAAAGCCTACAGCATCCGGTATTCCTATGTGGTCTCCCATCCAAGTACTAACCAGGCCCGACCCTGTGTAGCCGACAAGATCAGGTGTATTCAAGGTGGTAAGGCCATAGACTGTGCTCCGCTTTTAAACAGCTGTCCTTGTTCCTCTGTAATCAAATGCCTTCCCTCATTCCAGGGCCCACTCAGCCCCCTATAGACCAAGCTCATGCTCCCTGTGGTCAGGATGCTTGATGGAGCCATTTATAACAACTGTTCTTCCCTACATCCTTACCCATCCATATCTGTACTTTTGAAAGCCACTGGTAATCTTGGAGCACAATTAAGCCATTCATCAGCATCTGAAGCCTCTCTGGCTTTTCAGTAACAAGCAGGTATCTCTTCTTCAGAACATTCTCCTCCCAGCAGTGTAGGACCATGGACAGAACTTGGCTTTCAGCCTCAGAGAGACCCAGGTTGCACCACCTTTCAGTGGTGTGGCCCTAGGCCAGGTATCTGCTTCACTCCACTGCGGAGCTGGCTTCTCTCTGGGTCTTAGCTGTTGGCCCTCTCCATCTCCTCTCTGGAGCCTTGAATCAAACTCCTTTTCTGAAGACCTAGAAGGTAACTGCACTTCTGGAAGCCTTTAGAGACCAAGAAGAGAGAGGGTTTGGGTTGAGGGGATGTGTTTTTGTTTTAGAAGTAGTGGTGGGAAAAGCATGGACTTCAGATTCAAACAGACCAGAGTTCAAATCTCTCTCTAGTCCATGCCAACAAAATTCTGGGCCACATGACACATCTCAGAACATCTCTGACATCTCCTTTATTTTACTATTATTATTATCATTTTTGGGGGGTTGTATGCTACTTTTTTATTATTATTTTTAAAGTTCTTCGTTTTTCTCTGTCCTAACACCAGGCTCCTGTAAGGCTCTATACCTTTAGATGTTCTCTTTTCACACTCGCTTTCTTGTGAAATCTTGGCTTTTAAATGACCTATCTGAATTGGCACCTTTTAAATTCAAATCACCAGCTCCAAAATCTCACGAAGAATCCATTCCCACATTCTCATTTTCGGTCAGGATGTTTCTACATTGATATTCCATAGTGACCTCAAATCTCAAACTGAAATATACTCCTCATCACAATGACCCATTTTGTTTTTGGTTTTGAGACAAGGTCTCACTATGTTGCCCAGGCTGGTCTTCAGCTCCTGGACTCACATGATCCTCCCAGCCTCCAGAGTAGCTGGGGTTACAGGCTTATGCCACCACGCCTGCTTCCAGTTTACTCACTTGTGTTAGCGGGACCATTTCCTTTGTCTATCCCATGGTCACGTCAGCCATCTTTGCTTCATCCTTCCTCTTCCTGGCTCCTACCATTCTTTCTTTTCCATCAGGCTTTAGACTGGCCCACCACTGTTCCTCCAGAAGGTTGTGTGGAAGTGAGTAAGTATCCTCTCTCTGCGCCTGTTCTACCTTCTTTCAAAGACAACATTAGAATTCCCGAATTTGTAAAGTGAGGAAATGAGGCACTGATTGTTTTTCATTTGTTTGAGCCACATGTTCCCCAGCACAATTAAGGGCAGTGTCTAGATATTTCAGACACGAGAAGAGGATGAGAGAGACAGACTGAGAAACAAAATTCTCTGTGCTTCTCTTTCATCCTGTCTGAGAACCAAAAGTATTACCAACCCCGCACCCCTGGTGAATGCATGTGAGAAGCCTTGGCCTCTGGCCTCTTCACATCCTCATATGTAAAGGCATGAACAAGGATGGTGGGATTTCTTCCACGCCTGGCTAGCTCTTTCCAAGAAGATGATCTCATTTGTACTTGCGTCTTGGTGAAAGGCTTATTTTTAAAATGCACATTCCATTTTCCATTATTTAATAGGCACATAATGTCTTGCAGCTTCCTTCTAAGTGATTTCATGCATGGTGATTCTATGTGTTTCTCCAGTTCCTATATGGGCCTCAGTGAATCTCTATATATTTTTTTCAACACTATGGTAATAAAAACACGTTGGGCAGTGTGTGGCTGTGGTTTCATTTCAGAAAAACTTTAGTCTAGACCATCAATGCCCTGTGACTTAGGAGCAGAGGCTGAGAGGGAGACTATCTGGCAGATGATCCTGTACTGCCTCTTCCAAACAGAATTAGACAGGGAAGACGCTGGGGTTTAAGCATGTGTAGGGTGGGAAGGGCAGGGATAGGAGATAATGTTAAATAAAAAAAAATCATGACATTTATTAAAGATGGTAAGGGAGGCCGGGCACGATGGTTCATGTCTGTAATCCCAGCACTTTGGGAGACCGAGGCAGGCAGATCGCAAGGTTAAGAGACGGAGACCATCCTGCCCAACACGGTGAAACCCCGTCTTTACTAAAAATACAAAAATTAGCTGGATGTGGTGGCACGAACCTGTAATCCCAGCTACTTGGGAGGCTGAGGCAGGGGAATCGCTTGAACCCGGGAGGAGGAGGTTGCAGTGAGCCGAGATCGTGCCACTGCACTCCAGCTGGTGACAGAGCACTGACTCTGTCTCAAAAAAAAAAAAAAAAAAAAAGATGGTAAGGGGGATTTTATTTATTCAGAAACATCGAGATAGGTGTGGGGATCACAGCAGTGGTGCTCTGCAGTGCAGGAGAGAGATTGGTCTCAACTCTGAATACAACAAAGAAAAGTGAGAATTTATAGTGAAGGAGTAGAGTGGAGGGAGTTGTCACTGGATGGAAAATTAGTAAGAGGAAGCATTAGGGCTAAGGGGGATTCTGGCTAAACCAACCTAACAGGATTCTTGCTGAAGGAAGGCCAGGGTGATCAGACATTACCTGGCAAATGGTGGAAGATGAGGAACCTGATCAGATACTGATGGTGATCAGATATTGAATATGGACAATCTGGTTAAACTGACTTAGCAGGGTTCTTGCTAAAACTGGACAATACAGACACGAACCTGGAAGTCTGAAAATTGTGTCCATTTAAAACATTATATTTGCCAGAACTTTCAGAACCATGTTGTAAAAATCATAGACAAACATGAAACTGGGAAGCTTTCAAAACCCAGGATTCAGAGAACACTGACAAATCTTCACAGGAGGTTGCAAATTCAACCTCAGAGATGTCTGGAAAAATATTCTACTCAAGCTTGGTCTTGATTTCCAAAGATCTACAAATCTAGTGAAGTTCTTGCTGAAGTGAAAATAGCCACCAGCCAACTGCAGCTAGAAGTTGAAGCAAAGGAAGTCTGAAGGCTAATGGCTCCTCAGTCTCAGAAACCACCCAGTGATGAGCACGCCCACCAGTGATGAGCACGCCCACCTTTGTGATGAGCACGCCCACCAGTGATGAGCACGCCCACCAGTGATGAGCACGCCCACCAGTGATGAACACGCCCACCTTTGTGAACAAAGGGAGGCGTGAGCTGTCTGGACAGTCCCCATCAAGGGGCCATAATAAGTCAAAGGCACTAGAAAACAGTGATGGCAATTTTTCAGGAAATGGATTTCAATGTAAAAGTGATCAGAACAAAGTTACAGTTTTAGTTGTACAGAAAAATCGAACAGCAAGCAGAGTATATCCCTCTTCCCCTCTCTCCCTCCACAGTTTCTCCTAACACTAACACACACACACTCATGCACACGCGCGCACACACATACACACACACATTAACACTGATGTGGTACATTTATCGCAATTGATGAACCAATACTGACACATTATTATCAACTGAAATCTATCATGTACATTTGAGTTCATGCTTTGTGGTGTACAGTTCCAAAAGCACCTTCTGATTTTTGTGGAAAAATGCAGAAGTTAATTTAGAGAAAAAAAAACTTTATATTTAGAAAAAATGGCTAAGGTGATTGACTACTCATTAATCTGAATTATATATTATTTAGGAAGATTTATTCTGTGCAATGTGTAGAATAAAATTTGCATTAACTCTGGTCTTTCCTATAAGAGTTGTAGCAGGCACTTAGTAAGAATTTCATCATTACAATTAATCACATGCATATATACTTTTCTATGGGAAATAACTTTTTACTAAAAACACATTACGTGTTACCTTTAGACAACCTATATTCATGGCACAAGTTGCATCTTTGCTTTCTCAGATTGCAAAAGTCTGTGTAACCACTGTCCTCAGCAATTGTCACTATTACTTGGCCCAGTGCCATTGTGCAAGGGAAGGAAGGTTTTGTCTTGGCTCAGTGGTAGGAGGACTAACTGTCTTCCCACATGGAGACATACTAGAGAGGATATTCTGGCCTCCCTGCAGCCTCAAGTTCTCTCCTCCCTGGGAGAATAGCTACTCCACAGATCTGTATCTGCATGGAGAGGTCATGCATGTGTTCTATGCACTTTCAGCGCCACCCAGGTACAGGGTTTGTCAGTCTTAGGTGCTAATCTCTCAGCTCCACATTTATCCACATATGCCCTGCTCTGTGGCACTGAGGACTGGTTCTCTGCAAAACCCATTTCTGTTTTGTAGCTGCTCCCTGTGAGGCTGTGACAGTAAGAGGCCTGAAAAGAGACTGGGAGGCTTGAGAAAGAGGAGACTTGCTCCTTCTTGTCTGCCTTCTGTCCACTTACTGTTGCTATGACCATCACCCTGAATTCTCCACGCCAGCAGCAGTAGAACCTTCCTATAGCTGCAGCAAAGTCAGTTTGCAGTTTTTCTAACCCTTGTAGAGTTAGCCTAAACCCACCCTCTTCAGAGCTGCTACATTGCCCTCATGACTAACCCATTCTCTACAATCCAGATTTAAGCAGCGCTTCAGAGGAGTTTGCCCAGTGATGAATATATCTGATTCTTTGTTCACCAACTGGCTATTGCTATTTGTGCATTGACTCCACTGGTCAGAACCAAAGACAGCAGGAGAGGTTAAGTGCAGCCAAATTCATCTAGCCTCACGCTGACCTTCCTATAATCCATACTGCCAAAGGAGGTGTCTGCAAACTACAGATAATTTGCCAACTGGCTTACTGTTAGGTACTGCGAATAGGAGAGAGGGCCTGAGAGAAGATCAGAACACAGAAAGAAGAGAGAATCTTCTCTTTCGGGTTTGACAGTGTGGTAGTTTCTGGAAGTTTGTAACACCAGCAAGAACAGGGTAACACCTGAGCAGAAGTAGGATTGATGTGGGCTCAATCCTGGGCAAAGGCAGTATCTTTTTGACAATTTCCAATCTCTGTGGTGCCTTCAACCATGTAGCAGCAGTAGGTACAAACTCAGGAGCACAACTCTCTTTTGTGTATGGAACAGACATGAATATTGCAGGGGGGAGGGAGTCTGAGGGTGAACTGTGTAAGGCCTACTAATGGCCCTCTAAATTATTCATGCCCTAATCCCAGAAACCTGTGAGTGCATTATGTTATCTGGAAAAAGGGATTTTGATATGTAATTAAGGTTATAGACATTAAAATAGGCAGATTTTCTGAATTTCTGATTTTCTGCGTGAGTCCAGCAGTGGGGAAAACGAAAACTACTAAATGCTGCTGTGGTCCCACCTAACAAAACTTACAAGCAAGGCTCAAAAGGATCAAACTCATTTCAGATAACTGTGTCCCTGAACAAAGCTTGATAATATTTATAGGAATACAAACTATCCAGCAACCATTGTCTAGCATTCAATCACAAATCACCAGTCATGCAAACAAGCAGGAAAATACAACCCATAATGAGGAGGAAAATCAGTCAGTTGAAACTGACCCAGAACTGACACAGACAATATATTTAGTAGACAAAGACATGAAAATGGCTATTATAACTGTATTCCATGTGTTCAAGAAGCTAGAAAAAATATTGAACATGTTAAATAAAGAAATGGAAGAAATAGGCTGGCATGATGGCTCATGCTTGTAATCCCAGCACTTTGGGAAGCTGAGGCAGGTGGATCACCTGAGGTCAGGAGATCAAGACCAGCCTGCCCAACATGTTGAAACCTTGTCTCTATGAAAAATACAAAAATTAGCTAGGTGTGGTGCATGCCTGTAATCTCAGATAGTTGGAAGGCTGAGGCAGGAGAATTGCTTGAACCTGGGAGGTAGAGGTTGCAGTGAGCTGACTGTACTCCAGCCTGGGCAATAGAGCGAGAATCCATCTCAAAAAAAAAAAAATAATAATAATAATAATAAATAAAAAAAAAAAAGAAAAAGAAAAAAAAAAAAGAAAAAAGTAATGGAAGAGATTGAAAGACCCAAATTGAACTTCTAGAGATGAAAACCACAATGGCTTAGATAAAAAATACAGAAAATGTGATTAACAGCAGAGTAGACATTAGAGATAAAATTTAGTAAATCTGAAGACCAACTAGCCAATCAAACATAGAAGGAAAAAAGACTGAAAAATAAATTAAGAGAGCATGTTAGCTATGGAATAACTTCAAGCAGCCTAATATACATGTAATTAAATTGCCCAAAGCAGAAAGCAGAAGCAGGGGAACAAAAATATTTGAATGAATAATGACAGAACATTTTCCAAATTTAGTGAAAACTATAAACTCACAAATCCAAGAAACTCAGTGGACACCAAGCACAAGAAACACAAAGAAAGTATAAAGGCACATTATAATCACATTGCTAACTACCAGGAATAAAGTAAAAAATCTTAAAAGATGGTAATGGATTTCTCATAAAAAATACTGTAAGTTAAAAGAAAGTGGAGCAATGTCTTTAAAATATTGAGAGAAAAAAGAAACAGTCAATCTAGAAACCTGTACTCTATATCAAAGATACTATAACAAAGAAAAATAATCTCAAAAACATTGGAAAATACACTGATATAAATGAAAACAAAAACACAACATACTAAAACTGATGAGATGCAGTGAAAGTAGCATTATAAGGGAAATTTATAGCTATAAATGCATACATTAAAAAATAAGAAAGATTTCAAGTCAATAACTGAACTATACACCTCAAGGAACCAAAAAAGGGAAAAACAAAATCCAAAGATAGCAGAAGAAATAAAATAATAAACATTGGAACATTAATAAACAAAATAGAGATATAAAAACAATAGAGAAAATCAACAAAGCCAAAAGGCAGTTTTTTGAAAATGTCAATGAAATTGACAAGCCTTTAGCTAGATTGACCAAGGAAAAAAAGAGAGAAGACTCAATTTACTAAAATCAGAAATGAAAGGGGGGATTATAATCAATTTTATATAGTCTATACAAAATAAATGAGTACCTAGAAACACAATCTACCAAAACTGACTCATGAGGAAACAGAAAATCTGAACAGACCTCTACTCAATGAGGAGAGTGAATCAATAATGAAACAAATAAAAAATCCAGTACTGGACAGTATCACATGTTAATTCTACCAAACATTTCAGTAAGAATTAGCATCAACCACTCTCAAATTCCTCAAAAAATTGAAGAGAGAACACTTCCTAACTATAAGGCAAGCATTAACTTTATAACAAAGTCAGATAAAGATAATAAAAGAAAACTATGTTCCCATATCTGATGAATATTAATGTACAAAGCTTCAGCACAATACTAGAAAACTGGATTTAGCAGCATAACAAGAGGATTATATATCATGATCAAGTGAGGTCTACTCCTGGAATGCAAGGATAGTTCAACATATGAAAACCAATCAATGTAACACACCATATAAATAGAATGAAGATACAACCTACATTATAATAGCAATTGATGAAGAAAAAGCATCTGAAAAAAATTCAATACCATTTCATGGTAAAAACACCCACCAAAGTAAAAATAAAAGAAACTATCTCAACATGATAAAGTCCATATATAAAAAACTTGAGGCTAACTTCATATTCCATGTTGAAAAGCTGAAACTTTTCTCCTAATATCAGAAATAAGAACACCTGCTATCACCACTTCTATTTAACACAGTACTGCAAAGTCCTAGTCAGAGGACTTAGGCAAGAAAAAGAAATAAAAGGCATCCAAATGGGCAGGAAGAAGTAAAATTATCTCTGTTTGCAGATGGCATGATCTTATATGCAGGAAACCACAACAATTCCACAAAAATCTGTCAAAAAATGAATTCGACAAACTTGCAGGATATAAAATCAACACATGAATATCAATTGCATTTCTACACACTAGTAATGAACAATTCAAAAAGAAAATTAAAACAATTTAATTTACAAGCACATAAAAAGCCCTTAGAAATAAATTTAACCAAAAAGGCAAATACTTGTACACCAAAAACTACAAAACATTGCTGAATGAAATTAAAGAAGGCATAACTGGAAAGACATCCTATGTTAATGATTGAAAGACACTAAGATACTAATATTTCCCAAAGTGATCTACAGATTCAATGCAATCCTATTAAAATCTAGGTGCTGTTTTTCTTTTTTTTTTTTTTTGTAGAGATAGAAAATCTTATCCTAAAGTTTATATGACATCTCCAAGAATTCCATATAAAATAATAAAGTCAAAACAATCCTGAAAAGGAAGAACAAAGTTGGAGGACTCATACTTCCTGATTTCAAAACTTACTATAAAGTTACTGTAATCAAAACAGTGCAGAACTGGCATGAAGACTGAAATACAGACCAGTGGAATGGAATAAAGAGCCCAGAAAAAAAAAAAAAAAACTATCATGTGTACAGTCATTTGATTTTGATGACTGCCAAAACCATTCTTTGGGGGGAAAAGACAGTCCTTTCAACCAATAGTACTGGGCTAATTGGATTATTCACATGCAAAAGAATGAAATTGGATTCTTACTGAACACTGTACACAAAAACGAACTCAAAGTGGATCAAAGGCCTAAATTTAATGGCTAAAACTATAAAACTCCTAGACAAAAACATAGGAGAAAATCTTCATGACACTGGTTTCGGCAATGGTTTTTTGGTTGTAACTCCAAAACCATAGGCAATAAAAGAAAAAAATAGATGAACTTCATCAAAATTAAAAACTTTTGTGCAACAAAAGACACTATTAAGAGAATAAAAAGACAACCCATGGAATGAGAGTAGACTTGTAAATCATATATCTGCTAAGGAATCACTATTCAGAATATAGGAACCACAACTCAAAAATAAAAAACAAGGCAATTCCAAAATGGGCAAAAGACTGAGTAGACATTTCTCTAAAGAAAACATACAAATGCACAATAAGCACATGAAAAGTGCTAACATTATTTATCATTAGGGAAATATAAATCTAAACCACAACAAGATGCCACTTCACACCCATTAGGACAGCTGTTATTGTTAAAAATAACAAGTGTTGGTGAGGGTACGAAGAAATTGGAACCCTGTGCATTGCCAGTAGGAATGTAAAATGATACAGCTAAGTGGAAGAAAAGCTTGGTGATTCCTTGAAAAGTTAAAAAAATTATAATATGATCCAGCAGTTTCTCTGCTGGGTATGTACCCCCCCAAAAAGAAAACAGGACCTTAAACAGCTACTTGTACACCAATGTTTATAGCAACGTTATTCACAGTAGCCAAAGGGTGGAAATAACCTAAATTCCATAAACAGATGAATGGATAAACAAAACTTGGCATATCTCTACGGTGGAAGACTGTTTCGCCTGAAAAAGGAAGAAAATATTGATACATGCCACAACACGATGAAACTTGAAGACGTTATTCTAACTGAAATAAGCCAGATACAAAAGGATGAATATTGTATGAGTCCACTTATTTCAGACACCTGGAATAGGCAAATTCATAGAGATAGAAAGTAGAACAGAGGTTGCCAGAGGCTGGATGGAGGAGGGACTGGGGAGTTATTGTTTAATGATTACATGGTTTCTGTTGGCATGTTGAAAACATTCTGAAAATGGATGACGGTGATGGTTGTGCAACATGGAGAATGTACTTAATACCACCAAACTGTATATCTATAAATGGTTAAAATGGTATATTTTGTTGTACGTATTTTACCACGATAAGATTTACAAAATGATTGTTGAAACTGATGATGATATTTGGGAAGATTTTAAAGTGTTTTCCTTACATTTTTATGACTTAAACTCATTATAATAAATATATCACAAAACACCCCACTGTTTATAAAGCAGTTTAGAAATAGCAGGACTTACAATTGGTGGATAGAGCTCAATGAGGACTTCATGAGTTATTATTGTGCATATTCCCATGATATGCCATCCAAAGTAATATATAGCTCTGTGATTTCAGCTAAGGAAAGTTCTGTTGCTGCAAATACAGTGACCAATTCCTAGCAAAAAAAAAAAAATAAAACAAAATCAGCTTTGTAAATAACTGATTTGTTTTATATTTCTAGCAAATGAAATAATAGATCATGGTAAACGTAATATGGGGTTTATGTGGGACTCTCAACCCCACATTCTCTAACATTTCCAGGGACTTCACACCGAGTGCAGCTTAGATTGGTGATGTTTTTAAAGTTGTAATAATTGTGTACAGCAGGCATCTTCTATGAATTGCACTGATTCTTTTGCTTAGCAAAAGGGCGTGCACCTGTTTTCTCTCAAAGGTTTTAACCATAATGCTCACGGCTCCTACGAGGGCCACGCTGTGTGCTTGCAATTTCTATCTGGAAGGCATAATGCCATCTCCAGAGCCAAACACCCTGGATGCTTTTGAAGCAGTGACAGAGCCAGTTTTATGTGCCAGCAAACGGCTGTTCAGCAAGCAACCCTTCACAGAGCCACAAAACACAAGCCTATTCTGACCATTCAAAGAGACTGAAGGGGACAGGAATACATTCTGAATCCAAGATTTCCTTTCATCCACACTTTTGTTCCACAAACATTAATCAACACCTCCCGTGGGTCCGAACCTGTACTGGGCACCTAGGATACATAACAATGAATGTGGCTTGACCTTGTCCCTGCTGTTGAGCTGCTCCTCATTCCTGGGGGAGACCTGCAGGGGGTGAGCGCTGAGAGGCTAAGGGGAGTGCTGTGACCCAGCCAGGCTACGGCCCGGTTCCAAATGAAAGACCTGTCAGTCCCAGTCCAGGGCTGCATCCTGAAGGGCTTGTCTAACCATGCTAGAAGTAACCAGGACTTTGCTGGCATTCCTGGCATTTTTCTGGGAGCAATAGGGAGGCAGGAATTATTGTAAGCAGAGGGGTTACTCAGCAGCCTTCCTGCGCTGGCAGAGTGGGCATCCAGTATCCGCAGAGTGCAGAAGCAGAGGTCCCTGGGGAAGACCTGGTGGAGCTGCGAGTGAGAGCAGCCCCAGCTCTCCTCTACCGTGTGTTGTCAAGGAGCCCAAAGAGGCCAGGGTGAAGACACAGGCATGGGAGGAAGTGACATAGAGATGGAAACATAAAGTCTCCATGCTTCCTCCCATGCCTGTGACTGCAAGGAGACATCCGGGTGGGTGACTCTCTTTTTAGAATGTAGACGGTAGACTGGGAAGGACAAGAGAGAACGCTAAATCCATACACACAAGTCGGGTTCTGGTAAGTGTGTATAATGGAGGAGCTGAGTGTGTTGAGATGTTGAAAGGCAGGAGGAGTACAGCTTTATAATCCTTTATACATGTTTTATACTGCACGCTGGCTCACAAGGAGACTAGAACAGCAAACATGAACAAGGAGCAGTGTATAGAGTGAGATGAGAAGAACACCAAAACCTAGGTGTAAACCCAAGGAGAACGCATGACGAGACTATGAAAGAGCAGCCAGGAGGCAGGTGAACGCCAGGGCAGGGTCAGGTGCAGAGTAGGAATCAGTCTTATGGGGGAAGGCGTGGTCCATGGCATCTCACATTGCAGACACCCCACACAGGATGCTGGCTGACGCTGTCCCCTGAATTGTGCCATTTTCAGGGCACTGTTGAAACTGTGCCCCAAATAGTTAAAGAAACCAATGACTAACAGAAACTCTTGAGTTTGCAGCATGGCAGGTAAAAAAAGAACTTGCTGAAACACTGAAACTCCCTCTGCCTACGAGATTTTTAAAAAACTGGCTGAAATCAGTTGTAACCACCACGGCCAATTGGAGTCTGTGCAGGACGAGCTTGCTGATATCACAGCCTGAATTTCCACCACATGTTTCATATTAATTCCCCTGAAATTTGCATAGGGAACCCATGAGGAGGTATGGAGAGATAAAAACACATGCCCAAGGACTTTCTAGACCTCCTCTTTCCTCCACCAATCACCTGCTAATCTCAGAATGCACCCTCTGAATCTTTTCTAATAAAAATACTGCTTTGGAGCCAGCACAAGAAGACAGATTTGAGCTTGATGTTCTAGTCTTCTTGTGAATCAGTTTGCAGTATAAAGCTTTTCTTTTCTCAGAAATGCGGTGTCATATAGCATTGGCTTCTAGCACATTGGGCAGTGAGCCCCTTTTGTTTGAAAATATACTGTTCACTGTTCCGACTAAGGAAGCTCTTCTAGTGCATTGAAAAGTGACTGCAAGGAGATCGTCCAGGTGGGTGACTCTCTTTTTAGAATGTAGAAGGTAGGCTAGGAAGGACAAGAGAGAGCTCTAAACCTATATGGACAAGTCGGGTTCTGGTAAGTGTGTATAATGTAGGAGCTGAGTGTGTTGAGATGTTGAAAGGCAGGAGGAGTACAGCTTTCTGAGAAGCCAGGTCCTGATGTGGCCTACAGAGAATCTTCTGCATGACCACATTCTTCTCAGAACTCTGAGCTCTGTCAGAGAATAAGATGAATTCTCAGGCTTGCTGGCCCCATTTCTGCTACCTTCTCTCCATCCGTCCAGTTAGACCAGGACTGAGCCACACCTGACCTGGCCTTCTAGTTCCCAGAGGGAGAGAAGAAGCACACAATTGCAAGGTGCAAGGTGGCCCAAAGAGGTTAAGTGATATGATTAAGTCCACACAGCTAGCTGGAGGTAAGTTCTAGACTGGAATACAGGACTCAAACTCTAAGTTCAATGCTGCTTCCATCACATGATCCTGCAGTTGCTCCATATGGTTCAGCAGTTCCCTTTCCTTGGAGAGTCCTACTGATAATGAACCAATAAACCTTCTCGGGAATATCACTGAGCTACGTTCTTCCATCAGAGGCACTGTTCAGGCACCAAGGAGAGTCTCACCCTCTGCCTCTCCTCCCACTCAGAAAGGCACTGTGGGGCTGGGAAAATGCCCCAGGCTGGCATCAGTAGCAAGCACAGCCTACTCTTGATTCACAGCTGTGGTGACGAGGCAGCCTTCACACTGGTACTTGGCAGGCGGTCTTGGCTCTCAGTAGAATAGTGCTTTGTTTCTACTAATGATCCAGTACACTGAATTGGGCTGGCACCAATGACCCTGGTACCTCTGCCAACCAGGTCACATGCTCTGTGCTTTCTGAAGCCCTGGCCCCTCAGTGCACTGCGTAGCTCTGCACAGCACAGGGTGGAGAGGAGCCTGGAGGCAGGCTCTGTATTTCAGATAAACATGACTGAGACTTGAGTTTCTCTCCAGGCACTGTCCAAAGGATTTGGTCTCAGGACCAAAATGTTATAGGTTGATATAGTATGATATGTTTCATGTTGTAGGTTGATATGGTTTGGCTCTGTGTCCCCACCCACATCTCACTTTGAATTTAATCCTTATAATCCCCATATGTTAAGGGCAGGACCAAGAGGAGATTAATTGAATCATGGGGGCAGTTTCCCCCATGCTGTTGTCATGGTAATGAGTGAGTCTCATGAGATCTGATGGTTTTATAAGTGTCTTGCATTTCCCCTCCTGGCACTTCTCTTTCCTGCTGCTTTGTGAAGAGGGTACCTTGCTTCCCCTTCACCTTCCACCATGATTACATGTTTCCTGAGACTTCTCCAGCCATGCTGAACTGTGAGTCAACTAAATCTCTTTCCTTTATCAATTAACCAGTCTCAGGTATGTCTTTATTAGAGTGTCACAGTGGACTAATGCATAGGTCTATTCAGATTTTCAGTATTCTCTGAAGGTAGTTTTGGTAATTTATCTTTTTCTAGGATTTTTTCCATTCCATCTAAGTTGTCTAATTTGTTGACATAAAGTTGTTTAAAACATTCACTTATCATTCTTTTAATTTCTGATGGGTCAGCAGTGATGTCTGCTCTTAGATTCTCGATTGTTAATTTGTGTTTTCTCTCTTTTTTCTTGGTCAGTTTAGCTAAAAGTTTATCAATTTTGCAATCTTTTTTAAGAATCACCTTTTCATTTCTTTGATGTTCTCTATTATTTTTCTCTTTGCTAGTCAATTGATTTCTGCTTTAGTCTTTATTTCTTTCCTTTTAAGGTTTAATTTGCTTCTCTCTTTCTCTAATTAATCTTAAGATGGAAGCTTAAATTATTGTTTTAAGAACATTCGGCTTTTCTAAGTCCTGCTTTAGCTTCATCCTGTTAATGTTGATGTGTATAGACATGTGTAAATACATAGTTTATTTTATTTTTGTTTCATTCAGTTCAAAATCTTTCTAATTTCCATTGTAATTTTTCTCTTCAGCCCATAGTTATTTAGAAATGTGTTAATTTCTAAAATTTGAGGATTTTCCAAACTTATTTTTGTTTCTATTTTAATTCCTTTGTGGCTGGAGAACATACTTCGAGTGATTTAAATTCTTTTAAATATATTAAAAATTAGGTTTATGGTCTAGTATGTGGTCTAACCTGGAGAATGTTCCATGTGCTTTTGAAAAAATGTGCATTAGGCCGGGCACGGTGGCTCAAGCCTGTAATCCCAGCACTTTGGGAGGCCGAGACGGGCGGATCACGAGGTCAGGAGATCGAGACCATCCTGGCTAACACGGTGAAACCCCGTCTCTACTAAAAGAAAAAATACAAAAAAAACTAGCCGGACAACGTGGCGGCGCCTGTAGTCCCAGCTACCCGGGAGGCTGAGGCAGAAGAATGGCGTGAACCCGGGAGGCGGAGCTTGCAGTGAGCTGAGATCCGGCCACAGCACTCCAGCCTGGGTGACAGAGCAAGACTCCGTCTCAAAAAAAAAAAAAGAAAAAAAAAGAAAAAAAGAAAAGAAAAAATGTGCATTCATTACTTGAGGGAAGAGTGTTCTGTGAATGTCAGTTAGTCAAGTTGGTTGATAGTGTTGTTCATGTCTTCTATTTCCTTGTTAATTTTCTGAATTGTTGTTCTATCAGTTATTAAAAATGGGTTATTAAACTCTCTAACTACAATTGTTAAGTCTAAATCATCTATTTCTTCTTTTAATTATATCAATTTTTGCTTCATAATTTTGAGACTCTGCTATTAGGTACCATTACACTTGTAATTATTATATATTCCTAATGTATTGACCCTTTATGATACTGTAATGTCATTTCTTGTCTCCAATAATATTTCTTGTCTTAAATTTTATTTTCTCAGATATTGATGTAGGCACTCAAGCTCTCTTATTGCCAGTAGTTACATGGTACTCTCTTTTTCATCCTTTTACTTTCAACTTTTGTCTTTTTGTGTGAAGTGTCTCTTGTAGATAGTACACAATTGAATCTTGCTTTTTTATCCATTTTGGCAATCACTGCCTTTTGATTGTAGTGTTTATTTATATTTAATATAATTACCAGCATGGCTGGATTAAGGTCTGCCATTTTGTTTCTATGTCTTATTTTTAAAATCTGATCTTCCCTTACTGCTTTTGTGCTAAACATTTTTTTTTTAAAGTATTCTACTTTGATTCCTCTGCTGTTGTACTGTATTTTTGAGTTATTTTCTTAGTGGTTGCTCTGTAGAGTACAATCTGCGTCTTAATTTACCTCAGGTAATACTGACTTAATTCTAAGAAAATATAGAAATATTGCTTCAATACTTCGTTTCTTCCCCTCTCCTTTATATCTCTCTGTTGTTATAAATCCAACAATACAGTGCAAGAATTAATGCTTTATATAATCTAATGTCTTCCCTCAAACAAAATTAGAATGGAAGATAACACGTGTTTATATAGTCTTTTATATTTACCCAGAGATATCCTTTTGAGTGCTCTTCATTTCTTTCTACAGATCCACAGTCTCATCTAGTTTTATTTCCTTTCACCCTGAAATACATCCTTTAATATTTTTTCAGTGGCAGGTCAGCTAATAATGAATTCTCTCAGTCTTTGTTTAACTGGGAATATCTTTATCATGCCTTCATTTTTGCAGTTCTGGTGGAAAAATAGAATTCTTGATTGAAAGATTTTTCCTTTGGCACTTGGAATGTCATTCTACTGCCTTCTGTCGTCTGTCATTTCTGATGAGAAGTCAGTTGCTAATTGCATTGTTCCCTGTTCATGATGAGTCATTTTTCTCAAGCTGCTTTTCAGATTTTCTCTTTTTTTCCCAACAGTTTGACTTTGATGTGTCTAGGTGTGTATCTCTTTGTGTTTCGTGTGATTTTGGTGTGAAGCAATAGCGTTAGATAGCTTGTGTATACTACTGTTTCATTAATTAATTTTTATTTTTATTTTTGAGAGAGTCTCACTCTGTCACTCAGGCTGGAGTGCAGTGGCACAATCTCGGCTCACTGCAAACTCCGCCTCCTGGGTTCAAGTGATCGTACCTCAGCCTCCCTAGTAGCTGTGATTACAGGCTGCACAACCACACCCAGCTAATTTTGTTTTGTTTTCTTTTTTTTTAATTGCATTTTTTATTGTTTTGAGATGGAGTCTTGCTCTGTCGCCCAGGCTGTAGTGCAGGGGTGTCATCTTGGCTTACTGCAACCTCCACCTCCTGGGTTCAAGCGATTCTTCTGCCTCAGCCTCCCGAGTAGCTGGGACTACAGGCACGCGCCACTACACCCAGCTAATTTTTGTATTTTTAGCAGAGATGGGGTTTCATCATATTGACCAGGCTGGTCTTGAACTCCTGACCTCGTGATCTGCCTGCCTTGACCTCCGAAAGTGCTGGGATTACAGGCAGGAGCCACCATGCCCAGCCACTGTTTAATTTAAAGGTAGCAAGGCATGAATTTGTTGGTGCCAAGACCTAAAGCATATATTACACAGGTGGTGATAGACATAATGTGAATGGCCATAAATCACAATTTTCCTAAGACAGCTCCAGTTTACATGTATTGTCCTGGTGTAATAACTAATATTATTCCTTTCACACTCAAAAGCTTTTGGTTTGAATTATAAGCTACAAAATCACTCTAATTATAGTCAATCAAACTCATGCATGTGAAACATCTTCCTTTGTTTCTGGGTATCAGTATCAGACCATATAATTCAGAAACAAATAGAAGCTAAATTCATACACGTTTTTTTGTTCTCAACTCATGATCATATAATATTCTGCAGAGCCCTATTGAACTCTCCTTCAAGACTGATGGTTCTATAATTCTTGAATTCTTGCAATGAAGGACAGAGATAAACTGAAAGCATGTGATAGTATCTAACTCTTTTAGACATTTAAGAAAACACTGGTTCACAACAGTGGGACTTAGTTGCGCTGAGTGCCTGTTATATGTCAAGTACTGTGCCAGGCACCTTCTACTTACTTACAATTTCATACATTCATCATAAGATCTCAGTGAGGCAGAAATTACCATCCTCGTGAATGGAGGAAACTAAGTCTCAGAGAGGTTAATAACTTTCCCAGGGACATATAGATGGAAAGAAAACAGGACACCAAGTTCATAAACTTCATTTCCTGGGTACCTTTGAAGCACAGGAAAAATCAGTGAGAGACAGTTATGTGCTCCTGGACATAAAGGCCGAGAAGCACCCTGTGGGAGTGACACTAGAAAAAGGAGCTCAGAGGGTGAGTCCCCTTCCAAGTTTTACCTGTGAGCAGGGCTAGCGTTCACAACATCTAACAAACAATATGGCAGCAGTGTGCACTGATGAGAGTGGGCACAGGCCGAGCACAGGAGATGGCATGTCTGGGGTTGTACCGGCATGCCTCAGCACAGAACCTTGGTCCTAAGCCTGCTCCTGAGAGAGCGCTTGTCTTGCATCCACTGCTGTGTGAACCCAGGGAAGGGCTGGAAGGTAAAGGAGAAGATCATGGTGCCTTGGCCACGATCAGGGACAGGGTTCTGATGAAGCGCCACTTCTTTTTTTTTTTTGAGACTGAGTCTCGCTCTTGTTGCCCAGGCTGCAACCTCTGCCTCCTGGGTTCAAGTGATTCTCCTGCCTCAGCCTCCCAAGTAGCTGGGATTATAGGCACCCACCACCACGCCCAGCTAATATTTGTATTTTTAGTAGAGATGGGGTTTTGCCACGTTGGCCAGGCTGGTCTTGAACTCCTGCCCTCAGGTGATCTGCCCACCTTGGCCTCACAAAGTGCTGGGATTACAGGTGTAAGCCACCACGCTTGGCCTCCACTTCTAACTTGATCTTCATCCCAACCGTTCTCCCTCCTTCCCTCTCGTCATCTCCCGCTCCCATCCTCCACCTCATCCGCCACAAGTGTACCAGCAAGAATGTGGGGCTTGGCATGTATTGGGCCAGTATCTTCTCATGTTACCTCCCATTATTCCAGTTCAGTGGATTCTCCTGTTTAGCACTAGTGAGCTATAATGAGGATTCTCTGTTCTGTTTTCCCCCATCATGTTGGGGATGAGTAAGATCAAACCTCACCAGAATCTGAACTCCTTGAGAAAAAATAACAGCATTCAGCTTTTCTGACCCAAAGTCTTCAGACACAAAGAATGTCTGGACTGGATAGTGACTTTTTTAGTTATTACCTCTTGTAGGAGGAGGTAGAGATTGTCACCTTGATCCACTCTTATCAGAGATCCACTCTTGTCCAATTATCGGAACTACCTGATGTCTTCCCCGATAAGGAAGCACACTTATGAGGCAGAAATGCTAAATTATGACCTCACCCCATTTCCCCCTCATCTTATTCCACACACACATTTATAAAAACATGATTTATAAAGGATGTCTGATCACAATGACGGGAGCTACATGGAAGCCGGGATTCTGTGCATTAGAACTCTGAATGATTCTTAATGGAAGGAAGTAAAGAAAGTAGAGTGTGGGAAAGCTAGCGATTCCTGAACCTGGATGTAAGGCATAGGTGGCGCCATCAGCCACCTTAGGCAGTGACTTTACAAAGGAGTAGCACAAAATCAGAGAGTGTAGCTGAGTTCATTTCATGCTTCCCAGATCAAGATGGAGAAGGGAGAAGGCCGGACGATGAGAGGGGAGTGAGCCGTGGGCGTAATGGTTCCACACCAGAAGTTCTGAAGGTCAAGGTCCAGAAGCCAAGCTTCAGCTGGGCAGGCTGCATCTCTGCAAGGCAGCCTCAGATGTTCATTGTCAAATAGATGAACTGGGGGGGGGGGGGGGGGGGGGGGGCGGGGGGGAGAGAGAGAGAGAGAGAGAGATGAGGGGTTGTTGTCCTTCCATGTCCCTTCCAGTCTCAGCCTCAGGAGTGGCCCCAATTTGCTGACATCACAGGAGATCTGCTATTTGATCATGTTGCCTGCCAACTTGGATGCCTGTCTCAACAGGAAACCATTTAAAAAAATAAATGAATTCTCAGCACTTGACATTTTCTGGAGGTTCTGAGTCCTTTCTGAGTGAGCTCACATCAAGCACAGATGGTAATACAGAGATGGGAAAATGTGCTTTCTCCTTGTTAAGAGGACAGCCTTGCTGAGGCATCTTGGGCAGGGCAGTATTAAGTGCCTTTTCCTTGTTGATGAGGGCTCCTCTCACCTTTGGAAGAGAGGTGGCCCTCCACCATGGAGGGGCTGCAGGAAGTGGAAGCAGGTTCTGAAGCCGGTGGGTGTTACAAGTGAGCTGAAGGAGAAGTAGCATGGAATTCCTCCTCATTTTCTCTCCTGAGTCCACCCTGCCTCCTCCTTCCCAACAGCTTGCTTATCACAGCATGGTGACTTGGGGCAATGTGATTACATGAGATGGTTTTTTTCTCCCTTCTCTGTCCTCCTTCCTGGGCACAGCATATATAGTATGGGGGTTTCCGTAATGAAAGGTGCACAGGCTCTTTTAGGAAAGTGACTGCAGGTGAGACCAATTCGGCCAGGAAAAGCTCCTGTTGCTTCTTTGGATGGGTCAGGGGAGAAGAAGAGGGACTTTAAAACATGGATACTTCAACTTGGCTGCACACTGGACTCACCAAGGGGATTAAAAAAAAAAAAAAACAATGTTTGGGCCTCACCCCCAGAGATTCAAATTTAATTGATCTGGGGAGTGGCTGGGGTATCAGAATTTTTAAATCTCCCCAGGTGATGCTAGCATGCAGCCAGATGTAAGGATGGTAGGTTTAGAGGGAGAGAATGCAATGGTTTTCCCTGTTGTCCTGCAAAGTGATGATATAGGGCAGGGCAGGAACCCATTCCAGTCCCTACACCTGTGGACACTTGGGTTGGAGGTGTCCACACTTCCACCTTGAATCTGCAGCACTGGAATACTTCCTCCATGCTGCTGGTGCTCTGGAGCCTTTGACTAGCCAGGAGGCCACTCAGTAACAAACCTTCCTACTCTCTCCTTTCACCGTGGACCAGGGACAGCCATCACACTTTTCATGTCTTTTAGTGACATTACTTATCATTTACCTTAAAGTAAATGATAAATAAAGGTGGACCTAGGGGTCTCTCTTGTTTTCTTTCTTTCTTTTTTAAGAGACTTGCTATCGCTGTCATCCAGGCTAGAGTGCAGTGGCGAGATCATAGCTCACTGCATCCTCAAACCCCTGGCCTCAAGCAATCCTCCCGCCTAGGCCTTCCAAATAGCTAGGACTGCAGTTACACACCACCATGCCCAGCTTCCTCTTATTTTCATAATAGAATAGTTTGAGCGTGCACATCTTTCTTTGGAATCTTGGAGTGATCAAAGGGGGTATATTTATTACATGTGTCCTACATGCTGAAGGTGAAAGACAAAACTAGAGAAGAAAAATGCCCAGTTTCTGTTCTCAATGAAATAATAATGCATCCAGGGATCTGAGATACATACTTGAGAAAATTAGTGACGAGTCAACGTAATTGCCAAATTATATGATATTATTATAAAGCAAAACTTTTGGCGTAATATATTAAGGCCTATGTCTCTTTCTGTAAATGGTTAAACTGAGGCACAGAGCAGCCTGATTAATCGAAATCAGAGCACAAAAGAGGGGAGGAGGTACAATCCTCTAAAACACATACTGTCATCAAGCTCTTTGTCTTTAAATATTCAATAAAATGTTATCCAAACCCAACGTTACTACTGAATTTGGAAATGAGCTGTGAGTGTGAGTATGGGAATCCGTGGAGAGGAGAAACCCCAGAGATTGGGGAGGAGCCACAGGCTGCCTGACTTTAGTGTTGTTAGGTAGAAGAGAAAGCAGACCTAGAAAGAGAGATACAGGGAGGGAAAGAAGGAAAAGGGAGATGAAAATTACAGAAACCACTGAAGGAAGCTGCTCCACAGGGTTCCCTCTGCCTTTGGGCAGGAGAATGTCTCAAGAGCGTTCTCAAACTTTATGTGCACAGAAATCACTAGGGTCCTGTGGGGGCGACTTCCATTCAGCAGGTCTAGGGCAGGGCCTGGCACTCCGCATTTCCAACGCTCTCTCCTAAGTGCTATCTGTGCTGCTGCTGGCCCATAGACCACCATCTGAGCAGACGGGGTCCACGGGGATCCTCTGGGGAAGGGGTGATTGAAACCCCCTGGAATCCTTCTCCCACGCCTCTGACACTCGGACCCATTGTCTCCCACCCCCATCATTGCTATGATGACCCCGGTAACTGACCAGTTTTGTACTTGTCAGAGTTTGGGGGAGCATCATGGGAACCACAGGACAACATGAGCAAGTGAGAGTGAGCAAACCGGCAACTGGAAGGCAGGCAGGCTAAGTTACCCAAATGACAGAAGGAAGAGAAGGACAAGAAGGCAGTCTGCTCACTCACTCAAGTCAAGGTGATTAATCTCTCTATGCCACAGTTTCCACCCTGCAAAATGGGGATACTATTGGTACTTAGCTCACAGAATTATTGTAATGGCTCAATTGATTACTTAATAAGTAGTATCTCAAAAATATTAGCTATTTTGTTGTAATCACTCCCACAGCTAGATGTCAGCCCTCGCATGAAATCATGGGTTCGGCAAACATTTATGGAGCTTGGACTCTGCCGGGCCCTGGCTGGGTCCCTGAGCAGAGGGTCTGGATTGGCCATACCTCATTTATAGTGAGATGAATGAACTCCTTGTTCTTCGTACTGAGAGCCTGGAACACCCCTGATAGGAGAGACGGGGAAAGGCATCCTTTTAAAGAAAATTCCTTTACCAAGTTTGTTTCCCAGCGACCAAAGGGCCCTTCAGTGGAGCCTGTGGGGAAGCTGCTCCATCTGGTGGTAAACAAGGACTTTCATTAAGGACAGCAGCAGGACACCGGCTGAAAGGGAACTTCTCTGAATGGAGGGAGGCCTCCAGTCCTGTAGCAAGCCAGTGGTCACCTAAGCCAGTCAGCCGGCCAGCAGCTCCTGGCGCCAAAGCAACTCCCCTGTCTTAACCTTCTGGGGGGTACAGGGCCCTTGAAATCCATAGGCCCCAGAAAAAAAGCACATGTACATAAACTTTGGCATGAATCTGAAAGTTGTTAGTCTCGCCCTTGTAGGAAGGGGCTGTGGGCGCTGTCACAGGACAGGAGGAGTCCAGCGGCACAGGAGAGCATGCCAGCACTGAGCTGGAGGCTGGGTCTACCACATGGTGTCACCTGAGCAAGTCACTGCTGTCTCTGGGCCTCAGCCTCCTCCACACCTTCAGAAGACGAGGTCGAGCCAATCAGCCCTGGCTTCACTTGAGAATCTCACAGGCAGCTTTAACAATACAACCCAAAGCGGGGCGGGGGACTATCACTGAACACAGGAAATGGAAGAGAACCAACAACCAAACACGGCGACTGGGTCTTATGTGGATCCTGAGTCAACCAAGCTACTGTAAAAAGGTGGCCTGGGAGATTTGGGCATGGACTGGGCACTAGAGAACATTGAGGGTTTGCTGAGAATTTTGTTAGGCATGCAAATGGCATGATGATGCTAAAAACAAGTCTATCAGCTTGAGGTATTCAGATGAATGGACAGAGTTTCTGAGATCTGCTATTAAATTATTTAGGGGAAAAAAGTGTGTGTTGCGGGAGCACAAGGAAAAAGTCAGCAAGATGATAATTTTTGAGGTTGGATGTAAAGGTCTGGAAACACCTGGTGAATCTGTATAACTCCCGATGCTGTGTGCCACCCCTGAGATTCTAATAGAATTGGTCAATTGTGCAGCCTGGTCATCAACATTTCTTTAGGCACCCCTGGAGATTGTAATGTATAGCAAAGTTTGAGAAGTGCTGGTGTGAGGTGCATGGGAACCTATTATGATTCTTTATATCTAAGTGGAGGGTTGACATTTTTACAATAAAAAGTTAAAATGATACTGGAGTAAAGCTCCATCCCTGGTAATTGTAAAAGTTCTCCAGGTGAATCTAATGTGAGGATCCCAGAGTGGAAGGTGTTAAGCCTATAATATTCCTCTATTATAAGAACAAGCTGAGGCACTCTCACCCCTCTTGCTGGGAAGGATTAAGCCTGGGTGGTTTAGACAGGGAAAGAGCAATTGAGAGAAGAGAAACTAGCAAATCTCATTATTTCTAGGGTTAGCTCTGACCACCCTGTAAGTCTAATGAGTGATTCCCTTTCAGGAGACGTCTTTCTAGAATGCACCTCTCACTAGCTACCAATAACCCCTGGGGAAAGCCCAGCCTCCTGGCTTGATATACTAGCCCCTTTGGGGCCTGCTGGTCTCTCTGTGGTTTTCTCTCATCATTTCTTAATCAACACATATTCATTGATTGTCCATAAAGTATGGCTTTCCTGGAGCTTAGAATCTAGAGGGGCTGTGCTTCAAGCAAGCAATTAGTGTTCTAGTACCAAAGAAGCAGAGGGAGCTGTCATGCTGATAACCGAGGGTCACAGCCCTCACCTTTTAATTTTAATTTTAATTTTATTTATTTATTTATTTAATTTTGAGATGGCGTCTCCCACTGTTGCCCAGGCTGGAGTGCAGTGGCACAATCTCAGCTCACTGCAACCTCTGCCTCCCAGGTTCAAGGCGTTCTCCTGTCTCAGCCTCCCGAGTGGCTGGGATCACAGGTGCATACCACCATGCTCGGCTAATGTTTTGTATTTTTAGTAGAGGCAGAATTTCACTATGAGCTGGTCTCGAGCTCCTGACCTCATGATCCATCTGCCTCAGCCTCCCAAAGTGCTGGGATTACAGGCATGAGGCACCGTGTCTGGCCCCCTGCCTTTTTTTTTTTTTTTTTTTTAATCAAGTATTCGTACCTCGAAGTGGCCTATGGAATATAGATTAGAAAATACCAAGCAGGACCAGCTGCATAATTTGTGAGGCCCAGGGCAAAATGGAAATGCGGGGCCTCCCGCTCCTAAGTTATTAAGACTTTCAAGATGAAAACGCTAGAGCATTAAACCAAGCATGAGGCCCCCTTGGGGGCATGGGTCCCTTGGCACCTGCACAGAGGGCATGTCCTCGTAGCCACCCCGGTACTGAGTTAGAGGCCCTGGATATGCTTCATTCAGCCCCACCTTCAAAGCCACCTGTGAGGGGCAGGATGGCTATGACAATAAACTGCAAACACTGAAGCTCACGGGCACATAGTCTCTCTCTATTTGTGGTGTAACAAATCTTGTTTAAGGTAACTGAGTTAATGTCTAGGGCTTACAGGGTGGGGAGGTGGGGAGGAGGAGGGACAGAGACTCTCCTGTTTCTATATGTTATGATGGGATTTAACCTGAAATTGAACCTTTCCTCAAACACAAGGCACAAACCTGCCCCCACCCCATCATCCTCCCAGAGGCACTATGAATGTATAAAGAAAGGCGATGCTAAGAAACACGCTGCAGGGGAGGCTGGCACATTCTGCTCTTTAGCTAACAGCAGAGGCCCACAGGTCCGCGCACATCAGACCATGGCTCTCTGTGGTCTGTCTTTGCCATTACTTTCACCAGGCTGTTTCCCATGCACTCACAGGAGGGTGACTGAAGATGCCGCCCCGAGTGCACCCTCAGCCTCGCTGGACACTTACGGCTCGCATTCTCCAGCCGGACCAGGCAGTTGAGGAAGTCATCGAAGTCCATCTGGAGCTCCTCATCCGCATATCTGAGCACGATCAGCTGTAGGAGGTGGCTGCTCAGCTGAAAGCCTGTGGGGATGAAGGAGGAGACCCAGGACCTGCTGTATCTGAGCCCCGAGGTGAGTCTGCACCTTTGAGGGAGCTCCCAGGCAGCCGAGGAGAGGCCTCAGAAGAGGGAGCCGCTGTTTCACTCCTCAAAGCTGGGGTCCCCACACCCAGTGGGACTGCTGTCCTTGGTGTGAATGCAATGTGAGAGTGTGAATCTGCAGTGCAGGGGCGAGTGTGCGGGGGACTCGCAGGCATGCTTTCTGTGTTTAATGGCTTCCGACTTTAGTGAGTTCATGATCTTAGTTTTGACACCCATGTCCCCCATAGGGTCTCGCTGACTTTACAGGAAGCTTGGTTTGGGGGAACTTAACACTGGTGGTGTCTGAGCCCCACACCCATTCCTACACCAGCCTCCCCTCGTGTTCTATGTCTCAGGTCACTTCCAGCTGTGGCTCTAGAACGTTTCTCAGAGGGGATGCTGCTGCCCACGGTGAATGACACTGTGCCAGGGGCCCATTCCTACACACCCACGATGGAGGAGGAACGCCAGGCTACAGCCAGGAGGCCTGGATCTGAGCCCTGGCACTGCTCCAGCCATGGCATATGGGTTCAGTTCTCTGGGCTTTGGTTTCCTCATTGTCAAGTGAGGGGTTTAGACAAAGTGAAGTTCTTTCTAGATCCGATATTTAGTGCTTCTATTTTTTTTTTTTTTTTTTTTTTGAGATGGAATTTTGCTCTTGTTTCCCAGGCCGGAGTGCAGTGGCATGATCTCGGCTCTCTGCAACTTCCGCCTTCCAATTTCAAGCGATTCTCCTGCCTCAGTCTCCTGAGTAGCTGGGACTACAGGCGCCTGCCACCATACCCAGGCTAATTTTTGTATTTTTAGTAGAGACAGGATTTCACCATGTTGGACAGGCTGGTCTCAAACTCCTGACCTCGTGATCCACCCGCCTCGGCCTCCCAGAGTGCTAGGATTACAGGCGTGAGCCACCGCACCTGGTCAGTGCTTTGATTTCTCATCATTGCCCTTAGAGGTGATTTCTTTCCCCCTTTCGTTTTGGTCTACATGTTCGCTTTCTAGGAGGTGTTCACAGGATTGTTCAGAAATCCACCCAGGCTCTTTCTGGTTCTTTGTAATTTCGGCGGAGGAGCAGGCAGGTCAAGAGCAGAGCACAGAGTCTCTGGAGCCTGCACGGCAGTGCTGGCTGCCGGCCTTGGCCAGAATCCTGGTGTTTGGGGCTAGAGGAGGGGGATGAGGGGCGATCCTTCCTACGCCACGTCAGGGTAGGAAAGACACAGCCATGCCCCTCCTCTCTGAGCGCTCCCTTTGTCCCCTGCTCAGTTCCTCCCCCTACCCTGGAAACAGAGTCACCATCTCCTAAGAAAATCAGGCACCCTTCTCAGCCTGGCACTTTGCTCATTTGTAAATCATCTGATTTTATTCTCCCTCACATAGGACCCGAGATGGTCCTGGCTGTGTATACTTCATCCTTTTTATCAGGCCTGAGCCTGGACTTGTTTCCAGATTTTGTTTTCCCTGGGAGGGAACACACTTTAAAAGGTTCAGGAGGCCCCTGTCTGTGAGGTGTGCTTGGTGAGAAGCACAGGCGGCCTAGTGGGCGGGAGGTCTGCAGAGCTCCCACGGAAACTACGGTTGTGTGTGCAGAACATGGGACCACAGAGAGGCCGACGGCCATCCAACCCCCAGACAAGGGTGGGAAACGCCACCTGGAGCCCAGCCTTCGGGAAGGGGAGCAGGGTGTAAACTATGATGCAGTCATCCAGTTTGGATTCAGAGTTTGCTGCTGATAAAGCCCAGGACAGGGCCACAGGTGGCAGAGGGGCGTGCAGCCCACAAACCATGGGCGCTGCATGCTCTGTCTCATCCACGGTAACAACCATCTGAGAGCAGAAATGAGAAGTTTGCAATCACTACAGCTTGCCACCAAACAGCCATGTGTTAAGTACTGGGCCAGAAAACATGGTCAGAGGCTATGAGGCCTCCAGAGGGCAGGCCAAGTTCAGTTTTAGCAGACACATTTAAAAAGTTTCTACCAGTGTTCACAGTGGTTTAAAATGAGGGCCCTGGTGTCAGCAAGTGAGTCTTGGGTCTGAACCCTGGTGCTGCCACTCCAAGGGCCGTGGCCTTAAGAAGCACCAACTGGGCTCAGAGGCCCACCTCCTGGGCAGCAGAGAGAAGACCTGCCATCTGCTCAGGTTGCCCATGGGCAGTACCTGGCATGAAGTCAGCCACCTGCATTCCAGTCTTTTCTTTACCTGTAGCTTTCAGTGCAGTCCGCAGTTCATAGGTAGATATAGTGCCGGACTTGTCGGCATCAAACCGAAGGAAAAGGTCCTAAAGGGTGGAGAGCAGAGGCATTGAGAAGGAGCGCACCTGAAAGGCATTGCCAATGGCAGTAAGTGGGTGACAGCCAGTCCGGGGGAGCTACCCTCCAGGGGCCGCAGAGGCCACGGTTGGACTGGGCCTTCCAAAAAAAGTCAGTCTCCCTTTTGTCTTCCTTTCCATCTTGGGTGGAAGCACGGTGGTACTCCCATAAGCATCGGAATAGCATGATGCTGTTTTCCCTTCTCCCCTGTCTGAATACAACTCCCCTAGCCTGCAGCCTGCTGCACCTTTTTAAATCCCCTCTGCCCTAGGCGCACAGGTTCCCCCAGAGGCCAAGCCCTGCTCCAGGTTACATACAATCCACTGCTTCAGCTTGTCCCAGAACACTTTGAATTCATCAAACTCCAGCTTCCCATTGCCGCTGGTCTGTGCCGTGTGGGTTAAGGGAGACGTGAGTAGCGTTTCAGCCTGAGGCTCCTCGTGGGACCTCAGCTCTAGGACTGCAGATGGGGAGGGCTGATGGGCTGGCCTGAGTGACACAGGTTTGGGGCCCTGGGGAAGTGGTTTTAATGGTTAAACCACAAATCTCTGAAGAGGGGAAACGGCAGAGGTGGGATGGGGATGCTCCCAAAAAGTTCACAAAAACAGAATTTCGTTCCCTTAGACGGGATCCCAAAGTGGCAAGAAGACCCCCACGTTCCTTCAAAAGCTTCCCACCCCTGCCCCTGGGCAGACTTGTGCATCTTGATTCTGATCCAATTTCAGCTTCGGGGTCCCCCAGCTTTGGGTTATTTTCTGCGAAGAAGACTATTCTGCTGGCTAACGATGTCATGTTCTTGGAAAGTCTGAACTATTGAAGATTACTCTACTGTGCTTAAAGCCCGGGATCCATGTCTATTTCTGCTCAAATATTTGGAAGGATACGTCCATCAGGGAAATGATGTTTTTACAGGAGATCAGGCTTAGCTTCTTGAATTTGATGTCCTTTTCTGAAATTGCACATGAAAGCTGAATTTGGTTGACTCCAATAAGATAAACCTATGTACCCATCTGCTGAAAGCCCAATAATGTGGCTAAATCCAGGGCTGCTGGGGGCTGTGATGTGGCTACTGTCTTATGATGCTGGTGGGAGTAGAAGTTAACATGACCTTTCAGAAGGAAAATTGGAAAAATGTGAAAAAAGCAATAAAAGTGGGAATACGCCTTCATCCATTTATTCTAGTTCTAAGAATCCCTAGCAAAGAATTACATATGAAGATTTTTGTCATCACATTATTTATAGTGGCAAAAATTTGGAAGTGAAATAATGACCAATAGAAAGGCATGGTCAATACTTTAGGCTATGTCTATGTAATGGAGTATTATACAATCCTTAGGAATCATGTTTTTGCAGCCTATTTAATGGCAGATTTAAATTTTTTGGAGAAATTTGTACTCTCATACTACTGCTGGTGAAAATGTGAAATAGTCACTTTAGAAAACACTTGGATAGTTTTTAAAAACATTAAACACAGAATTGAACAATCCTCTTAACTAAACGTATAGTTAAGAGGATAGTTACGCCACCATGTAACCATAGACTGTGGCATGGTGATGGAACCATCCTCATTACTATATACCCAAGAGAAGTGAAAACATATGCCCACCCAAAAAACTTGTACAGGAATGTTTACAGTTGCATTATTCATAATGACCAAAAACTGGCAACAACCCACATGGCCACCAATAGATGAATGAATAAACAGAACGGGGCCCATCCATACGATGGGATATTATTTGGCTGTAAGAAGGAATGAGGCATTGATACATGGGTGGACTTTGAAAACATCATGCCATGTGAAAAAAGTCAGTCAGAAAGGACCACATATTGTATGATTCATTTTTTTCCCCCTGAGACAGAGTATGGCTCTGTTGCCCAGCCTGGAGTGCAATGGCACGATCTTGGTTCACTGCAACCTCTACCTCCCAGGTTTAAGCAATTTTCCTGCCACAGTCTCCCAAGTAGCTGGGATTACAGGTGCCCGCCATCACGCCTGGCTTTTTTTTTTTTTTTTTTTTTTTGTATTTTTAGTAGAGACGGGGTTTCATCATGTTGACCAGGCTGGTCTTGAACTCCTGGCCTCAGGTTATCCGCCTGTCTCGGCCTCCCAAAGTGTTGGGATTACAGGTGTGAGCCACCGCTCTCAGCCTATGATTCCTTTTATATGAAATATTCAGAATATGTAAATCGAATCTATAGAGAAAGAAAGTAGCTGAGTGGTTGCCTGGGGCTGGGGGAAATGGGTACAGGGTTAACACTGTTAATGGGTAAAGGGTTTCTTGTTGGAGTGATGAAACGTTCTAACATTATATGTCTACGCATGTGGCACATATGTACATACATGCAGATACACATGTGTTAAGAGTGGTTATTTATGGTGGCGAGATCATTTGTGATTATCTTTGTCATTAGGCTTTTCTGCATTTTTAAGAATTTTCTACTATAAACCTGCATCATTTTTGGAATCAGGAAACAAAGCTCTTTTAAAAGTTGGCTGGGAGAGCAGGGAGCCTGGGGAGTTGGGGGGGGACCCAGGCAGTGTGGTTGCTGGTCCCTCCATAGGCGCCCTGGGACCCCAATGTGGGCAGCACTTACTCTTTTGCAGCACAGCATTTAAAACATACTCAAGTTCCTCTGCTGTCACCTCCATGTCCTGTTGAAGTGGAGACAATTGCTTGTTATAGCCCTTGGCACCTTCTTTTTTAGTTTTTTTTTTGTTTTAAATCAGTTCTGAGCTTGATTTGGCTCAAGTGACAGACCAGCCTTCAGGACCCTGCTCTGGGCAGATGTACCTATCTCCTGTGTGGCTGCAACTACATGTCTCATATGTCACATGTTTTAGGGACATGCCAGCCCAACTAGGAGAGAGCCTAACTTGAGAGACGTCTCAATCCAGGAAAGCGCATGGAAAGCTGGGCAGGGCAAGGCAGTGGTTTCCCAACTTCCCTGAGGGTCAGAACCACTCCTAGAATTGTCCTAAGCTCCTCAGATGGTTCCTATGTCAGAGGTAGTTTGGGAAAACCAGACTGAGTCTTCCTCTGCACCGTAGAACCGCCTGGAGAGCTTTAAAACTGTCCCGCATCTGGGGCTTACCCCAGGGACCCTTGAAATCAGAGGACCTGGGAATATGGTCCTATTTTTAAGATCTAGGGGTTGATTTAGAATTAAGAATAAGGGTGAATGATTTAGAATTAAGAATAAGGGTGAATTTCAGAATCATGGATCTAAGGTGCTCCAGGAAATCTCTGCAGCCCCCACCCCGGAAGCTGGTTAGAAATGGAGAGTCTCAGCCTTTTTTTTTTTTTTTTTTTTTTTGATACAGGGTCTTGCTCAGTCATCCAGACTGGAGTACAGTGCTGTGACCACAGCTGACTGCAGTCTCAATTTCCCATGCTCAAGCAATCCTCCTACCTCAGCCTCCCAAGTAGCTGGGATTATAGGCAGGCACCACCATGCTGGGCTGATTATTTTTGCAGAAACGGGCTCTCCCTATGTTGCCCAGGCTGCTCTTGACCTATTGATGAGGAATCTGTGTTTTTTTCCCAGGATGCCCAGGTCACTTTATACACATGCATGTTTGAGTAGCACTGACATAGACCTCATTTTGGTCAGGGTTTTGCACTAGCCGTGTGGAATCCTGCAGGGTGCTTCTAACACATGTTCGCCCTGAAGCCTCTGGGCCTGGGGAATGGGGGTTTGGGATGTTTGGTGTTGGTAAGAAAGCACTGCACCAGCCAGGCCTCCACTGAAAGAGGAAGAAAGAGAAATGGAGCCACGTGCCCAAGTCATCCAACTACTTGGAAGAAAAGCAGGACATGAGTCGAGGAGGGCTGAACTCTAGAGGTACTTTTCTGGTTGTTAATCAAGGTCGACTGAAACTCCTGCAGCATTCCCCGCTTCCCTCGCAAACCCTGGATCTCCATCTCACAACTCCTGTCCCTCCCGCATTCACTCCTCTGAGCCTGTCATGTGGGGTCTGACCCAGCATGCTCCAGATGGCGCCTGGAGCAGGGAGGTCACTACTGCCTTCCCCCCTCACCACGCTCTGTCCCACCCAGGGCTGCGCTCAGCCACCTTCCTGCTGTACTTTAAGCAGTCACATGAGCCCCCCTTTTCTCCATCCCATGCTGTGGTCCCCTAATCTCCCTGCCTTGCCTATTTATTGCAGTGCCTAATATACTACCATTAGACAGCCCCTAGGTTTAGATATCACCACTCCAGGTGACCCCTTTCATAATTCAGGAACCCCAGTTGAGTGAAACACAGGAAACTAATAGAGTCATTAGCATCTTGACATGAATTAGTTCATCAGCTCATTTTATTTATGGCTCCAAGGGAGCACCTGTGGGGCAGTTTCTAGAAAGACTTCCCTCCCCCATGCCTAGCAGGTAGAGGAAGAGCCTGGATCTGTGTGAGGCTCCATCCAGGTTCTCCAAAAAAGAAGCTGAATAGTGGAAAGGACTGGGATAGGGTGGGAGACAGGAAGTTGCAATTGAATAGGGACCTCCTTGAACATGATCCCCTTTACTACAGCAGACAAAGTATTCTAATGGCAGTGATTTTCAGGCAGAGTTCAAAGGAGCCACCTCTTCAAGCCTTGCTCTAGCCTCCCAAAGAAAGCACCTGGGGCCCGGCGTGGTAACTCATGCCTGTAATCCCAGCACTTTGAGAGGCTGAGGCTGGAGGATTGCTTGAGCCTAGGAGTTTGAGACCAGCCTGAGTGACATAGTAAGACTCTTTAATTTTTTTTTTTTTTAATTAGCCAAGCATGATGGCATGTGCCTATAGTCCCGGCTACTCAGGAAGCTGAGGCGATAGGATCTCTTGAGCCCATGAGTTTAAGGCTGCAGTGAGCTAGGCTTATACCACTGCACTCCAGCCAGGACAACAGAGTGATACCCTGTCTAAAACAAAACAGAACTAAAAAACAAAGTGTCTGGGTCCATTCTGAGCTCCTTTGGGCTCACTGGCCCCATCCACAGCTGCAGACTGTGTAAGTAAGAGATGTTGTAAACAGGGTGGTCTTTGGCCTTCCATGATCAGTGCTGGTCTTTGCAACAAGCTCCATCATGCCTCGGGACAATGTTGCTGACCAACCCCACGACTGCAACCCTTTGCTGGAAAGCCAGGCCCAGGCCCTCAGCCCGGTGGGGAGATGGAAGCGGGGCGTGTCCTACCTCACCAGCGACTTGTTCAAACAGAGCTCGAAACCGCTGCTCCTCCTCTGTCTCCTGGTCAGGCGGAGTTGGCTTTGGGGGCTAAAAAACAGCCGAAGAAACTTGCACAAAATGATCCACAAAAAGGAAACATGACAAAAATAGCAAGAAAGAAGCCAGGACACTCTGTGCCCAGCCCCATGTCACCCTCCTGATGCGGTGTGCATGAGCTGCGTCCTGTAGCATGAGGAACATTTTCTCATGAAGGCTCTTTAGAAGGTGAGACTACAAGGACTCTATTAGTTGGACCTGTGGAGCCCTTTTGCCTTACAGATGAGGAGGCCAAAGAACCCTGACCCCTGCCTCAGTTAGGTCCTGGCCACTGGATTTTCATGCTTCCTGCACTTCCTCTAGCTTACCTTTTACCACCCTGGACTGCAATGACTCACTTCATCATCTGTTTTGATAGCTGGTGAAATCGTTGAAGGCAAGAGTCTGTTTCTAGCACTGAGCTCTGGGTTTGGTATATAGAAAGCGCTCAGTAAATGTTTTGGGTGGTTTTTGGTTTCTTTGGTTTTTTAGCACCATTAATAAGCTGTGCCCCAGCATGGAGAAGCAAATTCCCTCCTAAAAGCAGATCTCTGCTTCCCCTGGACATGTCAGACTGTTTCCAGCTATAGCATCTCAAGGCCTCTGGAGAGTCCTCCAGCCCTTGGACGAGGGTAAAACCACCCCCAGGTCTCCCCCTCCACATACACATAATGTAGAGGAGAAGTAATGTGTTCCCCTGAGTCCACAGTAAAAAACATCTCCCTGCCTCTCTGGTTTTCTTTTCACTGATTAGTTTTCTTAAAATACAATTAAAAGATAGTCTACCCCCTTCAGAAGTGGCAACTTCCTCTCAGGTGGAGTTGGTAGTGTGAAAGTTATTAAATCAAAATGAAGTTACTAATGTTAAGAAAACCCTGACAAGTAGAGCTCAGGAAGGCCAGAAGGTCCTCATGCTTATTTGCCTGATAACAAAAGTATCACAAGAGGCTGCAAAAACCACAACCTTTCACAGAGGCCCTTGCAACCATACACAAAAATACTTCTACCTCTGCGTAGCAACTGCCTGTCCAACATCAGCCTGGCCTCACCTTTGTTATTGATCTTTGTAGCCAAGGATAATTATTTCAAAACAATTATGTAATCCTTCTCATTTTTTTCTTTAAAAACCTTTGTCCTCTTTTACCTCCCCAAATATGTGCATAGTTTACTGTGGTATGCATATGCCCATTGCAGTGCTTTATCCCCAAATAAATAGCTTTTCTTTTAGAGAGTGTCTCCGTGTTTGTTATTTCAGTTGACAGTAGCGCAGAGGAAGATGACATTGAACACAACTTTATACCAAGCACCCACCTCACTTCCATGCCAGGTCCTTGTGTACTAGAGGAGCACAGACTAGAAGACATACATCTTGGTCTACAGGAGGTTAGAATCATAGATGCTTACTTGATCGCACATAACCATTGCCTGAACCGCAGAGTTTTACATGACTCTGTGATTAGAAGGAAGGTTTCCAGAACCATCACCTGAATCCTACACTCCATAGCAACATCAGAAGACTCACCTCAGGAAGGTCAATGTCTACATTTCCATCCATATCCCTGTATGGGCAGAAAAACACACAGCCTCAATTGTGGATTAACTTCTCATTGGGATCTGCAGAGCTGAAGAGCCCAGAGCTGTTGGAAGGTTCTGTCCCATTGAATCCCTTATTGTTCAGTGCTGTTTACATTTCACAGAGTTTGCAGACCCCACACATTGACACCCCCACCCTTAGTCATTCAGCCCTTGCTCAGAATGCAAATAAGAGGGACAGCCATTGTGTTAGGCCATTCTTGCATGGCTATAAAGAAATAACAGAGACTAGGTAATTTATAAAGAAAAGAGATTTGATTGGCTCACGGTTCTGCAGGCTTTACATGAAGCACAGTGCTGGCATCTGCTCTGCTTCTCAGGAGGTCTCAGGAAACTTACAATTATCACAGAAGGTGAAGGGGAAGCAGGCCAGTCACATGGAAAAAGCAGGAGCAGGGTGGGGTGGGGGAGTTGCCTCACTCCCTTAAACAACCAGATCTCATGCAAACTCACTATTGTGAAGACAGCACCAAGCCAGGAGAGATCTGCCCCCATGACCCAAACACCTCCCATCAAGCCCCACCTCCAACACTGGGGATTACAATTCAACATCAGATCTGGTGGGGACACATATTCAAACTGTATCATTCTGCCATGGCCCCTCAAATCTCATGTCCTTCTCACACTGCAAAATATAATCATGCCTTCCCAATAATCCCCCAAAGTCTTAAGTCATTCCAGCATTAACTCAAAAGTCCGAAGTCCAAAGTCTCACCTGAGATAAGGCAAGTCCCATTGCCTATGAGCCTGTCAAATCAAAATCAAGTTCCAAGATATACAAATTCCATTTTATACTTCCAAAATACAATGGGAGTATAGGCACTGGGTAAACATTCCCCTTCCAAAAGGCCAAAAGAAAGGGGCTACAGGCCCCATGCAAGTTTGAAACCCCGCAGGGCAGTCATTAAATATTAAAGCTCCAAAATGATCTCCTTTGACTCCATGTCCCACATCCAAGGAACACTGGTACAAAGAGTGGGATCCCAAGGCCTTGGAGAGCTCTGTCCCCGTGACTTTGGCTGCTGTCATGGGTTGTTGAGTGCCTGTAGCTTTTCCAGGCTCAAGGTGCAAGCTGCCAGTGGATCCACCATTCTTGGGTCTGGAGAATGATGGCCACCTTCCCAGAGTTCTGCTAAGCAGTACCCCAGTGGGGACTCTGTGCGAGGCCTCAAATCTCACATTTTCCCATCTGCATTGCCCTAGTAGAAGTCCTCTGTGAGGGTTCTGTCCCTGCAGCAGGCTTTTGCCTGGGCATCCAGGCTTTTCCATACATCCTCTGAAATCTAGGTGGAGGCTGCTAAGCCTCATTCAGTCTTGCACTCTGTGTGCCTGCAGGCTTAACACCATATGGAAGCTGCCAAGGCTTATGGCTTGCACCTTGCACCCTCTGAAGCAGTACCCCAAACTGTATCTGGTGCCTTTGAGCAGAGACTAGAGCTGGAGCAGCTGGGATGCAGGTAACAGTGTCCTGAGGCTGCATAGGGCAGTGCGGCCCTAGGCCTGGCCCATGAAGCCATTTTTTTCCTTGGCCTGCGATGGGAGGGACTGCTGCTGCAAAGGTCGCTAAAATGCCTTTGAGGCCTTTTTCCATTGTCTTGGTTACAGCACTTGGTTCCTTTTTTGTTATGTAAATATTTCTAGCAAGTGGTTGTTCCACAGCCTGCTTGAATTCCTCTCTCGAAAAAGCTTTTTTCTTTCTCTGCTATATAGCCAGGCTGCAAATTTTCCCAACTTTTATGCTCCACTTCCCTTTTAAATATATATATTCCAACTTTAAGTCATATCTTTGCTCCCACATCTGAGTATAGGTTGTTAGAAGCAGCCAGGTCACATCCTGAATGCTTTGCTGCTTTGAAATTTCTTCTTCCGGATACTCTAAATCATCACTAGGAAGTTCAAACTTCCACAGATCCCTAGGGCATGGACACAATTCAGCCAAGTTGTTTGCTAAGGCATAACACACATAACCTTTGCTTCAGTTCCCAATAAGTTCCTCATTTCCATCTGGGACCTTGGCAGCCTGAACTTCACTATTAATATCACTATCAACAGTTTCGCCATAACTATGTAACCAGCCTCTAAGAAGTTCCAAACTTTTCCTCATCTTCCTGTCTTCTTCTGAGGCCTTCAAACTCTTCCAACCTCTGCCTGTTATCTAGTTCCAAAGTCACTTCCACATTTTCAGTTATCTTTTTAACAATGCCCCACTCCTCTGTACCAATCTTCTGTATTAGGCTGTTCTTGTACTGCTATAAAGAAATACCTAAGACTGAGTAATTTACAAAGAAAAGAAGTTCAATTGGCTCACAATTCTGCAGGCTTTACAAGGAAGCATGGTATATTCCCTAGAAGTTAACCTGACTCTTTGATTTCTAGGGAGGCCTAGGAAGCTTACAATCAAGGCAGAAGGGGGAAGAGTCATGTCACACGGCAAAAGCAGGAGCAGGGGTGGGGCAAGTACCACATACTAGCAACCACATCTCACAAGCATTTACTCAGTATCACGAGGATAGCACCAAGTCATGAGGGATCTGCCCCCACGACCCAAACATCTCCCACCAGGCACCACCTCCAACATTGGGGATTACAATTCAACTTCAGATTTGATGGGGACACATATTCAAACTATATCAGCTATCACTAAGAACTTGTGAATTCTGGGTTTATGGAACTAGAAGAAGTTAAGCCAGCAGTCACTCCCTATTTCTTTGATGAACTTTAACAAAGGCAAGGGATAAAGTGTTTTGTAGAATAGTAGCACCTCCAATGACCCATAAACAGTTCAGTTGCATTACACATTCACTCTCCATGAACTCTGCATCTTCAAGGAGGATGCATATCTGTTGGAGACCATTCAGCCTATTGAGTGATAGGCATTGGGGAGGGGGTGCATTTTAAAAGATTACAAAGTTGAATCAGAACCAAAATGACCACCTTTTTTGTTTTGTTTTTTTTCTGAGACGGAGTCTCACTCTGTGGCCCAGGTAGGAGTAAAATGGCACAATCTCGGCTCACTGCAACCTCTGCCTCCTGGGTTTTAAGTGATTCTCTTGCCTCAGCCTCCCAAGTAGCTGGGATTACAGGCATGTGCCACCATGCCCAGCTAATTTTGTATTTTTAGTAGATATAGGGTGTCTCCACGTTGGCCAGGCTGGTCTCAAACTCCTGACCTCAGGTGATCCTCCTGCCTTGGCCTCCCACAGTGCTAGGATTACAGGCATGAGTCACCATGCCCAGCCTAAAGACCACCTTTTGAAGCTGCATCCCTAACTCCTGCCTCTCCTCATAGATGTAAATTCCTGATTCCACTGGTGAGGTTGGGGAGGGATGGGTGTCTCTGTGCTTATGTTAGGGAAAAAGAGGAAAAATGATGCAATCATGTTTTTTTACTATTCACATATTTAGGGGAACTTGTAGTATTTGGATAGTAGTAATATTAACAGGAGGAGCAGCCTTCAGCTTTTGATGATGCTAAAAACATTTGGAGGAATACAGTCTTATAGATTAAAACTTGAAGCACTCTCAAAGAAAAACTGATACAAAATCAAAATCAAAGGGAATACGAATAAATACTAACATTGAATGAGGGTAGTCCTCCCTTTCCTCTTCATCCCCTGGGCATACATGACATAACCCTTTCAGAACTTTTGTTTGTTTAATCAGGAACCTGTCTGAGAGCTAAACTAATGCACACAGAGCTCAGTGTGGATTTTTGTTACCAAGCTACAGAGCTGATTCTTATACTCAGTATCATAGCAGACTAAAGTATCTTATTCAGAGCAAGATTAAGTATGGAGGTTTTTTGCCGTGTACAAGTCACCTTATGCATGCCAGTGACTCTGAGCTCACCCCACTAATGGGATAGAGAACAAGAGGCATGGCATTGGCATAACTTGGGTCTCTCTTGTTCTTGCCACCCATAAGAGATGTCAATCTGCATGGATCTCATACAGGGTACTTTTGTGTGAACAGATACTAGGATATTCATCCCCACCTTGTACTAGTATCTGGGAGAAGGCTGGAGAAAAATTATCCGGTAGAGTGTTTAAAAATTTAAGACTTTTCGGCCGGGCACGGTGGCTCAAGCCTGTAATCCCAGCACTTTGCGAGGCCGAGACCGGCAGATCATGAGGTCAGGAGATCGAGACCATCCTGGCTAACATGAAGAAACCCCATCTCTACTAAAAAAATACAAAAAACTAGCTGGGCGAGGTGGCGGGTGCCTGTAGTCCCAGCTACTCGTGAGGCTGAGGCAGGAGAATGGCGTAAACCCGGGAGGCAGAGCTTGCAGTGAGCTGAGATCCGGCCACTGCACTCCAGCCTGGGCGACAGAGCGAGACTTCGTTTCAAAAAAAAAAAAAAAAAAAATTTAAGACTTTTCAGCATCTATTTAGCCAAGAGAAAGAACCATGCCTTTTGTAATCAGCTTGAGAAACCCCACCAGACTTCATAATTGAGTCTTCTCAATGCATGCCACCAATCTAATTCTATCTCACTAAACGAAAGATGAAACTAGAGTGAGTCATGTATTCACAGCTGTCTCTCTTGTTAACTCTGTGTAGATTGACTTTTTTTGGAGACTTATCTAGCTTAAATACAGAATTAGCAGATTTTAGCATTCTCTGTAATCTTTAGAATATCATCATTGGGAAAAGAAATGGATTCCTCTGTCTTGAACCATTTTTCCCCCTGTGCCACAGAGCAACCCATGGTGAATGGGCAGTAAAGGGAAACATTTTCCACAGAAGTAACCGATATAAAATAATTTCGCTAAGACACTGTGAAGAAGATGTGGTGGAATACTGGGTATGTAAAATGAGAGGCAGATTTGCCAACATTTATTTCAATTGGAGGTGAAAGAACATGTCATTCTTGAAATTTGCAATAGCCACCGCCTTCATCATGCCCAGAAATGTCTAGCATCCCTGCATGGGGCTCTTACCCCAGAAGCTTCTTGGTAATAGGGTCTGAAAAATGAAGGGCTCCACCCAAGAGTGTCTCGTGAGCATGACTCTGGGACCAGTAGAAAAAAGCAACTTTTCAATGGTTTGCTTGAGGGAGGGAGGAGCAGAGCTAGAAGGAATATGTGCCTTGCCTTGCAGATGAGTTAACAAAGTGTCCTGCAGCCTGGCATGGTGGCTCACTCCTGCAATCCCAGCACTTTGGGAGGCCGAGACAAGTGGATCATCTGAGGTCAGGAGTTTGAGACCAGCCTTGCCAACATGGTGAAACCCCGTCTCTACTAAAAATACAAAAAAAATTAGCCGGGTGTGGTGGCGGGTGCCTGTAATCCCAGCTACTCTGGAGACTGAGGCAGGAGAATTGCTTGAACCTGGTAGGCGGAGGTTGCAGTGAGCTGAGATCGCACCATTGCACTACAGCCTGGGTAACAAGAGTGAAACTTCATCTAAAAAAAATTAATAATAAATAATAGAAAAGAAAGAAACTGTCCTGCCTTGTTTCTCAGGTACACATGGAAAATGGAAGAATGGAGTCTTGGCTCCAGCAGTTCCTGGATGACTTCTGTGTGAATAAACTACTAAAAGAAGTGGGATTCTGGAAGCTGTTCCTCTGACTCACCGGGTAATGGCTTTTTTCTCTGAAAAGATTCTCAGACAGAAATCAGCTTCCTGGTGGGGCTCAAAAGTGCTGGGAATCAGGATATACTCCCCAGGGGGTAGCTTGAACCGGTCGGAGACTTCTCTCAGGTTGATGAACGTCTTGCTTCTGGCCCGAGAAGTGTGGTATCTGAAGAAGTCTTTGTTCAGGTGTTCGTCTTTGTCAGGGCACTGCAATGGGCAAGAAAGGGAAGGGTTTCCTAGGGAAGTTCCTCTTGGCTTTTTGGACACCGTTCCTGGACTCTTGGTTGAGTCTCAGGTGTGAAACCGAGGAGGAGCTGTGAATTTAGTACTCAGATGGAGAACTCTGAAACAGCAATGTGTTTCCCACCTACCTCGTAAATGGCATAGCCGATTGTCAGCACATTGGCACCAAATCTCTTGAGTTTCCTTCTATCTTTCTGCATCAGGGCTACAAGGAAACTACACTCCTCCTGCCCCTCATCTTTCTCAGTCAGAGACAATTTTATTTGTGGATTGGTCCAAAAGGTATCTGTCATTTGGGAGAGGTAGATTATTCTCCCTTTCTTAAAAAACCCCCCCAAAGACCACACACACGCACACTCACACACACCTATCCGCTCTCATTATATATCCTACCAAACATGAGAAAGTAATACCTTCTCTCCCTGTTCAATAAGCCCTCCTACCCTACTTTTGATAATCCCCAACGAGAATGCAAAGTATCCTCTCTTTCATATCCACCTTCTCTTCAACCATTTCCTATGCAGCTTTTTAAGGACATTCTTCTGGGTCTAGTCTGCTAAAGGTTGTTCCATCTTTTTTTTTTTTTTTTTCCACTTAGTATTTCAGAGGAGAGTGCAGTAGACTTCTGGTTGTCCCCTGGCATCTACTTGATGGTGGGCAGTTTGAGTAGGATTGACCTCGATCACTGCTCCAGCGTGAATTGCCAGTCCCTCTTGCCACTGAAGACTGGACAAAGCCAATCAATGCATAGCATTCACCGGGCAATATTGGTTCAAAGAATTTCCAATTAGAGGGAAATTGAGAACTTTTGTTTGATAACCCCAGGAGCTCTTGCTGTTCGTGTGAATGAGGATTCAGGAAGCCCTGGAGACTGCTGCTAGCCCTCCTGTGATTATAAAGAAAGCCAGACAGAGAAAGAAGTCAACACAGAAAAGAGGGCAGAGCAGTGAATTACAAGCAAATGGAACCAGGGCCCTGATAGAACTGTGCCTGAAGCCCACCCTACTTTTCTTCTGAGCTCTTCAATTATGTGAGATAATAAATCCTTTCTACTGCTAAACTGGCATGAGTCATGCTTTCCATTACTTGTAATGGAAAATAACCTAAGTGGTAAAACAAAGGAGTTTCCTCAAACAATTCTTACCCAACTAAATCTTTGTAGCCTTCTTTTCCCAGTCACTTTTGAAATCTTACTATGTTTCAGGCTTTCTCTGAGGACCCGGCCCTTATCCAACCCGGTGTCCTGGGTTGGAATGGACACTTGGGAGTGGCAGAGAGAGTGACAGACAGCCTACTTACCCAGGAAATTGCGGCAGCCCCCAGCCGTGGAGCCGCGAACCCAACTTCCCTGATGGACTGTCACCTCCCATTTATGGACGGCATCTTCCTCCAGGGCATCGGGAGTGAGGTTACAGATCTCCACTTTGTCAAAGTGGGCCTTGAAGTCCTTAAATGCCATCCTGCAACAAAGTGGAGAGACACGATGGACAGGAGGGCGATGGTGAGGGCATCATCCATTCACTCATTCATTAAATCATTCACTTATTCATTAAATCATCTTGTTCCTGTCCACAAGGAGTGGGGGGACTGCAAAGTGTGGGGAGATGGAAAAATTTTTTAAAGTAAAGTAAAGTAAAGGTTAAAAAGGTAAAAACTGGGGTAAAAATATAGATTTATTGTAGATGTTAAGTGCTACGGAGAAAAATCAAATTGGGTTGAAAGTTGGGAGTGTAAGGGTGGGATGCTATTTTAAACAGGGAGGTAAGGGAAGGCCTTACTGATGGGGCACATTCTGAGTGGAGACCTGAACTACCAGGTACTGGGCAGAGCAGCTCTCTGGGGGTCTAGTCAGACCCCTCTGGACAGCAAGGCCCCGAGGCAGAGAGGTGCTTGAGGTGCTCATGGAACACCAGGAAGGCACAAGGCATCCGTAAGGAATAAGATCAAGAGATCACAGTATGTCAAGTAGATATAGGGATTTTGGCTTTGACTCTGAGAAGATGGAGAGCCACTGGAAGGTGGTAAATGGAGGAGTCACATGCTCCATGGCTGCTGTGTTGAGAACAGACTTTGGGGACACAGGTGGAAGTAGAGATGCAGCTGGGACGTTAGTGCTGATGTCCAAGTGAGAGACAAGGGTGGCTTGGTCCAGGCTGGTGGCATGGGAGATGGGAACAGTGGCCAGATTTGAGATATATTCTGAGGCAAATCTTACAGGATTTGCTAATGGACTGGATGTGGGGAAGGAGAGAATGAAAGGAATCAGGATGTTTGGTTTGAGTGACTGGAAGGATGGAGATGGGGAAGGCTGTGGTGAGACAGTTTGAGAGAAAAACTCAGGTCAGGTTTGGGCACGTGAATCTGAGATGTCTATTATACATTCAAGGGGAGATGTTAAGTAGACCGTTGAGTATGTGACTCTGCTATTCTGAGCAAAGGAGTTGAAGATGGAAACCTGAGAATTAGTGTAAAGATAGTTTTTAAAGTCATGAGACCAGATGAGACGCCTAAAGAGTCAGAATAGACAGCAAGGAGGGGGACCATGGATGGGGCCCTGGGACACCTCAGTGCTAACAGGTTAGGAAGATGAGAGGGGGCCAGGACAGGATGTTCAGAAGGAGCTCAGGTAGGAGGAGGACCACCAGGGCGTGTGGTCCCCTGCAATCCAGTACATCAAGGGCTCCTGATGGATCAAAATGATCCAGTCGAGCAAAGTGAGAATCGGTGGCCTCTCTGGCAACATCAGGGTCAGTGGGATGGTGGGACACACTCATAGCTGAGTGGAGTCGAGAGAGTAAGGGAGAAGAGGAACTGGTGGGCTTTGCTATAGAGGAGAGGAGAGAGCTGGGTCGGTCACTTGAGTGGATCAAGGGAGGCTTTCTTTTCTTTGCAGGTAGGAGAAATGATAGTGTTGGAGTGCTAAGGTGAATGATTCAGAAGAAAGGGGGAATTCATACATAAGGCGAGAGAAGAGAGCTGCAGGAGCAGGTGAAAGATGGAAAGAGCAGGTGAAAGATGGAAAGAGGCTACACAGGGTTTCAGAGTCAGGATTCCAGGAGGAAGGGCTCCATGCACAGAGTGATGATTTAACACCACCCATCACCTTGGGCAGGCTCAGCCCAGGTGTCGGGGCACCTCCTTCAAGAGGGTCAGGGCAATGGATCATTCATATGGACGCTCTTCTTTGCGGAGCCTCCTGCTGTGAATTTCTGAGTTTCCTCTGCCCGGCTTCTCCCACCTTCTGTACCAGACCTTCCTTCCACTAGCCTGACCTCAGGTAGCCTCTCAAACTCTAGTTTCTACCTCCTGCTCATATGCACTGATTAGTGTGATGATACTAATTCCAGAACTCAGCTTTCTTCTTGCAGTTTTTGTTCCTCTCTTGTAACCCCCTAAGTCAAAGTCCCCTGTACTTCAAAATTCAAAGTTCATCTGTAATTTCTAATTTGACAGCTTGGGAATCTCTCAAGCACCCTGCACGTTTTCCACAAATCTGGGGAACTTAAGCCCTCATGGTTCCTGAGACAGAGACGGCTGGCATTCACCAGCACAGGACTAGGGACTGCACCCCACTCCTTCTGTTTGGGAGTAGAGTGTGAGCAGTGATGCATTTACTTCTGAGTCAAGATTTTTAGAAAGTGAGAGTGTCTTCTTCAATTTTTTATTTTATTCTTCTCTTCTTCTGGCTACATGCAGATGACCATGTGACCTTAGAAGATGGCAGAGCCACACAACAGAATCACTGTGTGAACAGAGTCACCCATGGAATACGAACATCCTCCCTGGACTGTCACAATGAGTGAGAAAAAAACTTCACTGTGTTTGAGCTTTTATACATCTGGGGCCTATTCCACTACTGCAGCTAGTGTTACCTTGAGTCTTTGGTGCCTCGAATTACGGAACTACCATAACAAAATTCTAAAATATGTTAGCAGTTTGGCAAGAGGGAACATGGAACTGTTGGAGCTGGAAAATGGGGATATCTATGTTATGCAGTTGCAAAACATTGGGTAAATCTGTTGCATGTTGTTATGGACTGAATGTTTGTAGCCTTCCCTAAATCTGTATGTTGAATCCTAACCCTCAAAGTAGAAGTGTTAGCAGATGGGGCCTTTGGGAGGTGACTAGGTTGTGAGGATGGAGCCCTCATGGATGGGGTTAGTGCCATTATAAAAGAGGCCCCAGAGAGCCGCCTTGCCCTCTTTCTACTGCGTGAGGACACAGTGAGAAGGATCCATCTGTAAATCAGAAATAGGGCCCTCCCTAGACATGGGTTCTGCCTATGTCATCATCTTGGACTTCCTGGTATCTAGAACTGTGAGAAATAAATTCCTGTTCTTTGTAAGCCACCCAGTCTGTGGTATTTTGTTATAGCCACCCAAATAGACTAAGACAACTGTAAAAATACAGAAGGCAGAACAAATCACTACTGAGGCTGTGTTCTACGGGAAAAGAATGAAAAAGGCTGGAATAGTTATGGTTTTGTGTTGTTGTATTTTAAAAGCTGTTACAAGGAAGAGATGAGTTCAGGCAAGAATTGACTGGTTGGAGCACGTGAAAGGGAATAGAACCAGAAACCAGAAATTGTTTCTTGCAGGGTTAGAAGGGCCAACTTCTAGATCCCAAACAGGAAGAAATAAGCCTGAAAAAGATTTTAGAGATGAAGGCCCAACACAAATATTCAATTAAACAAAGAGATTCAGGCCAAGGCAAAGTCCAGAGTAGAAACGTTTCCTTCCCACGTAGGTCAATATCTTTAGATGCTCTCAGGGTAGCTGCCAAAGGTACCTCTCACCAAAGTGGGTGTGGAGGGAATGCACCCTGTGAGCAGCAGAGCTGCCTGTCTTCAAATTCACTGTGTAAACCCAGATGACACAGAGCGCCAAGGGGGTATGTCAGGCTGGAGACCAGACGCTCTTCCTCTATTGGATTGCAGCAACCCCCTAAAGACTCTTCAACAAACCGAGAGCTGGGGTGAGCCCCCACCAAGACAGGAGGGAGATTAAATTTCCCTCTAATCTGGGTCTATATGAGGGGTCTGAGACAGATGAATTTGATTTGCCAAAAACGGAGAGAGAAGGCTGGGGGAGGTGGCTCATACCTGTAATTCCAGCATTTTGAAAGGTCGAGGTGGGTGGTTTCTCTGAGGTCAGGGGTTCGAGACTAGCCTGGCCAACATGGTGAAACCCCCTCTCTACCAAAGATACAAAATAAGTTGGGTGTGGTGGCGCACGCCTGTACTCTCAGCTACTTGGCAGGCTGAGGCAGGAGTATCACTTGAACCTCGGAGGTGGAGGTTGCAGTGAGACGAGATCGCACCACTACACTCCAGCCTGGGCAATAAGAGCAAAATTCTGTCTCAAAAAAAAAAAGAGAGAGAGAGAGAGAGAGAAACATGGTGCTGCTTACGCCCCTGGGCCATGGGACTTGCTCATATCTGCAGTTAACACAGGAACAAGCACTGTACCAGAATTCGCCATCATCCAGAGCAGTGTGACACAGACGCTTCTGCTCAGCTGCACCAACAGAACGCCACTCCGGAGAACTAGGAGTAAACAAAATTGGTGTTCAGGCAGAGGTCATGAAGAGCAACAACGGCCTTGATGTGGAACCCACAGTGTGTGGTTATGGAGGAAATAAGTCCTGCTCAGTGACTACTCACTGGGTCCCAGAAATGTACCAGGGATGCAGTGGCCAGTGAGCCACTGGCCCCCAAATAAGAGGACTGGCCAGAAAGTACATCTCCAAGTGCTGCTGATGGATAAAATACCCCTGAGGATGATTTGAACCACCGACATGGAAGATTATCTCGGGACAGTCACAAGGCATTGCATGCCCACGGGGTAGCAGAAGAGCCCAGCTGGAAGCCACAAGTCCACTGACTTTCGTGCTTGGCCTCCAACTTGCCATGTGACCTGGAGCAATGCTTGGCCTCTCCTTAGTGGATAAGCTGACACTTGGAAAGGTGATAATGCCTTACGCTTGCCCATGCTTGATGTTGTCTGTACTGGGCACCTTCTGTATGTGACCTCACTAGCAAGCCAGGTGGGGTTCTGTGAGCTATGTGTGCCCATCCTGCAGACAAAAGGGCTTAGGTAGGCCCATGGACACACACTCAGGGAAGAGTGGGGGTGGGAGTGGCTGCCTGTCACTCTCCAAACTCAGGATTTGTGACTCCAAGTTCATTGCATTTTCTGTGACCCCCACAGTCACCTCCAAATAGTTCAAAGTATGTCACCACTGTTGTGGTGCTACAACCAATGTAGCAGCTCCCTCTCATTCTGTGATCTCGACTCAAAATCAGCGGAGTACTCCCAAGATCCAAGGGGAGGATCAGCAGGGACCTGTCTCCAGGTGCTCGGGCCAGGATCAGAAGAGTGGAACTGGCAGCCATTATTTGCTTTTGGAGCCATTATCTTAAGTGGCTTACACCCAGATAATTGGCCTGACAGGCTGGCCATGTGGCGCCTTCAACCCTACTCACATGTCACCAGCAGCACAGTGAAGTCAGGGGGTCAGGATGGCTCCTGCCCCGTGCATCATCCATGGAGGCTGCATGAGTGGAAGACAAACTTCATTCCAGCCTTGGCTCCCAGTCAGAATGCACTTTCTTTATTTCTACCTCTGTGAGTCCCAGAAAACGGGAGAAACTGGCCCATTTTCCCTTTATAGGCTACTATCTCAAAGTTGAGGGGCACTGCACATCTTACAAGATGTAGTCTCACTAATTTTGGTTTCAATATTTCTCTGTGCTTTCCTTTTCTGCCAGGAGAGGGAGGCCAACCTCTTCCCTCCTCAACCCACCTCAGCTCATCTCTGCCAATGCTTCTTGGTTCTCAGAAGGCGGCAGCCAAGGCCAGAGCAGAGGATGGTGGGATGAGAACTTCCACGGGGGCGATGACAGCCTGGAAAGCACATGCCTGTGTGCTCTGCACCCACACTGGGGCCTGGCTAACAGAGCAGCAGCTGCACCATGCCTGGTGACCTGGTAGCTGTGTCTGGACTGAAGACAAACGCTGACTCAGTTTTAACCAAGTTCTAGACTAGCTTCAGATTTCCCCAGAACCTCAGGGGCCATGGGTGTGGCAAGAAAGGCCTTCAGGAGCCCAACAAACAGAGGAGGAGCAACAGCTTCAGGTGGGCCCTGCCACGCACCCACCCAAGCATCTCTGGTTCCCAGTCACCTGGGCCGCTTCCCAAGGGACCAGAGCTGGGGGAGCTGTGAGGACACACACAGCAGACCTTTCCTGATAACTGGGAGACCAAAACTCTGGTTAACAGCTCTGTAATAAATGAAAATCCAATTCCACTTCCTCTATTTTTTTCCTTTTTTTTTTTTTTTAAAGAGATGGGGTCTTACTCTGTTGCCCAGGCTGGAATGCAGTGGCGCAATCATAGCTCACTGCAGCCTCAACCTCTCATACTCAAGTGATCCTCCTACCTCGGCTTCCTGATGTGTTGGGATTATAGGCATGAGCCACCACGCTCAGTCCCACTTCTATTTCTCTGCTGGCCTATTGGTCCTCTGCCATGGTTAGTGACTATCAGAGAGAATCCTATGGTTACACAGTAGGTAATATTTCAGGGATTCCCATACTCTAAATACACACACACACACACACACACACACACAGGCGCGCATGCACATGCACGCTGCTTACTGGAGCTACTCACAACTACAGATAGAGCCTTTCACTATAACATTGAGTTATAAACATCACCATGGGAGGTAATACACTTATGTATTGACATAAATACAATTCGTGAAAGTTAGAGTACTGTTGTAAGTCTTTCTTGAGAATCAAGCCTGATGCAAGGTGGGCCTGAGGGCTGAAAGGGGAGGAAGAAGGGCCACTCCAGAATCGGGACAGGACCCTGAGTCAGAGCCCGGGAGGGTGGTAGACAGGTCACTCCTTCACATGTCTGCACAAGCCAGCTCTGGCCCCACACGCCCCGGGAACCAGCCAGAGAGGCCGGATAGGGTGACTGACCTGTCGCTCCACGACCCGTTCCACTCAACCTGGCCCCAAGGGTTCCGGACTCGGACGAGCTCAATTCTCTGGCCTCGGAAGTTTACCTAGAAGAGAAAAGCATGAGGGAAGTGTGAAATGATAAATATGGTGGAGGTTTGGCCACATTCACCCATGAGCTCCAGGTGGACCAGCTCCACCCAGGACTGGTTGTTGAAAGTCTCTTGCCTAAAACGCTGCTGAAGGTATGTAAACATTCGCCAGTTCTTAACCAGCCCTTGGAACCTTCTAATTCCTATTGAATAATTGCTACTATTGCCAAAGATAATATATTAGGCACCAAAATGCTTATGCCACATCTGGGAAGTAAAGTGGAATTGTAATTAACAAGAAATTAGTCCATGTGAATCTAGACATGGATGGGTTTCTTTCTAGACTGGGATCTCCCTAGAGGCAGGAGCCAAGTCTTAGGCGTCTGCAACATCTAGTAGAGTGAATGGTAAACAGTAGTCCTCAAAGATACTCATGGAACTATTACTGACCTTTCTTCATCCTAGCATCCCAGGCACAGATCAATGATAAGAAAATAAGCACATGCTGGGAATTTAAACACAACAATAAACAAAAACAGCTTTTACATCTTCTAAACCCAATATTCTCCTTGTTTCACGTATCTATGAGGATTCCTGCTGTTTACCTCAACCATCCTTGAGCCAGTGTACCCTCGGGTTCTGCCTGGGAGCAGGGACAAGGGCCAATGCATTTGAGGAGAGTTTTGGAGGAGAGAGAGTGAAAGTAAAAGACTTCTAGTTATCGACTAACCAGAAGCTGTAGCAGTCAGAACATTTTATCCTCATGCATTTGGCATAAATTATATTTTGGATGTGTAAAAATTCAAGTAACATCAACTCTTCAGAGTCCAAGATGTGGCTTGTGACTCACCATTTAAGGGGCTCATTTAATTTGAAAGGCTCAGGGCAGGTGAGTTCCTTGTAGGGGCAGAGGAAGCAAAATCAAGCAAACCAAGATGATGGGAGGTTTCTGTTGTTACGTGGAATACGTAGAAGATCTAAGCTAGAAAATCACATGCCCACTTGAGTGAGCGATCTGCAAGTCATGTATGGATGGGGAAGGAGAACAAAGGAACCAACACAAATAGCTAACATTCTAAAGAATCCCAAAGAGTCCAACCGCATCTCACACCTTGGCTCCAGTGAGGAGGAAGGGCAGGGCCTCCCTTCTATGTTCTTTACTCCCCATACATTCAGCAGATGTCACTCAACATGTGGGTGGCTACAGAAGACCAGGGGCACCTGTGCCTTCTGAGTGCTGGGCTTGAGACTGGCCCAGGGGAGGTATGGAGTGGGCAAGGCAGACTTCTGGGCTTTGCTGAGCTTGAGTCTGGGAGAGTGATACCTTTGGCTTCGTGTCTTCCTCTTTCATCCTACTCTTTATTTCTCTTCCCCTTGTGCCCCTCAAGGATCTCTCCCCCTAACCAACCACTCCCTCGAAGTCAGGGTGGTAACTGTGTGGAGTCTGGGTGTTCTCAGGATCAGTTCCACCTGGGCTACAGCTACAGAGAATGGGATTTGTGGTGATTAATTTTATGTGTCAACTTGACTGGGCCATGGGGTGCCCAGATATTTGCTTCAAGGTTATTCTGGTTGTGTCTGCAAGGGTGCTTCTGGGTGACACGAGATTTAAGTTGATTGAGTAAAACAGATTGCCTTTCCTGGTATAGGTGGGCCTCATCTCATCTGTGAAGACCTGACTAGAACAAAAAGGCAGAGGAAGGGGGAATTCCCTCTCTCTGCCTGGGTTCCTGAGCTGGGACATCAGTCTCTCCTGCCTTCAGACTGGGACTTTTACCATTGGTGTTCCTGGTTGCTAGGCCTTCCTTTTAGACTCAGACCAGAACTATGCCACTGGCTTTCTTGGGCCTCCAGCTTGCAGACAGCAGATCATGGGACCTCTCACTCTTCACAGTTGCGTGAGCCAATGCCTTACAATAAATCGTATTACAGTTGATCCTGGAACAATGTGGGGGGTTGGGGCGCCAACCCTCCTGCATTGTCAAAAAATCTCGTATTCCCTAAAACTTAACTCCAAATAGCCTACCATTGACCAGAAGTCTTACTGATAACATAAAGAGCCAATTAACACATGTTTTATAATTATTTATATTGTATACTGTATTCTTACAATAAATAAGCCAAAGAAAAGAAGTGTTATAAGAAAATCATAGGGAAGAGGAAATACATTTACTATTTATTAAGTGGAAGTGGATTGTTGTAAAGGTCTTCATCCTTATTATCTTCATGTTGAGTAGGCTGAGAAAGAGGAAAAGGAGGAGTTGCTCTTGCTGTCTCAGGGGTGGCAGAAATGGAAGAAAATCCCCACATAAGTCCAAGCCTGTGTTGTTCAAGGGTCCACTGTGTGATGTAGATAGATAGATAGACAGATAGATAGATAGATAGATAGATAGATAGATAATGTGTGTGTATTTAATTGTATGTATGTATATTTGGTTCCCTAGTGATTCTATTTCTCTGAAGAATCCTGACTAACACAGGACTGATGGAGAATTGGGAAAGAAAGGAAATTAAAAATAAACAAAGACCAGGCGCTTCCACCTGCTAAACGAGTTTTGTGCTGCAGTGGAATCACACGGTTTCTCTGTTTCCTGGCTTGCCGTTTTGAATTCCAGCCTGCCTCTTTAGGTGACATAGTCCCTGAAATGTCTGAAAGGCAGACATTTAAACTGCAACACACTGAATAAATGCCTAAGGGACTAGCATTATCATGTGTCTCCCCTCACCCTGCGGTTGGAATTCAAGTCACCTACCTGGTCAATTCCCGTTACACTGTAGGCGTGACCCTTAATAAGACCAAACGGCGTCCGGGCCTCAGATTCCGCAGCACTTCCGGTCTAAAACATGGCAAGAGCAGAGTCACACCCACCGTCTAAGTCAAGTCTCCCCTGCTGGATCAGACCTGGCTACAGGCTTGGCCTGGTCACAACCTCCAGCCCCTTCTGCTGCCCCAGGTGCAGGCCATGTGGGTGGGCTATGCACCGGACTCCCCTAGGATGTTTAGCAGTGAAATGCAGCAAGTTCCAGTCTCTTCCCAGGATGGGGAGGCGCTCGTTCCCAGTGTGGACTCCAATGAACAGTTCACTATTGTGTCCCCAAACAGAACAGCTTGTCACCTTCATGTAGTATAGTGTGAGAGAGAAGACACAATCACATACATCCCAGAGACGAAAAGAAGCATATAACAATAGGACACACAGCTCTGCGTCACAAACCTGAAAGTGCAGAGGAACTAGCTAATTCATTAGCGAAAAACAGACCCCATGGCTAATCTAAGAGGAAACAGAAAACTAGAATTGATTAAAAAAAAAAAATACACAGTGTCATAGCAGTCCATAAAAAACAACAAAAAAATTTTAAAAAGATGAGATAAAATTATAAATGTGTGCATTAAAGTACCATTAGACTTCTATCTGCTATTTTTTCATAGTATATGCAATGAAAAAAAAACCCAAACTTCAGAAAACTAGATAGAAAGATCCCATTTCAGTAAAATCAAACCAACTGACTTTGATGTTTGTGTGTGGATGTGTGTGCCTGTCTGTACGAGCAGAGAGAGAGCTGGGAAGGGTACAGGCCAGGTGATCCCAGTCCCAGGGTGGAGCTGGAGAACAGAGGCAGCTGAGAAACGGGTGGGAGGGAGGTAAAAATGCGCCTGTATGGGTCTCAAGATTGTTTCATCTGATACAGCAAGTACATCTTACCTTTGCCATTTGACAACCATTAAAAAAAACTTGTGTTTTATTTGTTATTTGCTTATTAGAGACAGGGTCTTGCTCTGTCACCCAGGCTGGAGAGCAGTGACACGATCATAGTTCACTGCAGCCTCAAACTCCTGGGCTCAAGGGATCCTCCTGCCTCAGACTCCAGACACACACCACCATGCTGGTTAAAATTTGTGTTTTAATTAGCAGGAATAAACACTGCCCCCCAAGAGTTATGCCCCTTCTTAGGTGTGGCTGGGGTACCTGGTGCAGACTGCAGCCCCAGCATACTGCCTGGAATGGGAGCTCATGAGAGACTTACATCAATGAAGCAGCCCAGCAGGGAGCCTCTCTTCAAAGCCTTCTCTAGAATCTCATAGAAGTTCTCGGGGGCCTCTTTCATTTGGAAGGTCTCTGCCACACCCCCGGTGAAGTCTTCCATGGCCTCGATGGCGCTGCCTCCCTTCAGAGCTTCATAGCTCCCATTTAGCCTGCAAGGGTGGCAGGAGAGAGAGGAGATAGTCAGGGACCTAGGGAGGCCACCGGGGGCACCCTGCAGTCAGAGCTTTCCCAGCCAGAAGCATCTCCCAGGGTTTGTCCTGGCTGGGTGGTGTGGAAGGCAAATGGGAAGCAAGCATCAGGGTTTGCTTGGAGCTTTGAGGAAGCCAAAGATCCTGAGCTTCCTGCAAGGGAGGCAGTGTGGTGTGGTGGTATAGAGCAGCAGCCCTGGTGCCTGAGTGGCTGCAGGTTCAAATCCTAGTTCTACAACTTACCATCTGAATGACCAGGTCACTCAGTGCCTTAGTTTTCTTATATACAAAATGGTGGGGAGCTGTGCTTTCCCTTCTAGGACTGCTGTGAGGTTCAAATGCGTGTGTCTCACTCTGCAGTCTCCCATGGAACGGGGCCTAACTATGTGGACAGAGAGAGGCCCTTTCTCTTCTCTGGTCTCACATACTCCTAACCATTTTCTTTCATAGTCATCTCTTTTATTCGTAGGCATTTTACATGTAAGTGCTCTGCTTGATTGTTAAATAAGCTTTTCGATTTAGAATTTTAGAATCTGGTGGGAGGTGATTGAATTACGGAGGTGGGTCTTTCCTGCACTGTTCTTGTGATGGTGAATGAGTCTCATCAGATCTGATGGTTTTAAAAACGGGAATTTCCCTGCCCAAGCCCTCTTTGCCTGCCACCTTCCACGTAAGATGTGACTTGCTCCTCCTTGCCTTCTGCCATGATTGTGAATCCTTCCCAGCCACGTGGAACTGTGAGTCCAATTGAATGTCTTTCTTTTGTAAATTGCCCGGTCTCGGGTATGTTTTTATCAATAGTGTGAAAACAGACTTAATACAACAGCTTATTTGAGCTCCTTCAGTTTTTACCTAACGTCCTTTTTCTGTTCCAGAATCCCACTCAGAACCCCACATTGCACCGAGTCCTCACGTATCCTCAGGCTTTTTGTGGCTGTGACAGTTTCTAAGACTGTCCTTGTTTTTGATGACCTTGACGGTTTTGAGGAGTCCTGGGCAGGCATACTGCAGGATTAGAATTTGTCTAATGTTTTTTTCTCGTGGTAAGACTAGGGCTATTAAAGAAATGATAAATGCTTGAGGTGATGAGTGTCTCAATTACCCTGATTTGATCATCACACATTGTGCGCTTGTAATCAGAATATCAAATGTGCACCATCAGTATGTACACTATTACGCATCCATAAAAATAAAAAATGAAACATTTTTAAAAATTAAAAAAAATAGCTGGGTGTGGTGGTTGGTGCCTGTAGTCCCAGCATTTTCGGAGGCTGAGGCAAGAGAATCACTTGAGCCCAGGAGTTCCAGGCTGCAGTGAGCTATTACGGTGCCACTGCACTCTAGCCTGGGTGAGAGAGCAAGATGCTGTCTCTAAAAAAAAGTTAATAATAATAATAATAAAAGAGTAGAGCTATTGGCTAGTGGAAGGAAGACCGGAGAGGTAAAGCTCCCCTCTCATCTCATCATATCAAGGGTACCTGCTGTCCACATGCCTTACCACGGCTGATGCGGGCCTTGATCACCTGGCTAAGGTGGTGTTAGTCAGGTTTCTCCACTGGAAAGTTGCTCCTTCTCTCCTCTTTCCATACTGAACTCTTTGGAAGGAATCATTATGTGCAGCCCGCATGAAAAAATTAGGGAGTTGTGCTCCACCTCTCAAGGATGGAATATAAACACAATTTTTTGGAATTATTCTACACAGGATATTTGTTCCTTCTTCCACATTTATTTATACGATCATTTACTCAAAGTAGTATGGACCCATTGATATTTATCTTCTACTTGGGTTTATTTTGTGCTTTTTTGTTTTGTTTTGTTTTTGAGGTGGAGTCTTGCTCTGTTGCCCAGGCTGGAGTGCAATGGCATGATCTTGGCTTACTGCAACCTCCACCTCCTGGGTTCAAGTGGTTTTGCCGCCTCAGCCTCCCGAGTAGCTGGGATTACAAGTATCCACCACCACGCCCGGCTAATTAGTGTATTTTTAGTAGAAACGGAGTTTCGCCATGTTGGCCAGGCTGGTCTTGAACTCCTGACCTCAGGAGATCCACCTACCTCGGCCTCCCAAAGTGCTGGGATTACAGGTGTGAGCCGCGGCACCCGGCCTCTACTTGGGTTCATAATCCGGTACTGCTTTGTCTGTTTTGTTGGTTGAATTCTTCTAGCTTTGGCTGTTTGGAGCTCCTTCAGCATGCTCTTGTGTCCTTTTGGCATAGCCTTATTTGTGTGTGTGTGTGTCTTGCATGTATTCTCACTTTCTGGCACTATAAGATGATCTAGGCTCATTTTACGTATGTATGCATGCATGTATGTATGTGTGTGTATATATATGTATGTATGTGTGTATGCCCTAGTCCTAGAATCTGCCTTATCTCCAAGAAGCCCTAGTTCCTTTGAAGAATGATCTTAGAAACCAAGACTTGAGACATAGGTGTGCTTGTTGCTACAGGATTGTCATTGCTTTTAGCTCCTCTCACTGACAAAGCAAGGAAATATATATGTGTATGATAACCCAAGTATAGATCAATATATATGTGTATGATAACCCATATATAAATCCATGTATCTCTACATAACCATCTCTATTAAGCTAAATCTAAGTTCATTCTGGAATCTCCAACTCTAATCTGCATGGATCATTCTGGCCTCCTCCCCTTGCCTATCTGTAACCTCTCAATCCAACAGTGAGAAACTCGGTTCCTGCCGTCCACCCTCCATTCACTCGATTGTTCAACTCAGTTTGTGTGTATAATTAGATCAATTTTTCATTTGTACTCCTTCGAGAAACCACTTTAGCAACTAGAGCACAGCACTCACGTACAATTTCTTTTGCCTTTAATCTTACAGACTCCACTAATTTCCAAAGTTACTTAGGTCAGCACCTTTCTTTCCAACCCCTTAGGTGAGGTTACTTCATACATTTGAAATTGGCTTTCATAATTAGGGAGGCCAAGAAATCCCGCAATCTGCCATTTGCAAACTGGAGAACCAGGAAAGCTGGTGGTATCATTTAGTTTGAGTCTGAAGGCCTGAGAATCAGGGGGTTGATGAGGTAAGTCCAAGTTTGAGTACAAAGGTTTGAGAACCAGGAGCTCCAATGTCCAAGGGCAGGGGAATATGGATGTCCCAGCTGAAGTAGGGGAGGGAATTCACCCTTCCTTTGTCTTTTTCTTTTATTTGGATCTTTAACAATTTGAATAATGCTCCTCCACATTGGTGGCAGCAATCTTCTTTACTCAGTCTACAGATTCAAAAGCTATTTTCTCCAGAAACATCCTCACAGAAACACCCAGAAATAATGCTTCACCAGCTATCCGGGCATCCCTTAGCTCAATCAAGTTGACATATAAAACTAACCATAACACCATCTATACATCTTTTTTTTCTTTTTTTTTTTTGGTGAACTGTTCTGCCAACTATTTTTGGCCTCTTTAAAGGACCCCAATAAACCTTTTTTATGTTTAGAAACTAGATGATGCACAGTTTCTGTTGCCTTGCTTGCATCCTGTTGTGTGGGGCACTCACCAGAAGGCAGAGCTGGGCTTGGGTTCCACCCACTGGACTCAGAGACAGTGCCCTGTGTCCCCTTAGGCCTGTCTAGTGGCACTGATGGTGTGTGCACAGACCTGGGTGGGACAGAGGGCAAGCGTGGGCATCTTTGGTTCTTCTTTGATGGCTTTAATTCTGTCCTGCTGAATTCAGGATTAATTTAACCACAGTATGCCTTCACTCTATTTTTGCCACTTTCATGCCCCACTTGGAGGTAGAAGCAAGACCATCCTTGCTTCTGTCTCTGGGGATAGGATTCTCATGGCTTGAAGATCCAGGCTGAACCTGAAAGTGGCTCCCAGGAGCTCTGCCATCATCTGTGGATCGAATTTAGGCTGCTGTGGCCTTTCACTAACAAGCCAGTGGGCTGGAAATTGACAGCCTGAGGAAACTGAGGCCATTTAGCTGGTGATTAAAAATGAATGTCTCGGTTCCACCTATATGAGGTTTCTAGACTAGTCAAATCATAAAAACAGAAAGTAGAGTGGTGTAGCCAGGGGCTGGGGGAAGAGAGGAATAGGAAGTTATTGGTTAATAGGGACAAAATTTCAGTTTTGCAAGATGAAAAAGTTTTGGAGATAGATGGTGGTGATGGCTGCACAACAACGTGGATGTACTTAACGCCACTGAACAGCACATTTAAAAATGGTAAAATTTATGTCATATACATTTTATCACGATTTTTTAAAAATAAAAAAGAAGCATCCTGTAGGATGGACAATTGATGTCTCTATATCCATGTGGGTAACAGCCCAGATGTTTGAGCCATGCCAGTGTCTGAGAGAAGTCTGAAGCACTAAGTGCTGTTAGCACAGCCAGAATTCCCCTCCGCTTGCCTTCCCAGCTCTTCCAAAGGCCAGATTCACGACCCAGGGAGACAAAGGGTCATGAATGTAGCCACTGTTCCCAAAGATCTAGGCCATGACAGGAAAACCACCTCCAACCCCTCTTGAGCCCTGAGAGGGTTGGGTCCTGCCGAGCCTCACCTGCAAACCCAGAGCCCTGTTTTTTTCCCAGCCCTTAGATGCCCAAAGGCCAGTGGACAGACTCCTGTCGGGAGGCTGCCTGAGCTGGGGAAGCTGTCACTCACTTGGCGTAGGCTTTTTCCAGCAAGGGGCTCCAGAACTCATTGTGGTCAGCAGAGTGGAGGAAAACCAAGCGGTCCCTGAAGGTGGGCAGGCGGTCATCGATCACCACATCCAGCCACTCACTGTGCTGCCAGAACTGTTGCCCAGGAAAAAGACAGAAATGATGGGAGTCAGCTACATGGGAGCTCCAGGCCCTGTTTGTAAATGTTGATCCTGTTGCTTTTTTCCCCTCTGACCAAGCTACCCATAGACAGCTTTGAAAATCACACACAGGTTCCACGGTAGGGCATCTGGGCTTTGTCCGCTAAGTTACAAGCTGAGCATTGTACCCAGCACCAACCACTGACATCAGCTCAAAGACTCAGGGTCAACCCATCAAGGCCGCAGGCGATGGGGAGGCAGAACAGGAGTCACAAGTAGACACTCTACGGTGCTCTGAATTAGTTTTTCTTCTTCACAAGAAAGTTTTTTTTGTGGGGGAGGGAGAATGTATTGTGGTGTTTGAGTTTGCTGTTTTGCGGCCCAGTTCTCCATGATTCTCTTCCATCCAGTTTCAGGGTCTAGCTCCAATTTGCCTTAACCTTGCTTCCTCCTCACCCATAAGTGGAGCCCCTAAGACTGATTTGTTGACCATTCACACAGGAGACAGGTGGACTCAGTATTTCCTGTGTGCCAGGTGAGGAGGCGTGAGGAGAGTGTGGCTGTGTGTGAATGCATATGTGTGCACACATGTGTATACACGTGCATGCAGGCAGGCATGACAGGTATGTGCACTCTTTGTGGTTTATTTATACACTGCATGTGTGCAAGCATGTGTTTGCTCACATGTGTGCAAGTGTGTGCATGCAAGCACATGCATGTTTGCGTGTGTGTATATGCACGCATGTGTTTGCACGTGCTTCTACACGTGTGTGCTTGAGCACATGTATGTATGTGTGTGAGCTTGTGTGTGGTGTGCTGGGAACAGGAAGAAAGGTTGGAACGAGTCAAGGACCATGTGTAGTTTCTCTGTGTATCCTGCAGTGACCCACCTCCTCCCTATTCCTTCTGGTTCAGTTGGCCTGAGAGCGATCCTAAGGTAACCTCTAAGAGTAAGAAGATAGAGGTCGAAAGAGGAGGGTAGGCACAGTGCTTTTGGGAGCCATTTATTTACAGCTTTGCTGTGTCATCCTGAGCATCTTGCTGCATCAGTGATTCAATCCCAATCAGAAGAGTTGGCCACAGTGTGGCTGAGGGTGTGTGTGTACGTGTGTGTGTGTTTTAAGGAAGATTCCTGTTACCTGCTCCAGCTGGACCTCCCCTCAGGGGCTTCCTGGTCTTGGGGCTATCCACAGCTTCAGGTGAGACTGAGGCACAGTTGGGTTAGATGTTTAAAGTCCAGGCCTGGGCCCTGGGCTTCCTGAGCAGGGGAGGGGTGGGGAGGAGCCTCAGTGCTGGCTTTCCTTGCAGAGGGGCTGGTTCAGGAGGCCTGTGAGTCAAGAGAGATGTATCCACCAGCCCCGAGAGCTCCGCTAACTTCCTAGCACCCACACACCTGTACTGTGGCTGAGGGGTGGAAGAGGAGTGTGAAGGAGGTGGATTTATTTCCAGTGATCTGCTTCCTAGGAGGCCAAGGAGGGGAGCGGGCAGAGTATGGTTATTGTGGGACTGACAGGCACCAACAGGTTCATTCCTCCCCACCACCTGATCCCTGGCAGCACAAAGGGATGCTGGATCCCAAACCCCCGAGTTAGAGGTCTGGCTTGGCAACTTATTGTTTTGTGACCCTGGATCAACCACTTCCACTCCCTGGGACTCAATGTCCTTGGGGGTCAATGAAAGGACGGGGTCAGGGTATTGCCAAGGCTCCTCCCAGCTGTGACATTTAAGGGACAAGAACACTGGTCCCTTGAGGAGCCCAAGATCAGATGGTGATGGTTCCGGTTTAGAGGCAGTAGTTCTGCTGGATTTTCTTAACCACCCCCAACACTGGCACCCTGGTGTGCTCAAGAGGACTGGAGAAAGACCGGCTCCTGGGGGTGCCATCAAGCCAAGACTGTGGTCTCAGCAGAAGTCACAGGAGGAGAGGGGAGACAGCCAGGCGGTGGCAGGTCTGTGAGAGAGCAGGGGTAGAGTTTCCCTGGGACCCAAAGTGTCTCTGTCAGCCTCCCCCCACCCCCACCCCCGGCGGCGCAGTAGGCCCGACCCCCGGGAATTTCATGCTCCCTGAGCTACACGTGGTCAGCTCGCTGTCTGTGCCTTTGAAATGCTTCTGTGCCATTGGTGACAGGGCTTGAGAGTACCTCTGTTTATCAGAATGCAGGCCTCAGGGACAGAAGAAACGGGCTGGCCCTGAGTGGTGACCTGGGAGTCAGGAGAAGGTGACACTGCCTGGGGTGCAAGGTCAAGGAATGCCTACTTGGTGCCTGGCTCTGTGCCGGCTCCTGTGTGTGATGCCATTTAGCTCTACGGGAAGCCTGCGGGGAACAGTCAGTCTCTCCTTCCTTCAGATGAGTGTAGAAAGGCTTAGTGTCACTAAGAAAACTGCCTGAGGTCACCCACCTAAGTAAGTACAAGGGGCAAGTTTCAGTATCTGGTCGAACCCTATATAAGGACAAGGGTGGAGGAGAGAGAGAAAGTGGAGGTGAAGGAGCAGGAAACCATCTCCGGGGTTGCCTCACCCAATGTGCACCTCGGTTGAGGGTCTGCGGGTCACACGGGACTCTCGCAGATGTTGTCTGTATTTTTCTCAGTTTTTATTTTTATTTTTATTTTATTTTTTTTGAGACGGAGTCTTGCTCTGCCGCCCAGGCTGGAGTGCAGTGGCGGGATCTCAGCTCACTGCAAGCTCCGCCTCCCGGGTTCACGCCATTCTCCTGCCTCAGCCTCCCGAGTAGCTGGGACTACAGGCGCCCGCCTCGTCGCCCGGCTAGTTTTTTGTATTTTTTAGTAGAGACGGGGTTTCACCGTGTTAGCCAGGATGGTCTCGATCTCCTGACCTCGCGATCCGCCCGTCTCGGCCTCCCAAAGTGCTGGGATTACAGGCTTGAGCCACCGCGCCCGGCCTCAGTTTTTATTTTTTAAAATCCCTCAAGGTCCAAATTTACATTTCTTCCGTAAGGAGAACCTCTGTGTTTATGAGAAATCAACCAGTTTCCTGGAGGCATAATCAGTTTAGTCAATTTGTGCTTAAAGCACAAGAAATTCCAAATAATAAAACTCTTAACATATGCACCCCAGATTTGCCAAAACATCACTTATGGTTTTACATGTATGTTCCATAAGGATTTGCCGTGCGATGCCGTTAATGTTCTTCTGAGGCATTTAGCTGTTATTCCATGATAAAATGTGGCTTTAGCATGGTTTAGGACCATATGTCACACAGATCTGATGACATTTTTTTCCAGGGTTACTAGGCAGTGTGAAAATGCACCTGGCATCATGCTGGACCCCAGAGAGGTAAACCCACTTGCCCAGAGCTCCCTCTTACCTGGAAATGGAATATCCCAGCATAACCAGGGCCAAAGCTTTGGTCCTGGGGGATGACTCTGGCCAGCGCTTTTTGATTAAGTGTAAGGGAGGCGACGGCGGCTAATAGCCAGCAGTCTCCTGCAAAATGAAAGCCATAAATCACAATTTTCATTGCTATTTCACAGCAAATAGGAAAACTCGGTGTCAGAAGGGGACATGGGGAGTTTCAGATGTGGCCACATCTTTTCTACCTTTTAAAAATAGACAGGACACCAACAAATACCTCTCTCCTCCCCTTCTGCCTCCCTTGCCTGCTCTTCTCTTGCCCAGTCTATCATAAACAGTGGTTGCCTTCTTGGTACTGTTATAGGATGTGCTTACTTGGGTTTGAGACATATGGCTGCATGATGCATCAGCTCTGTGAATTCCAGTAACTCCCTTTCCAGAGGACTGAGGCTGCATACATCAGTGTCAGCATGGGCTGGGCGAGCAGATGTTTCAAACTGCAGCCCAAGTAGTTAGGCAGTACTTGGAAGGGTGGTTAGAAATGGCCTCTGCAGCCCCAACCCAGACTCAGCTTAATTACACAGATAGTGGTATGTCTGTGGTGGCTCCATTTGCTTTAAATTACCTTGCATTTTCAAGATTTATTGACTGACCTGCTGAACTTCCCAGCTGTGTCTTTATGTTAACACACATCTGGAGGAAAACTAAAAAGTGAAGTCAAACATCAAACCCTATTTTATCTGTGCTATCTGTGCTGTACAGACTCCTGGATGCATTCCTTTGCCCACACTGAGCGTGGGCTGTGTCTGGTGTGTGCCTCACAGTGTCTCAGATGTTGCCTGTGTAAGCAGATATCTGGGAAGATCCATTGATCCAAATCAGCTTTATCCAGATTCATTTGTTTTCAGTAGACAACACCAATGTCATCGGAACCTAAGAGCCCATCACACTCAGCTTGGCAGTTTCTGAGTTCACATTTCTGGAAAGCACCGTGTACCATTGGGCTTAGGACATTGCAATATGGCCCTTTCTGGCTGTTTACACAGGCAAGAGAGACTCGCCAGGGCCGAACATCGGGAAAGCTACTTCCGAATCGCCCTGGTTCTGGTTTTCTGGGAGATGTCACCAGCAGAGTACAAGCCACTCCCAGCCTTAGCTGGGGCACAGAAGGATTGGTTTCTAATGCATCTGTTGGTCTTTGGGAGGCTCGGGTCGGCTTTGGGAGATGCCACTAGGAAGTGACATGACTGGAGCCTGCAGGATCATTTGTTCAGCAAACTTTACCAAGTGCCTCTAGGGTGGTAGACCTTGTGCCATGCAGAAGACACAAAGATAAGGAGAGACTTGGTGTCTGCTTTCAGCTTCAGGGAGGCCGGGCCAGCAGGAGTCTAACAGAGTAACCTCTGCTGTGGGCTGACCTTTCCCAGTTCTCCACCCAGTTTCAGCTTCGCCCAGTTGAGGAAAATGAGTGTTTCTTGGCCTGAGAACTCAACACCTCATGTGTATTCAGCCAGAAATGCCCTGAGCTTTTCAGGGGGAGATTGAGAAGCCAATGTTATTTATGCAATTTAAAAGAAAGACAAGCCGGGCGCGGTGGCTCACGCCTGTAATCCCAGCACTTTGGGAGGCCGAGGCGGGCGGATCACGAGGTCAGGAGATCGAGACCACGGTGAAACCCCATCTCTACTAAAAATACAAAAAATTGGCCAGGCGCAGTGGCGGGCGCCTGTAGTCCCAGCTACTCGGGAGGCTAAGGCAGGAGAATGACGTGAACCCGGGAGGTGGAGCTTGCAGTGAGCCAAGATAGCGCCACTGCACTCTAGCCTGGGCGACAGAGCGAGACTCCCTCTCAAACAAACAAACAAACAAATAAATAAATAAATAAATAAAAGAAAGGCAAAGACTCCACATCAAAACAAGATTGCTTTTTTCTCTCTTGGGCCTGGGCAGATGGATGGGGCTGGCCACCCAGCTGTGCCTGGCAGAAGTGCCCTCTGCGGGTCAGTGTGTTGCTCAGCCGTCTGGGTGGTGCAGAGCAGAGGGCACTATGGGAGGAGCAGGCTGGAGTGAAGTGGCACCATCTCAGCTCGCTGCAGGGGAGAACCCTGTGCCTCTCAGGTTCTCAGGGACCCCATACTGCGGTTGCTCTCTTGCTCCAGCAACCCAACCTCCCTCTCGCCATGCTCCATCCCCTCACACTCACCCAGCTCCCCCCTGCCTCCCCCGGCAGATAACAGCATGCCTTGATGCTATTCTAGGTGTGTTCTAGTTCTTGTTTCTTTTTTTATTTTTTTTTGTTTTTGTTTTTGTTTTTTATAGAGATGTGGTCTTGCTATGTTGCCCAGGCTAGTCTAAAACTCCCGGGCTCAAAAGATCTTCCCACCTCACCCTCCCAAAGCGCTGGGATTACAGGTGTGAACACTGCATCCGGCCAGATGTTCTAGTTCTTATTGTGGTTGGCAAAAAATCATGGCTGTTCATTTTATTTTATTCTTTATAACGTATATATGCCATGGACAGTACTTTGGGTGTAGTAAGTGTTTCAACATAATATTTAGAATCAACCATCCACTAAAGTAAAATATAAGGTTGTAACTCCAAATATATGTTTATGCCAACATGACAAACCAAAATTTTGAAAAACAAGGAGCCAGTAGAATGATTTTCTATTAGATAGCCATGGAGGACTATGGGGTCAAGGGGAAGGGAGGCAGAGCAGGAGTGGGAGAGGTAGGCAGCGTCAGGGAGGATCTCCTGGAGAAGGACCACCTGAACATAAACATTGTGAAAAGTCTACATTGTATCTAGAATATGGCACACATGGGGGATTGGTTCCAGGACCTCGGTGTATACCAAAATCTGTGCATACTCAAGTCCCACTGTAAGCCCTGTGGAATCTGCCCATCAAGTCAGCCCTCTGTGTATGCGGGTTTCAAACCCTGGAATAGTATATTTCCTCCTTCCTTCCTTCCTTCCTTCCTTCCTTCCTTCCTTCCTTCCTTCCTTCCTTCCTTCCTTCCTTCCTTCCTTCCTTCCTCCTTCCCTCCCTCCCTCCCTCCCTGCCTCTCCCTTCCTTCTGTCCTTCCTTTTTTTCCTTTTTGTTTGTTTGAGACAGTGTCTTACTCTGTTGTCCAGGCTGGAGTGTGGTGGCACGATCTCAGCTCACTGCAGCCTCAACTTCCCAGGCTCAAGGAATCCTCCCACTTTAGCCTCCCAAGTAGCTGGGACTATGGTCACGCACCACCAAGCCTGGCTAATTTTTCTATTTTAATTTTTAGTAGAGATGAGGCCTCACTATGTTGCCCAGACTGGTTTTGAACTCCTGGGCTCAAGCAATTCTCCTGCCTCGGCCTCCCAAAGTGCTGAGATTATAGGTGTTAGCCATCACACTCGGCCTGGAATATTGTATTTTCTATCAGTGTTTGGTTGAAAAAAATCCACTTAGAAGTGGTCCTGCACAGTTCAAACTCAAGTTGTTAAAGGGTCAACTGTAATTCTGTCTATCATCCACCATCTATCTATACCTATCCATCCATGTATTTACCCACCTACCTTCCTATCATTATTTACTATCATCTATCTATTATTATCTATTTATTCTGTATGGTCTATCAGTCAATCAATCAACCTATCAATCTTTTTATCATTCTAATTATGCATCAATTTTCTACCTATCATCTATTTCTTACCTATGTTTCTATCTATCCATCTGCTTCTCTCTCTCTCTCTCAATTGTTTCTTTCTCTAGCTAATTAACTATTATCAGTCTAGGTTTGTGACTTTGGATCTTGTGTTTAGGGTAGCTCAGTTGCTCAGCCTGGAGGTTCCAGCATGGCCTTTCTTAACCAATAGACCACAGTGGCAACCTCAGCTATAAGTAAGTCAGGATCTACACAAGCTTGCAGTGGTTTGCTCTCTCGGCTGATTTCGCTGGTGTTTTTTTAAAAAAAGTCCCTCTCTCTCTCTCTCTCTTGCTCTTTCATAGATAGACTAAAGGCAAACCCAGCCCATTTGGATTAAATTCTAAAATGCAAGACCCAATTTGAGTGACTAGAGGCGCACTCAGGGACCTGAGTGCAAGAGGAGGGAGACTGGATTGCTGGGGAGCAGCTCCCCAGGGTGTACTCCTCAAGAGGCAGTGTGTATAATGGTTAGCAGCAAGGGCTCTACTGCTAGAAGGTCTGGGTTCACATCCTGATTGCCTGTCTGCCACCTCTGTGACCTTGGACAAGTTACTGAGCCTTCCTCAGCCTCCGTTTTCTCATCTGTGACGTTAGGAGGGTGGGTTGGGAAGATGGAATGAGGCCATGTGTGCTAGGGAGAGTGCCTGGCAGGTGATTGAGTTCATGTGTGCAGGTGTTAGCTACCGTGGTGGTGTAGGAGAGCCCGACCAATGCTGCTGGGTGTCACTCTCCTCTGTAAACTCTGGGGCTGTGAGCCCCACATCACAGGCACGTCTGACTCTAGAGCAACAGGGGTACAGGGGCTTGAGGTCACTGTACTCCATTCAGAGGGAACGAGGAAGCAGAGGCTGAAGAAGTGTTGTTCCCCCAACCCCATGCCTCTTGGGTCCTCAGGGACCCCATGCTGCGGTTGCTCACCTGTCCCAGCGACCCAACCTCCCTCTCGCCATGCTCCATCCACTCACACTCACCAAGCTCTCCCTGGCAGATATCAGTCCTGGTGGCTCCTCCAAGAATGAATTCCGGGTTTTTCACAATTTCCTGGAGGAATGAGAGTGTTATTAGACTGAGACCTGCCATGCTGCAAGCCACCATGAAAGGCAGGCTCAGGGTCTCTGCTTTCTTGGGGCAGAGGGCTTTTGCCGTGCTTGATTCTTTTCCCTGTGGAGGGCCACAGGAATGGAAAAGGCTGCCACCTCTCTATGCTTTGGACAAGCCTGGGCTCATCTTTGATAATCTCCTCCCCTGGGCAGTCCTGCCTACTGAGCAGCACTCAGTACCAACCACTGGCCCAAGAGACTCAGGCCACACCTGGCCACAAAGTGGGACATCAGCCACTTGCTAGGATTCCTGTGATCACTCAGGTACTGGGCTAGGAGTCTAGGGCTACCCCAGCTGTGAGCTCTGTGACCTCTGTGGGCTTCAACGAGCTGAGTAATGCATGCGCCACAGGCTGGGGCCTTGGACTAAACACACTCCCCACCCACCCAACTTCTCCAGTTTTTAATTTAATTCTTCCCCGCCAGTGGATTCCAAATATATATAGGTTTAGAGACAGAGTCTTGCTCTATCACCCAGGCTGGAGTGCAGTAACGTGATCATAGCTCATTACAGCCTTGACCTTCTGGGCTCAAGCAATCCTCCCACCTCAGCCTCCCAAGTAACTGGGACTACAGGCATGAGTCACCATGCCCAGCTAATGTATAATTTTTTTTTTTTTTTTGTAGAGATGGGGGTCTCTCTATGTTGCCCAGGCTGGTCTCAAACTCCTGGCCTCAAGTGATCCTCTTGCCTTGGCATCCCAAGGTATTGAGGTAACAGACACATGCCACCCTGCCCAGTGTTTCTTTTTTTAGATATGCACTTAGGTAAAATTATATGTGTCTATACCATATAAAGAGAGATATCCACGCATCTCTCATATGGTTTCACCGAAGTAGATTATATATACATATATATTATTCTATATTGCACATAAGCACATACACTATGTATATTAATCTAATCATTAATACATATTAATATATACATATACAATATGGAGGGATATTTCGTGAACAAAAAAGGGTAGAAAGTAATCTTACGAAATGCATATATTTTTCCACCATTTGGGTTGCTGGGCTCCATTCCTGGCATTGGATGACAGCAAAGAGAGAGGGAAAGCCTCCGCCCTCTTGGAGCTGCCCTGGACGCAGTGGGCGGTGCTCGCGGAAGCCCCGCCCCCTCCCATCTCCTGCCCCTCCCCTCCCCCAGCCGGCCTCGGGCCTGGCCTCACCCACGGTGCCCACTGTGCCTGCAGCTGCCACCACCTCCCAGAAGTGGCTGTTTTGTTCAGGAGAGTTTTGCAAATTGCATCTGAGGAGGAGACAAACCATAAACCAGGAGAGAAAAGAGCGAGGATGGAGAGGGAAGGGGTGGGATGGGGCAAGGCTAGCTACCGCAGACAGCAGGGGAGGCGTCTCTAGGGGAAGCGGAGGAGCAGAGACCTCAACAAAAGGAAGGAGGGTGGAAGCTGGGCCGGTCCCAGGAGAGGAAACAGCCAATCCTGTGACAGCGAGGCACGTTCTGGCTCGCCCTGCAGGGGTGGTGAGTTAACTGGGCCGGGGCCTGCAGAGGAGTGAAGGATTTTTCCCGCCTGTCCCCACTTTTCCAGGCACTAGGACTGAGGAGGGGCCTGGGCTGGAGGTGGAAGGTTCCAGCAGTGTCTGAGCGGATGCCGTGTGGGGAGCTCAAGCTGCGCCACTTTCCCCGAGAGACCTCTGCTTTGAATTGTCTTCCTCAGGCTGCTCAGGACCCTGCTTCTCCTCTCATCTTGTGTCCCAAAGAATCACAGGCAGGATAGAGATTTCTTTGAAGTCAAGGGAATTATCAGGACCAAGAGCAGAAGCTTCAAGTGCTTGTGCTCTCTCTGCATCTCCCAGGATGTGACAGCCTGGAGGAGTGACAGACACCAGGGGCGCCTGCCCAGGGAGAGCTATGTGCGGCATTAGTGTCTAGAATATTCAAGAAAGTTTGGCCAGAAGAATTTCTGTAAAACACGGGGTGTTTTTAGATGCACCAAAACCCCAGGCCCAGCAGAAGTAAGGACCTCCCAAATGCTGGCCTCTCCTCTGCCAGGTCTCACACGTCTTTGCATTCCCAGCCCCAGCTCCAGGTAGCCTTGGAGCCTTTTCATTAAATGACTGATCTCCATGGTGGCTGGAAAGGGAGTGAAGGTGGGGGGCAGCGCTCAGTTCTGGGGTCCTGGCTTGCCTGCGCAGACCTCTCTCATCTGTAGTAGGTACACTGCTGTTCTTCCTCCTCCACCTCAGCTAGCGCAGGAGTTTCCAGGTGGCTCTGAGCTGAGCCCAGAAGGACAATGCAAACCAGGACCATGTTAGTGGGCCTCGGTAGAGTCCTAGCAATAGCCTGCCCCACTCAGCAGTGGGGCTCAGGGTGGACCATTTAACTTCTCACGGCTGCATCCTCATCTGTCGCCAGCTTAGACATTTTGGACTTGTTGAAGAATGTGCCTGCCCGAAGGGAACCCCAGGAGTCCCCCAAGCCCTCCCTGTCTTGATTGCCCAGTCCCTGCCAGGGGATTGCCCTGGCAAGCAATGCCCCCACTGCCACTGCTACTCACTCCTCGAGTGGACATAAAATGGACTGCAAAAGCCACAGATCCCCGCCCAGCAAGCTGTGCCGGCTCCTGGGGCAGGGCTGTTCCCGGATGCCCGCCTCCTTCCCATCCTCCCTGTCCCTCCCCTCCCCCAGCCTTCTGCAGGCCTGGCCCGGGCAACCGCACCAACTGTGCCTACAGCTGCCGCCGCCTCCAGTTCCTGTCTTGCAATTGGTTGTTTTGTTCAGGAGAGGTTTGTTTTTGTTTTTGTTTTAAACCAAATCGCACCCAAAGAGGAGAAAAATACAAAAGGAGAAAACTCAGAAACTCTCTCCAAGTAAACACAAATTAGTCATCGGGTATAAACTGGGGAGCTGACTGGATGTGTGACCGATTCCTCTGTGGGTCACTGTTTCTGGGAATTGGTGTGCACCCGGGCCAGTTGCAAGGGGTTCTGCGGACGCATGTGTGGAACGGCAGCTAGGCTGTGGGCCTGGGAGTGGTGTGTATGTAATGGCCCACATGCCCACATGTGCAAGGTGCCTGTGACTTGCCTTGGTGTGTGTGCTCAGGTGTGGTACACATCTGTGCCTGTGCATGCTCCACATGTGTGCTGGTTGCATGTGCACTGGGGAGCATTGTCTACGCATGAGTGTCCTGCATGTGCATGTCAATCCTGGATGTACATTTGTTCCTGTGAAATGTTGTTTGGGAGGCCATGAGAATAGGGTTACCTGAAGTTACAGTCCTGTTATGTTATAGGACGATCATAGGTGTCTCAATTGCAGGGGTCTTGACAAACCTGAAGTGAACCCAGACTGCTGCCTGGAGATGCCTAAATCCCTGAGGGAGGCATGCAGACCCCTCCCTCGCCCCTCCCCCGCCCCACTGCCCTACCCACCAGGTGGTTTTCCTGGAGCACTAAGGGCTGAGCACCCTGGAATGTTTGCTTTCAGGGACTGTTCTGTTTACTTTGTACATCATCGTGGCTCAGCTGAAGACACAGACTCCTCTATTAAGCACACTGAATAATTTACAAAGGGAAAAGCCTTCTTTCTTTCTTTCTTTCTTTTTCTTTCTTTCTTTCTTTCTTTCTTTCTTTCTTTCTTTCTTTCTTTCTTTCTTTCTTTTTCTTTCTTTTCTTCCTTCCTTCCTTCCTTCTTTCCTTCCTTCCTTCCTTTCCTTTCTTCCTTTTTTCTCTCTTTCTTTCTCCTTCCTTCTTCCTTCCTGCCTCCCTCCCTCCCTCCCTCCCTCCCTCCCTCCCTCTCTCCCTTCCTCCCTTCCTCCCTTCCCTCCTTCCCTTCTTTCCCTTTCTCTCTCTCTCTCTTCCTCTCCTTCTCTCTTTTTCTCTTTCTTTTTCATTCATCCTTTCTTTCACATGGCCTTCCAGTGAAGAAAAGTCACATTTCTAGCAAGGTCTGGAGATGCCAGACGCCGCCGTGCACAGCTGTCTGCTCATCCCTGTCATGTGCCCAGCACTATGGAGGCCATGGGGCCTTGGGGCTGTCCCAGAACAACTGACAACGCCTCCTGGAGGTCAGGGGAGCAGCACAGGGAACAGCAAGCCCACCATGCAGGAGAGGTTGTGGTCACGTGCCACGCTGTGCACAGGTCTGCCGGGGGGTTGTTCACACGGGCTAGAGGGGTGTGGGCCCTTTCAGGGAGGTGTCCTGGATTTACACTGAGAATTGGGGAGGAATTGCCTGGCCAAAAACAGATGGGTACAGACAAGGAGGGCTGGACTGCATGGTGGCTGCTCCCCATCAGGCTGGGAGATCCCACCCGATACTCCCTCCTCTTCTTTCTGTGCACCCACTTACACTCAGGTACACAGCTCCTTGCATGAGACCTGGGGGTGATCTCACCTTCTCTCCAGATTGAGCCTATCACCTCTCTGCCTCCCAGCCCCTCCCAGCCAGTTCCCTGAGTCACCCCCTCAGTACACTCCTTGCCCTGGGCTCCCTGGAGGGCAAGCCTGGCTGTCCACTGCCCTCCGATGTCCCCTTGGCTTTGTGCTCTGCCCACCCTCCCCAAGCACAGCTGTGTTTGACAAGAAGGTGGTGCTGGGGAGGAGGGCCCTCAGCCCCACGGTCCTACGGGCTGCTGAGATATGCACCGCGTAGTGCTGAGCCCCACTGCAAACGATGCCCAAGCCACAGAGGTCTGCAGGGAACCTGGCAATGCTTGTGATTTCCCTATGGCCCACTACCCCCGACCCCCTGTGACTCCATGCTGCAGAAAGAATCTCCATGCTCATCCTCAGCCCTTCTGCTCCTAATTTTATAGAAATCTGTAAGATACGACGTAAAGCCCCTAACTCCCCTAATTAAACAGATAGGGGTGCGGGAATGAGGACCAGACCAAAGGGACAATCTCAGTTGCAGACAAAGGAAAAGGCAGAACAGATTCTGAAAATGAGTCCATGGGAACAACAGCAACATAGTAGACCTGGGTTAAGATCAGTAAAGGGTCTGCCCTGGGTGGAGACAGTGCGATGAGGAAGGGACAGAGGGCTGGTACAGGGGCATGGGCTGGGTGGCAGGTCAGGGTGCATCTTGGCAGGGGCTCATGTGTATCAAGGGCCCTGGCCTATAAATGAAGGCCTCGCCCAGCGTTTGGGGCAATGCCAGAGGAGATAACACTAAGGAAGACAGCCCCTTGGAGCAGAGATCTGGGACTCTAGAGTCGCTAGGCAGGCCTCGGTGGCCCTGGTCACCAAGGGAGGGGAGACTTCTAAAGGGGGAGACAAAGATGCCCTCCATGCTGGTTTGTGTGCCCAGCTTTTATCTTGGAGAATTCTAACTCTGACAGAAAGTAGGTGAGTTGTAGAGTACAGATTATACTTTAAACTAGGTGACATCAAGACAGACTGCGAGGATGGGGACCCTCCTAGAGTCAGGAGGCAATGGTGTTAGGTTGCAATGACAGCAGTAGAAATAACAAGGACTGGCACTGATTCTTTACACACCAGGCTCTTTGCTAAGTGCTCTACTCATGGTAACGCAGCTGACCCTCATGAGGACCCCATAAGTTGCGTTATTGTCCCCATTTTAAGGAAGAGAAAAAGTGCTTCCAACCTTTTCATATCAAGCGCCTGTAGAGAACATGAACATTTATACAACACCCTGGATCAAACAGAAAGAACTGCTGCTTCCAGTCAGAGGCTCTGCTCACCGGGGACCCAGGAAATCAGTTTCTCTGGAACTCTGTTTCTCAGGGCTCCTGACATCAACTGCAGGGAAATCTCTGCCCATAGGTAAAAATGCACCCACAGCCTGCAGTCTGGGCAGCTGCCCATGCGCCCATTATTTGTTCATGTGCCGAGGCCGGAAAAAGCCCAGGGAGACCTAACAGTCACGGGCAGACGGTCAGAGGTCCCTGTTTTATGTCTTGTAACTTCTGCTTTTTTATTTTGGAAATGTCCTTTTTCTTACTTAGCAAAGCATGATTTACTAATCCTGTCTGTAAAGTGCAACCCCACGTGATCTGCCAGTGTCCTGACCTCACACTGCAATTGGCCATATGCAGAGAACCAAAACCAATCACAGCGTGGCTTTGGGTTGTGGTGAGGAAGGTGCCTGGGAGCTTTCACCCCAACTCTGATAGGGCCACTGAATGCTCACTGTGATTTCCCCACGAACATGGTACCTTGTGGGATCAACTACCCGGCGGGTGAAGATCAAGGCACCTGTGTGCCTATGCATGCAGTCACCCTGCCCCCCCCCCACATATGCATATGCATATCCACGCACGTGTGCACACAGTCACACACATGCACACACATAGTCAAATTCCTACACGCACAAGTGCATGCACACACATGGACCCCACACTGCCTACTGCAGGAAACAACAATAAAATGCTTACCACTTCGGAAACAGCAGCTTAGGTTTAATTTGGCCCTGCCCATGAAGAGCCCAGAGGTTTTGTGAATGTGCATTAAAAAAAAAACTTAAATCATCAATATTATTTTAATGTTGGGAGATAGAGAGGAGGTAGTTATGGTGAGTCCTTTGCTACTCGTGTGTAAGATGAGACTCAGAGATAATCATCATCATAATTATAATAACAGCATCAGTGATAGTAATAATGTGACAATAGCTGTAATGTACTGGAAACCCTTCTGTGTGCTAGACATTGGCTTGTGTTAGTCATTATTGTTTCCATTTTACAGGTGAAGAGACTGGGGCTCAGGGAAACTAAGTGATATGACTCTATGCATGAGACAAATTGGCAGGATAAGACGGGCACTCAGGATCTCACCTGTAGGACCAGCATCCCTTGTACTGCCCCTCCTTGCCCAAAAGCAACCTGACCCCACGGTAGCCACTCCCAGGCCCGTACCCACCCGGAGGGAATGGAAGCCAGCCCAGCTGGCGCCGGGTCAGAGGTAGAGCCCTGACTAATCCAACACCGCAAATATTGACATGGTGTTCCAGGCACAAGCTGGCACCTCTTGGGACCCAGTGACCAGCTGGTACCTCTTGGGATGACACCTCCAGACTGTCAGAGGTGGGGCACCGTTCACCCTGATCTCTGGGAATGGGGGATGCATGATTCTGGGGAGAAGATTCCTGCTTCCCTTGTATTCCATCTGTCACACAGTTGCTGAGACCTTGCTGAGCTAAACATCCATCCACACTGAGCACCCTCAGCTCTGGGCCAGAAGCCACAGGGCACTATACATACGTGATCTCAGTGTTACCACACACACAGGGTGGGGGCCTGTCCTTGTGGATAAGGTTTTGATTCGTGCCTATCACCTGCTGACAAGACCCGCTCTGACTCCAGGTCCTCAGCCTTGGTGGGAGTCAGAGAGCTTGAGGCAGGGGAGAGGGTACAGCCAGATGCCTTGGGCCCCCACTGCAGAGCATCCCAGGCCTGTATATCATCTTCTGCCTCCAAACTGCAAAGCTTTCCACAGTAGACTGGGGTGATGCACCTCTGTTGCACTGAGCGTAGCTGGCGCCTCCCAGCTCCCCTGTTTCCACTTCCTGCACGAGCTTCTGAGTCTCAGGGTCATCTGTGCTCTTTCCCCTGCTCGCCCCACTCACCCCTGGTCGTTTCCACACAAAGGGGACCTGCGGCCTCTCGTTGTAGAACAGGGAGGAATTGCTGGCCGGGAAGTCTGCATCCTCAAAAAGGGTGCCTCTCTGCAGGCACTCCTGCCTCAGTTGCTCAAAGCTCTGGCCTGAGGAGTGGGTGGTCCGGGCATCCTTGGGAACCGGGTGTGCCTGGGGCCCTGGGGCCCGGTAGAGGTAAGGCATAGCTGCTCCCTGGAAGGCCGGTTTGGGTCTGGCAGTGGATGGAAAAGGAAGTGAAGGAGTGAGCTGTGTGTGCCGGTCAAGAAGGAACAGCTCAGAGGACTCCTGGGCTGAGTGGCCCTCACCTCCACCTGTTTTCTGGGCACCTCCCTGTTAGACTGAGATGGGACACGCCCTGATGGAAAACAGCAGAGAGAGCCCTCTGCCCACTCTGTGCTCCTGCAGACCCAGAGGCAGCTCTGGGGCCTGGCACATTCCACTCAGAGACGGCACCTCTGCGCAGTGCACTCAGGGGGCCTAGTGGGAGAGAGAGGATTGCTTCAGAAGGAAAAACAGCAAGAAACCCAACTGGCCCAGGAGGTGGCTTTATGGAGAAGTGCACGGTGTGGCCTTGAGTCACAACTCCTACATCAGAGAATGGCAGAATTTTGTAGTCGGAAGGGAGCTTGGTGAAGGAAAACAGGATGTATTATGTGAACACAGCTGGCACAGCTCCTGCACAGGCAATCCCATAGTGAGTAAGAGCTGGGGTCAGCAAACTTTTTCTGTAAAGGCCCAGATCATGAATATTTTCAGCTTTGTGGGCCATACAAAGTCTGTACTGTAACTGCTCAACTTTGCTGTTGTAGTGACAAAGCAGCCATAGATGTGACACAGGTGAATGGGTGTGGCTGTGTTCCAATAAAACTTTATTTACAAAGGCAGGTGGGGGCCAGATTTCTTCCAACCTGACCCCTGATAGAGGACAACTCGCAGAGGACATCTGCTCCTCCTCTAGGGCGCATGTGCCTCTCTAGTTCTCTAATAAAGTTCCTTGTTGTTACAGTCCCGCAAATAGGATCTCAACTGAGAAAAAACAAATGTTAGAGGATGGAGGTGGTTTGATAAATGTGTTTGCACATAGAAATGATTAACACAGCTGGGTGTGGTGACTCACACCTGTAATCCCAGCACTTTGGGAGGCCAAGGAGGGTGGATCGCCTGAGGTCAGGAGATCGAGACCAGTCTGGCCAACATGATGAAACCCTGTCTCTACTAAAAATACAAAAAATCAGCCGGGTGTGGTGGTAGACACTTGTAATCCCAGCTACTCAGGAGGCTGAGGCAGGAGAATCCCTTGAACCTGGGAGGTGGAGGTTGCAGTGAACTGAGATCATGCCACTGCATTCTAGCCTGGGTGACAGAGAGAGACTGTCAAAAAATAAATAAATAAATAAATAAATAAATAAATAAATAAATAAATAAAAATAAAAAAGAAAGAAAAAAAAAAAAAAGAAAAGAAATGATAAATACTGGAGGGGATAGATAGCCTAAATACCCCAACTCGATATCACACATTCTGTGCATATAACAAAATAGCACATGTACCTCCATCAATACGTACAAATATTATGTATCAATAAAAATAAGTAAACAAAAGTATTAGTCACCATGTGAAAACCCTGATGTTCTAAGCACTTTATAATGATTTCTGTGTGATTCTCTAACTAGTCAAAGTTGGGGTTTGGAGACAAGAGGTCTTGAGTTAATGGGTGCAGTTAAAAGGCCATGATGTGAATTTTTATATAAGCTCTCAGTTCCCAGGAGTGTGCACTCAGTCTGACACACATTCTCTCTAGTAGATCCTGCATATGGTTTTACAGGGGGAGGTGTAGACATTAGAGTTGGGAATATTTGGCTTTCACTCTGCTATGGCCTGATTGCTTGTATTCCCCCCACGATTTGTATGTTGAACCCATACCCTGCAAAGTAATGGTATTAGAAAGGGGGGCCTTTAGGGGGTGATTAGGCCAGAAGGGTGGAGCCCTCATGAATGGGATTGGTGCCATTATGAAAGATTAGGTCCAGAGAACCCCCTCCTCCCTTCCACCATGTGAGGACCCAGGAACCACAGAGTAGACCCCTCACCAGGCATGGGATCTGCCAGCGCCTTGATCTTGGACTTCCAGCTTCCAGAACTGTGAGCAACACTTTTCTGTTGTTTATAAGCCACCCTGTCTGTGCTGTTTTGTTATAGCAGCCTGAATGAACTAAGACAAATTCCCAGTTTTGCCTGGAGTGATCTTGAGTGAGTTATCCATGCTGTCTGTCCCTGCTTCCGAGCTGTGAGTCAGGACAATCGGTGCTGCCTCCTAGAGGCATGGCAGGTTTGTGGAAACAAAGCCACTTGCAGAGTTGGGCACATGGAGGGGATCAGGAGTTGCTGATTCCTCCCTTTCCCCTATCCTCTCTGCACCCCCTGCCCCTCCCACAGATGCTGACTTTCATGGTCTCCTTCTGAGCCTGACTTGCCTCAACTTGCAAGGCTTCTCTTATGTCTCTTTGTTTGTACAATGAGGGACTTTGGGACTTGGGGTCCTCTGGCTGGGACCAGAGTGCAGTTCTGGCCCGTCCAAATGATTCTTGGCTAGAGATGATGGAGCTGCCCACGAGCATCGCATTGCCCGGCTGCCCTGGCAGATGGCTCTGGTTCGAAGTGATTAAGGAGGGCAACCTGGGGAGACAGGTGTGGCAACATAAGGGCCATCTGGTGACACCTTGGCAGGGAAACGATTACCAGCCCAGATCTCTGAGAACATCCCCTTCAAATGCTCCAGCAAGTGAGAAAGGACCTTGAAGTAAATTTCAGCACTGTCCAGAGTGGGTCCAGCACCGGACCCACTCCCAGCTTCAGGGATTTACGTTCTCATTCTCCTCCCGACAGAAACTCCTCTCCAGGCTGGGGTCTTGTCCTTCCACCTGGGACTCTCTATGCATTGGAAGAACCTGTCTTTTCCTTTAAAGCCTTATTATAGTTGCTAGGTAATCAGAGAATTGCATCGTCATTGTGAGTAAAGCAAACATGCCTCAGAGTAGGAAACATACCGAAAAGGTTTAACAATCCTCCAGAAGCACAGCTGGAATTCCTCCTGTCACCTGGCTCTCTGGGACTCTGAGAATGTCTGCGGGAGCTAGCGCATTCTCAGGATTTACATCCTCATCATTCTTCCTGCCCGAAGTTGGCCCACAGAGCCCTGGGCCCGTCTTTCCTGCAGAGCTCATGGCACCAGACTTCTCCATGACTTTGTCTTAGTGTCTAATCCTGCTCCCAGCTCAGCCCAGCGCAGGGCAGGAGCACAATGCACATTTGCTGAGTAAACATTGAACCAATGCCCCAAGCCGATAGCATTCTTGGGTCTCTCCGTTTAGTTTTCCATACCTTCACTTCTCAGGATGAACAATAGTTACAGAAACTGCAGCCACACAGTCTGAGGCCTACTAGGCCTTGCACACTTCCTCACCCACACTGGGAAATGCTCTGAGCAGCTCAGAGGGAAAGGACTCTGAGCTTGGGCAGAGAACCATGTGTGCACTGCTTTTAATAAGCTCTGCCCGTTTGTCACCAGCCTAGAGACACATGCAGCTTTGAGCCAAGCAGGGACCATGCATCAAGAGTATTTTCCTCTCTTTAGCAGAGTAATCTGCTGAAGCAATTTCTACATGAAGTGAACCTGACCCAGCAGCTGGGGCCTTCCTGGCCTCTCTTTCCTGTGCTGTTCTTTCTCTCTCTCCTCCACACTCAGGCCTGCGGCAATATCCCTTTGTTGCTCTCCTTCTTGTTCATCTCGCAGGGCGGCAGGGTGTGAACATAGTGCCTGCATGGCTCTGGGATGCCATGAGGAAAAACCCCAAGGACGAACGCCCGGAAGTTTCACATGGATGCAGGGAGACGACCCCTAGAACTCCAGTCGGTCCAGGCCTTACAGCAGGGCCCGGGTTTTGAGGGATATGCCAAACAGCCTGGATCCTGCAGAGGGGAGTGTCCTATTTTCCACCCCCATGATGGGCTGAGAGTGAGCCTGCCCGGCTGCAGTGTTTGTGGCCCCTTGGCTTGCAGTGTGGAAGATGGGGTGGGCTGGCGAGGAGGGTGGAGAGTGGAGAGGCAGGGGACCTGCACAGGTGTCCAGGTGAGAGGGGCTGAGGCTAACTCCAGATGTAATTGGAGTGAAGGCGGGAAGGGGACAGATTCTTCTAGGAGAAGTACTGTCAGGGTGTTCTGCTGGGGCACAAGGATGGAGGTGTGAGGGTGGCATCCTGCTTTCAGACTTGAGCAAATGGGTGATGGTGGTGGCAGGAGGAGGAGAGGCAGACTTGGAAGAAAAGTTGAACACTTTGGATATGTTAAGAGTAAGACAGCTGGGCGCGGTGGCTCACACCTGTAATCCCAGCACTTTGGGAGGCCGAGGCAGATGGGTCACCCGAGGTCAGGAGTTCAAGGGCAGCCTGGCCAACATGGTGAAACCTTGACTCTACTAAAAATACGAAAAATGAGCCAGGCGTGGTGGGGGCGCCTGTAATCCCAGGTGCTTGGGAGGCTGAGGCAGGAGAATTGCTTGAACCTGGGAGGCGGAGGCTGCAGTGAACTGAGATTGAGCCACAGCACTCCAGCCTGGGCGACGAGTGAGACTCCATCTCAAAAAGAAAAAGTAAAACACCCTCCTACCTGCTGGTGGGAGTGTAAATTGGTGTCTCCTTTTCGGAGAACTATTTATGAATACCTCTCAGAGCTACCAATACACCCACTCTGATTCAGATATTTCCTTTCTAGAAATTTATGTTTATCCTGATGATAGAGCCGCATCCCAAAAAGTGAAAGGTATACCAGGTTGTTCATTTCATGGTGGCATTGTTTATGTTAAAAAAAAAGTTGGAAAGCACTTAGTGTCCTCTATTGGGGGAATGGTAAAGAAAATGATGGTCCAGTTAATCATGAAGTGGAACAGTATACAGCCATAAAACGGAACAAGGAAACTCTGCATACACTGATGTGGGAAGGTCCCTGGGACACAATGTTCAACTGAAAAGCCGAAGTGGCCAGGCGCAGTGGCTCACACCTGTAATCCCAACACTTCAGGAGGCTGAGGCAGGGGAATCACAAAGTCAGGAGTTGGAGACCAGCCTTGCCAACATAGTGAAACCCTGTCTCTACTAAAAATACAAAAAATTAGCCGGGCGTGGTGGCGGACACCTGTAATCCCAGCTACTTGGGAGGCAGAGGCAGGAGAATTGCTTGAACCCAGGGTGTGGAGGTTGCCGTGAGCCAAGATGGCACCACTGCACTCCAGCCTGGCGAGAGTGAGAGACTCTGTCTCAAAAAAAAAAAAAAGAAAAAAGAAAATTCAAAGTGCAGAATGGCATGTAGGGTATGCCAGCATTTGTGGAGAAAGAAGGCAAAAAATATTTATTTATATCTGCATAAAAATCTCTCAGAAACTACACAAAGATCTACTAATGGTTCTGTTTTCTGGAGGTAAGTGGAGTAGATGGGGGTAGAGGAATGTGGGGAGACTTTTCTATACACCTTTTATACTTTTTAAGCTTTAACCCTATAGATTTACCTGGCTGAATTTTTCTTTTTTTTCAATTTTATTTTAGAGTCAGAGTCTTGCTCTGTCATCCAGGCTGGAGTGCAGTGACATGATCATAGCTCACTGAAGGCTTGAACTCCTGGGCTCAAGAGATCCTCCTACCTCACCCTCCCCAGTGGCTGGGACTACAGGTCTGCACCACAACACTAGCCTTAACTGCTGTCGACTTTTAAAAGTCTACTTTGAAACTTAAAGCCCACAATGATGTTTTGGCCTAGGTGGGCTCTGCCTTCCCTTCCCCGTGTATGTCTCCTCGCAAGATGTCTGTGTGTTTGCAAAGGAGTTTACCTGTCCTGAAGGCCACCCCCATTTCCCAGAAGATGAGAGCTAGATCTTCACCCAGACCTTGCTTCCCTATCCATCCCCTCCCATGGTCATTGGTAAGCCTGACACCAGGCGAGGGTCTCACTTTCTTCATCCGTGGACTTGTCCATCGCCGGAACACTCCTCATTTCACCCCTGTCCTAACAGGCACTCATTCATGAACCACCACAAAGCTTTTCTTCAGTGGGAATGAGCCGTGATCAGGCATCACACCATAGGGTGAGAACCATCTCCTGAAAGGCAACAGAGCCCCCAGCCCAAATCTCTCCCACACCCACTGTTCCACAGGGTGATGCCCAGTCTTTGGCCTCAGCTGTCTGACTCAAGAGGTCCCAGCTTGGAGGTGCACAGGCTCGTGGACGACCTGGTGGTTCCCCTGGTTTCCTAGGACTGCACAAGCTGCCTGTAGCTTCTCTCAGCTCTGGCCTTGCTTTCTGGCTTGACTGTGGAATATAGTTTCTTCCAAGGCCTAATCTCCCTAAATAAGCTCTAGATCACTGCCCCTATGGCCTAAGGTGACACCGTTGAAATTGTACTTCCATCCCTGAGAAGTTGTTTCACTCCTTAAACATTCAGTGTTGAAGAATGATAGATATCCCTGTCTGCCTTCTGTTAACTCTCTGGGATTTCTTTCCCTGGAGTTTGACCTCAGCCCAAGATGATTTCCTTTCTCCTTCTCATCTAGGGGTTGGAGGTTGTTGCTATGCACAGATCTTAGGATGACTTGAACCACAGGTGCAGCAGAATAGGAATTTACTCTCCACAGTTTAGGGCACAAAAAAATCCTAATTTTTTTTTTTTTTTTTTTTTTTTTTTTTTTTTTTGAGACAGAGTCTCACTCTGTTGCCAGGCTAGAGTGCAGTGGCATGATCTCGGCTCACTGTAACCCACCTCCCGGGTTCAAGCAATTCTCCTGCCCCAGCCTCTCGAGTAGTTGGGACTACAGGCATGCTACACCACACCCAGCTAATTTTTGTATTTTTAGTAGAGATGGTGTTTCACCATATTGGCCAGGATGGTCTTGATCTCTTGACCTCATGATCCACCCGCCTTGGCCTCCCAAAGTGCTGGGACTATAGGTGTGAACCACCAGGTCTGGCCAAAAATCCTAATTAAAAAAAAAAAATTATCTCTTCTTGCTCTCTGGAGTCCCCAATTACCACCTAGCACCAAAAATTGTATTTAGATTTTGTTGCGTGACACTCTTATTCATTTTAAAACGATCTCTCTTACTCTATCTCTCTTCTTCTGTCTCTGTAAACTAGCAGTTACTTCAAAGTTCAAATATCCTATAAGGTCTGTCAGAGGTGTTTCAGCCAGAGTGACTCCAACTTGAATAGGAGTTGGGTAAAATAAGGCTGAGACCTCCTGGCTGCATTCCCAGGAGGTTAGGCGTTCTTAGTCACAGGATAACATAGGAGGTCAGCAGGTCACAAAGATACAGGTCACAAACAACCTGCTGATAAATAAAACAGGATGCAGTAAGGAAGCTGCCAAAACCCACCAAAACCAAGATGGCAATGAAAGTGACCTCTGTTCATCCTCACTGCTCATTATACGTTAATTGTAATGTGCTAGCGTACTAAAAGATACTCCCACCAGCGTCATGACAGTTTACAAATGCCATGGCAACGTCAGGAAGTTATCCTCTATAGTCTAAAAAGGAGAGGAAGCCACGTTTCAGGGAAGTCTCCGCCCTTTTCCTGGAAAACTCATGAATAATCCACCCTTTGTTTAGCATGTGACCAAGAAATAACCCTAACTATACTCAGTTGAGCAGCCCATACTGCTGTTCTACCTATGGAGTGGCCATTCCTTTGTTTCTTTATGTCTCTAATAAACTTGCTTCTGATCTATAGACTCGTCCTGAATTCTTTCTTGTGCAAGGTACAAGAACCCTCTCCTGAGGTCTGTATCAGGACCACTTTCCGGTAACAGGTCCACTTTTCCCCAAATAAGTGATCTTCCTCCTCCTTCCTTCTTCTGATAGTGGCATCTAGGTCACGGTGAATCTTACCAAACCTGCCACTGGAGCAGGGACCTCTGGCTCTCTGGGATCTCTTGGTTGAGGTGTCTCTGGGAACCAGCTTCTTTCCTTACGGTATTTGCTGTGGAGGGGTTACAGCTAGAGCATAACTTGTGTTTCATTTTCCTATCAGGGGCAATGCACCGTAATTACCCGGGAAGCTCAGTCTGGCTCCAGCATTTCCCGTTAATGATGAGCCCTCCACCTGGTTTCTCTGTGCTTGCCAAATCTCAGAAACTCCATCGCTCTTCTCAGTGGTCCCCAGCTTTGGGGTCTCAGCTCTGCAGACTCTGCCACACCATCTCCTGCCCTGCTCAGGGCAACACCCTGGTGGACAAGGTGACTCTTAATTCTCAGCCACTCCCCACCCAATAGTGGAAATTGTGATTGGATATTTATTATTAGTATTTTAGAGACACTGCTGGAGTGCAGTGGCATGACCATAGCTCACTGTGGTTTCTAACTCCTACGCTCAAGCCATCCCCCTGCCTTAGCCTCCCGAGTAGCTGGGACTACAGTCATACCCAGCTAATTAAAAAAAAAAAAAAAAAAAAAACTGTAGAGGAGGGAGTCTCAGTATGTTGCCCACTCCGGTCTTGAACTCCTAGCTTCAAACGATTCTCCTGCCTTGGCCTCCCAAAGTGCTGGGGTTATAGATGTGAGCCAGTGCACCTGGCCTTGTTGTTTTTAATTATAGGGAGCATTGATAAAGTCTGTTACATAGTAGCAAGAGTATCCCTAACATGCCTTACCACTGAGAAATAAGATTCTTTGCTGCTGGAAGTGTGTGAAGTTTTTCTATAGCAGAAGGAGATGTAATTTTTTTTTTTTTTTTTGAGGTGGAGTCTCGCTCAGTCGCCCAGGCTGGAGTGTAATGGCTGGATCTCAGCTCACTGCAAGCTCCGCCTCCCGGGTTCACGCCATTCTCCTGCCTCAGCCTCCCGAGTAGCTGGGACTACAGGCACCCGCCACCTCATCCGGCTAGTTTTTTGTATTTTTTTAGTAGAGACGGGGTTTCACCATGTTAGCCAGGATGGTCTCGATCTCCTGACTTTATGATCCCCCTGTCTCGGCCTCCCAAAGCGCTGGGATTACAGGCTTGAGCCACCGTGCCCAGCCAGGAGATGTAATTTTTAAAAAAGTCCTTTGACTACAGAGATTTTTGTATTGTCTATGTACAATAATACTGGGTTTATCAAAATAATTTAACTTAAAATATCTCATTTGATTTATCTCCTACATCTATAGTTGTGTATTTAGTTATGGGACATACATCTAATTGAATTCCCATCTTTTTGTGGTAAAGGTTGTATTTTCAGCATCTCTTCATGTGTCTCATCCTTTCCCACTCTCCATTTTCTCTTTTTAATGCACCATTTTCTGATTCTTATAAATGGCACATCCTCCCCCTTTGGCAAGGCAGCATTAGCCAGCAAGCATACCTAATGTTTGTGTGGATAGAAGGCTCAGGAAGAGAACTATTTGTCTCTTTTGAGCCTTTGGCTTTCACAAAGTGTCAGCAATTTTTATGATTCAACTTTCAGAAGAGATTTATTAGCTTGGGTCTCTAGGAAAAAATAATTTAAAAGACCACTGACAATCATAGCTGTGAAGACATGAAGTAACATAATAAGCACTTATTTTTTATAGCACTTTTCACACATGAGACTACCATGGTATGAGGTTCGATTATGATGACTGATTTATAAACATCATTTCTTGTTTAACGTGGGTAATTTTTTAAAGTATGAACTGGTGAGAATGTCAAATGGTGCAGCCAGTTTGGAAAAGAGTCTGACAGGTTCTCAAACGATTTAACATAGAGTTACCGTAGGAGCCAGCAGTTTCACTCCCGGGTATCTGTCAAGAGAACTGAAAACAGATGTCCACACAAAACGTATTCATGAATGCTTACAACAGCATTATTCATAACAGCCAGAAGGTGAAAACAACTAATTGTCCATCAGCTGATGAATGGGTAAATAATGTGTGGTATATCCACGTAGTGGAACATTATTCAGCCATAAAAAGGAATGAAGTACTAACGCTACACCTTGGATGAATCTTGAAAACATTACGCTAACTGAAACAAGCAAGTCACAAAGGACAACATACTATGTGATTCCATTCATAGAAAGTCCAGAACAAGGACATCTACGGAGGCAGGAAGTAGACTAGTGGTTGCTTAGGGTTGGGGGTGGGGTAAAGTGGGAGGGGTGGGGGTGATAGTTAAAGGCTTTCTTTTTGAGATTATGAAATCTTCTAAAATTGACTGTGGTGGTGGTTGCACAACTCTAAATAAACTAAAAATCATTGAATTGTACACTTTAAGAAGTGAAGTGCATGTACAGTATATGAATTACATCTCAAAGCTATCTTAAAAAAATAAATAAGCTCTGTGCCTCATTTTGCCTCCTACAGTGTTTTGCAAAGTTGTAGTACTAAAAGGGAGATTTAAATTTTAACAGCAACAATGATAATAATAATAAACAGGCTGGGTGTGGTGGCTCAAGCGGGTAATCTCAGCACTTTGGGAGGCCGAGGCAGGTGGATCCCCTGAGGTCAGGAGTTCAAGACCAGCCTGGCCAACATGGTAAAACTCCATCTCTACTAAAAACACAAAAATTATCCAGGCACGGTGGTGGGCACCTGTATTCTCAGCTACTCAGGAAGCTGGGGCAGGGGAATCGTTTGAACCTGGGAGGCGGAGGTTGCAGTAAGCCGAGATCACATCATGGCACTCCAGCCTTGGCGGTAAAAGCGTAACTCCATCTCAAAATAATAATAATAATAATAAACAGTTTCTAAGTATTATTCTTAGCAGTCACCTATGCATGGCACTTTGTACAGATGACTCCTGCGTGTGTCAGGGTTTTCGTTGCGAGCAATGTAGTCTGATTAGTGTAAATTAGGCAGAAAGGTGTTTGATGAAGGGTTTGGGGAGCTCAGAAAATGGACTGGGAAGCTAAGAACCAGGCATGGAAATGAGCAGGAGCTAGGGGAGATTGGGGAGCAGGAGCAGAAATGGTCTTGCACCAAGGTCAGAAATGCCTGTGCTTGAAAGTCAGCTGTCTTCAGCATTCGAACCTCGGTGCTCCAGATTCCAGCTCCAGGGTGGTTGGCTTAGCAGGTACCTGCCTCTCAGCCCAAGGAGAACAGAGCTTCCAATTCACAGAGCTTCCAGCCTCCACTCAAGAACAACAGGGATCCAGGTGCTGAAATGGGACAGATGCCTCCCACAGAGTCCAGGGAAGCATCAGTTGTGACCACCTCTACCCTTTTAAGAGATTGAAGCCCAGCCTAGCAGGAAATTGAGCTTCGGGGCTTTGAAATCTTGCCCCAGAGTGCTGCTAGAAGAATTGGATTAGACAGGATACCACCATGTCGCTGACTACTTAGGGGGAAAAAAGGCTGAGGTAGTGAAAACATTTAATGAAATCCTGAACACCCAGAGTAACCTATTTCTTCTTTGCTCAGTCCCCATTTATGTCTGAGAACTGTGTTCATGCCCCAGATGTTGCAAGAATACTGCAGAAACAAAAGTGTTTGAAATAATTCTTTTTTTTTTTTTTTTTTTTTTTTTTTTTTTTTTTTTTTTTTTTTTTTTGAGACGGAGTCTCATGCTGTTGCCCAGGCTGGAGTACAGTGGCACAATCTTGGCTCACTGCAAGCTCCGCCTCCTGGGTTCACGCCATTCTCCTGCCTCCGCCTCCCAAGTAGCTGGGACTACAGGTACCTGCCACCACACCCAGCTTTTTGTATTTTTAGTAGAGATGGAGTTTCACCATGTTAGCCAGGATGATCTCGATCTCTTGACCTTGTGATCTGCCCACCTTGGCCTCCCAAAGTGCTGGGATTACAGGCGTAAACCACTGCGTCTGGCTGAAATCATTCTTATGATCAAGATCAAAATGATAAGAGGTAAACTGTGTTAAAAAACAAACACACACACACACACACACACAAACTTTGCCTTAAACATAAATGTGTTTCACAAGCTTGGAAGCAGAAAATAATTTTAGGACCTGAGTATTATTAATCAGCCTCTGTGTTTTCAACTGCATCAAGATATATAGAAAAGATATGCAAACTCTTTCGATTTAAGACATCACCTTTGTGTTTTGACATTCTTTCCCAAATCCCACCTAAATGATGGGTGGGACTATTTTCTTTTAAACAGTGAAGTCAGGGTCCTGAGAAGACACTTGAATGGGGCAATCGGAGGAGTGCTTAATCGATGAACTATTTACAAAGATGTGGGCAGGAAAACCATGACGGTGGAGCAGTTGTGGGAGCTGGAAGCAGCAGGGCACCCCTAGAATCTCCAGCTCTGAGGGGGTGAAGAAGAAGAAGTTCCAGGAAGGAGAGTGGGATGGGAGCTGATGGGGGAGGATGCAGTCACCTGAGGCCATCCTAAGGGGAAGGAGAAGCTGTGGAGTGGGAGCCAGGGAAGCCAGGGAGCCCCGTGACACCATCCGTGTAGTCAGCCTCCCAGGAGGTAGAGCAGGGTGACGAGTGCACTCCGAGGGAGGGATCGCCAGGTAAGTCAGCCGAGGGACCAGCTGCTAAGACAGGGGGCAAGCCTCCTTCAAGTGGGGTTGGGCAGGGGGGCAGAGGAGAACAAAAAAGCCACTTTACATACTTCTGTATCGAGTTTTTACCAAAGATTGTATTAATTTACATTGTAATTTTAAAATAAAAGTGTAGAAATATTAAACATGACTTGGAAATCATTGAGTTTGAGGATCTCCTGAGAAGTTGATGACCCTTCTTGAGGTAACTAATAACACTTTGGAAGGTGAAACCAGGTTGCTCACCCACTCTAAGAAGGAGCGAGAAGGAGGAGGAAGGAGAGACAGCACTGTGCCCCCTTCTTCCCCTGCAGTTGGGGCGAGAAGATTTCCACGCTCTGAGAGTTGGTGGAAGGAAGTGTTCAGTGAGGCCCGTAAAGGCAGTGGCCCTGCCAGCCAGTTGTGATGTTGACAGTGCTCTCCTGCAGGAGGGCGGGAGGCCTATAAAGTATCAAGCACAGTCCTCCAGGATCAACGGGGAGGCAATGAGCTACCCTCTCCTACAGGGATAAAAACAGACCCTTTCCTCCAGGGATAAACACAGCCAGTTATATTCACCAGCTATGAATTAAATTTTTCACCAGAAGCAGTCTTGCCCTGTACATAGGGATGAAACACACACACACACACACACACACACACACACACACTCACACCCCATCTATGTATTTATATATGCATATATAAAAATTATGGTAAAATACATATAACATAAAATTTACAACAACCATTTCGAAGTGCTCAGTTCACGGGCATCAAGTATATTTGCATTGTTGTGGACTCATCACACCATGCATCTCCACAAATCTTTTCATCTTCCCCAACTGAAATTCTGTGCCCATTAAGCAAAATCTCCCCATTCTCCCCTCCCCCAGCCCCTGGAAACCACCATTCTGTGTTCCGTCTCTATGAATCTGACTATTCTAGGAACCCTGTATAAGTGGAATCATACAGCACTTGTCTTGTTGTGACTGGTTTATCTTACTTAGCATACTGTCTTCAAGGTCCACCCATGATGTAGCATATGTCAGAATGTCCTTTCTATTTTGCCTGAATAATATTCCAACGTATGGATATATCATATTTTGTCTTTTTATTTATCTGTTGGTGGACACTGGGTTGCATTCACTTTCTGCAAATACAACACATACACAATGACACACAAACTCCAATATGTGCCAGGGACCCCCACTTGTTAAAGGGTCATCTATAAAAGAGAAAGATAAAATACATGTGCCAATCTAAGAGAGCAGATGAGAAGCTTCAAGAGGCTTGAGTTGGGCCTCTGTGCATCACAAAGGTGGAGGCTGGACTGTTGTCTGGGCCTGGGCTCTTGGGTAGTGGTCCCTGAATGACTGGCAGAACAAGCCCATGAAATGGTTTCCACGCAGAAGACAGTCATGTGGAAGTGGCTAACTGGTAGACCAGCCGAGATGAAGACTACTGCAGTCCTCGCAGCGGTCCTCAAATGGCCCCATCAAATCAAATGTAATGACCAGGCACAGACTAGGGTGAAAACAGTTGTGGAAATCCATTTGTATGTCTCTTGTAATGTATGATTGGATTAACTCATCCCAACTCAATGAACTTCATTGCCAAGTTCTCCAGAGGAAAATTCTGTCCTTCAAGTACATTCTGTTTTCACACAATAAGCAAGGATGACATTTTGGCATGACTTGTTAAGTTGTAGCAAATGAGATAACTGTCAGGGTGTAGACAAAGGCAAATAAGTAACTTAGTCATTCGTCCAGTAAAAATTGACCTCAAACAAAGGCTCTCACTGGAGTCTCCTTGTGGCATTTCTCATGAGCACTTGCTTTCATAAGCTTCCCCCTTTGATGTTACTTTGCTAGGCGAAAGTGGGAAAGTGTATTTGGAAACACTGAGTTTCAGAGCTGACAGTCATACTGTATCATTTCAATCAGAAAGGAGTTTTGCAAAAAGGTACTGACTTTTTTTTGTTTTTGCTTTTGAGACAGAGTTTAGATCTTGTTTCCCAGGCTGGAGTGCAATGGTGCAATCTTGGCCCACCACAACCTCTGCCTCATGGGTTTAAGCGATTCTCCTGCCTCAGCCTCCCGAGTAACTGGGACTACAGGCATGTTCCACCACGTCCAGCTAATTTTTTTTTTTTTTTTTTTTTTTGAGACGGAGTCTCGCTCTGTCGCCCAGGCTGGAGTGCAGTGGCCAGATCTCAGCTCACTGCAAGCTCCACCTCCCGGATTTACGCCATTCTCCTGCCTCAGCCTCCCGAGTAGCTGGGACTATAGGCACCCGCCACCTCGCCCGGCTAGTTTTTGTATTTTTAGTAGAGATGGGGTTTCACCGTGTTAGCCAGGATGGTCTCGATCTCCTGACCTCGTGATCCGCCCGTCTCGGCCTCCCAAAGTGCTGGGATTACAGGCTTGAGCCACCGTGCCCGGCCACCCAGCTAATTTTTTGTATCTTTAGTAGAGATGGGATTTCTTCATGTTGGTCGGGTTGGTTTTGAACGCACGACCTCAGTTGATCTGCCTGCCTCGGCCTTCCAAACTGCTGGGATTACATGAGTGAGCCACCGTGACTGGGAGGGTCCGACTTTTAACAGAGCAGTTATTTAAGCTTGTCCTCTGCACCTGGGATGGTTGTAGGTGCCTGTCTGCACTCACTGTGCTAATACAGTATAGTCCTCAAATACTGTTGGCCCTTGAACAACACAGATCTGAACTATGTGGGTCCACTTCTCGGATTTTCTTCCACCTCTGCCATCCTTGAGACAGCAAGATCAATTCCTCCTCTTCCTCCTAAGCCTACTCAACCTGAAGATGATGAGGATGAAGGCCTTGATGATGATCCACTCCCACTTAATGGAGAGTAAATATATTTTCTCTTTGTTACGATTTTCTTAATAACATTTTCTTTTCTCTAGCTTACTTTATTGTGAGAACACAGTATATAATAACTACAACATAAAAATATGTGTTAATCAACATTACATTATCGGTAAAGCTTCTGATCAACAGTGGGCTATGAGGAGTTGAGTTTGGGGAGAGTCAAGTTATTCTTGGATTTTCAACTGCAAAGGGAGTCAGTGCCTCTAACCCCAGTGTTGTTAAAGGATCAACTGTAGTTCACCAAGAAAGCCGGGGTTGATCCCATCCCAGCCCCACCCTGCTCTTGGTGGGCACAGAGAGTTTTGAGACCTACCTCTGGCCAGACACAGTTCTAGGTGTGGAAATATTGCAATGAACAAGATCAACCCTCCAAATGCTCACTGTGTCCAGGTGCGGTGGCTCATGCTTATAATTCCAGCTCTTTGAGAGGCCATGGTGGAATGATTGCTTGAGGCCCAGAATTTGAGACCAGCCTGAGCAACATAGCAAAATTCCGTCTCTACAAATAAACCAACAAAGTAACGACAAAAAATAATGCTCGCTGTACATAAACCAGCACATAAGTAATATAATTTCATGGGATGATAGTCACTATAGAGAAGATAGGGGTGGTGCAGTGGAGTAAGGTGAGATAGGGTTGTGGGGCAGGGCTCTTCTTTGGGGGTGATCAGAGGGGTGAAATTTGAACTGAGATATGAGTGATGAGGAGCTGCTGCACAAAGATGCTGGATAGAGGGAACAGCAAGAGTTGTGCCCTAGGAAACTTCGAGTTTCTGTGTTTTTTTATTTTGTTGTTGTTGTTGTTGTTATTTGTTTTTTTTTTTTTAGATGGAGTCTCACTCTGTCACCCAGTTTAGAGTGCAGTGGTGTGATCTTGGTTCACTGCAACCTCTACTGCCCAGGTTCAAGAGATTCTCCTGCCTCAGCCTCCCGAGTAACTGGGATTACAGGCGCGTGCCACCACACCCGGCTAATTTTTTGTATTTTTAGTAGAGACGGGGTTTCACCATGTTGGCCAGGCTGGTCTTGAGTTCCTGACCTCAAGTGATCCACCTGCCTTGGCCTCCCAAAGTGCTGGGATTACAGACGTTAGTCACCGGGTCTGGCCGAGTTTCTGTGTTAACAAGACACAGAGGAAGTCAGCACAGCTGGAACACGGAGGACAATGAGGTGCATGGTACAAGGCTGTAGAGAGAAGGGCAGCAGCCAGGTTGTGTAAATGACTGCACATTGCAAGCATTCAGGAGTTTCCTCTTATTGCAATGGGCAGCCTTGTGGAGTTTTCCTCTGGGAGGAAATCTCATGGATTCACACTGAAGAACTGGCTGTGTTCTGTGTGATAACAGATGGAAGGGGACTGGAGGGGAAGCAGAGAGTCAGGTTGGGAAGCCTGTGGGACCCCTAGAAGCCACCCCTCCACTAGGTAAACAGTGTGGACCTAAAAGGGACAGCCTGAAGCACAAAGTATGGTTTACAAATATTACTCGAGCCAGAATAAGGACAGCTGCCTGGAAGCCTCAGACACAAGTGACCTTGGATATGAACTCCATTTGGCTTTTGTCACAAGGTTTTTAAAGGAACAAAAAGGGAGGAGTCAGGGAGTGGCCTGATACAAAATTCTGTCAGGAATTCTCATTGGTTTTCAGAAATAACATTGATTAGTGATTGGCTATACATTGTTAAGCAATAGGGTGTGGGTTACATTGTCCAGTGAGGCATTATTAGATTAATTCATAACTACTCTTAGCAATAGCAAGCAGTTTCAGTGGATGAATACATGGCTCAAAAGGGGCATGTAGGATGTGATTGCTGTCTCATTTTAATGCCTATCTGGGCTTAATCATTTGAAAAGGCTCACAGTCCTCAGATAAAAGTTATTTTCCTTCTTCAACAGCTGTGGGCACTGTTGGAGAAGTATAACAGAAAACAAAATCTCCCAATCCAGAAATCCTCTCTGCAAAGGTAGCAAAGAAAGAAAACACTCTCATTACTGAAAAAAACTTTAAACCAGAAAGTGTTACACACCACAAGCAACCTGCTAAGAGACAGCCAAGACAGGAAGGAATCTCACCTGTTTATGGAGCTAAGCAGACACAGCTTGTTCCACACACGTTTTCAAGACAGACAGTAACTGTTACCAACTGAGTCAGCTTTTCCCCTAAAGGCGGTGTCGTGAAGCCAATATATGAAACCCAAAGCGAGCGTCAAGCAGCGCAGACTTTATTCAATGATCAAGGAATGGAGAAGCGGGAGCGTGGCCACAAATCAACTTCTTGTCTAGTGAGAGGCAAAGGGTTTAAAATATAGGGTATCTTGGCTGGGCACCCTGGCTCACGCCTGAAACCCCAGCAATTTGGGAGGCCGAGGTGGACGGATCACTTGAGATCATTAGTTCGAGGCTAGCCTGGTCAACATGGCAAAAACCCATCTCTACTAAAAATACAAAAAAAAAAAAAAAAAAAGTAGCTAAGCATGGTAGCTCACACCTGTTATCCCAGCATTGTGGGAGGCTGAGGCAGGTGGATGGCCTAAGGTCAGGAGTTTGAGACCAGCCTGGTCAATAAGGTGAAACCCTATCTCTACTAAAAATACAAAAATTAGCCAGGGGTGGGGGCGGGGGGATCACAAGGTCAGAGCCTCCTGAGTAGCTGGGACCATAGGCATGCACCACCACGCCTGGCTAATTTTTTGTAGTTTTAGTAGAGATGGTGTTTCACTGTGTTAGCCAAGATGATCTCGATCTCCTGATTTCCTGATCCTCCCTCCTCAGCCTCCCAAAGTGCTGGGATTACAGGCTTGAGCCACCGTGTCCAGCCCGTCTTCCTGTTTCTTAAAGATAAGATAGAGAAGATAGGTTAGAGGAGAGTAGCAATTCAGCTATGTCAGGTAGGCATTACACTGGGTGACATAAGTAGTAAGAGAACTTGACAACACTATTTGTCACATGCAGTTCATTCTAACTTTACCTGGTAACTGAGGTGACCATCTGTATTAGCTAATGGGCTTTATCTAGAGATAAACAAGTTTCTTACATCTTTGTGATGGGAGGCAGTTTTGCAACTTGGAGGCAGGTGCCCACTAAAGGCAGGCTCTCACCCTCCCACAGACACTGGGAGCTGGAGCCACTGTCTCTCCCTTGATGTTTGCCTTTCAAAGAGATGGCTCCTGGGTCCTGGAGACATGCCTGAGTCATCAAGCTGACAAAAGGCCTATCTGATCTTCAAAAAAAAGTTATATGCGTTTGAAAGAGAGGAGAAAGTGCTTATAATTACAAGTTTTCTAAGGTAAATGCTCTGAGAATAAAGAAGGGAAGGAAATCTCTTCCCCCATTTTCAACTGGGAGAATTAAGCCTCTTGTTTTTAAGTTGCATTTGTCCTTACAGTGGCTACTAGGTGTTGGGAACACTGCCCGGGAGCTAGTAAGAACAATTGGGGTTGGAGGCCATTTGGCGCCAACAGGCTGTTGCTGAGCGTGGATGAAAGTCCAGAGAGAGAGTGGAAGGTGGGGGTCAAAGGGCATGGTGGTGCCCTGCATGGCAGATGGTGGAGAAACTGCACCAGGCAGATGCCTCAGGCTTTCTGAGTCAGGGGAGAGGGTCAGGTGGCCTTTGCAGTTCTGTTTGCTGTTAGCCTGACTGAGTTAACTGCGTGAGTACTTGACTCTCTTTGCCCAGTCTACTAGTGGACAACCACATTTCCAGAAGGCTTTTCACAAGTGATAAAGCAACTAATGCTTTCCCAGGGCTCAATGCCTAGCAGGCTCTGCTCCGAATGTTAACTAACTCACTGCCTGGCAGGCTCTGCTTTCATGTGTTAACTAATTCAATCCTCACTACAGCCCATGAGACAGAAATTGCAGGGAGTATAAAAATGTGTCAGATGTGTTTCCTGGCATTAGTAAAAGAGGATGTGAGGCTAGAGCAAAACTAATGCATGTGCTGAAAGAGCTATGGTGCAAAGAGTACACACAAACCCTGTCTCCCCTTCTCTGTACACTGCTATGGACACTGTTACAAAGCATGAAAATGAGGCCATAGATGCAAAATGCTTGAAAGGGTGACCCATACCTCAAAAGTTCTAAGTGGCAGCATTTTATTATCATGGTTATCATTTTGCCAGTTATATCTTAACAGGTATAAATATTGAAATCTCCTTAGCGAAAATTGTAACAGTGAGCAAATTATGACAGTGGAGGAGATCTGACCTAACCATCTCCTTCTTGCCTTTTTTTTTTTTTTTTGAGACGGAGTCTCGCTCTGCCCCCAGGCTGGAGTGCAGTGGCGCGATCTCGGCTCACTGCAAGCTCCGCCTCCCGGGTTCACGCCATTCTCCTGCCTCAGCCTCCCGAGTAGCTGGGACTACAGGCGCCCGCCGCTATGCCCGGCTAATTTTTTTGTATTTTTAGTAGAGATGGGGTTTCACTGTGTTAGCCAGGATGGTCTCGATCTCCTTTTACCCTCTAAGCTGTCCTTGGTCATTTTTGGGCATGGGTCAAGGTCACCTTAGGAGAAATTTAGTTTATAGTTTAAATGATAATAGACCTTCCCAAAACTAAGTCACCTTTGTAAAACTAACGAAAGGCCACCAAGTCAAAAGGATGAGAGGGGCCTGAATTCTCCTGAGATGTAGACATAGTTAAACAATCACCAGCCATTATTCTGGAGGTCACAAGTTTTGCAACTTTCTCAATTACTCCTATAATTAACATCACTACTATAGACCCTAAGTTTGGCCTTTTCAGATTCTTTTTCAGACTTTTGTATGTCTGATGAGCAGATGACTTCATCTCAACGTGCAACACGTGCCTGTGGCCCCCCACCTAGAAGCAGACTTAGCATATGAGGACCCTTTTCTCCACATCCCTATGATTGCATCTCCAACCAATCAGCAGCATCTGTTCTCTAGCCACCTGCCTAGCAAACTATCTTTTAAAAACCCTTGCCTCCACATTTTTGAGGAGGCTGATCTGAGTAGTAATAAAACTCTGGTGTCCTGTTCAGCCAGCTCTATGTGTATAAAACTCTTCTCTATTGCAACTCTCCTGTCTTGATAAATCAGCTCTATCTGGGCAGTGGGGAAGATGAGCTAATTGGGTGGTTGCAATATTACCTCTTCAATGTGACTGAGGTTCTTGAAGGCAGGAAATTGTCGTATAATTTATGTCTCCCATGTCAGAACCTTATATAGAGTAGTTATCAAAAATTACTCATAGAAGATGAGAATTACTGGTTCCCTAGAAGTCATTTTCCCATTCCGGGCATGGTGCCTTTTAGGGGACAGAGCTCTGACTGAACTGTATATGTCCTCCTTAGTTATTTACTTAGGGTCTTGATTTCTTCTGGAAGCTGTATTTGTCACTTAAATTTTGCTAGATATTACGCATATTACTTAGGTTTTCACACTTTATGGCGTAAATCTGTACCTGGTATTCCCTCTCAATTTTCTAATCTCCTCTGTAACTGCAGTCTATTTATATGTGCTCAGTAAATATTTGTTGAGTCTGATTGACAGTTTTGGGTTAGGATCTGGACTAGCTCAGTGAGGGCAGTTGGATATTTGCCTCCTGGGAGGACATCTGGGATTCACAATCTGGATGCTTGGTGTCATGAGACAATCTCTCTGCCCTGGTTTGGGGGGGCCACCCATGGGTTAAGGCATAAGTAACAATTCCTGACAAGAGTGGAGTCATTAATGTCTGGAGCAGGAAGCTGCGGGGAGTTGTGGTTTTTCTCTTGCCTCAACATTTTTGGAGGAGAGAGTCCTTTCTAGGCATCAGGGTCATCCCTGAGCACCCCTGGTGTGATTTTAGGGTTCTCCAAGGCCCACTGTGGTGCTAATTTCCTGCCACCATTCCTGAACATCCCACCATTCATATCCTCAGTGTAGAAAACAGAGACAGTAACTTTGACTCCACGTCACCATTCACATGACGGCTTAAGAGAAAGGGAGAAGGGAGAACTTTCAGTATTTTATCCAAATTCTTTATTTGTCACTCAGCTAGCCCAGATGTCTTCTTAGGAAGCATTGCGAGATATGAAAGAGTGGCATGGGGTGGGAAGCAAATGGTTGGGGGCACATAGCATCTGGCTTTTGTGGGAGGCCCTGCTGGGTTGAGACAAATCTGCAGACAGGAGGAAGAAGGAGAAGAAATGCACTCGAGTGTTATTCCTCTCCAGATCACGATTCTCCCAGTTTGAATAAGACTTTTCGCTGAGTTGTGGAGGAGAGATACTTGGAAAGGATGATTGAAGAGATTCATTCACCCATTAGATTCCCTACTATTGATTAAGGATGTAATGAAGTGATATAAGTCATCCATTAAGCTACTTTTTTAAAAAACATAGTAAATGCAAACTAAATAGAGCCCTCTCCCACCTTAGCCAGTAGAGTGACATCTTAGGTCCTTAGGTCAAGTCTTTGTTGTTGTTGTTGTTCTTTTAGTTTTTAAATTTGGAGGATTAGAGGATTAGGATGACAAAGATGGCACCTATGGGTGAAGGGGATATGGAAGGAGTGGAATGACATTCAGACTTTTTTTCCAGTAGGTTTGTTGGTTTAAAAACACAGTACCTGAAGATAAAATGCTTGGATTCAAATCTTGACTCCATAACTAACCGAGATCTGTCTTCTCTGTTCTTTGTCATCTTCATAAATAAAATGGGGAAAAATAACACTGTCTGTGTCTTAGAGAGAATAAAATAGAACATTGCATATAAAGTGTCTAACACAACTCCTGGCACATAGTCATCAATAGCTTGTTTATTATTGTGCTTGTGAAATTCCATTCACCTGGGATCCATTCAAAGTTGGCTCTGGCTGCCATAATGCCAAGTGAAGTCATTCCAGTTTTGTGGTCTAAATAGCACACACTGCCTTGTCCCTAGGAGAAATACCAACCCAGACGTTTTGAATTGACCATTTCCACTGAACCATTTATAAGGCAGTTGATCCTTCTTGCCATTAAGATGACCAAAGCCATTGTTGTGGGCACTTGTCTTCACATTGACGTTCAGTCATTTAGGTCTCTGTGCAGTGGCTGGCAGGTGGCCCTAATGGTGACAGAAATCCCAATGACTACTGTCCTACTGGCTCTAGTTGGAAGCCTTTCTTAGCAATCCTACCATGACTGGCCTCTTGGATCCACTCTGAATTCTCTACTTCTCTTTGCAGTAAGAAGGCATTAACTGATATTTCTCTTTCCAAATTTCTTTGCAATGTTTTCTGTAGAAGAACTGAACATTAAATAAACATTATTTCTAGAACTCAGTTTTCGCAAGAAATAGCATTTCAGTCCCACAAGGGCAATATTTATATCATTGCAACTACGGGGTTTTGGTGAGAAAAGGATGACAACATTTTTCCATTTGGATAGCTGTTTCTTATCTAAACTTATTAAATGGTGAGCAGAACTCTTCATTGTAGACTTTTCCCAACCTGAGTGCCAAAGCAAACACACAGAGTTCGGACCACTGACATGTTGCTGCGGTAGTATAAGGGCAAATAAGTCTGAATGGAGATAACAGACTTGGAAAAGGTACTTTCTGTCTCTACTTCATGATCCCTCCCTCTACTGATATGGAAATAGCACCCTAGGCCTTCCCAGGTCATCCCTGAACTAGGGAGGCATCCCCCGTCAAAACAAACTGAGGACATTGGAGAATTCGCATTTTACATAACAGTATTTTACTCAGATTTATGTGGCTGCTGATGAATTTTCATCAAAAAAGTGTTTTCTGGAATAAAATCCATTAAACCAATTTAATCGCTTAATCAATTTTTATGTAGTGTAGTTAAATCATTTTTATTTTTCTAAAAGTTAATTAATGAAACATTTTCTATTTTTATTTCTGAAAAGTAATTTTCATCAGGATAGATTCTTTTCAATTTAAAGCTTATAATAAAGAGCTGATTAATCAATTAACTTTTGTCCTCTTCAGATTTTACTGAGTATAGCTTCTGCCACTGCAAGTTTTCTTTTATGGCCAGATCCAAAGTTTCCTTTTGTTCTATTTTTCCCCTACCATAGTCAAGTCCAACGTCTCAGACTCAAATTTTGCATATCTAAATTTTGCCAGCAATGTTCTTTTTGTTTGTTTGTTTGAGACAATGTCTTACTCTGTCACCCAGACTGGAGTATAGTGGCATGATCATGGCTCACTGCAGCTTTGACCTCCTGGGCTTGAGTGATCCTCCCACTCCAGCCTCCTGGGGAAGCTGGGACTACAGACACATGCCACCAAACCTAGATAATTCTTTGTATATTTTGTATGGACAGGGTTTTGCCATGTTGCCCAAGCTGGTCTCATATTCCTGGGCTCAAGCGATTCACCCACCTCAGCCTCCCAAAATGCTGGCATTACAGGTGTGAGCCACTGTGCCCAACCAGCAGCAATATTCTTTTTAATCAATTTTTGGTTGGTGACAAAGTGACTATTTCTACCTATAATATTCATTATGGATTGAATAAAACATATTGTCTAATTATTTTGGTGTCATTATATTCAGAATTCCCAGCATGGTCATCCCTTCACATAGGAATAGAATAATAAAATTGTACATTAAATAAGTGCTGTAAATACAGTAGGTATTTCTAAAGCTAATTTTAAAAAGAAAGGACAATGTATAAGTCTAGAGCTAACTCCTCTGTCACAGACAATCTGAATTAACAGAACAGAGTAGGGGTTAGCAAGCTTTTTCTATAAAGGGACATGTAATAAATATCTCAGGCTTTGCAGTTCACATGTTCTCTGTTGCAACAACTCAATGGTGCTGTTGTAGCACAAAAGCATCCTGGACTATTCATAAACTAATGAGCATGACTGTGTTGCAATAAAACCTATTTACACAAACAGATGGTGGTCCAGCCCAGATATGGCCCATGGGCTGTAGTTTGCCGATCCTTGGAACAGATAAATGTTCATTCTATTCTTTATTTAGTAAGAGTATCCTTTAGTTGCCAGGTTGACCATGAACTACCATAAATAGAGAGCTCCTGGAATGTACATTGGAAGTTTTTCTTTCTGCCCAGTTTTTCAGGATCACAGCTGTCATACAAAGCTCTGTGTACCAACAGTGCATATATCACCAGGCTCATATACAGTTTTCTTAGAGGAGCCCAACACCCTGTGGACTTAAGAACGATAAAACCTCTTGGTAGTGGACACAGAGAAGATAACCATTTTCCTGTCTTACTGAAAACAGAAGAGGAACAATCACCCGGACTCACACCACAGGACTAATTACGGATGGAGCATATAAGATGATAAAATAAAAACTAACAGGAAAGCAAAGCATGACACTAGCTTTGGTATTCAGTCATGCTTAGAGTTACTAGCCTCATCTGGGTGTAGCAGACAAGCTCTGGCCTTAGGAAAATATTATACTCTGCATTTTGATGACTCCCCTAAAAATAAAACAACTAAAACAATTGTAAAAAGCAAAACCTATTACAAAGAGGGAGCCAAAATTCAACAAGAAATATACTGTGCTTAATAGAATTGAATTCTTGAATAACACTCTTCTGGCCTCTGAGTGAGAATAAAGGTGGTACTATTTAAGAATGTTTTCAGTTGCACATAACTGCCTGTATTAGTCCATTTTCACACTGCTATAAAGAAATACCTGAGACTTGGTAATTTATGAAGGAAAAAAGTTTAATTGACTCACAGTTCTTCATGGCTTGGGAAACCTCAGGAAACTTACAATCACGGTGGAAGGGGAAGAAGACACCTCTTTGCAAGGCTGGAGGAGATAGAAAAGCACGTGTGAAGAAGGAACTGTCAGGCATTTATAAAGCCATCCGATCTTGTGTGAACTCACTATCATGAGAACAGCATAGGGAAAATCATCCCCGTGATCCAGTTACCTCCCTCTCTTGACACATGGGGATTACAACTGCCTCCCTTGACATGTGGAGAATACAATTCGAGATGAGATTTGGGTGGGGACACAGAGCTAAACCATATCATTCCCCCCCGGCCATTCCCAAATCTCATGCTTTGTCAGATTTCAAAACTAATCATGCCTTCCCAACAGTCCCCCAAAGGATTAATTCATTCTAACATTAACCCAAAAGTCCAAGTTCAAAATCTCATCTGAGACAAGGCAAGTCCCTTCCACCTAGGAGCCTTTAAAATCAAAAGCAATTTAGTTACTTCCAAGATACAAAGGGGTTACAGGCATTTGGATAAATTGGCCAAAACAAAGGGGCTACGGGCCCCATGTAAATCCAAAGTTCAGTGGAAGAGTCATTCAGTCTTAAAGCTCCAAAATGATCACCTTTGACTCCATGTCTCACATCCAGGTCACGCTGGTGCAAGAGGTGGGGTCCCATGGCCTTGGGCAGCTCCACCCCTGTGGGTTTTGCAGGGCACAGCCTCCTTCCCGGCTGCTTTCACAGGCTGCCATTGAGTGTCTGTGGCTTTTCCAGGTGCATGGTGCAAGCTGTTGGAGGATCTGCTATTCTGGGGTCTGGAGGATGGCGGCCATCTTCTCACAGCTCCACTAGGCAGCACCCCAGTGGCAACTCTGTGTGAGTGCTGCAACCCCACATTTCCCTTCTACATTGCCCTAGCAGAAGTTCTTCATGGGAGCTTCACCCTTGCAGTAGACTTCTGCCTGGACATCCAGGTGTTTCCATACATACTCTGAAATCTATGTTCCCAAACCTCAATTTTTGTCTTCTGTGTAGCCACAGGCCCAACATCATGTGGAAGCTACCAAGGCTTGGGGCTTGCACCCTCTGAAGCAATGGCCTGGGCTGTACCTTGGCCCCTTTTAGCCATGGCTAAAGCTGGAGGGGTTGGAACATAGGACACCAAGTCCAGGGGCTGCACAGAGCAGGGGGGACCTGGGCCTGCCCACAAAACCATTTTTCCCTCTTAGGCCTCCAGGCCTGTGATGGGAGGGGCTGTGGTGAAGGTCTCTGACATGCCCTGGAGACATTTTCCCCATTGTCTTGATGATTAACGTTTGACTCCTCGTTAGTTACGCAAATTTGTGCAGCTGGCTTGAGTTTCTCCCAAGAAAATGGTTCTTTATTTTCTACACCATCATCAGGATGCAAATATTCCAAACTTTTGTGCTCTGGCTTCCTTTTTAAACATAAGCTCCTGTTTCAGATCATTTCTCTCAAGTTCAAAGTTCCCCAGATCCTAAAGGCAGGGGTAAAATGCTGCCAGTCTCTTTGCTAAAGCATAGCAAGAGTGACAATTGCTCCAGTTCCTAATAAGTTCCTCATTTCCATCTGAGACCACTTCAGACTGAACTTCACTGTCCGCATCTCTATCAACATTTTGGTGAAAACCATTCAACAAGTCTCTAGGAAGTTCCAAACTTTCCCACATCTTCCTGTCTTCTGAGCCCTCCAAACTGTTCCAACTTCTACCTGCTACCCAGTTCAAAAGTTGCTTCCACATTTTTTGATATCTTTACAGCAGTGCTCCACTCTCTGCGGCACCAATTTACTCTGGCTAAAAATGCTGCAAATAGTGCTCACACAGTAGTGCAGAGAGAGGCACTCATTTGTACTAGTTTAAATAGCTCTATGTGCCAAGCAAAAACCCAGGTGTTTCCTATCATTTTTTGCTTGTTGGCTTTTGGTCCTTACACTTATTGCCTCATGGTTGCAAAATGGCTGTTTTGTCTCCAGACATTACATCAACATTTGAAGGAGGAAGAAGAGTTAGTGTCTCAGCCACTGACTCTGCTGATAAAACGACAGGAAAAGCTCTCCTAAAAGCCCTCAACAGATTTCTGCTTATGTCTCATTTGTCAGAGCTATCTTACTTGACCACTGATGGTTACAGAGGAGAGTAGTGATGCAGGATTTTTCTCAGTCCCATTGCCAGTTGGGGACCTCTGGCTGGTGATGCTGGAGGCCTTACTTGGGGCACACTACCTGCCACTGGAGGTGCCTTGCCCAACTGGCCCCCCTGGGCCAGGTCTGGCTTGTATACCAGTTCCTGAGTTCTTGTCCCACACCCAAAATGAATGAGGATGTGCTGAGCACTGAAGGGTGAGGGTGGTGGAGAAGAATTTTTTTGACCAAAAAACAGCTTTCAGGGTGGAGGGGACGCAGGGGTGGTCTGTCTACCAGAAGGTGGGAAATTCCCCTGTGTGGTTGGGTCTGGGGCTTTTTATGGACTCAGAATGGGGAGTACGTGTTGATTGGTTTATGAGTGTGCAAAAAACGTTAAATAAAGCAAAGACACTACTCAAAGGTGGGCATGACAGTGCAGAAAATCAGTTAGGAAAGGACAGGTATATGTATAATAGGTGAAGGGTGGGGATCAATCAGAGGAAAGCACACCAAACAGGAAGACAAGTTCTCAATCCCATTCAAGGATTTAACTTGTAGCTTGGCTTTCAGGCTTTAAATTCTCTTCAGCTTGGAGGTGGGGTTTCACCGGGGACCCACCCCATCTGCTTAGGCATTTGGCTGCCTCCTCCTGCTCTTAGTAGGAAAGTGAGTGTTTTGTTTTCTCAATTTCTTTTCTCTGTGGATGTAGACAAAGGAGAAAGGGGTAGGGAATAGGGGGGTGTAGTCAGCCTCCCACAGTTTATTATCACTGAAATTGTGCCCTAAAGAATTAAAGAAGCCAGTAACTAACAGAAATTCTTGAGTTTGCAAGGTAAGAAACAACTTGCTCAAATGCTGAATCTCCCTCTGCTTGTGAGTAAAACTAGCAGAAATCAGTTGGAACCACCATGGCCAACTGCAGTTTGCACACAGTGTGCTTGCTAAAGTCACAACCTGAATTTCTACCATGTGTTTCATATTAATCCCCTGAAATTTTCTCATGGGACCCATGAGGCAGCATGAAGAGAAAACTGTGCAAGCCAGAGGACTTTCTAGGCCTCCCTTTCCTTTCACCAATCACCTGCAATCCCAAAATTCACCCCCTAAACCTTTTCTAATAAAATTACTCCCTACCTTAAAGCCATCTCAGGGAGACAGGTTTGAGCTTGACCCCTGTTGCAATATAAAGCTTTCTCTTTTGTCAAAAACCCAGAGTCATTGCATTGACTTCTAGTGCATCAGGCAGCAATCCCTTTTTGCTTGATAACACCACTTTTCATAAGTACCTGAAACTGGATTCACTAATTATGTCAGCTAATGTTGACACTGACAGAGGCAAGCGACTCATTTCTTATTTACAATCTGCAACTTGACAAGAAAAGCCATTGGCTTGGCTATAACTTTTGAAATGTGCTGCAATCGGCCAGGCATAGTGGCTCATGCCTGTAATCCCAGCACTTTGGGAGGCAGAGGTGGGCAGATCACGAGGTCAGGAGATCGAAACCATCCTGGCTAACACGGTGAAACTCCGTCTCTACTAAAAATACAAAAAATTAGCCAGGCGTGGTGGTGGGCACCTGTAGTCCCAGCTACTCAGCAGGCTGAGGCAGGAGAATGGTGTGAATCTGGGAGGTGGAGCTTGCAGTGAGGCAAGTTAGTGCTAGGCGACAGAGCGAGAATCCATCTCAACAAAAAAAAAAAAAAAAGAAAGAAAAAAAAAAGAAAGAAATGTGCTGCAATCACAAAATTTCCCAGAACTTTATCTTATATGACTGTTCTCCTCCAGCTCATGGACAGCTATGTCTGAATCAACAGCAGTCCACAGGGCACTGCCCGAGGTATCAGGTGATGTCTCAAAGGATTCAATAGGAGGAGCAGGCATCTGGGAATATACCAAAGGAAATAAAGTCAACACCTAGTAACAATATCTGCACTCCCAAGTTCAATGAAGCATTATTCACAATAGCCAGGATATGGAAACAACTTCTGTCTGTCAACAGATGAATAGATAGAGAATAGATAAAGATTTGGTATACTGTATACACACAATAGGGTACTATTCAGTCTTCAAAAAAGCATAAAGGCCAGGTGTGGTGGCTCATATCTTAATCCCAGCACTCTGGGAGACTGAGGTGGGTGGATCACTTGAGCTCAGGAGCTTGAGACCAGCCCAGGCACCATGGTGAAACCCTGTCTCTACGAAAAGTACAAAAGTACAAAAAATCAACTAGGTGTCATGGCATGCACCTGTAGTCCCAACTACCAGGGAGGCTGAGGTGGGCAGATCACTGAAGCCTGGGAGGTCAAGGCTGCAGTGAGCCATGACTGTGCCACTGCATTAGCCTGGGTGACTAAGTGAGACCCTGTCTAAAAAAAAAAAAAAAAAAGCAGAGTGGAAATGTGCCGCTTGCTACAACATGGATGACTCTGGAAGACATTATGCTGAATGAAACAAGCCAGATACAGAAAGGAAAATACTGCATGATCTCACTTATATGTGGAATCTTTTTTGTTTTTTTAAAAGTGAATATACAGAGATAGAGAATACAACAGTGGTTGCCAGGAGTTGAGGAGGAGAGCAGGGAGGAGATGCAGGTCAAGTGATACAAAGCAGCAGATATGTATGATAAACAAGTCTAGAGATCCAATGTACAAAATGAGGACTATAATTAAAAACGCCACATTGCACTTAGGATTTTTGCTAAAAGAGTAGACTTCAGGTGTCCTTGCCACCTAAATGAGGTGAGATGATGGATACGTTAATTTTCTTGACTACCATAATCATTTTACTATCTTCATGTCAAAATATCATGCTTATACCTTATATAAATATGTAAAAATTACTATTAAAAAAGAAAGAACAGGCTGAGAATGGTGGCTTATGCCTGTAATTCCAACACTTTGGGAAGCTGAGGTAGGAGGATCACTTGAGACCAATAGTTCAAGATCAGCCTGGGCAACATAGCAAGACTCTATCTTTACAAAAAATAAAAATAAAAAAATTAGCCAGACATGGTATCATGCACCTATAGTCCTAGTTACTCTGGAGACTGAGGCAGGAAGATTGTTTGAGCTATGATCATGCCACTGCACTCCAGTTTGGAGGACAGAGCAAGACCCCAACTCTAAAACAACACACACACACACAAACAACCATTTCTCCTGGGTGAAATGGGGGAGCTCGGACTATTTTATTTTTCAGGATGCTAAAGCCCATGTAAGCCAACTTAAGAAAATTCTGTTTGTATTTGAGTGTTCTTTATAGGAAAGAAATGGACTTTTCCCTAACCTTAATGAGCCCATTTTACAAATTCAGAGCTCAAATGCCTGGTTCCAGCCCCCATGATGTAGATGGGTAGCAATGAGGACCAGAAATGCTGGGAAGTGTCCTTGTCATGCAAGGAAAACATGGAACTTCAAGGATCCGTCATGGGATGCAGGCAGCAGGCTCCACCCCTCTCCCTGTTTTCCAGTAAATGATGTCCAGGGCTCACTTGCCCCTCCCAAGGCATGATGTGGGGCTGCAGTTCTGATCCCAGCAGAGACAAGGCTCCTGTCAAACAATTAGTTTTGGCTCAGAGGCAAAAAATGGAAACCCCATTTCTGTATTTACCCTTCGTTCTTTCCTTACCTCATACAGCTGGTTCCAGGTTTGATTGCATCATATGCATAAATAAATAATCTCTTGCTTTCCTGGTTTGGTTTAGTTTTGCTGGAGAGAGGAGTTTATGTGTCCATCCCATGACTAGCTGGCTGGTCAAGAGACTGGAAAGTAGGAGTCCTAGTTTAGACCAAGTCTCATCTCAGAAAACCACAGAGTAGAACTGATCCCAAACGTTATCATCCCAATAGCACCTGCCTAATATATCATGCTCTGCTAACCCCATATGTGGTTGGTTTCCTGGATCCAATTCTGACTGATGGTGTATATTTGTCTGTTCTTTGCTGCTAACAAAGACATACCAGAGACTGGGTAATTTATAAAGAAAAAGAGGCTTAATGGACTTATGTGTTCCACATGGCTGGGGAGGCCTCACAATCATGGTGGAAGGTGAAGGAGGAGCAAAAGCATGTCTTACATGGTGGTTGGCAAAAGAGAGAAGCATGTTCAGGGGAACTCCCCTTTATAAAACCATCAGATCTCATGAGACTTATCCATTATGACAAGAACAGCACCAGAAAGACCTACCCTCATGATTCAATTCACTGGGTCCCTCCCATGACACATGGGAATTATGGGAGCTACAATTCAAGATTTGGGTGGGGACACAGCCAACCCATATCATATGACTTACTCGGTTTCTATGTAGAGTCTCTGCTTTTCATTCAACAGTCTTCATTTAGCCACAGATAAACTCTGTCTCTAACTTCCACTGATGGAAAGAACACATAAGAAACAGAAGGTGCCTACTGGGAAGAAAACTGGCCTGAATCTGAGCTGGGTCAAATGTCTGTGGTCAGTCTGAATGGCTGTTCCTTATGGGAATAATTTACATTCTCAATAAAATTCTCTAGCAATTTTTGGATAGATTTTAATGAGCTTTAAAGCCTTACATAGAAGATCCCCCAGCTGATAGCCTTGGGCGTGGATTAAGGGCTTTTAACCAATCTTGTAACACGTTTAAGCAGATATTCTTTATTGGGTCCAATCTAACTAAAATTATTTTCTTATGTTCTCCCCAGTAACGTGCCATTATTAAGAGAAGTTTGGCTTGCTTAGAGGCCACATTTAGAGGGTCCTGAAATTTTAGTTTCTTTTACACCACTTTCCAGCATGTTACCCAATCAGTTGTTCATTATTTTTGCTGTTGAATGGAGTGATCATTCCAAGGACCAGAGGCAGGAGGCCCAGGCACAGTGGAAACTCTCTCAAAGACCAGGATCTTTGTGTTGTTCCCCGACATATGCTGAGCACCAGGAATAGTGAATGAATGAAACAAATTGTGAGGCTTTAAAGAGCTGAAATATTTAAACACTGGGCACAAGGTTGGTGCTTAATCAGTGCTAGATCTTCACCTCTCCCTTGTGCCCAGGTCTACTTATTACTGCAGTTAAACCACTTGCTGATCCTCAAACAACTAGTTAGTGGTAGAGCCAGGCCTAGGACCCCAGTCTCTACTGCTCCAACTAACCCATTCGCAGGCAGGAGCACTTTGAATGGTCTCTTATTTAAAAAAATTTAAATAAAAATTGTCTATTTATTTAGAGACAGAGTCTTACTCTGTGGCCCAGGCTCGAGTGCAGTGGTACAATCAGAGCTCACTGTAACCTCCATCTCCTGGCCTCAAAAAGCGTTTGAATTACAGGTGCGAAGCACTATACCTGGCCTGAAGGTTCTCTGGAGACAAAGCCACCTCTAAGTCATTGTGGGGCCCCAGACAAGTAATTTTTGAGGAGTCCTTATCTATAGGAACAAAGTGATTTTAAAAATATATTACAGAATTTACAGGCCCATGTGAGATATAATTTTTCAAATGAAGATTTAGAGTAATGGGTAGAAAAGAGGTACGTGTGTATTCGTTTATTGTTCGGTCAGTGAATGTACAGCTTCTGCCTCATATCCAGGCACCATCTCTTCCTGCTCTTTGTTGTTAAATGTTCCATTCCTGGGTAATTTCACATCTGCCACCATGGATATGCCGTGGCTCCTTGAACCTGCTTGTGTTGAAGCAGGATCTTCCTTCCTGCCCCTGCCCTGTTAGTGCCATAACACCGTGTATTTAAGGCTGGACACATCACCGCTCCCAACCTGCCTCACCCACTGCGTCACTTGTGATCACTGGCTTCTGGCGACTCTCACCAGGTCGTTATCGTGCCCTGTTATAATAACTACAAAAGCAAATCTTACCTATAGGAAAATAAGAATTATAACCCTTTTACCGGTCATGTGAAACTTGCCATTTGCAATTTGTACAGCATAAACATAGAACAGTACGTCTTTCAAATGTGGCTTCTCTGGAACTCTGCAGGCCATGCAGGTAGGCTGCACTCTGAGAGTGTGTTCTCTTTCCATATTCGTCAGACTCTGCCTTTCACACCCGGACATCAGTGGAGAGGATATGCAAGGGCATGGGCTGAGGGAAAAGAACATCTCATCGTCCCAAGGAATGTTCTTTCCTCATGTGGTGTGGCTGAAGACCAGCCCCAGAAAGCATGGTGTCACTACATTGATTGGAGGGAAGAAGGGACATCTCTTAGAAGGGTCCTTAGCTCACACTGCAACACTTTGGAAAGCGCTTGAAAGAGCGAGAACAGCTACTGCTGGAGGACTGCCTGACACAGGGTGCAGAGCCTGCAGAGGGCGTGTGGTGACCATTTCAAGTCAGAGGCAGGGGACACACAGGGAGAAGGATGCCTACTGCCACCTGTACCCTCGAACGCTATAGAGCAGGGAGGACACCATGGAACACGGGTGGATGGGGGCAGACACACGAGCCCATACACAAGCCCAACAGTTGTCAAAGGGCAGTTGGTAGCTCAGAGCTCTGAAGTCCTGTGTGCAATGTGAGTCCCTCAAACGAACACATCACCACCATTACAGCAGCCCAATCTCCTGTGGTCCTGCTGTTTAGTATCAGTGAAAGAAACCCTGTGTCAGTCATCAAGAGTGATTCGACTAGAAGACGGCCCTCCTAGAGCTGTGAGATGCCCCATCAGCTGGAGTCCCAGAGATCCTCAGACATCTGGTCACCCTGCTGCAGCTTGGAGAAGAGTAGAGTGTGGGGAAATGCACTGAAGGGGAGAAACAGGAACGAGGGATTACACAGGTCATGGTCCTGCCCCTCCACCAGTCTCGGGCAACAAGGAGGAACTTAGAAAACTTGGAGGAAAGTGCTCTTGGGTACATCTTGCAGTCTGAGCTGGGGTTCTAACGGCAGTCCCATTGGGAGGCTCCTAGTTTCATGATCCTAGTTTCATTCAACTCTTCTTGCCTTAGGTTACCCACTGTCTTTCGGCCATTTGGAGATAATATAGAAAAACCTGGTTATGCACATACTTGGAGTTCAGAACCCCTCTGAAGGTTCTGAACCTTCAGAACCTTCAGAGGGTTTGGCAGAACCCTCTGCCAAACTACTAGTTTAATTAAAAAGTGGCCGGGCGCAGTGGCTCATGCCTGTAATCCCAGCACTTTTGGAGGCCGAGGTGGGCAGATCACAAGGTCAGGAGATCGAGACCATCCTGGCCAACATGATGAAACTCTGTCTCTACTAAAAATACAAAAATTAGCTGAACAAAATGGCACGTGCCTGTAGTCCCAGCTACTCAGGAGGCTGAGGCAGGAGGATTGCTTGAACCAGGGAGTTGGAGGTTGCAGTTGCAGTGAGCTGAGATCGCACCACTGCGCTCCAGCCCAGTGACAGAGCAAGACTGTCAAAAAAAAAAAAAAAAAAGTGCAGCAATGTTTGTCTAAAGGGCAGGTGTCCCCCACCCCTTGATACTGTCATTTTGTGAAGCATTTGCAGTCCTTTGGAGAACAAGTCTAAAACGGCTTATCAGAAATTAAACTGCAATTCCCCATTAACAAGCACCATCTAACTTTCATTTTATTTAAAACATTTTTTTTCTACTTTCTGCAGAGACAGGGTCTCACTATGTGGCCCAGGGCTGGTCACAAACTCCTCCCAAAGTGCTGGGATTACAGGCATGAGCCTCTGCACCTGGCTTAAATTCCTTTCGTGATGCTCGAATCACGTGCCTGGGGAGAAATGGGCTGTCAAATAGGTTTAGGGAGAGCATATTTCCCAGCCAATGCCTCTGCCTGGGCTGGATGTGTCTTTTCTCTTGCAGGAATAGGAAAGTTTGCTGATGCTCCTGGTCTTGTCTGAGAGGGTCTTGCCCTGGTCTTGTCTTGGGTAGGGCAAGGGAACACCCCCAGCCTTGAAGGACAGAGACTTGCAGGGAGGAGTGCACCATCCCAGTGGCCAGTCCTGTTTCTGGGAGAATTGTGGACCATTAGACATGGATGGAGTCATGGAGATCATCTGGGCCCCAGCAATCCTACTCCCAGGGCTACTCTCACTCATCCTCAATGTCTTGCCTTGACTCCTCCTTTCTTAGTGTGAGTCTATTCTGATCTTTTACGCTGGACCAGGCTTCCGTTGTATAATCAGGACACTCACTGCTCTTTCCTTCCTAACGTTTATCCCAACTTCAAAGAGATCATTGTGTGCAATAATGGATTAATCCTGACTCCCAGTGAAACTACAGGCTACATGAGGGCGGGCTATGTCTCAGTTGTTTACTGTGGTCACAGAGATTCTGTGCTTGGCATGTAGTAGATTTCCAGTCAAAAGTTGTTGAACAAATTAATGAATGTGGTAGAAAATGTGTGGGTGTTGGAGTCAGACAGACCTAAATTCACCATTTTCTTTCTGGGCGACATTTAGCAAGTAGCTGAACCTTTTTCAGCCTTGGTTTTCTCTCCCTAGAAGATGGGGAAGTGAAACATGGTGCAGACATGTTGAGAGGATTTATGCACCTAGCATGTAGCAACTGCTCAATATTAACTTCCTGCTGTCTAGTTTCAGACACTGTCCCAACCCCTCTTCTTCCTTTCAATACTGCATTTCTTTAAAGAGGAGCTCACAACTCAATGTGCCTGCATCTCTTCCATCTGCTCAGCCTGGCCTCTCCTTCATGCTTCCCTGAGGCCACTCTGTAGCTCACCAGTGACCTCCACCTGCCTCTTCTGGTCTTTAATGAGCTGTACAGACTTGGGAAATGACTGGCCGAGAATGATCTGGGGAGATGCATCTGAGCACCAAAGGCTTTAAGCCATCAGGACATACTGCCGAAAATACCTCATTCAGCCCCAAACTCCTCACTTTGCAAAACTCTCCCCCTTGGCTTCTGGAACAGCATCTCCTTCTTGCATTGCCCCTCAGACCCCTCCTCTCCTGACTCCTTTCCCTCCCCCCACGTTTGGATTTCTGTCGTCTCTCCTCTCCTCGTAGATACAATGTCTCCATGCACAGGGCTGGAATCGTACCTTGATGCATTTGCCTCCCTGAAAGAAAACCTGTTTCTCTACTGACACTTGTGAAACCAAATGAGTGGGGAATTTTCCAACACCAACCAGTTTTCCAACTCTTCAGACACCAACTTCAGACGTCAATTGTAAGTAGTAGGTCCCCAGGTTACCCCTACTTCTGTCTGGCTTGGCTACAAATCAGAGGTTTCCATGACCCCTTCCTCATGTTTTGCTAGAAAGGCTCACAAAAATCAAGGAAACAGACTTGTTGGGGGGCGGTTCCAAGATGACCGAATAGGAACAGCTCCAGTCTACAGCTCCCAGCATGAGCGAGGCAGAAGATGCGTGATTTCTGCATTTTCAACTGAGGTGCCCGGTTCATCTCATGGGGGCTTGTCGGACAGTGGGGGCAGGACAGTGGGTGCAGCCCACTGAGCATGAGCCAAGCAGGAAGAGGCATCGCCTCACCCGGGAAGTGCAAGGGGTCAGGGAATTCTCATTCCTAGCCAAGGGAAGTGGTGACAGACAGCACCTGAAAAATTGGGTCACTTGCACCCTAATACTGCACTTTTCCAATGGTCTTAGCAAATGGCACACCAGAAGATTATACCCCGTGCCTGACTCGGAGGGTCCCACGCCCACGGAGCCTCGCTCATTGCTAGCACAGGAGTCTAAGATCGAACTGCAAGGTGGCAGCGAGACTGGGGGAGGGGTGCCGGCCATTGCTGAAGCTTGAGTAGGTAAACAAAGCATCTGGGAAGCTCGAACTGGGTGGAGCCCATGGAAACTCAAAGAGACCTGCCTGCCTCTGTAGACTCCACCTCTGGGGGCAGGGCATGGCTGAACAAAAGACAGCAGAAACCTCTGCAGACTTAAATGTCCCGGTCTGACAGCTTTGAAGAGCGTAGTTGTTCTTCCAGCATGGAGTTTGAGATCTGAGAATGGACAGACTGCCTCCTCAAGTGGGTCCTTGACCCCTGAATAGCCTAACTGGGAGGCACCCTCCAGTAGGGGCAGACTGACACTTCATATGGCCGGGTACCCCTCTGAGACGAAGCTTCCAGAGGAATGATCAGGCAGCAACATTTGCTGTTCAGCAGTATTTGCTGTTCTGCAGCTTCCGCTGCTGATACTCAGGCAAACAGGGTCTGGAGTCGACCTCCACAAACTCCAACAGACCTGCAGCTGAGAGTCCTGATTGTTAGAAGGATAACTAACAAAGGACATCCACACCAAAACCCCATCTGTACATCACCATCATCAAAGACCAAAGGTAAATAAAACCACAAAGATGGAGAAAAAACAGAACAGAAAAGCTGAAAATTCTAAAAATCTGAGTGCCTCTCCCCCTCCAAAGGAAGGCAGCTCCTTATCAGCAATGGAGCAAAGCTGGATGGAGAATGACTTTGATGAGTTGAGAGAAGAAGTCTTCAGACGATCAAACTTCTTCGAGCTAAAGGAGAAAGTTCGAACCCATCGCAAAGAAGCTAAAAACCTTGAAATAATATTAGATGAATGGCTAACTAGAATAAACAGTGTAGAGAAGTCCTTAAATGACCTGATGGAGCTGAAAACCATGGCACAAGAACTATGTGATGAATGCACAAGCTTCAGTAGCCGATTCGATCAACTGCAAGAAAGGGTATCAGTGATTGAAGATCAAATGAATGAAGTGAAGCGACAAGAGAAATTTAGAGTAAAAGAGTTAAAAGAAATGAACAAAGCCTCCAAGAAATATGGGACTATGTGAAAAAACCAAATCTACATCCGATTGGTGCACATGAAAGTGACGGGGAGAATGGAATCAAGTTGGAAAACACTCTGCAGGTTATTATCCAACCTAACAAGGCAGACCGACATTCAAATTCAGGAAATACAGAGAATGCCACAAAGATACTCCTCAAGAAGAGCAACTCCAACACACATAATTGTCAGATTCACCAAAGTTGAAATGAAGGAAAAAATGTAAAGGGCAGCCAGAGAGAAAGGTCAGGTTACCCACAAAGGGAAGCCCATGAGACTAACAGCAGATCTCTCTGCAGAAACCCTACAAGCCAGAAGAGACTGGGGGCCAATATTCAACATTCTTAAAGAAAAAAATTTTCAACCCAGAATTTCATATCCAGCCAAACTAAGCTTCATAAGTGAAGGAGAAATAAAATCGTTTACAGACAAGCAAATGCTGAGAGATTTTGTCACCACCAGGCCTGCCCTACAAGAGCTCCTGAAGGAAACACTAAACATGGAAAGGAACAACTGGTACCAACCACTGCAAAAACATGCCAAATTGTAAAGACCATCAATGCTAGGAAGAAACTGCATCAACTAACGAGCAAAATAACCAGCTAACATCATGATGACAGGATCAAATTCACACATAACAATATCAACCTTAAATGTAAATGGGCTAAATGCTCCAATTAAAAGACACAGACTGGCAAATTGGATAAAGAGTCAAGACCCATCAGTGTGCTGTATTTGGGAGACCCATCTCACGTGCAGAGACATACATAGGCTCAAAATAAAGGGATGGAGGAAGATCTACCAAGCAAATGGAAAACAAAAAATGGCAGTGGTTGCAATCCTAGTCTCTGATAAAACAGACTTTAAACCAACAAAGATCAAAAGAGACAAAGAAGGACATTACATAATGGTAAAGGGATCAATTCAACAGGAAGAGCTAACTATCCTAAATATATATGCACCTAATACAGGAGCACCCAGATTCATAAAGCAAGTCCTTAGAGACTTACAAAGAGACTTAGACTCCCATACAATAATAATGGGAGACTTCAACACCCCATTGTCAACATTAGACAGATTAACGAGACAGAAAGTTAACAAGGATATCCTGGAATTGAACTCAGCTCTGCACCAAACAGACCTAATAAACATCTACAGAACTCTCCACCCCAAATCAACAGAATACACATTCTTCTCAGCACCACATTGCAGTTATTCCAAAATTGATCACATAGTTGGAAGTAAAGCACTCCTCAGCAAATGTAAAAGAACAGAAATGGTAACAAACTATCTCTCAGACCACAGTGCAATCAAACTAGAACTCAGGATTAAGAAACTCACTCAAAACCACTCAACTACATGGAAACTGAACAACCTGCTCCTGAATGACTACTGCGTACATAAGAAATGAAGGCAGAAATAAAGATGTTCTTTGAAACCAGTGAGAACAAAGACACAACATACCAGAATCTCTGGGACACATTTAAAGCAGTGTGTAGAGGGAAATTTATAGCACTAAATGCCCACAAGAGAAAGCAGGAAAGATCTAAAATTGGCACCCTAACACCACAATTAAAAGAACTAGAGAAGCAAGAGGAAACACATTCAAAAGCTAGCAGAAGGCAAGAAATAACTAAGATCAGAGCAGAACTGAAGGAGATAAAGACACAAAAAACCCTTCCAAAAATCAACGAATCAAGGAGCTGGTTTTTTGTAAAGATTGACAACATTGATATTAGCAAGACTAACAAAGAAGAAAAGACAGAAGAATAAAATAGACGCAATAAAAAATGATAAAGGGGATATCACCACCGACCCCACAGAAATATAAACTACCATCAGAGAATACTATAAACACCTCTACACAAATAAACTAAAAAATCTAGAAGAAGTGGATAAATTCCTGGACACATACACCCTCCAAAGACTAAACCAGGAAGAACTTGAATCCCTGAATAGACCAATAACAGACTCTGAAATTGAGGCAATAATTAATAGCCTACCCACCAAAAACAGTCCAGGACCAGATGGATTCATAGCCGAATTCTACCAGAGGTACAAGGAGGAGCTGGTACCATTCCTTCTGAAACTATTCCAATCAATAGAAAAAGAGGGAATCCTCCCTAACTCATTTTATGAGGCCAGCATCATCCTGATACCAAAGCCTGGCAGAGACACAATAAAAAAAGAGAATTTTAGACCAATATCCCTGATGAACATCAGTGCAAAAATCCTCAAGAAAATACTGGCAAACTGAATCCAGCAGCACATCAAAAAACTAATCAAGCGGGCTTTATCCCTGGGATGCAAGGCTGGTTCAACATATGCAAATCAATAAACGTAACCTAGCATATAAACAGAACCAAAGATGAAAACCACCTGATTATCTCAATAGATGCAGAAAAGGCCTTTGACAAAATTCATGCTAAAACTCTCATGCTAAAAACTCTCAATAAATTAGGTATTGATTGGATGTATCTCAAAATAATAAGAGCTATTTATGACAAACCCAGAGCCAATATCATACTGAATGGGCAAAAACTGGAAGCATTCCCTTTGAAAACTGGCACAAGACAGGGATGTCCTCTGTCACCGTTCCTATTCAACATAGTGTTGGAAGTTCTGGCCAGGGCAATCAGGAAGGAGAAAGAAATAAAGGGTATTCAATTAGGAAAAGAGGAAGTCAAATTGTCCCTGTTTGCAGATGATATGATTGTATATTTAGAAAACGCCATCATCTCAGCCCAAAATCTCCTTAAGCTGATAAGCAGCTTCAGCAAATTCTCAGGACATAAAATCAGTGTGCAAAAATCACAAGCATTCTTACACACCAATAACAGACAAACAGAGAGCCAAATCATGAGTGAACTCCCATTCACAATTGCTTCAAAGAGAATAAAATACCTAGGAATCCAACTTACAAGGGATGAGAAGGACCTCTTCAAGGAGAACTACAAACCACTGCTCAACGAAATAAAAGAGGACACAAACAAATGGAAGAACATCCCATGCTCATGGATAGGAAGAATCAATATCATGAAAATGGCCATACTGCCCAATGTAATTTATAGATTCAATTGCCATCCCCATCAAGCTACCAATGACTTTCTTCACAGAATTGGAAAAAAACTACTTTAAAGTTCATATGGAATCAAAAAAGAGCCTGCATTGCCAACACAATCCTAAGCCAAAAGAACAAAGCTGGAGGCATCACGCTACCTAACTTCAAACTATACTACAAGGCTACAGTAACCAAAACAGCATGGTATTGGTACCAAAGCAGAGATACAGACTAATGGAACAGAACAGAGCCCTCAGAAATAACACCACACATCTACAACCATCTGATCTTTGACAAACCTGACAAAAACAAGAAATAGGGAAAGGATTCCCTATTTAATAAATGGTGCTGGGAAAACTGGCTAGTCATACATAGAAAGCTGAAACTGGATCCCTTCCTTACATCTTATACAAAAATTAATTCAAGATGGATTAAAGACTTAAATGTTAGACCTAAAACCATAAAAACCCTAGAAGCAAACCTAAGCAATAGCATTCAGGACATAGGCATGGGCAAGGATTCATGTCTAAAACACTGAAAGCAATGGCAACAAAAGCCAAAATTGACAAATGGGATCTAATTAAACTAAAGAGATTCTGCACAGCAAAAGAAACTACCATCAGAGTGAACAGGCAACCTACAGAATGGGAGAAAATTTTTGCAATCTACTCATCTGACAAAGGGCTAATACCCAGAATGTACAAAGAACTCAAACAAATTTACAAGAAAAAACAACCCCATCAAAAAGTAGGCAAAGGATATGAACAGACACTTCTCAAAAGAAGATATTTATGCAGCCAACAGACACATGAAAAAATGCTCATCATCACTGGCCATCAAAACCACAATGAGATACCATCTCACACCAGTTAGAATGGCAATCATTAAAAAGTCAGAAAACAACAGATGCTGGAGAGGATGTGGAGAAATAGAAACACTTTTACACTGTTGGTGGGACTGTAAACTAGTTCAACCATTGTGGAAGACAGTGTGGCGATTCCTCAAGGATCTAGAACTAGAAATACCGTTTGACCCAGCCATTCCATTACTGGGTATATACCCAAAGGATTATAAATCATGCTGCTATAAAGACACATGCACACATACGTTTATTGTGGCACTACTCACAATAGCAAAGACTTGGAACCAACCCAAATGTCCAACAAGGATAGACTGGATTAAGAAAATGTGGCACATATACACCATGGAATACTATGCAGCCATAAAAAAGGATGAGTTCATGTCCTTTGTCGGGACATGGATGAAGCTGGAAACCATAATTCTCAGCAAACTAACACAAGGACAGAAAACTAAACACTGCATGTTCTCACTCATAGGTGGGAATTGAACAATGAGAACACTTGGACACAGGAAGGGGAACATCACACACCGGGGCCTGTCGTGGGGTGGGGGGAGGGGGGAGGGATAGCATTAGGAGAAATACCTAATGTAAATGACGAGTTATTGGGTGCAGCACACCAACATAGCACATGTATACATATGCAACAAACCTGCACGTTTGTGCACATGTACCCTAGAACTTAAAGTATATTAAATTAAAAAAAAAAAAGAAATTTCCTTGTTTAAAAAAAATCCAAATCCTGGCATTGTCCAGAAAAATTTAACAAGTTTATTTATAATTATCATAAAGTTGAATTGCTGTAACTTGTTCACTGAAACATTTTGATTTGCATTAATGCTTTATGTTTCCATATTTATATTAAAAATTCACACACAAATAAAAATGGAAAAAACTGCCAAAAAAAAAATCAAGGAAACGTTTTCTTTACATTTACTGGTTAATTATAAGGAATACAAATGAACAGCCAGAAGAAGAGACACAAAGCATGAGGTCCACAAAGGTTCTTTTTAAGAGACAGGGTCTCACTCTGTCATGCAGGCTGGAGTGCAGTGGCGTGAGCATAGCTCACTACAGCCTCAAACTTCTGGGCTCGAGTGATCCTTCTGCCCCAGCCTCCAGAACAGCTAGGACTACCAGTGCATATCACCACACCCAGGTAGTTTTACTTTTTGCACAGATGGGGGTCTTGCTATGTTGCCTCGGCTGGTCTCAAACTCCTGGCGTCAAACTATCTTCCTGCCTCAGTTTTCCAGAGCACTTGGGTTATAAATGTGGGCCACTGAACCTGGCCCCCGATCTTGATGGGGAGCAGGTTTCTGCATGTGTGTCAACCCCAGCTCCTTGAGAGTGCGGCCTGAAGTCCTTGGTCCTGGAGGCTCAGCAGGAAATATGACAGTGACTGCATAAGCTTATGAGAACCTATGGCCAGGCAGCAGCAGCTGTTTGGCCAGGTCTTGTCTCCTGCAGCCCTCCTGCCCAGTCCCTGGGCCTACTTGTATTCCCCCACACACCCCACCCATGCTCTCCCTCTTGTTGGTGAGTGTCACTCAAGCCTCTGCCTCAGAAAACCCCTTCTGCAGCTTCCAAGTCGGACCAACTCCTCCTCCAGGTGCAGGTCCAGCCATATCTTTCCCTCGCCCCTCCCCAGCTTGCACAGGTGAATGCTTTCTGCATCCTGAAGGCATTTTGTTTGTGTCTTTTAATCTGGCTGTGCTATTGTTGGTGTTTAACAGTCTCCCCAGCTACACTGGAAGCTACCAGAAGGTACTTTTCACTTGCTTGTGTGTTTTTCCCAGTGTCTATCAGAGGCCTTTGCACAGGGTAGGCACCAAATGGCTGTTGGGAGCAGCTGAAGGTCACACATCCCATGAGCGGGCAGCAGGGTCAGAAGTGGCCCCCATGTTGCCTGAGCAAGACTCCCCCCTGCCCTGTGCCCTCCGCACCTCCGGCCTGCATGTCCCTGTGGCCTCTTAGGGGCACATCTCCCGGGGCTGGGTCAGGAGGCCTGGGTGGTTGGCCTTAAGCTGTCACACACCTAGGGAGATGCTCGTCTTTCTGGGAACCTTGGCGCCCACTCCTGCGAACTTCGGTAAATGTGTAACTCGACCCTGCACCGGCTCACTCTGTTCAGCAGTGAAACTGTGCATCGATCACTAAGACTTCCTGGAAGAGGTCCCAGCGTGAGTGTCCCTTCTGGCGTCTGTCCTTCTGGCCAGCCTGTGGTCTGGCCACATGATGTAACCCCCCTCCAGCCTGTGCACGGGCAGCCTGGGAACGGCTTCATCCCCACCCCTCAGATATAAATAGGGCCTCGTGACCCGGCCAGGGAAAGAAGCTGCCATTGTTCTGGGTACTACAGCAGAAGGTAAGCCGGGGACCCCTCAGCTCCTTCTCGGCCTTGTCCCTCTCAGATGTAACTGAGCTGTGGGCCGGGAGGAGAAGGCCGGGAGGGGCACTGGTGGTGCTGAAGCATCTCTCCTCTCTCATGAGACCAGTCATCTGGATGCAGGCTTCCCCCACTCAGTGCCCACCCAGGGTCTTATAGGAGGAGCTGCTCCTCCTTAGCAATAGGACAAGATGGTCAGGTCTTCCTGCTTCCGCTGAGAAGAGTTAGGGTCTTCAGGGATGGAGCAGACTGGCACAGGAGCAGAGTCATCATGGTCAAGAGTCCACCAGGTCCTCTTGCCATCAGGAGGAACAGCAGGGCTTGTATAGGAAGTGGGGCCGCAGGGAAGGGCTGGGCTCGGTCAGTCCCCAGCTGGGATCCCCAGAGTGGTCACCCTACCCCTCCCTCGAGACAGATTCCCTGACTGTGTGTCATCAGGCTGGTCACCGTCTCTCTGAACCTTGATTTGCTCACCTATAAAATGGGACTAGTAACGATGCCTGGGCTCCCTCTCTCCGGGGCTCTGGTATAGCTGAAGAGAATATAACATGAAAGTACTTTCTAAGGTTTGGGATAAGCTAAAAGGCAGATTCCAATTTTATTCCAGGGCAGCGTAGATTGGTGCTTAAACTTGCGGATGACAGAGTCAGAGGGCCTGGTTCTGAGTCCTAGTTCTGTCTCTTCCCAGCTGTGTGACTTTGAACAAGTCACTGGACCTCTTTGTTCCTCTGGAAAACAGCAGGAACCAATTCATTAACTGCTTCTCCAGGATGCATTAGGTCCCAGGGACTGTCCTGGGAATGTGGGCTGTATTAGGAAACACAGCAGCGGGAACCCTGCTCCGGGGCTCACATTCACGTCAGGGCAGACAGACAAAGACGCTGGACAGCACAAGTGCATAACTACATGGTACAGAGGGTTATAAGGAGGGAAAAGGGGAGCCGGATGAGAGAGCTGAGAGTGCCCGGTGTGGTGGGGAAAGCTGCAGGGTGAAATACGGCATCAAGGAAACCTCAGGGAAGGTGAGGACTGTGATGAGGTCAGAGGGGTTGATATAAGAACGGTGCCCTGCAAATGACAGGCACCATGGGAGCGTGAGCCGTCATCTTCACCTGTAGCATTCAGCCTGGGGGAAGTAGGGAGACATAGAAGGGGCAGGTGCTGGCTAAGAGGCAGGGGCAGGAGGGGAGAAGGCGGAGGGGCGCTCCGGGCAAGGGTGTCAGGCCCGCCACCCCAGAGCACCGTTACTCCCAGGACGCGGCTGTGTGCAGCCCTGGAACCAGCCTAGGGAGCAACCACAGATCACAATTGAGAACAAACAACAGTCTCTGCCTTAAAATTGGCCCATGGAATTGCGTCTCTGGAGATGGTACCTGTGCAGGAGCAGCACAGTGAGTGGGCTGCATCGACCAGCGCCATCCAAACCCCGAACAGTTGGCGCTTGTCAGGCAGGACTTCCCAGCAGTCCGTTCCCACAGGTTTCCCCTGATGACCTGATTTGATGTGACAGTCTAGATCAGGTGTGAACTGGTGGCTTAGGCTTCTCTGCACAGAAAGGCCTGCAAGCAGCAAGGAGAGTTTTCTGTTCTGTTTTTCCATGTCATGTGGCTCTTCCTGAGAACAGCGGATGGAGTCAAATGCACGGGGAGTGGGGTGAGGTGGTAGCTGAGGTCAGAAGTCAAAGTCTCTTTGAGAACAGCGGATGGAGTCAAATGCATGGGGAGTGGGGTGAGGTGGTAGCTGAGGTCAGAAGTCAAAGTCTCTTTGGCATTTGAATGACTGAAGCAGAACAAAACACACCAGGTACTTCAGCAGTTGCACTGTGTTGAGGGCAGTTGCTGGTTACCGGTCTGGGTGGGGGAGGCCAGCTGCTAATGTAAGAATAATGAGTGGGTGTGCTTAGGTGAAGCAGAAAAATCTAGGTATCAAGGTGGCCTCGAGTCAGTGATGACTTGCTACAGCGCCAAGGAAGTCTGGTGTAGCCTGCGGGGACAGAAAAGGCTAAGAAGTGACGATATTGCAGTACACTCCCTCCACAAGAAATGAGTGAGGTGTGGTACAAACTGTTAGAATTGAATGAATCAATAGAATAAACGTTCATCCCGTCAATCAAGAAGAGTCAGATGAAATGCATTAGCAGGGCCAGCCCAGGAACCTCGTCTTCTGGGGTCTCAGGGTCGTTTTCATTTGCAGCAGCTGAGGCTGAAGCCCAGTTGCAAGGCCTTTGAGAGAACATGGTGCCGGACCCATGTCTAAGGCAGGGGTTCTAAACCCTGCTTCCATATCAGAGTTACTGGAGAAGTGTTTTTATTTTTAATTTTTATTTTTTTTAATCTAAGGAATCCAAGAATCAGTGGCAAGCCATGCTAGGTGTGCATGCCTTTGGGGCTCTGCAGGGGATAGCACTATGCAGGGATGGTTGAGAGCTGGTTTTGGGGTCGAGACACGTGGAAAATACTTGGGCTTTGGGTTGAGCCTGTGGTGCTCAATCCTGGCTGCATATTAGGACCACAGGGAGATGAGAAAACCATTCCCAGCCCTCACCCTAGGGCCCTTGAGTGAGCATCTCAGGGGTCTAGGAGGCCTCCACAAAGACCTACTGATTGGCACGTATGTGTTTTTCTAGGAGAGAACTTACAGCCACAGGCAGGAGCATGTCTTACTCCGCTTGGGCTGCCATAAGTACCACAGACTGGGAGGCTTCAACAACAGAAATGCATTATCTCACAGTTCTGGAAGCTAGAAGCCCGGGAGCAAGCCGTCAGCAGAGTTAATTTCCTCTGGGGCCTCTATCCTTGGCTTGTAGACGGCCGTCTTCTCTCTCTGTCCTCACATGGTCTTCCCTCTGTGTGTGTCCGTGTCCTCGTCTCCCCTTCTCATAAGGACACAGGTCATATTAGATCAGGGCTCGCCCTCATGGCCTCATTTTAACTTAATCATCTCTTTAAAGATCCTGTCTCCAAATAATGGTCACATTCTGAGGTCCTGGCGTTGAGGACTTCAACATATGCATTGTGGCCATTGGGGGAGTTAGGACATGATTCAGCCTATATTGGTGCATTTTGCACTTGGATCATGTAGGTATTTTCCATGGAGCTTAGAATCCATTTCTTTTCTTTTTTTGTAGACATGAATGGACTTATTCTGGGCTAAATGGTGACAGAGAATATTGAGACCATGAAAAATCTGGTTAGATGGCACTTAACGATCAGTTAATAATCACCTTTCACCCTTTGCAAAATGATATTTCAGGGTACGCAGAAGCGAGCACCCCAGTCTGAGATGGCTCCTGCCAGCGTGAGCCTGAGGGCCACCATCCTCTGCCTCCTGGCCTGGGCTGGCCTGGCCGCAGGTGACCGGGTGTACATACACCCCTTCCACCTCGTCATCCACAATGAGAGTACCTGTGAGCAGCTGGCAAAGGCCAATGCTGGGAAGCCCAAAGATCCCACCTTCACACCTGTTCCGATACAGGCCAAGACGTCCCCTGTGGATGAAAAGGCCTTGCAGGACCAGCTAGTGCTGGTCGCTGCAAAACTCGACACCGAGGACAAGTTGAGGGCCGCGATGGTCGGGATGCTGGCCAACTTCTTGGGCTTCCGCATATATGGCATGCACAGTGAGCTATGGGGCGTGGTCCATGGGGCCACCATCCTCTCCCCAACGGCTGTCTTTGGCACCCTGGCCTCTCTCTACCTGGGAGCCTTGGACCACACAGCCGACAGGCTACAGGCAATCCTGGGCGTCCCTTGGAAGGACGAGAACTGCACCTCCCGCCTGGATGCGCACAAGGTCCTCTCTGCCCTGCAGGCTGTACAGGGCCTGCTGGTGGCCCAGGGCAGGGCTGATGGCCAGGGCCAGCTGCTGTTGTCCATGGTGGTGGGCCTATTCACAGCCCCAGATCTGCACCTGAAGCAGCCGTTTGTGCAGGGCCTGGCTCTCTATGCCCCTGTGGTCCTCCCACGCTCTCTGGACTTCACAGACCTGGAAGTCGCTGCTGAGAAGATTGACAGGTTCATGCAGGCTGTGACAGGATGGAAGATTAGCAGCCCCCTGACGGGAGCCAGTGCGGACAGCACCGTGGTTTTTAACACCTACGTCCATTTCCAAGGTAAGGCAAACCCCTCTGCCAGCTCTGCCCTAGGACTTAGTTTCCAATGCGTAGCTGAGCTCAGCAGGTCAGGCCTTGGAGATGGGCAGGGGCAGCCCTGCGGACATACCTGGTGGCCACCCTCGAGGATTGGGGAAGTGGCTGCTCCACTGGGTCCCTGGATGGGTGTCCACCTCCCGGACCTGCTGCCCTACTATGTGCACGACTACACTACATCTTTTTCTTACATCATTTAATCCCCTTATGATGTGATGCAGAGGTATTTGTGCCTTTGTTTACCAGTAAAGAAATAGAGACTCAGAGAGACAAAGTGCCTTGCTCAAGATGGCACAGCCACCAGTGGGGGTCCTGGGATTTCAACCCACATCTCCTGGCCCCACAGCCCAGCTCTACGCTCAGAGGGTACAGGTTCTTATCTCTGGAGACAGTCAGGCGCTGGGGTCCCTGGCCTATGCAGAAATAAGCAATTGGCTTGCTTAAATCCCTTTCATGTTAGGAGGGGCATTACTGAAAACCCGTACTACGAAGATGGTTGATTTTTCATTCTTTTTTTTTTTTTTTTTAATTGAGACAGGATCTCGCTCTGTCCCCCAGGCTGAAGTGCAGTGGCGCAATCATTGCTCACTGTATCCTTGAACTCCTGGCTGCAAGCAATCCTCCCACCTCAGCCTTCCAAAGTGTTGGGATTACAGGCATGAGCCACTGCACCCAGCCAAAGATTGCTTAAAGCATTCTTTTAACAAATACTCATTGAGGATTTGCTACTTGTAAGACCTTAAGCCTGGCATCTCAGAGGAGGCCGGAGGAAGGTTGTATAGGCCCTGACTCCAGGCTTTTAAAGGTCAATGGGCAAACACCTAGGATATAGAGCTGCAGGGAAACGTGCTCCACAAGGTCCTCAGGTAGGGCTCGGAGCCTGCAGAGGACAGAGGTCACTGGGGAGTGGAGAGCAGGCCTCACCTGGCAGTGAGGGGAACAGGGCTGGTGAAGCCAGGAGCAAGCATGATGAGCCCAGCCTGCAGAGTTTGGGGCAAGGAACGAGGATGGGGTGTTTGGCTTGGCATGAGTGTTGAACCAGAAAATGGGCCTGGGGAGGGCAGAGCTGGAGACACTTTGAATGCCATGCCAGGTAGGTGTGGGAATGGGGACGCATTCGTTCAGAGGTCATCCCGGAAGCCTGCTGTGTGTGGACTGGAGGCAGGGAGGGTTGTTTGAAGGTTACGCAAGAGTCCGGGCACACAGTCACGGGAACCCGCGCTCAGGGAGCAGCTCGGCGAATCCATGGGCAGGGTGGGGCTGAGGGGTGTGTCTGAGAGACATTGATGAGGCTCCGTCAAGATGTGTAACCTCATGAGGGACAGAGAGCCAGGTGGGTGGTGAAAGACAGGACTGTGGAGAAAGAGGTTCAGTGGCGCGTGGTGATTTTCTTACCATGACAACATCCTTGAGGTCTCTCCCTTCGGGTTCAGGGGAGGTGATAGATGGGGAATTGCTCAGCCCTGGCACTGACTGGTCACAGGGGCAGAGGCCAGCCTGAGGGTTGCCCGGTTGAGGGTGGCAGCACGCTGTGCAGGGCAGAGCGGGGACACATGGGCTCAGCCTGCTGAACCTAGGAGGAGTGCTGGGAGGAGCGCTCACTGAGAAGGAGGGTCCTGCAGAAGGCAAAGGCAAGAAAGCCAGTGGCATCTGAAATGGGTCTCCCTTCGAAAGAGAGCCCATCCACCTGACCCAGACCTCAGAGCCAGGCCATGAGGAAGAGGAGAAAGAAGAAAAAACCAGTGACATCGGGACTCAAAGGAAGCCCGGCATCCTCGCTGGCCTCCACCACATGCTGCCCTGACCCTGCCCCACTTCCTAACCTTTGCTGGTCTCAGTTTCCATCAAAGGAGACAGCCCCTTCCTGCCCACATGGCCTGTCCAGTGAGATGATTGGGGGCTGTCTCGGGACCTCTAGATTCCCCTTTAGCAATGATGTTCTATGTACATGACCTCAGCAGGCAGCTAGATGTGTCCCACTAGAGAGGACCTGAGGATCTGGGGCCCGATGGGCTCCACAGCACCCTTTGCCCAGCACCTGCTGTGCTGCTGAGCATGGGACGTTGGCCCCGGCAGTTTCCACCATGCCAGCTGACTTAAGCTCGAGAGATTTACCTAGCCTTCGGATGAGAATGGTGAGCTGTGTGTGTGTCAGACGAGCAGAGGGAAGAGGGCAGCCACTCTCATGTCAAATTCCAACATCTTTTGGGGGGCAGCTTCCCTTTTTTGGTTTAGTTTGCTGGAAGAAAAGAATAGTCCCTTTCCCCCCTCTAAACTAAGAGCCTCGCCAGCCTGGGTGGGCAGCACCGAGGTCCCTGCAGGGAATGTGCAAGGAGGATCTTGCAGTTTCCCACTAACGTGCCCTCCGAGACTGAGTGCTCCGAGGACTGAGCACGAGGAATATGCCAGGTCTGCCACTGCCTTCTCACAAGACCCAGACCCAGGGGAGGCACAGCCATGCCCAGCTCCCACCTGCCAGTTCTGTCCTCCCAGCTTCCCTACTTTCCTGCTGGGAGCTCCGATTCAGTACAAAGGGAGACCCCACTGTTTCTGAACCATCTCTACTCAGACTCCCAAGCGCCACGTGCCCAGAGGACTGCTCTGTGACAAACCCATACACAACTTCACCCTCTTCTCCTAAAAACAACCACAAAATGGGCCTTTCAAGGTGAGTGGGAGGACAGCCAAGGGCATCCTGTGATGCACTAGTGTAAGGTCGAGGCAGAGGGTGGGCTGCCGTCATAGAGAGACCCCGCATAACTGCTTCACACACAAGTTTGTGTCCTTCTCCCACGCTGCGCTCTCCCGAGTTCTCTGTCTTCTCCACCGCCCTGTGAGCGGGCCCAGGGGTGGGGAGAACAGAGGGCTCACCCCTGCCCCCAGGGCCCAGTGTGCAAATCCATTCATCACAGCAAGGTCTTGTGAGTCTCCCCAGTAGCAAGGGCTGCTGAAGAATGGAGCCCTCGTTCCCGGAGCCTGCGTGGCCAGCTCTGTATCCTGTGACTGTGATGGGGGAGGGTGGGGGCCACAGGACAGCCGGCAGGCTCTGCCACTGCTGGGGCTGGACACAGATTAAAAAGTGAGCATGAGCAGGGGCCTCTAGGAGCAGTGGGATACTGCAGTGGTGGCTGCGTGTCATTCTACGTGCGTCCAAACCCACAGAATGTAAAACACCAGGACGGAGCCCCAAAGAAAACCATCAACTTTGGGTGCTGAGGACGTGTCAATGCAGGTTCATCAACTGCAATAAATGGGCCACTCTGGTGTGAGATGTTGATCATGGGGAAGGCTGTGTGTGGGGGGACAGGAGTTATATGGGAACTTTTTGTACTTTCTGCTTGATTTTGCTGTGAACGTAGTCACTCTAAAAAATAGTATCTCTTAAAATTTTTAAAAAGTGAGTGTGTTGGGCCGGGCGTGGTGGCTCAAGCCTGTAATCCCAGCACTTTGGGAGGCCGAGACAGGTGGATCACGAGGTCAGGAGATCGAGACCATCCTGGCTAACACGGTGAAACCCCGTCTCTACTAAAAAATACAAAAAACTAGCCGGGCGAGGTGGCGGGCACCTGTAGTCCCAGCTACTCGGGAGGCTGAGGCAGGAGAATGGCGTGAACCTGGGAGGCGAAGCTTGCACTGAGCTGAGATCTGGCCACTGCACTCCAGCCCGGGTGACAGAGCAAGACTCCGTCTCAAAAAAAGGAAAAAAAAGAAAGTGAGTGTGTCAAATCACAGCCTCTGTGTCAGGACAGATGTAGGTTTGAGTTGACCTGGTAGGTACCAGTGGCGTATGTCCCTTAAGGTGACAGACGCAAACCCCCAGTTCAGTGCCTGGCATGTTATATGTCTTCAGCAGGTGGCGGTTAGGGCTGCCTCAGTGAACTCAAATGGCTGCATTTTGCAGGAAGATTTGAGCTGCACTTGGGGTCCTGTGGCCAGGAGAATACAGAGTGGCCTGGGTTGGGCCAGGGAAGGAGGCTGTGGCAGGGAGAGGGGCAGGATCTGGGCCTTCGGTGTCCGCCAGCTCTCGTCCCTGCCCCTGTCCCGGCTGACTCTTCCCTCCCCATCTTCTGTCTGGATTTCAGGGAAGATGAAGGACTTCTCCCTGCTGGCTGAGCCCCAGGAGTTCTGGGTGGACAACAGCACCTCAGTGTCTGTCCCCATGCTGTCTGGCGTGGGCACCTTCCAGCACTGGAGCGACTCCCAGGACAACTTCTCGGTGACTCAAGTGCCCTTCACTGAGAGTGCTTGCTTGCTGCTGATTCAGCCTCACTATGCTTCTGACCTGGACAAGGTGGAGGGCCTCACTTTCCAGCAAAACTCCCTCAACTGGATGAAGAAACTGTCTCCCCGGTAGGAGCCTCCTGGTCTCCCCTGGAATGTGGGAGCCGAGCTGTCCTTCTGCCCAGGCTGGGAGTGGGGTAGGGAGTAGACACACATGAGCTGAGCCTTGGGTGCAGAGCAGGGCAGGGCCACAGTGGCATGGGGCTGGGCAGGCGGCCTGTGTGTCTGTCCACCAGCTCTCCAACCACCCAGCACCCAGCTCTCTAGTTAGTGTCTGTCTTTCAGGTGCAGGCAAGGTAAAGGAGGGGAGGAATATGCTTTTTCTATGCTTATGCTTACATTTGCCTGGTGGTTTTGGAGGGAGAGAATACATTGCAATCCGCCCTCTGAGAGAGGAACATTTTGGCCCCACACCTGACACACAGCACATCTGTGGCATCCAAGAGCTTCTTGGAACTGACTTGCCAGGAGGGTTTGGACTCCATGTGATCGGGGGTGTGGCCTTCTCAGGGAGCATGCCTTGACTCCAGAATGCCCTTGCTGGTGGCTGGCGGCTGGGTGGGGACAGGTGTCGTTAGCACCTCTTTCCTGCTGCAATTCCCTTCCATAGAGCCTTGGACTCAACCTACACATCCCCCTAGATCATCGAGGCCTGGAAATCTGATCCCAGAGGCAGGCAGGCATTGAGTGACACGATGGCTTCTTGACATCAGCTCTGGATGCTTTTTATGTTTTAAAAATTATGGTGGTAAAATATACATAACAAAATTTGCCATCATAACCATTTTCGAGTGCACACTTCAGTGGCACTAGGCACATTCACACTGTTGTGCAGCCATCACCGCTGTCCATCTCCATTTACCTTCTCATCTTCCCAGACCGAAGCTCTGCCCTGCTGAAACACTAACTCTCCATTTCCCCTTCCCCTGGGCCGCTGGCAAGCACCACGATGTCCTCGAGGTTTACCCATGTTGTAGCACGTGTCAGAATTTCCTTCCTTTTGAAGGCTGAATAATATTCGCTTGCATGTGGTTACCACCTTTTGTCTATCCACTCGTCCATCGATGGACACGTGGGTTGCTTTCACCCTTGAGCTGCTGTGACTGGTGCAGTGTACCCTGTAAACATGGGTGTACTGTCAGCTCTTATAAGTGCTTGATACATCACTGGAAATGTCCATGGGCTCTGAAGGATGCCAGAAGATGGAAGAGGCTCTATCCGAAGATCAATCGAGTTGACATAGCAACGTGTCCAGCATGAGTTGACACTGTACCCTCCTGTCTCCCTCCTTTTCATGGATGTCTTTTCATCAAGAACACTGCTGTTGCAGTAGTAAGACACAGTGCATTATTTAGAGAATAGCATTTTAAAATTACCCAAGTGACACACCTTCAATGCAGCCAATCTAAAAACAGAATGCACCAAAGGACAACCATTCCTAGGTCCTCATCGGTAAATGTTCTTTGTCCCTGTCATAGTATTTCAAATGACATGAGCGTTTTTTATTGTAGGTTTTGCTGAAATTTTTCCCAAGGGGGAGGATGACCTAGTTGGATGGGAGGGCGGCAAACATCCCTGTCGTCAGGGTTGGATGCAAGGAGCATATCTCCACCTGGCCTCTGGGAGAGCCCTCGCTGTGTGGCCTGGAGCCTTCCTAACTGTGCCTCATCTCCCCAGGGCCATCCGCCTGACCATGCCCCGACTGGTGCTGCGAGGATCTTATGACCTGCAGGACCTGCTTGCCCAGGCTGAGCTGCCCGCCATTCTGGGCACCGAGCTGAACCTGCAAAAACTGAGCACTGACAACCTCAGGGTGGGGAAGGTATGTGCGAGCCTGGGTCTGTGCCTGACCTGGGTTCCGAGTGTTCACAGGGTGGGAGGCATGGATGGAAGGGACACAGAGGAGGCTGTGGGTGGGGCCAGCAGGGCAAGAGGGAGAGGAGAGTAGGGCCAAAGGTGGGAGAGAAGTGGCCAGAGCATTCTGGGGCTTTTCAGGTGCACAGCAGCAAATCCCTCGCCTGCTCTGCCTCCTCCTGCTGGGGGTGTGTTCCATGGTCTTGCTCCGCCTCCTCCTGCTGGGGGTGTGTTCCATGGTCCTGCTCTGCCTCCTCCTGCTGGGGGTGTGTTCCATGGTCCTGCTCGGCCTTGCCTTGCCTCAGGGTCCTCCAGGGACCCTACAGTAGAGTTGAAACCGGGATGAAGAGAGTGAGCACCCTTGGACCTGGGTCCGGCCCCTTCTTCAGGGAAATGCTGAGCAGCAGACAGAATGTCCCCCTGCCATGTGGCACCATGCACATCTGTGGCTACCAAGGGTGCGCCTGGATGCTCTGGGCCCTGTGCTCGGTGCTGGGGAGAAAGTGGGAGTTCCTACTGGGGCCAGTGGGCTGAGCCCTCTGTGCTAAGTTAGCTAAGTCCTGGCACTGGTGGGCCATGGCCAAAGGAGCCAGGAATTCTGCCCGGAACAGCCGGGCAGAACGTGAAGATGGGAGGACGTGAGGGGCGTGGCAGGGAGGAGCCGGTATGTGAGTTTGGCCACTGTGGCCGAGTAAGGGTCATCTACACAGACACACCCTTGCCTACACTGAGGGGCAGGCATACACTGTGCATCCTCCTGGCAGACTGGACAATGTCTCCCTCCAGGACAGTGCACATCACAGAGGTCCTGAGCCCTCCCTGGCCCTCTAGCCCTCAGCACCCTGGGTCACCCAGTGCGCCCTCAGAATGACCCTGATGTCTGCCGCTTTGCAGGTGCTGAACAGCATTTTTTTTGAACTCGAAGCGGCTGAGAGAGAGCCCACAGAGTCTACCCGACAGCTGAACAGGCCTGAGGTCTTGGAGGTGACCCTGGACCACCCATTCCTGTTTGCTGTGTATGATCAAAGCGCCACTGCCCTGCACTTCCTGGGCCGCGTGGCCAACCCATTGAGCCCAGCATGAGGCCAGGGCCCCAGAACACAGCGCCTGGCAAGGCCTCTGCCCCTGGCCTTTGAGGCGAAGGCCAGCAGCAGATAGCAACCCTGGACAAACCAGCGATTTGTCACCCCCAGTCTCCCACCTTTTCTTCTAATGAGTCAACTTTGAGCTGAAAAGCAGTCGTTTCTCCTTGGTCTAAGTGGTGCTGCGTGAAGTGAGCAGTAAGAAACCTGTGGCAGCACAAATGCGCCTCCCAGGTTGCTGGGTTTATTTTAGAGAATGGGGGTGGGGAGGCAAGAACCAGTGTTTAGCGCCGGACCACCGTTCCAAAAAGAATTCCAACCGACCAGCTTGTTTGTGAAACAACAAAGTGTTCCCTTTTCAAGTTGAGAACAAAAATTGGGTTTTAAAATTAAAGTATACATTTTTGCATTGCCTTCGGTTTGTGTTTAGTGTCTTGAATGTAAGAACATGACCTCTGTGTAGTGTCTACAGTAGCTTAGTTTTTTCCACAGATGCTTGTGATTTTTTTTTTTTTTTTTTTTTTTTTTTTTTTTGAGACGGAGTCTCGCTCTGTCGCCCAGGCTGGAGTGCAGTGGCCGGATCTCAGCTCACTGCAAGCTCTGCCTCCCGGGTTTATGCCATTCTCCTGCCTCAGCCTCCCGAGTAGCTGGGACTACAGGCACCCGCCACCTCGCCCGGCTAGTTTTTTGTATTTTTTAGTAGAGACGGGTTTCACTGTGTTAGCCAGGATGGTCTCGATCTCCTGACCTCGTGATCCGCCCGTCTCGGCCTCCCAAAGTGCTGGGATTACAGGCTTGAGCCACCGCGCCCGGCCATGCTTGTGATTTTTGAACAACACATGAAAGATGCAAGCATCTGAATTTCTGTTTGAATGTGGAAACCATAGCTGGTTATTTCTCCCTTGTGTTAGTAATAAACGTCTTGCAACAATAAGCCTCCCAAAATTCTGTCTTTCATTTAGCAGCCAAACAGATGTATACAATTTAGCAGATAGACTGTGCAAACGAAAGTGCTTTCCTGGACTTTGGATGGAATTTCCATGGGAGGCCTGAGCCAGTACTTAGCAGTCCTTTGAAGTTTTAGGTGATGCTTTTCTGTGGACACTTCCATTGGTAAGCAGTGGTGGCCATCTGTGTGATGGACAGGGGGTGGGAAGAGGGTGACAGGGAAGACCGCATACCCCATATGGCACCTGGGAAAGGAGCCAGGCAGACAGGACTTCTTCCATCCTGGTGACACAGGGCCAGACTGCTGCTGGTATTGTGCTCCGGGAGTGGAAGGTAGAGAAATAAATCTTCACAAATAAATATTTGCAATTTTTCCCCATCTGTTGAGTGCCTCCGCCTGCTCCTCCTCGATAGGATTAGGCCCACAGTTTGGAATCTTGGGGAGAGCCAAGGAAATGGTAGGCACCCAGCAGGCCCGTGGCCGTCAGCTGATAGCAATGGTGATCCTGTCCTACCTATGTGTGTAAGGCACTTGATCTTCCTCCCTTCCATACATATTGCAATAAATAAGCAACCGTACAATGTGTTAGCTATTGATCAGAACTAAAGTGAAATCTGCCACGGGGATTACAAATCTTGGCTTCTCCCCTCCTCACATTCCTGAGAGTCTTCCCCTGATTTTGAACACGTCTCCCTAGCTCGATGTCAAGATGAGGGGATTCTGTCTGCGACAGCCTTAGTTGCTTCATCGTAACTCCCCATCACCAGTTTTATTCAGTTACCTTCCAGTCCCACTCTCAGCGCTTCCTGGCTTGCCCTGCCCTCAAAGTGGGTAGAGCTGGCACACATGGACTCTCCGAAACGGCTGCAGGATGCCAAGTTTCTCGGGAGAACTGGAAGTACAGAGACCAGAAGTGCCTTAAGGTCTCGCTATTCAAAGTGTGGCACTTGGACCTGCAGTGGCAGCAGCTGCCCTGGGAGCTTGTTAGAAGACAGCTTCTCACGCCCCTCCTGGACCTACAGAGTCAGAATCTGCAATTTTATGGGAGGTCCAGGCTTGGAAGTTGCTAGTAATGACCTGAGACAGTGCAGCCATGTGCTAGAAAAACAGAGCATTTAAGTTTGTGACTTTATTTTAAAAGGCAGCTGGCAGTCGACGAACCAATTTCTTCTACTTAGTGGCGGTTTGGCTTCTGGAAGTTGCTAGGAGTATGAAGTTGCCAACCAGCGCTGTTCTCCCGCTGTTTTCTGTGCACTTGTAAATGGGAAGCTGGGTCAGGATAGATCTCTCAGCTATTAGAAAGATACAAAATACTAACATTTTGCAGGTTACTTAACACACACACACAAAAAATTCATTCCACAGGTCAGTTTCTCTGAAACATATTTTCACTAAATTCTAAGTGTTCATGGAGTTGCAAGTGCCTGTCTCCTAGACTAGGCAATTACTCAGCAACTACAATCACTGTCAATCCGAGATTTCAGCTGCGCATGAGACCATGGTCAGGGGATGCTTTGAACAGTCTCTGAGGAAATTAGTGAGTTTGAAAAATGGAAAGTTTTTTTACTCACTTGGCAGTAAAACCTGATAGGGACAGACATCAGGCTGTTTAAGATCCTCAGAAGAAAAAGTTGATAGTGTGAATATTCCTCAATTTGCTGCACAAAGATGTACGTGTGATTATAAGGTGTTATTCCAGAAGCCCCTGGGGATATACACTATATGGGCCACTTTACCTTCCTAAAATCTGAAAAATTCCAACTACTGAAACATGGACTAAAGGTTCTGAATAGTGTATGGTGAATTTGAATACCATGCCATGTGATTTTTTTTTTCTAGCAGACTTTAGTTTTTTAGAGCAGTGTAAATTAAGCCCACACCAAAACGGAGAGGAAGACACAGCAATTTCTCATATACCCTCTACTCCCTTCCAGTCTCCCCACCTATTGACATCCCCCACCCAGAGTGGTCCATTTCTTACAACCCACGAACCTACACTGACACATCATTATTACTCAACATCCATAGTTTACATTAGGGTTGGCTCTTGGTGTTGTACATTCTCTGGGTTTAGACAATTTTCAGGAGTTTCACTGCCCTGAAAATCCTCTGTGTCCCTCCTATTCATCCCTCCTTCCCTCCTAACCACTGGTAACCACCGATCCTGTTCCCATCTTCTCCATAGCTTTGCCTTTCCCACCCAGGATGTCATACAGTGGAATCATTCAGTATGTGGCCGTTCCAGACTAGCTTCTTTCACTTTAGTAATATGCATTTAAGGTTCCTCCATGTCTTTTCATGATGGCTCATTTCTTTTTTATTGCTAAATAATATGCCATTGTCTGGATGTGTCACAGTTTATTTATTCACCTACTGAAGGACATCTTGGTTGCTTCCAAGTTTGGGCAATTGTGAATAAAGCTGCTATAGACACCCATGTGTGGGTTTTTGTGTGGACATATTTACCCCACACAATTTTTTTTTTTTTTTTTTTTTTTTTTTTTTTTTTTTTTTTTTTTTTTTTTTTTGAGACGGAGTCTTGCTCTGCCACCCAGGCTGTAGTGCAGTGGCCGGATCTCAGCTCACTGCAAGCTCCGCCTCCCGGGTTTACGCCATTCTCCTGCCTCAGCCTCCCGAGTAGCTGGGACTACAGGCGCCCGCCTCGTCGCCCGGCTAGTTTTTTGTATTTTTAAGTAGAGACAGGGTTTCACCGTATTAGCCAGGATGGTCTCGATCTCCTGACCTCGTGATCCGCCCGTCTCGGCCTCCCAAAGTGCTGGGATTACAGGCTTGAGCCACCGCGCCCGGCCCCCCCACACAATTTTTAAAGTTGCACAATGATCAGAGATGTTCTGAGTGACTCTGATGCACCCATAAACATGTCAGTGACTCTATCACTTCAAGAGAGTAGGGGTCTCAGGGCCCACACCCCTGAACTTGAGTAGCCTCATTCTTCTGTTAAGTTAACTGGATCCAGGTGAGGAGTTTATGACTAAGTCCTCAAAAGCCAACACAACAGAAACAAAAATTGACAACCGGTACTAAAGAGCTTCTGCACAGCAAAAGAAACTACCAACAGAGGAAAGAGACGAACTATAGAATGGGAGAAAATATTAGTAACTATGCATCCAACAAAGGTCTAAGATCTAGAATCCACAAGGAACTTACAAATCAACAAAAACAACCCCATTAAAAAGTGGGCAAAGGACATGAATAGACACCTCTCAAAAGAAGACACACAAGCGGCCAACAAATATGAAAAAATGTTCAACATCACTAATGATCAGAGAGATGAAAACCAAAACCACAACGAGATACCATCTCACACCAGTCAGAATGGCTACTATTAAAAAATCGAAAGAACAGAAGATGCTGGTGAGGCTGAGGAGAAAAGGGAACACACACACACTGTTGCTGGGATTATAAATTAGTTCAGCCCCTGTAGAAAGCAGTTTGGAGATTTCTCAAAGAACAAAAAAATAGCATTACCATTGACCCAGCAATCCCATTACTGTATATACACCCTGAGGAGAACAAACCATTCTACCAAAAAGACACATGCACTCATGTTTACCACAGCACTACTCACAATAGCAAAGACATGGAATCAATCTAGGTGTCTATCAGTGGTGGACTGGATAAAGAAAATGTACATATACACCATGGAATACTATGCAGCTATAAAAAAGAATGAAATCATGTCATTTGCAGCAACATGGATACAGCCAGAGGCCACACCCTAAACGAATTAATGCAGGAACAGAAAACCAAACAGCATATGTTCTCACTTATAAGGAGGAGCTAAACACTAGGTACACATTGGGCCAGAAATATGGGAACAACAGATCCTGGAGACTCTAAAAAGGGGAGGAAAAGAGAAGGTCAAGGGTTGGAAAACTACTCGCTACTATGTTCACTATTTGGGTGACGAGTTCCTCTGAAGCCCAAATCTCAGCGTCACACAATATATTCATGTGACAAACCTGCACATGTACACCCTGCAGCTAAAATTAAAAACAGGAAGTTAGGTGGAGAGAGTGTCATCCTTCGAGGCTTGCTTCTATGTTTTGTGAGGTGGCTTCAGGGCAGCCCTTTACATCAGGTTAATTTGGCTCCACTGCTGGGGCCATACTCCCACCCTCCACGTCTTTCCACTCTGGACACACTTTTCTGGGGCCCGTTTTGCTCTGGGGCTTTTTCTACCTGCTCCTTTCTGGGGATTCCTTCCTTGGCCTTGACAACCTCTTTACACAGGCAGGCTGGTCAATACCCAGCTCCAAAAGCAAAGCGACGCTCCAGAGACCTCTCTCTTCTCCATTACTCTGCACCCCCAGTTCCAGCCTCTACAGTGTCCCCAAACTCCACACTGCCTCCTCTCAGGGAGTTGGCTGGGCTCTGAATGTTCCTGTGCATCCAGAGACCCTCCATGCGAGACCCTGGGCCATCGAAGGACCCCCCACCTGCCCCTTCTTTCTAGGACCCTGCACTGCTGGCATCCAACACTGGGCGGCGCTGTTTCACACAGTGTCGATTTTCAGTTGTTTAGCATGGGAGGGTCAATCAGGTCCCAACATGCCATCAAGCTGGATTACACAAGAGATTTAAACAGTCAGAATGCCAGTCTGAAGATTAATAATCCTTTTTTTTTTTTTTGAGATGGAATCTTGCTCTGTTGTCCAGGCTGGAGTGCAATGGTGTGATCTCTGCTCACTGCAATCTCCACCTACCGGATTCAAGCGCTCCTCCTGCCTTAGCCTCCCAAGTAGCTGGGAATACAAGTGCCCGCCACCATGCCCAGCTAATTTTTGTATTTTTAGTAGAGACAGGGTTTCGCCATATTGGCCAGGCTGGTCTCGGAACTCCTGACCTGAGGTAATCTACCCACCTTGGCCTTCCAAAGTGCTGGGATTACAGGTATGAGCCACCATGCCCGGCCAATAATACATTTTAGTTCAAGATTAGTGAGAGCTAAGGAAAAATGAGAATGCTGATTGTTCTGAAATTCAGTCTCCACACGAAAACTAGCTGAGGGTTGAATGGAAAATGGAGAAATTTTCGCAATCAAATGAAGGTAACCCTTCCTTCACTGAACAATTCACAGATGTTGACAGCCATCCAACACAAAGCTTAGTGGCTGATCAAAAGTAGCAGGATATTTTCAGGGCAAACACTGAGACTCACAGGCAGCACCAAGACTGCACATCTCAAAAGACAAGCAGCGTTTCCCTTAGGGCGCTGAGGCTGAGGTCTTACGTGGAGAGAGGATTGCCAACTGGCAAAGGCCTGCTTTTCTTTTTTTTTTTTTTTTTTTTTTTTTTTTGAGACAGAGTCTCGCTTTGTCGCTCAGGCTGGAGTGCAGTGGCGGGATCTCAGCTCACTGCAAGCTCCGCCTCCCGGGTTTACGCCATTCTCTTGCCTCAGCCTCCCGAGTAGCTGGGACTACAGGCGCCCGCCACCTCGCCCGGCTAGTTTTTTTGTATTTTTTAGTAGAGACGGGGTTTCACCGTGTTAGCCAGGATGGTCTCGATCTCCTGACCTCGTGATCCGCCCGTCTCGGCCTCCCAAAGTGCTGGGATTACAGGCTTGAGCCACCGCGCCCGGCCTAAAGGCCTGCTTTTCACAAACTGGTGGAACTGACTGGATTGTCTGGCTGCTGATAGGGAGGGAAAGATCCACCAGATGTATTCAGATGCCATGAACAGAGCAAATAACACTGCCTTCAAACGTGGACCCCTAACAGATCTTGTTTAAGAATCTAACAGTTCAGCATCTGCAGTTGATCACTGCTTTTGAGTTCTGAGACATCAACATACTATAGAGATGTCCACGTTGTCAATGACTCAGCCATGCTGGCTCCAATTACTGTACCACCAGAGCCGTTGTTGCTGCTGGAGTGACATCTAGACCCGAGTACCAGAGAGCTTCATGGTTATTTCAAAAGGGCCCCGCAAAGGAAAATCAGCCCTTACCTCCTGCACCACAGTTCCTGAGTGACCGTGCTTTTATTCCATCGCTGGGATCATTAAGCCATGGGCAGCACTGTTTGGTGCCTGTGGGGTTCCCATATGGGCAACTCCATATAGCAGTTCTAGGGAGCTGCAAGGATTACCTTTATTGATCCCAGATCAGAGATTGGGGAGTTTGTCTGCAGAAGTTCCAAATCCTTTTTTTCTTTCTCTCCTTTCTGGACACACAACTAAAACTACAGTTCCAGGCCCCACATGCCTGAGCTTCACACACTGGAGTGAGGGGGAAGGATTTTTTTTTTTTTTTTTTTTTTTTTTTTTGAGACAGAGTCTCACTCTGTCACCCAGGCTGGAGTGCTGTGGCCGGATCTCAGCTCACTGCAAGCTCCGCCTCTCGGGTTCACGCCATTCTCCTGCCTCAGCCTCCCGGGTAGCTGGGACTACAGGCGCCACCACCTCGCCCGGCTGGTTTTTTATAGTTTTTAAATAGAGACGGGGTTTCACCGTGTTAGCCAGGATGGTCTTGATCTCCTGACCTCGTGATCCGCCCGTCTTGGCCTCCCAAAGTGCTGGGATTACAGGCTTGAGCCACTGCACCCGGCCGAGGGGGAAGGATTTTGTGCTCATCCAAACTGGGGCCACAGCCACACCCTGGGCGTCTCCGTCACACTCTTCTCTCTTTCTGGTAGGCTGCAGTGGAGGGGGAGTGGGCTGAACGGTGGCCTCCAAAAAGATATGTCCACTTCCCACCCCCGGAGCCTGTGAATGTGAACATATTTGGAAAAGGGTCCTTACAGGTGTAATGAAGCATGGGATCTCAAGATGCGATCATCCCGGATTAACTGGGTGGCTCCTGAATCTGATGACAGTGTCCCTATCCGTCAGAAGGGGAGAAGGCCACATGAAGACAGAGGCAGAGACTGGGGTGATGCTGCCATAACCAAGGAACCTCGAGCCACAAGACGCTGGAGGAGGCCAGGAATCTCCCCTAGAGCCTGCGGGGGGAGACACCATGAGCTTAGACTTCGGCCTCCAAAACTGTGAGAGAATGCGCTTCTGTTGTTTTAAGCCACCACACTTGTGGGAATTTGTTACAGCAGCCCTGGAAATGAATGCAGGAGGTTCCCCCAGGGTGAACTTGGAAGCCATAGGATGGAGACGGTTGACTTCCAGTCAGCCTGGGTCCCCGAATGACCTACTCACGGCCACCCCAGCAGCGTTATAGTAGAACGAAAAAACTTCTCCTGTGGCTAGCACCCTCTTTTAAGTCTATATGTTAGAAAAATTGAAACTAATTACAGGTTTATAGTATATAAGTATTATTTCATCTTTAAGCTTTATTCAATAGTAATTTCTCCAAAGCAAAGCAAATAAAACATGTATCAAAGAAAGGAGAGATGTTCTGGGGGAGCCACAGACAAAGACTCTGAAGTCTTTCGCTTTTTACCCGAAGATTCTCGTTTCTTTTTCTTTTTGTTTTTTGAGACGGAGTCTCACACTGTTGCCCAGGCTGGGTGCAGTGGCGCGATCTTGGCTCACTGCAACCTCCGCCTCCCGGGTTCAAGTGATTCTCCTGCCTTAGCCTCCTGAGTAGCTGGGACTACAGGTGCGTGCTGCCATGCCCAGCTAATTTTTTATTTTTAGTAGAGACGGGGTTTCTACCAGCCAGGCTGGTCTTGAATTTCTGACCTCAGGTGATCCACCCGCCTTGACCTCCCAAAGTTCTGGGATTACAGGCATGTTTCTTAGAAGCAGGAGTTATGGCATCAAGGCTGTCATTGAGCAAGGCAGTGTGCTGAGTCCAGGGCCAGCGTGGGGCTTGACAGGGTCAAAGAAATTAACAACTTACATTCCAATTCTTGACTGTCAACTTCTTTATTGTAGTGCTGATTTTAGGGATGGAGAATTACCTAACAATTAGTAAACCAGGCTCTGGAATTATCTTGCTTGGGTTTCAACCCTACTTATTAGTTATCTTGATGATCTAAGCTCCGTCTCCTCATCTGTAAAATGGGAATAATAATGCTGGAGTTGGAGGGGCTGTTCAGTCATAACCCTCTCCTTCTATGTTCTAAAAATGAGAAGGGCAGAGCACTCAGGGAGATGGGGACAAACATTTGGGGTCTATCGATGAAGGCTGGGGTGGAGGAAGTAGCTTACCTCCATGTGGTTACTGAGGTAGCTTTGCGCTGGATCGGCTTAGCTAGGCTGGACCTGTGTTCCCCATGACTCCCTTCATGGATGGTTTGAGGTTGGCCTTGGTCACAGGAAACAGCTGCAGGTGGTGGGGTGGGGTGGCTGCACGCTCACACGCAGCAGGCTGCTGCAGCCTGGGCTCCACTGCAGCTCCCGCACGTTGACCCAGAGCTGCAGGCTCTCCTGCTGGCTTGGGGCAGGAGGCAGGCATGCAACTCCTCCAGCTCCTGTTGAGTCTCTTCCTTCAGCTTCCCCGAATCCTGGGCCAAGTGCAAGTGCAGCTTCCTCTGCACATCACCCCATCACTGAACTGGGGAGACCAGGAGGCAGCAAGAGCCAGATGTAGGCTCCATTTATCCTCATGGGTTCCAGTTCATTCTCACTCCCCCACTGCAAGCCCGTCTTTACTTCCAATGGCGCTCTGCTGATGGTACCCCACCATACCACAGCCCTGCCAGGTGAGCTGGCTCCCACACCAGGGAGGTCAAGCCCTGAGAAGAAAACCCTTCTTTGTCTCTGTCCCATGGTTCTGTCACTGACCAAATTTCCCAACACTGAACTCTAGAACTGGACACATCCCCCTCCAGGGGCAGGGCCTCCAGTGCTAAGCCCAAAGCAGATGCTCTCTACACAGGTGGCCACTGTCCAAGGTCTGTTACCTGCAAACAGAAAGTGGAAGCCACTCTTTGTGGCGGGCTGGGGGCTGCATGGAAGCCCCTGGGGCTCCACACACACCTGGCTCTTGGTGCTTTCATCACTGCGATTTCCTCTGACTTCTCTAGCCCTCCTCATCCCGGTCTGTGCTAAAAAACTCAAGCCTGCTAACTACAGGACCTGCTCTCATTTCCTACCATTTACTTCCTCTCCCTACAGCTAACCTTTGAACAAAGAAGGGACTGAGATGCACGGGAATGCAAGACTAAGGACTCAACATAGCTGCTTCCAGCTCCTCATCAGGCTGGGAGGGCTGAAGCCACAGCTAAGCAGGGGCTGCACTGTGCTCCATGCTGCCTATGTGAGTTCGAACCAACAAACCAGTCTTGGAGTGCCTCTCCCCAGTGCTTCCAGCTCTTCTCAGGGCAGTCTTCCTTCCTTCTATGCACATCAGCTTGCCAGGAAGGGCGGGAACTGCCGACTCCTAAGGAAGGTGTGTTACCCCTCCAAGGAAAGGAACTCACACACATTGAAAGAAAGGGTTGGTGCTGACCAGGACCCTTCCCATTGGTGCTAAGAGGGGCATCTGCCTGGAAGGGAACACATGTCATTACAGGGCACGAGTGATGAGGAGTGCTTTCCTGGTGCGGAATTCCCAAAGAAAAGGAGCACACACGCCCGGGAGACACTTCTTTTATTTAGGAAGGAGGTCTTTCCCACTGGTGCCGGCCCCTGCCAGAGGTTGGGGTGACAGCAGGATCAGAAGCACTGCTCTCACACACAGTGGGAGTGGAGGACGGCCTCCAGCAGCCTCTTTAGAAAGCCCAGGAGTTCTCTTTATTTCAGAGAAGGGCGTTCCTATACAGGACATCACTCCACTACAGTCGTCACTTTCAACTGCAGGCTCAGGGAGACAACCCTTGACATTCATAGGTATATATGTACTTTAATCGTATGTTAGAAATCAGCTCTTCCACACTAAGATTTACAATAAAAATAAAATAATTTGTTCTGTAAACTATAGTAGAAAGTTTCAAACGTCTTAAAAACTATCTTCCATACAATGGAAAAAGGCTTTTGTGTTCTTTTTGGGCAAAGGAAGACCCAAATACGCTGAGAAGACGCATGGGCATGTTGCTGCAGTGATGCTGGAAGCACTTCTTTGCTATGGACGGTTGCTAAGAGAACAGAGTCACTTTCTCCCCTTTCAGCCTGGAAGTCCAACTCTTCTCTTGCTTAAGAATCTAACCTTGAGACCTTCCAAGATGCTTAAGGCTGCTCTGCTGTTGCCTGGTCCTTGGCAGCAGCAACAAGCTCTGCGAGAGCTGGGAAACTTTTTATGTCACTTGCTTGCAGTCCCAACTTTTGTATCTGCAAAGGCCATGAGAATGAATTATGTTACTGCAATTCAAGCTGAATGTGGGGGGCAGGAAAAAAAGAAATAAAATCTTCATCCTCTACTAAACCAGAAGACAGTTCCCTGAAGACTTGTAGGATATTTTTTCCTCTAGAGCAAAGGATTTACTTCTTGTAAAATGTGAGGCTTTTGGGGTCAAACACTTAGCATTCTAAGAAGCCAGTAGGTTAATTTATCTTAGTCCAAGAAATCAGACAGAATAAGAGCCTCTTTTGTGGGCCTAAAAAACACTAGAAAAGAAAATCCACACTAGGGAAATAAAAAAGTGAACTATTTTTTAAGTAGAGAATTTTCAAAAAAGTACTGGCCTGTGCTCTTAGTTTCTTAACATATTGCCAAAAACCTTTTAGAATCAGATGAGTTGAAAACACTTTGCTTGGCACAGCAACTACCGTGGATTATTTGGTCACCGAGACATGGCACACCATGTTCCCACTTTTGTTTAAAAATGACAACAACACACATACACGTATACATCTATACACACACACACACGCACCACGCACGCAGAGAAAGATCCAGAAAGATACACACCAAGTGTCTGTCAGCATTCTGTGTTTGTTCTGGGGACCGGGACTGCGGGGGCACCTTATCTTTCCCTTCTCTTTCCTTTTAGTTCCCTATCCCGCTCTCCTTCCTTCCTTCCCTTGCTTTTGCTCGTTGGCTCTTCACGTTTCTATAACATACTTTCTTGCTTGTAAAAAGTCTTTAGGTTTTTTTTGCCAAATAAAGCAACATGGCCGTTGACTTTTACCAGGATATATCTCTACATTCATCTCAAAGCAGAAAACAGTTGAATTTTCAGTGATGATCATGACGTGTAAAAGAAATTCCTTAGTAAGCTAGAAAATCAAGGGTCTTGTTTTAACTGCTTTTATTTTTTGCTTTTTCTATTAACATTGTCTCAGTTCTCCAAATCAGGACCAAGTGTCCTCTTATGGAAACTTTATAATTTCAATTTTTTTCCCTCTGGAAAGGCCTCCCTTGAGGACCTACTACTGTGTGGGACGACACTTCAACAGTTTAGAAGGCCAGTTTCTGAACATCTAGAGGTTTTCTGAACTGTCCTCACAGTATCATAACATTTCATTTCATGATGAAATTTCATTTTCACCTGAGTGCAAATGAAAAGACATTCATTGCATGTTATCCATATCACCTCTTAAGTGATAATATCCACATTACCATTCAGCCACATGCCATGATTCTAAAATTTGTGTTTTATAGGAAACCTACAAAGGCCAACCAGGGAAGCAGAGGAGTTGTGCTCAGAGGATTTCTTACGCACCATAGACGGGTAAATGCTTTCAGTTATTTTAAGCTAAACCAGTAAGGATTTCAAAAGCCTGGGGTTAGCACCAATTAAGTATCAGGCACCAGACCAAAAAGTCCCACTGTAGCGAGCTCTGTGAGCATGGGCACTGGGGAAACAAGCAGATGGCAGCACCAGAGAGCACGCCACCGGACTTCAAAATGGGAATTCTCCATTTTCTTCTACCCTTTCCTTCTCATATTGCCTAGAGGCAAAATAATTTGGGAGCCCCGACTCCTAGTCGTTAACACTTGAGAAGCAATTCCCTAGCCACTGCAACAGCATCTCTGGGATCACGTGAGCCACCAAGTAACTGCCCGGCTCTCAGAATTTGGTTTCAGGCTCACTGGAGCGGCCGGCGGCTGATGAGTTACCTGCTCTCCTAAGTACTCAACGTCTAGGGCCAACTGCAGCCTGATTTTGTCGTCATCACTCATGCCACCACTGGGACCGACGGGGTTGGCGGGAGTGGTTTTTCTGGCTTGTTTCAGCCTTTTCAAGCTCTCTTCCATTTTCTTCACAGAGTTCAATACATCTGACACGGTTTCGTAGTACCTTGAGCAGAAGACACATTTATTGGTGAAAAGAGGCATTTGTGTGTAACACCAAATAGATTGACTGGCTTTGTGGACCAAAAAAAGAGATTTTTAAGATACAAATTAGTTTCCAACGAAAATTCAGCCATGGTAAGTAATTAAGTTTTTTAAAATCATTTTTTTATATATACACACACACACACACATATACAGACACATACGTGTGTATATATATAGTCCTAAGTGTCTAACACAGCATTCCCTCAGAATTTAAGAAATATGTATTTGCATGGATTTTGTTTAACATTTAATCGAGGGTGGACATCTGTAGCTCATGCCCCAGATCCAGTAACAAGTTCATTTCCAATCAGTTCTAGAAACAGTTCATCTTTTAGAGTGTAAAAGTATTTCAGAATTTTCAATAAAGTTCATTGTCTTTAAAATACTCTCAATATAATTTTGAAATTATAAATGAGTTATATTTCAAAGCTTTGTCTACAAGCTGGTTACTCGGCATTTGAAATACATTTGCCCACAAAAACTGTATTAGACATTATTGTTATATTCGACATTATTGTTATGTTCGAAATTAACCCATAAATGGCCACTTAAATCTTAAGTAAATAAAATACTACTGCAAAATTAATATTTAATAATTAAAATCAGTTACAAAATTGAATAGCATACTTGTTGATTTAGGAAAAGAATATTTCATTAGAAAAAGACACTCATGTGTTCTAGAGGTTTTAGGAATCGAGTCCTTGTCAGCTGTAATTACTTTTGAAATGTATGTTTTCTCTTCCTTGATTACCAACCTAAGTTCTTTGATTATCTGTTATGATTAGAGCCACTCTGGACTGACAGGGCTGAGCAAAGAAAGGGCCTCCAAGAAAAATATGGCTGGACCTTGGAGAACGGCACCTGCAGGGAACGCAGGCAGGGCCAGGAGACACAGGGGCACTGTGCACACGGCCAGCGAGGCCGCGGCCCAGGCAGAGGAAGCCGGCCCACGGGCTGTCCACGGGGGTGTGGGGAGGGAGGTAGCAAACTGCGGGACCATACTCTGACTAATCCAGTGAAGAAGTGCTAGGCAGTCTCACTGCCTTATTCACACGCAGTGCTGGATGGCCTCGGGGGTTTCTGCCGCAGACTCTTCTAAGCAAGGCCCACAAGGTCTACTTTTAATTTACGTACTTATGAGTGCTTTCACTGAGAGCGCCTTCTAGCCACTGCTGAATTATTGCTTGTTTGAGCTTATCCTTGTGTCCGTTCTGAAGCTGGAATAAGGGCTTCAGAGCACTGTCCACATAGGAGGAAGCTGTGGTTGGGACCTCCTGGAATGATGTTGGTAGGAGATCAAGATGCACAGGAGAGAAACAGAAAAGAAACAGAGTAAGTTACCCAGACCTCAAGTCCAAAAGGATACTATTAATGTTCTAGTTTTGAGACATGGACAACTTTCATCCCTCCCAAAGGTAACACTGGGGTCCACAGAAAGCTGCCTGGAGAACACGAGGGAATAAGAAGAGCCAGCACAAGAAGGTGACGTCTGGAGCCAGGCTGGGTTCAGGTGCTGGCTGGCACAGCCACCCACGGCTCAGGGCATCGAAACTAGGGCACTGCTTCCCGTAGCTTCATGTCCACATCAATCACCTGGCAATCTCATAAAACTCAGGTTCTAATTCTGTTGGGGGCAGAAAACTCAGGTTCTAATTCTGTTAGTGGAAGGGTTGAGTTCTGGGACTGTGCTTTTCTAGCGAGCTCCCACCCGCCAGGTGATGTGAATGCTGCTGATCATCAGACCACCGTTTGAGAAGCAAGGATCCAGGCTCAGGAATGTAACCTTTCTCAGCTCTGGTTTCTTCATCTGCAAATGGCAATACTAGCACCCACTTCGGAGGAGGATAGTAAGACTATGTAAAGTGTCTAGCACAGGGTCTGACCCTAACACAAACTCTCAGGAAATATATTACTGTAGCAACCTATTGACTAGAAAGGGAGAGTTGGTAGATTACTGAAGAAAAACAACATATGTGGCAACATAAAATAGGTCTCTCTCCCCCACTTCCGAGAGGCAGCTTCAAATCAGACAATAAGGAGCAAACATAAAATGGCATCATATTTGCATATAACCTATGCACACCCTTCAGTATAGTTTAAATCATCTTTAGATCACTCACATTTGTATTTTTTTTTAAATAAAAACTTTTTTTATGTGTGGAGACTGGATGTCACTACTTTGCCCAGGCTGGTCTCACACTCCTAGGTTTAAGCAATCCTCCTGCCTCAGCTTCCCAAAGTGCTGGGATTTTGGTGTGAGCCACTACATCTGGCCTGTATTATTTTTTTATTGTTGTAGTTTTTTTTTTTCCCTGAATATTTTCGATCCACAGTTGGCTCTGTGGATGCAGAACCTGGGGACACAGGGGCCAACTATATTTCCAGTAACAATAAAGAGGGAACAAGATATAAAGTGTGGAATACCAGATATGGAGACAAAAAAGTGTAGGACTTTAAAATGTTATTAAAACGCTTTTTCTGAAAAACATACTTTTCCACAAGACCAAAAGGAAACTGAGTACATCCTTAAATACTTTTAGGATAGGATGGGAAAGGTCTAACTATTTCAGTTTGTGGCCCAGAGCCCCTGATCAACCCTGCCGAACCTCCCTCTCTTCATCAATACTATTCTCAGAATGGGATGAGCTCAGTCTGTCTCAGGCCACCCCGGGAACCCGCCGCTTCCTTCCTTCCTCTTTGGCTTTCCTAATACACACTTCCCCGTCTCAGGCCACGCCGGGAACCCGCCGCTTCCTTCCTTCCTCTTTGGCTTTCCTAATACACACTTCCCCGTCTCAGGACACCCCGGGAACCCGTCGCTTCCTTCCTTCCTCTTTGGCTTTCCTAATACACACTTCCCCGTCTCAGGCTACGCCGGGAACTCGCCGCTTCCTCCCTTCCTCTTTGGCTTTCCTAAAACACACTTCCCCGCCTCAGGCCACCCCGGGAACCCGCCGCTTCCTCCCTTCCTCTTTGGCTTTCCTAACACACACTTCCCCGTCTCAGGCCACCCCGGGAACCCGCCGCTTCCTCCCTTCCTCTTTGGCTTTCCTAACACACACTTCCCCGTCTCAGGCCACCCCGCGAACCCGCCGCTTCCTTCCTTCCTCTTTGGCTTTCCTAACACACACTTCCCCGTCTCAGGCCACCCCGCGAACCCGCCGCTTCCTCCCTTCCTCTTTGGCTTTCCTAATACACACTTCCCCGCCTCAGGCCACCCCGGGAACCCGCCGCTTCCTCCCTTCCTCTTTGGCTTTCCTAACACACACTTCCCCGCCTCAGGCCACCCCGGGAACCCGCCGCTTCCTCCCTTCCTCTTTGGCTTTCCTAATACACACTTCCCCGCCTCAGGCCACCCCGGGAACCCGCCGCTTCCTCCCTTCCTCTTTGGCTTTCCTAACACACACTTCCCCGCCTCAGGCTACCCCGGGAACCCGCCGCTTCCTCCCTTCCTCTTTGGCTTTCCTAACACACACTTCCCCGTCTCAGGCCACCCCGGGAACCCGCCGCTTCCTCCCTTCCTCTTTGGCTTTCCTAACACACACTTCCCCGCCTCAGGCCACCCCGGGAACCCGCCGCTTCCTCCCTTCCTCTTTGGCTTTCCTAACACACACTTCCCCGCCTCAGGCCACCCCGGGAACCCGCCGCTTCCTCCCTTCCTCTTTGGCTTTCCTAACACACACTTCCCCGCCTCAGGCCACCCCGGGAACCCGCCGCTTCCTCCCTTCCTCTTTGGCTTTCCTAATACACACTTCCCCGCCTCAGGCCACCCCGGGAACCCGCCGCTTCCTCCCTTCCTCTTTGGCTTTCCTAACACACACTTCCCCGCCTCAGGCTACCCCGGGAACCCGCCGCTTCCTCCCTTCCTCTTTGGCTTTCCTAACACACACTTCCCCGTCTCAGGCCACGCCGGGAACCCGCCGCTTCCTCCCTTCCTCTTTGGCTTTCCTAACACACACTTCCCCGTCTCAGGCCACCCCGCGAACCCGCCGCTTCCTCCCTTCCTCTTTGGCTTTCCTAACACACACTTCCCCGTCTCAGGCCACGCCGGGAACCCGCCGCTTCCTCCCTTCCTCTTTGGCTTTCCTAACACACACTTCCCCGCCTCAGGCCACCCCGGGAACCCGCCGCTTCCTCCCTTCCTCTTTGGCTTTCCTAACACACACTTCCCCGTCTCAGGATTCTCTCCCGTGAACGGCGCTGACCTTGTTGGTTCTTCGGTAAAGCCGGGGAACCTCCAGTGCGCTTTTTAGGAAACTGAAGCAAGAGTCACTTAAATCCTGGATGATCTTGCTGCTCAAGGAGGGCACACAGGCTGACAAAGAGCTCTGGGAGTCCTCCAGGGCTGCTGTTGAGATTAAAGACTGGATTTAATCATCATGCTCATGCCCAGATGTGAACTTCATCTGAAATACTGTCACAGCATTTACAGTGTGTACTATAATAAATCAGATCAAATGAATTAAACAAAACATCTTATTTAGGGAAGTTATAATACAAAACAGAATAGAGAAACAACCAAGGATTTACAACTACAGAAGAAAATGTCCAATTAAATATACCCTACAGTCTCTGAAATTTTATTTTAAATCATTTCTTATTCAAAGATTTGCTTAGTCAAGATTCATTTTTACCTGTGATAGAAGAAAAATTCTTAAAGCCAATCATTTCAAGTTTTGGCTTGATTATTTCCAAGAGTTCTGGAAGCTGAAATAAATATGCACTTTATATATTCAGTTACTTTTTATAAATCAAAGGAAGAGGCGATTCTATTTGCATCTACAAACGCTAGAATTCGCTAATGAATGGTGAATCTAAAATCAGGAATTTCAGTAATTTTCATCAAAGGAAAGAAATAGTTTTAATGCTTTTACTATAAAAAGATTTCAACAACATGAGAAATCACATGGTTTAATGGCTACTAACAGGCACAGAAAATAAGCAAAAACATTTTCTACTCTATGGCTCTCCACAATACGAAAATAGACACAGTAAAGACCATATTCTTACTGAAAACATACACATTTTAAAATTCAAAACGGTATTTATTCAAGCACCACAAAATATCTAAAGTTGAGGAAAGCAGAACTGTGTATCAGAGGACTTAACCACTACATTCACCCCACAGAGTTAATGTTACAAGCAAAAACGTATGGATCTATACAGAGAAAACAGAGGAAGAAGTTTTAATATTTTAGCACTTTCAAGGTATAGCTGAAGATTAAACATCAACAGAAAATACTGGGGTAAATTAATGTAAAGTAACTGAAATCCAGCCCACTAAAGATCATGCCTGAGCAGAATAAGGTGAGCTAATGGAAAAAAAAAAGCCGGGGAAGCATGGCTGCTCCAGCTTGTCCCATCACTACTGAAAAGGAAGCAGGGTGGAGGTGAATACAATACAGAATGTACTCCACGCAGAAGAAGTGCACACCCTTAGAAACCCTATATGGACATGATCTGTCAGGGGAAGCTGGAGAGACACCTAGAAAGGGAGGTGAGGGGTTGTCTCTTGGGGTACCCATGGGCCCCACAATTTAAGCCCCGTAAGGCCCAATGGTGTTTGCCTTTTACACATGCTACCTTCTGTGAAAACATTAAACCAAGCACCTGGAATTCTTCTGGGACACAGGCTTACCTGCTCCTGAAGCTTGTCCAGGTCTGCAACCACATACACGAGCTGAGTGCGGGAAATGGAAACCACAGGCTTTGTTTCTAAAGGACCACTTCCTTGGTCTTCAGTGTTTCCTTGGGTGATGGAAGGTTCTTTGCTACCAGTTACCAAAGGTTTCTTGATCTCCTTGGGACTTTCATTAGAAATGGGCCTGAGTGAAAGCTGAAAAAGGATTTCACTGATTAACTACTTTTACACTAGCAAGATACACGAGCATTTATATATTACATATGTATGCATCAATAACTCATCACTAAATGCTAGCTGTCTACATAGCACTTAGTAAAAACTTACTAATAAAAGTACACTTTATTGTATCTACAGGAAGGAGTGAAGCACTAAGAGAAACAAGGACAAACTACGCCCCCATGTACATTTACCTTCTGGAACTTGTCTACTTTCTGGTGATAAAAATACCATGTGAAAAATAGAGTATCCAAACTACAATAAAATTAATGTTGGGGACATCACAGGTTTAAAAAAAAATCAATTATGTTAGGCAAATAACATACCATATTTGTAATTATAATTAATAAGGGTAAAATATCAAAATCCAAACCTTCAAATACAAAAACCAAAATGTTCTTTGCATAACATTGTTTATAAGGGAAAAAAAATAAAAAAGAAGTACGCTAGCATCAAGGAAAGAATGGGATAGAATGGGATAATGAACATTCAGGGCAAAGTGATCTATTACAGATAAACAGAGAATTCCTGGCTAGCAAGAACGCATGCTTAGCCTAACTGAATAATCGTCCTAACCCAACTCTGTCAGGGGAATCATACAGCGGTCTTCAGAAACAGCTGACAGCCCAGGGTGGTCCACTAAGACCTTTCTGAGCAGAGGGAAGGCAAAAGGGAAAGACAAACTAGATTTCACTAGACTCCCATTACCTGACAGGAGCTTTAGTCCAAATAAATCCTCACAACAGCCATGTATAGAAGCTGTTTTCCCATTATCCAGATGAAGACTCAGCTTAATTTCTCTAGGTCCACAGAATTAAAAAGTTCAAGAGCCAAAGTTTGACACTAGCTCCAAAGCTGACACTCTTTCCATTAAAACGCACTGCAAGAGGAGGACTGGGATCCTTTCCTACTCCAAATAACAAAGATTTTATTCAAAGTGTGCTGTTTTCTCCATGTTGTCTTTTTCATTTTTTAGAACACATCTCCTTTGCATACTCCTCACACTGCCATGACTGGTTTACCTGAGAGTCTGTTACTCACGCGTCCCCCAGAGAAAGGGCAGCACTGCTATCCGAGGTCCTAGCAAGAACCCACGGGGCTGGTGCTGAGCACCGGACTGTACCAACGCTCTGTGGATCAAGAATTTCTGGCTTTTTGTCGAGTATTAATAAGTCACCAAGGGCATGTGGATATTTAATACATTTGATTATTTGAAAAGAGAAAAGGATATTCAAAAAAGAAAAGATAATTTTAATACCTTTTTATGTTGATGACAATATCGTTTTGTAACCTTCCAAATATTAAGTATTAAAATGCACATATTTTTATTTCTAATCATTTTCATAATCACCTTGAAATTAAAATGAACATCTTTTTTTAAAATTTGGAGTCAGTTCAAAGAATCTGGTTTTGAGAAGGGAAAACATGGACTTGCCAGAATGGTGCTTTTCAACAAAACAAGTTCGTGATAATAGACACCCCTAAATGCGCTTGCAGGAGTAAAAGTGAAACACAGAAACAGAGCTGCAGATCATCTTGGGAAGTCAGACTACTGTGGTCCTCTGAATTAACCTCTCATGGCATTTACAAAAATCTTACGGAGTTAGCCTAACATATCTTTAATTTTTATCAGTATTGATTATGGATGAGCTCCACGGCCAGCCCTTACCTCATTGACAAACACAGAGTATCGTGCCAAAATCTGCAGAGTGAATCTCCACAGGCGATGCACCAGCAATGGCAAGAACATCTCATCTGACCAACACCTCCTGAGGCTGCTCCAAGTTCTATGAGAAGCCAAAAGGCAATATGGACTTTCAGCTAGAGAAAAAACAACAACAACACACATTTAAGGAATTTCAGATAATTTTAGGCTATAATCTAATGTGAGACTTTCGATATATGATTCAAAGGTAAAGAAAGTGGCCTTCTGAAGAAAACCATGTGGTCAGCAAAGCTGTTGGAGGCACAGGGATGAGGAGCGGCCACAATCCATGTTCCCTACCACATCCTTAATGCCACGCACAGTTTTACATGACACTATCTCCCAGGTGTCTGGATAAACATCAAACATACATAGCATTCAGAAATAATGTTTAATAGGTACTTTACACCAAATCAACAAACATGGGCTGGAGTGGCAATCACTTGCAGAGGTTTAAACTTCAGTTTCAAATTTGTCCTGTTTCACAAGATTCTTCCTCTATCTCAACATACTTCTTATTCTTTTAGAAGAAGTTAACTACATATGACCATTTTTGGCAAAGATAGATGAAAACAAATTCTGAAGCTAAAACTGATTCAAAATGACAGGAGACTTAGCTGCATAAAAGAGAGTAGAAATTTAAGTCGAGGAACCTAGATATAAGCACACAGTATTTCAGTGGTCACTAGGAATAAATATATGATACAAAAATTAATGAGGCTTTCAGAGTATGCAAACATGTACTGGTAAGTCCACATACCTACAGCTGTTACCTGCCCAGCATCCCAGCATAGGCAGCCAGGGCCCAGGAGGCCCAGGATGCATGCTTCAGCTGTGAGTCACTGTCAGTGAGAGGCAGGAGCACCCTGAGCCTCTACCATCCAGACCAGTCCTCAGCCTGGGAGGAAGGCAGATTGCAGCCCATTTGCTAAAAAAACCAGCTGATCACATAAGCACACCAAGGGGCCATATCCCCTGGACAAGTTATATTCAGGAATGAAAATGAGGTCTGTCTCCTATATTCTTATTTCTTTTTCATCTTTATAAAGCAAGAACTCTATATACCAAAACTATTTGGTCTATTTTTACCTTATTAAAAAAAGAAGGGTTGGGCATGGTGGCTCATGCCTGTAATCCCAGCACTTTGGGAAGCCATGGTGGATGAATCACTTGAGGTTAGAGTTCAAGACTAGCCTGGCCAACCTGGTGAAATCCTGTCACTACTGAAAATACAAAAATTAGCCAGGGGTGGTGGTGTACACCTGTAATCCCAGCTACTTGGGAGGCTAAGCCAGGAGAATCACTTGAACCTGGGAGGCGGGGACTGCAGTGAGCCAAGATCATGCCATTGCATTCCAGCCTGGAAAACAGAGCGAGACTCCATCTCAAAAAAAAAAAAAAAGTCAAACGAAGTGATTTTAAGGTCCAACTTAAGGCATGAACAAACACACACACACACACACACACACACACACACACACACGAAACCAGTGAATGTATGCGCAGAGTATTATGATCTAGCTGACGTGGTGAACTGAATGAACTCATTTAGGATACCATGCCACTTATCACTTTGGGGGAGTTACCTGGGGCATCTTCCAGGACATCTGTAAGTGTTGCTTCTAAGGATCCTGCTATTTCTCTAAATCTGAGATAAAAACAAGAACACAAATTAGTGTTTATGACTCTGACAGATGCCTTTCCCTATCCATCCTCTGTTTTTCCTAAGTAACAGGAACTTTCTCTGTCACTCGCTGGTAAGTCCAGCCTCGAAATGCCTATTCTCCCAGCCTTTTTTTTTTTTTTTTTTTAACTGAACAAGAAATCGTGACTAAGCCACTGTTATATAAGGGTTCTCTGTTATTTGCAGCTGGTCTGAATCATAACTTACCCCATGTTTCTCAAATTAAACAAACTGCCAGTTAAGTCTCCATCAAGAAGTTGTCAGGTGAGTAGCACCTGCTTATGATCCTCTATTCACTTCAAGGCCATAAAACTTTGGTTCCCCCAACCCATCTATCTTAACACCATCACAGGTAGGTAAACGTCCCCAGGGTAAGAAAGCTGCATTTTGTACCTGGGTTGGCAGCTTGAGAAAAATCATGGGAAGTAGCCAGTTAAAACTAGAACTCGCTGCTTGGTGCTCTTCTGATCTGCTGACCCTCTCCCACGTCCATGGTACTTGCCCTTCGGGTACTAATGCTCAGTGTCTGTATCAGCGCTTCCTAGATGTGCGTTCTTTTTTTCCTGATGACAGCTGGCTCACCTGGCACCTCAGCTCATCCTGTCACAGACCTCTGTTCTAATAATGGATATGGACATGTTTTTATGACTTTGTAAAAGGCTAATGTGTTATATAGTTTTTTTAAGCTAGCTGCTTTGGCAGGCATTGTTTTCTAACTGTATAACTCTTCCAATCTCATACCTGTCTTTACTAGCACGCTCTTTTGTCACCTGCTAATTGCCTTACTAGTAATGAATTCTGATGCATGCTCAATATCAATTTATCCAACTGATATGAAATTATTTTTTATAGTACATAATGTGCTTTTAAAAAGCGGTTCAGAGACTGAGCTAAAGGCAACTGTCTAAAGAGTAAAAAGAACAGCTTGACACAGAAAGCTGCAGCCCTACCCAACCCAGCTGAGCACTGAAGACACCAAGGCTATCCTGGACCATTACAGCTGGCTGGTTTCCAGTAGCCGTCCTGTCTGCCCCATGGAAAGAAAGGAACTCTCTAATTGCCCAGTGAAGCTCACAAAGGCTAGTCTTTTCCTGCTGCAGTTGAGAGATACAGAAGGAATAAGTGACAGATGGAAAAGTGGGATAAGAAAGCACTGGAAACTAGCCCAGGAACAGCAGTAAGAGGAGGCAGTGACACTGAACACGGGAACAAGGGAGATGGGACTGCTCTGCACCTGGGAGAGCAAACCAGCACCTAGAGCTCAACCTCAGACCCCCAGTCCTGCCTTTCTTCAAAATCTAAACAAAATACCGGAAGTTAGCCCTGATACAGAAAAGGCCTGATAGCTGGCACAGCACTGTTTATATCAGGGAAAAACTGGAAGCAACCTAAATGGCCAAAAGAAAGAATATGGTTATAGAATCTGTGGTATATTCGATGGACTGGTATGCAATATTCATGTGGAAGCTTGATGCTATAAACCAATAAGGAAAAATAGGTATAATTTAGTACTATGCAAAGACATAGGACACAGAGTTTTATGTATATTTACGATAATTCTGAAAAGCATACAAATGAAAAAGGACCAAAAAAATGCAGCAGAGCCTTGATCCCTGCACTTCACAGAGAGGTTCTGCCTATCTGTGAGCAGGGGCAGTGATGCAGGATTACAACTGCCCGAGTCACTTTGCCTAGGGGTGCTCCCCAGCCAGGGGACCAGCCCCTCACACAGCTCTGCTGTGCGGTAACTGCCAGGAGTGAAGCAATAGAACATATTTCTTCTTGGAAAATGGCCAAAAGAGAGAGGGAACCTCTGTTGAAATCTGAAAAGCTATGCTGTGGTTTTCATGTGCACATCGAATGTCATTCTACTCTCAACAGAATCCACGTTAAGAAGGGCAACCCCAAATACAAACATTTCTAAATTCTTAAATACAGGCCCGGGGAAGGTCTCCAGACATATTCCTCCACAAACATCACAGGTCTACAATAATACTTAAATAAAAATTACAATGGCGATAACAATAGTGATGCCTACTGTTTTTTTCTCTGAAGTATCAGGAACATCGTAAGTGCACGCGTCTCTCGTGGATACACATGTCTGAGAGGAGTGCAGGGACAGGAAAGAAAGGGCTACCTGCACCTTAATATTACTATGTAGATTCCACATCATAAGACTGTGTTCAGCATATACTATGTAATACAGTATATACATGTGAATGTACTAGAAATATTTCAATTTTAAAAAGAACAGCAAAGTGAAATTTAGCCTTTGGCATTTAAAGGGCTAACACCTGCAGTTTCCAGGTAGCCACTGACTCATTATAATTTGAGGCTGTTTTGATCACATTTGCATTTAATTTCTTCCTATGAGAAACTAAGTCCTCATCTACTTTCCAATATGCCCATAGGAGCAAATGAAATGTAGACACAGTGGGGTCTCAGGGACAGTGAGAGGATACAAAATGTGTTCACAAGAATTGTGGTGATGGCTGGGGTGGGGAGGTGGCCTTTTTCCTGAAGATGATTGGGATATGGGTATACAGTCAGATCCAGGAGCAGAAAACTTTTACTGAGAGCACAATATTAATATTTCTTCTTAGGAAATGTTCAACCATCACCACCCCACTGTCTTTAGGTTTACTTCAAATGACCTTGAAATGAATCTGATGACAATGCAACTCTGACCCTAACCATGTTTGCGGAACTTTGTGTCATCCTTCAGAGCAAACAACCCAACACCTGATAAAAATCAATAGAAAAGTTCGACAAAGTCTTAATGGAATTTACTTTTTAGATGGAAAAACAAATGTACTAAAAACAAGTTCTACACTTCATAACTCAAACGTATTTTTTTAAATTTCATGAATTTTAAATAAGAGGTTTTTTCAAAAAGGCTAATCAACTCCTTTGAAGGCTTAAGGCTGAAATCTGCTGAAGGTAAAAAAGACTTTCAGGGGCCGGGTGCGGTGGCTCAAGCCTGTAATCCCAGCACTTTGGGAGGCCGAGACGGGTGGATCACAAGGTCAGGAGATCGAGACTATCCTGGCTAACACGGTGAAACCCCGTCTCTACTAAAAAATACAAAAAACTAGCCGGGCGTGGTGGCGGGCGCCTGTAGTCCCAGCTACTCGGGAGGCTGAGGCAGGAGAATGGCGTGAACCCGGGAGGCGGAGCTTGCAGTGAGCTGAAGTGAGCTGAGATCCGGCCACTGCACTCCAGCCCGGGCGGCAGAGCGAGACCCTATCTCAAAAAAAAAAAAAAAAAAAAAAAAAAAAAAAAAAAAAAAAAGACTTTCAGGGAACTGGCTGAGTTTCAATGGAGTTTAAGCCCCAATTACCAGCTTTGAGAGAAACTGAAACGAAGGGAGATGCAGCTGAAGCCAAGCTGTGCCATCACCAAGGGGCCCAGCCTGGCAGAGCCAAGAGCACAGGCTGAAATAGCCCATGGGGGCTGCAGGAGGTTTAGTGGTGGGATGGAAGAGTGAGGTAACGGTGCATGGGTCCCAGGGTCTGAGGAAAAGGACCAGGAAAGAGTTTGGAGGCAGGAAGCAGAGGAGTATGTTTGTAAGGTGATAGCATTAGATAACCAAAGTAATCTAACTCCAAACCTGGATGACAGAGAGATGGGGAAATGTAAACCTTATTTCTCCATAGCAGCATCATTTTATAAAACGATGCTTTGCTATTTTAAATCCTGCTCACAAATCAAAAAGGCTTCTTGCCCTGGCTTGATGTTGATTATCATATAACAACTATTTCCAGTGCATCCCATTAATATCTTAGATGAACAAATCCATAATTTCCTGCTGAGAGACAAACTACATGATGATGCAACCCTGGAAAATTTAGCATAAAACACAGTATTGTAAGTGAAAGGGCACCTTACTACTTCATTCTGAGAGCTGTGATTTCATTATAAAAAGATGATTACATACATCCTCAATCATCCCAAGCAGTTATCATCAGGGGACCTAATTCCTGATCTCCCTCTCTGTAATTATTCCTCAGAACTCTAGGGGAAAGGACTGCATCATAATTAATGAAACCATCCAGCAATGTAAATAAAAAAGCCTATGATTCTTCAAAGAGCATTTCAGGTAAAATGCCATTCTATGGAAGAACATACCATGACCTCATTCAAGAGAATCTGTAAAAATGGCTATTATCATCTGTTTTTCCAATGCACTGTATGATGTTAAGGGTTCATCCTACATTTCCCGAAGTATTTTATAGAATGGCTTATTGACAAAGGTGATATCATCATGAAACCTGGAAGAAAAATGTCACCATTTTCCAGAATACAGGGCACAAATGTCACAAAGATGATAAGGGAAACCGAAATAATGACGAGGCTTCTCATACACTAACAGATGGAACCAGCTGCAAAGAACACTCAAGGCTCTGCTTTTCCCCATTCCCTCTAGGGGACAAGTATTTCAGATGAGCAAAACCAGATGTGAGATAGGTTCATTATTTGAGGCAGATGATGAAACAGGGAAAATGGAAAAAAAGAGCTGCTGTATAACTTCTACTTTCTCTTTTCACAGTGAATGAGGATACGGTGGGTGGGAATGAGGCTGGGCTTGGAGTCAGCTCCTTCCAACTCTTGTGTTCTGAGCTCTCCAATTACCAAAAAATAAAACTTATGTTTTTGTCACGCAAGTCAGACTTTGGCAACCATAATACTTCTTATGTATCTTTCTCCACTTTCAATTTTGTCTCCCAAAGCCTATTATGATGATCAGAGAAAAGGAGCCACTAATTGGCACAACAACCTTAATTGGCATTCAAATTCTGTTTTAGAAGGGTGTGCGGTGAATAAATGACCAACCTTATTTGAAAATAAACAGGCAAGTTCCACTTATTATTGAAGCTATGATAGGCAGGATGTGCTCTTAATCTTTTTACACTAGCCTGTGATCCACATTGCCGTTCAAATCTTCTGACAAAATCCATACTTATGGTGTATTTCTAAAATAAAAACAAATGGAAAATTTTCATTATCAGAAAACTAACCAGAACATGTACTGAAAACCGTAATCAAGATAAAGCAGCTCAACACATAAGAATCACAGTTTCCAGAGTTAACAGGGACCTTACGAGATCTTCCTTCCAACGTCCCATTGAAAGATGCGTAAATGCCCAGAATGGTTCTGGGATACGTCTTCCGTGTCTTCCATGGCAAAGCCCATCTGAGAGCCAGGCACTCTAAGTCCGGTGCTCTCTAAATGGTAGTGCTCATGTTCTAGGGCCCCCTACCCCAGCTCACTGGAATTTGAATTGACAGCAGATTAAACGACATAATTCATCATTGCCTCACATAGGAGAAAGAACAGAAGGAGAAAATTCTGAAGAAGAAAGGGAGAGAAGAGAAATAATCGAACCATGTGTGTATTCACATCATTTTTATAAATGAGATAGCATGAAAACTGACAGGGAGATGCACCAAAACCATTAAGAGTGGCAGCTAACTCATAGCATTTATCATCAACACACTGTGCTTAGAATTGTATTATTTAATTTAACCCACAAAACTACCCCACAAGGCAACTGCTATCATCCTCATCATCATCCCCCATTTTACAAATGACACTTCTTCTTCTGTTGAGGCTCGCAGAGAACCTGCTCAAAAGACAAGCTAGGAGGTAGAGGAAGCAGAATGCTAGTCAGTCAGTAGAGCACAACTGCGACTGCATGTTGCTTTTGTGGGTACTTTATTCCTGAAGCCCCCAGGCTCTAAGAACACTGTTGATTTTTTATGTTCTTCTCAATTAAAAGGGGCTCAATCCAGGGTCACCAAACCATTAATCTAAATATGCTAAAGTCTGTGCTTAGACAGGATTTTGTAGTAGTAAAAACTACAGGCTTTAAATCTCTTTCAAAAGGTTTTGGGCAAACTTCTGTTATCCCAGAGGGTGGTCTAGGTGTGTGGAGTTGAGACAAAAATCGGGATTATTCTTCCCTTTTGGGACAAAACTATACCTCTGCATAAAATGGATGCTAAAAAAATATATATAAAGATATTTCCCTCTTACAAGAAACATGTTACATTAAGGCTTAAAGCTGAAAGTATTTCTGGAAATAAATGGATACTATCTGCTGGAAACTATACTCACAAACGTTAAGTATTAGCCTAAAACTCTAAAGTCAAGTTCTATCAGAAAGGTTCATTTCTGAGCTGAAACATTTCCTGAGTCAAACATGGTCAATATGAGTCTCTAAAGCATAGAGCAAATTGTAAAGCATCTTTACATTTGCCAGTGCTTAAAACTTATAATTGCTACTGCTTAAAGCCATTACTTCACTCTCCTTATGCTATCTTAAAAGCCCTACTTTTTAAAATCACAAATGTTGTTGCTACAAAATTTATTGAGAACAGCACAATCCTGTTATTCAATGCACTGTAACATGCGACAATCAGCCAAGAGATAAGGTAAGTTGCATTTCTGGGATGGTAAACCTCCCAATGTGTTGTCTTACCTGTGGGAAACCTGCTGGGCCCCAGGCTGTTTACACTTATGTTGTGCCTCTCTACACTTAAAAAATCAATAAACAAATTCACCAGGGAGGCTAGACAAAGAACAAATACAACTTCCAGAAATAAAAAAAAATGACAATGAACTGGAAACTCAATATGCAGGTGGAAAAGAGTTTAGACACAACTAAGGATGGAATTAGTGACCTATAAGACAGACTGTGAAATTACCGAGAACACAGCAAATACAGAGGATAGGGTGAGTCGGTCTAAACAAGAGATCTAGATGGAGATGACAGAGGAAGGAAAGAAAAGCACAATTGAAGAAATAATAAATAAAAATCTTCCAGAATGGATGAAAGACACCAATTCTCAGATTCAGAAAACCTATCAAATCCTAAGGATAATAATAAAAAAAAGAAGTTCTACGGGACATATCACAGCAGAACTTACTTAGCACACCAAAGTCACACAGAAGATCTTAAAAGCAGCCAGAGAAAAAAGGCATTAACTACAAAGGAATAACAATTAAATTAACAGCAAACTTAATAATGCAACTCAAAAGACAATACTCAAAGTGCTGAGAATTCTATTAATATATCCAGCAAACTGACCTTACAAACAGAAGCAATACAGTTATTTTCAAACACAAACTGAGAAATTATTAAAAAAAATAAATTATTATCAACAGAGCCTTACTAAAAAGTCTTCTAACATGAATTTCAGAAGAATGATTCAAGAAGGATGAGCTGACATTCAAAAAGGAACAGTAAGCAATGACAAACATGTAGGGTAATTCCCAGAGGATAATGACTATTTAAAACAATAAAATGCCCAGTTTTTAAGATTAAAAAAAAAAAGAAACAAAATAGAAGTACGAGCAAGGAAACAAAAATATATACTATGAGAAGGGATGGCTGGCGTTAATGTGCTCTAAGTTCCGCGTGTTGTCCAGGAGAAGGCTCAAGAACATCAATCAACTTTAGATTCTGTTAAATAACCACTAAGGTTACTCAATTTATGCAGAAATAAAGGGCACAACTTCCAAATTAGTAGAGGGGACAAAACGGAATAAAGATGGAAAACAGATCCCCAGAAGTCTAAAATACAAAGAAGGTGAAAAAAGAAGGAAGGAAGAAAAGATGGGAGGAAGGAAATAAGGGAAGAAAACTGGAACAAAGAGAAAGTACAAAATAAGAGTCAAATGCATTGACAATTAGAATCACTGCAAATTTAATAAAGTACCTAATTAAACGACAAAGATTATCTCATTGCATAAGAAACCAAAACCCAAAATCCAGGGAAGGAGAAGGAAGAAAAGTACCAAGAGGCTGAGCCTTTAAAATGATACAAAGGAAAACAAACTTATACATTAACTTTTTAAATCCTAACCATGAAATCTTTAAAATAATGATTTCTTTTTTAAGGGGGAAAAAAAGGGTGGGGTGGAATAGGGCTGGACATGGGGGCTCACCTGAAATCCTAGCACTTTGGGAGGTTGAGGGGGAAGGACTGTATGAGGCCAGGAGTTCAACACCAGCCTGGGCAACATAGTGAGACCCATCTCCACAGAAAAAGAAAAAGAAAAAGAAAAGGAAAAGAAAAAGAATAGAAAAATTGACCAGGCATGGTGGTGTGCACTGAAATCCCAGCTACTCAGGAAGCAGCAGAGAGGACTCCTTGAGTCCAGGAGTCAAAGACTGCAGTGAGCTATAATTGTGCCACTGCACTTCACCCTGGGCGACAGACTAAGATCCTGTTTCAAAAATAGTAATAGTAATAATGAAATAAATATAAATTAAAAAAGGAAATAAATATTGGGGCTTTCTAACTTTTCAAATTATAGAGGACATTTATACAGTCTATTTTAAAATCCAATCAATTCCTTTGTACTTGCTGCTTGAAAAAAATCCAATGAGTACTCTTTGTTTTCATTCAAAATTATACGGCAGAGATGTACAAACTTAATTTTTCACAGAAAACTGCAAAAACACTGGCTTTTAATGCTGCTCAGGATGTTTTTAAGAAAATAATGTACATTTCTACTCACACTTGTATCTAGACTTAATTATACTTTATATTATAAAATGAAAATGTTCTTATTCCTAAAAGTATCATAGCTCATATCTTAGATAAAGTGATGTGTGTGTTTTAAGGTAAATGTTCACTTAGCAACTCAAATTTTTATTTTTAATAAACCACAGAACCAAGACTAAGCAGAAGAAAACACGATATTTCTCCAGTCTCCGGTTAACATCTTCAAGAATCAAGAGGATGGGCGGAGATACCTCATGAAATGCATCGGGATTCCCAGGATTAAAAAGCGAGGGTAACTTTTCTTCTAATCCTTGTACTATTTGTGGCCAGACAGAATTCACCAAAAAGTCATATCCAGGAACAGTATTGCCTTTTTCACTGTAAAATAAGAGCGCATTTCAGTAAAATACACCATAATCTATTTACAAAGAGCAAATTTCCACTGTATTGCTTCTGCCAAAAGATCTGTAGTCTAAAACTTATTTCAACTTAAAAAAAAAAAAAACATATTTGTAATTTAGTTTGTTTCTAGACTCAAATTTCTGTTTCACTCCTTAATCTCAGTCTCACCTCACACCCGGCAAATCTCCTGAATCCTGACTCCTCCACCTGGTGTCAAGGCTAATCACCTTGGTACACTTTTCCCTCTAAAATACTTCCCACCACCTTTATACTCCCATCTTGGAAAAAAAAAGTACAGTAGTCTAATATTACAGGAAAAATAACCTTCACGTTACTGAACACCAATAAACCACACAGCATTGTAAATTATGCTAATTTATAAATTAATAACAGCTTTTATTTACTAAGCTATCTCTAAGATTACTTTCAGTTCTAAAATTCTATGACTATCAAATGTGAAATCTTAGCACAAATTTTGACACAAAAATCTGATAATAGATTAATTTTTGTGTGTGTGTGTGCTTGTCTTATTTTGTCTTTGTTTAGCACCAGACTTTAAATTCCAAATTCCCAAATGTAGATGACAGGCAGCACTGAGACAAAAGCATGCGCTTCGGAGCCAGTGTGCCTGATTCAAATACTGGAGCATGGGCAAATCATTTAACTTCTCTGTGCTTTGGTTTCTTCATCTTTAAAACGGTGATGATAATAGTACCAACTTCACAAAGTCATTATAAGAATTAATATTTGTAAAGTACTTATTAGGATAGTGCCTAACACACAGTAAAAGCCCTATGTTAGTAACGGTTAAATAAGAGAGATTCCTTAAGTCTCTCACGAACTCAAAGACCTGTAAACATACATTCTAGGCAAACACCATTTCACTAATCTGCCCACTTTGTTTCATATTGTGTATTCTGCTCTATTTTAAGGTAATTTTTTAAAATGGCAAACAATTTAATAAATGTTCTTATTTTAGCAAAACTGGGAGTTTTGTAGCTAAGTTGCCATATCAAAATGGGACTTAACATTCTGGTAAGTATTAAAATAAAATTTTTAAAAGTTTTTGTAATTTTCCTGCTTAACAAAAATTATCAAGATAGATAAGTTATCAAGAAAGCTTTGTTTCACTGTCCAGGAAGAGCTAGCAAATAATGTTATTATAGTTTCACCTAAGTATTGTTAAGAAATTACTGGTGGGGGTGGAGGAGGGCCAGGAAGGGGAAAGAAGATGGCTGCCTCCTATATATCCAATTCCACACAACATACTATACACTTTCAAATAATAGTAAGAGCAGGCTCTGTTAAGGTATCTGGAGAAAGAAAGCACAAAATTGAGGACTCCAAACTACAGATATACATAATATAATCACTACTAAATGACAACATTTCCTCGTTCCCAAAGTTAATGTCTAATGAAAGCCCCAAAGAGAGAATGTAAAACCTGCAAGATTAACAGTTGACGGATTAGAAAAGCTCATCTGTATTCTCTGGAGGAGAAATCACAAATGTTTTGGTGTTGCCAGTTATAAAGCTCATGAAGGGTGGCACATGATAAAAGAAAAGAGTGACAAGGGAAGCACCACACTGGAAATCTGAAGCCAGGAGCCGAGCACGGGAAGGAAAGGGATACACAGAACCTGCAACACAGTGACGGGCTAGCAGCAGATGAAGATGATCTCGCAAGGTACAGCTCAGATTCCTCAAATCTCTAAGCCTTCTACGTGAATTCCCCCACACTAAAAACTGTGGAAAAGATCCCCTAAAGCTTTGAAGCTTGACATCTCTGGACCCAGACTGGCTCTGTCAAATCTAATGACTGATTGTTTCATATCTATGGCTTCATTTTACATCATGATTTCTACTATATTCTTATCCCCAAATCCAACTAAATCCTTATGATTACTAAACAAAAGTAGCAAAACTAGGCTTCATCTTAGGTGGTACACAGGAAAGAGAGAGGGTACTGCAAATGTCAAGCAGCACATTAATTACCCCACATTTCTGCAAAGAACAAAAACTCAAGGCCAAATATATTGCCTGCTCCATGAAAACAGAGACCTTATTTGCCTTTTGAGCATTAAACTTGGTTAATTCTTTCATTTTGCAAACACTAACTGGGCAGCTGTTAGCTCTAAGACACTGTGTCAAGAGGCAGGGGAAGATGTGAGCAGGGGAGAGGTGATCATAATGCAACATGGAAATTAATCAGCAGACACAAAAGCAACACGTCCTGCAATCCAGAGGACATGATGAATGCTGAACATTAGGACAAAGACTGTTGTTTTTTTTTTTAAAGACAGGGTTTTGTCATGTTGCCCAGGCTGGTCTTGAACTCCTGGCCTCAATCGCCCGCCTTGGCCTCCCAAAGTGCTGGGATCACACATGTGAGCCACTACGCCCAGCCAAGGATGGTCTCTTGAAGGAGGTGGTATCTGAGCTGGAGATTCACGTGGAGAGGCAGTTTGACAGGAAAACGAAGGGCACAGGAAGCGCAAGGCAAGCAGAGGAAAAACGCAGAAGCACATGAGTACAAGGGAGCTGGGGAAAGGCAGCTAGCACTGTGTGGCTGGAGCATCCAGGGATACGGAGGGAAAGTTCCACGGCGGAGAGAGTTCTCCAGTGGAGAGCTACCAGGCAAGAACAAAAAGGGCCTTGCCCTGCTTCAAGAAGCCTGGATCTTCCTCCATGTGCACTGAGAAGCCACTAAAGATTTATGAAGAAATCTGCGAATCGCAGATTTCTGGGTAAATGTGACAGTCAGAAGCCTAGAGAAGGAGAGACTGGAAGTAGGCAGACAGGGTGGGGAGATTCTATTATTGTGGACAGCAGATGACAAGGCCTGGACTGGGACAATGGCAATGGCGAAAGTAATGGGATATTTATGAAAGAGAATCAGGAAGTCATGGAAACTGAACAAAGGGAGGAAAAATTGAAGATGAGTTCATAATTAGTATAAAACTTGTTGAATTAAACTGAACTGATATCTATAGACAGATTATGACATATTAGAATCATGGAAGGAAAGCAATTCTGACTTCAAACTAAATTTAGGAAAAAGTGCAGAGAAGAAAGGCTAGACTTTGGATTTGGAAATGTGGTCTTCAGGCTCAGCTTCATCTCAGTGTCCACATCTTTGAAATGAGGCTAATGCAACCTGCCTCACAGTATCATAGGTAGAAACAATGAAATAACAAGATTCATAATGGATTCACTTCATACAAGATGGTCATCGTCTGTCGTGCACCTGTGCTTAGCAGGTGCGGTCACTGAAAGGGAGGTGGGGGTCCACACGGGGTCGTTTAAATTACCTGGAGATGGCACCTCCCGTGACTTCTCGAAGAAGGCGGCAATGGTGAGGAACAAACTCCAGGAGTTTATTATACATGACTTGAAGGCCACTGGGATGAGATTCAACAAACTGCTCTATAATCACCTATTAAAAGGAATATCATTTTTTAAAAAAAGCATTTTAAAGGGAAGTACAAACTATATATTTCAGAGAAAACAATAAAGAAAACTTTACAAATCTGCTTCCTCATGCTCACCCTCCTCCCTGTGACATATTTTCTAAACAGTGAAGTAAATAACAGGTCACATTCAAAACTAGTTCCTCGGATTAGGCTGCACAGTTACGACTGTTGGGGAGACATGGGCTGATAAACCATGCACTCTCATATGCTTCCCTGTGAGTTTGAAAATAAAGTAACACCGTTTAAAAAAAAATTTAAAGCAGAGCACACGATTCTCCACTACAACTCCTCACTGTCTTCATACTGGCCTTTTCTTCTACCATCATGCAGATTAGGGAAGGGTTTGAGGCAGAGAAAGATAGAAAATATATTAGTTTATAATTTTATTTTTTTGTGATAAAATTGGGAGTCAGGAATGATATGACAAGATAAGCTGAGTTTAAATAAAACAGAATGTGGCTACTGAATTTAATATGCCACTGAAAGTTCAAATATTTCTTTAATTTAGCATACTATATTCAGTTCAGTGAAAAAGGAATAGATGAGTGACTAAAATATTTTCATTGGTTGGGTGCGGTGGCTCATGCCTGTAATTCCAGCACTTTGGGTGACCAAGGCAGGCAGATCACTTGAACTTAGGAGTTCAAGATCAGTTTGGACAACATGGCAAAACCTCGTCTCTACAAAAAATACAAAAAAAACCATTAGCCAGGCATGGTGGTATGTACCTGTAGTTCCAGCTACTTGGGAGGCTGAGGTGGGAGGACTGCTTGAGCCCAGGAGGTTGAGGCTACAGTGAGCCATGATCATGCCACTGCACTCCAGCCTGGGCGACAGAGTGAGACCCTGTCCCCCAAACCACACACACACAAATTTTTCACTTATTGACAAAGAAATAATGTACGTAATTTTTTCACCCCCATAGAGACAGCTATGGAATATAACAGGATATAAACAGAACTGAAAGATCATTTATTTTTAGTAATCTTAACAAGGCCAAAATAATTATTAAAATTAGTCCCTAAATTTCACTTTTATCATTGGGAGTCTCAACTTTCCACTTTAAAAAAGAAAAGACTTTCACCCTGAAATCATGTGAGTATAATCTTTGTATTTACTAACCACAGTCAGAACATTCACACTGACAGGACACTGGAGGCAAGTCCCCAAACACTGAGGATGGCCTCAGTGACTTCTCTCAGTCTGAAGCAGATGAAGCTGCTGTTTTTGTAAGTGAGAAACTGCTGAGTATCAGCAACTTTATATGGCACAATCTATATTCTGGCTGCTCAGAAGCGGGATACACTTACTTCCTATATTTTAACTATATCCTAATAGGTGAAGGATACTGCATAGCCGAGTTCTAGATTTAAGGTATTACTCAGCTAATTTGTTATAAAAGCCCTTGATCTTTGAATATTCCTCCTCTCACCTTCCCGGTCCAGCAAACTCCGCTATTTTTCAAGACTTGGGCCAAATGTCATTTATTACCTGAAGACTTGAGGGTGCCACTGTCTACCCCACTCACACACCTTTCCACATTCACAGCACTCTCTGCACCTTCCTCGTACACTGCAGTGTTGTCACTGCTTAATTGTCCACCCTGCTTAGTCCACCCATAAGACCAGTGGTTTGAAAACATTCTTTTAACAACTACTGAGGAACAATTGCCTGCCATGAAATTGACCTAAAAACATGTGGATGCACACCTTCTCCCTAGGTGAGAATGTCGCCCTTGAAGCCTGAGCCACAGCATTGCTAGGAAACCTGAGAGGGCACGCCCAATTCCTGGCATTGTAACATTATTTCCCAACTGTAACCCACGGAGACCAAGCCTTCCTTACAGCTGGTACTGTAGGAACTGAGAATCTTTCCAGAAAGATCTCTGCTCTCTCTTCTTATCTTCCTCACACCCAGTAAAGAGTCAAAGACAGAGCAGAAGCTCATGAACGTTTGTTGAAGGAGGTGCACAGACCTCATCTATGTATGGTTTCACTAGAACTTGGCCAACTAAGGCTTCCGCGTCCCGTGTCTTGTCAATCGTGGCGTAAGTCCGCAAGCAGTGCCGTATTATGTCGACATCAGACGTCTGAAGGCCTTCTAATAGGAGGCCTTCCAGTGACTGCTGTAACATGGCTGTAATGCCAGCTATACGCTGCAAGAAAAGGTTGGTAAGTAAAAAAAGCTCTAGTTAGAGCAATTTCTGAAACTGCAAATAGACACATAACGAGCCTCTTAACACCAATAGATGATGACATATATAAAATCAAAATAATAACTTTTCCTGGAGATAACAACGAACCCCCCCACCCCAATCTCTTTATAAGTAAATTTCTGCTTCATCAAAGAAGAATGTAGACAGAATTACAGAATGAGAAAAAAATTATCTTCCTCTTAAGCTACAGAGTCAATCTTTAGGAAACATCATGGATTTAAAATCCAATTAAGAACTTTGGATAAATTAATTGTCTACATCATATAATATGTCCAATTCCATGAAATTCAGAATTAATTTTACTCTTATCATCTAGAAAATGTGACTGAGTCTTTACACAAAATCTATAATGTGTGACTCTTAGGAAGCTGGGGCCCAGAAAATTAAAAATTGAAAAAAAAAATGCAAGGCTAGGTTCAAAACCCTTAGATCAACAATATTACTAATTTAAACCAGAATTATTTAGCAAGTTCCTAAACACCAAACTGTGGAAATCCAAAACAACACTTACCGGTCTTACTTTGTCCAAAAGAGGCATGCCTTTGCTTTGAACAGCATGAAACTGTAACTGATTAAATTCTGTGGCAATTCTCTCCAAAATTTGTCCAGTCAAAAGGGGGCTAGTAGAGGAAACAATTACAGAAGTGTAATCCCTAAGGTCTCTATTTCCACGAGAATACATCATACACCTGGCAGTGAGAGGCTTTCACACCCACTATATTTTGACTTTTGTCAAAGTGTTTAACATGGCCACCTTGTTACAAGGTGAAAGCTAAAGCGTCTTTTGTGCCATTAGTCAATGTTCCCCAGGAGCCATATGCACAGCATGTTCTAAGTGCACTGGGGAATCTGTTGAGTACAAGGTGCTGCTGCTGCCTGGCCTTGACCCACAGGGACCAGACAGCAGCAGAGCTGGCCAGGCCTGTGTGCATGCAATTACATGTTTCTGCCACTGACTCCAAGCTCTCCCATTCATGACCTTCTTCTTCAGCTTCAACCTCCCTTCTTCTTCCCTCTTCCTCCCTCCCCCTTTCCCCTCTTCCTCCTTATCCTTTCTTTCTCTTTCCATCCCATTTCTTATAGCTGAATCCTTTCTACTTCTCTGCCTGCCTCACTCCCCTTGCTAAAATACCTCTAAATATTTCTAAAATACCAAATACATTTGTCTCCTCAATAAATGAAACTGACCCTCTAGCAACAGTAAATATCTCAAAATATCTTATTTTAAATTTAAATAGTAACGACTTACTTTAAAATCACATTTACCAAACAGCAACAGCTGTCAACCTATATGCTCTGGGTCCTAGTGACAGGGCATTCTTTACATATCTGGCACAAAATATAATAAATGTACTCCCCCCCAAAACATATTATCAAGTGTCAATGTCACTCAAAAAGAAGTAAAATAGCAGAGGAGAAGTATAAAGGTATAATCTCCCGCTGTATATACTGAGGCATCCTGTGTATACTGATGGCTCATCAGTGAGTGAGGAAAAATGCCCATATCATAAGGACACAGAAAATGCTGCACTGAGAGCATCAGGGGTCTACCCAGTTCTGTATTTGTAGCATCCAAACTAGTTTAGAGGAACAGGAGCTAACCCAGTGACCAACCAAAAAGGTTAACTCTTTCTTGAATATCCCTAACTCTTTCCTGAATAATCTCGTGTGAATTGATTATTTATAAATTATCTGAATGTTTCTTGGCTTAACAAGCATGGTATATCTACTATTCAGTAATATTGCCCTGGTTTTACCTTCTCTACAGCTCAGATTTGCAGATTTGAATTTAAGAAAAGCTCCTCAAAGATGATTCAGAGCAAGGAAGAGTACAGTGTCTACTATACTGAATATAACATACTGAATATAATATAATAATATAAGAGTATGTCTAGAAACAGACATCACTGAGGTAATCAGAAGCCCATTTCCCACTAGTGGGGGACGTTTGGTATCTTTTCTTAGGTACCTACTAGTTCCAGACACTGTGGGTGTAAAGATGTCAGGGGCCTTATAGACTGATGGAGAAGGCATGCAAGTCAATCAACAGTTCCAGTCTCAACCGTAAGTTGTCTGGTGGATGACCCGGAGGCCTGATGAATGCATGGAGATGGAGCATCTAAATCTGAAAGGTCAGGGAAGACTTCCTAAAAGAGGTGGTCTTGTAATTGAGCTTTATGGAAGGGAACTCTTGCAGTGTCTTGTTTATACTTTCTCTCACAGAACTGAGCGAGACAGGTTTAAAGAAAGCAGGAGGGATCAACAGTATCTCACACAAGAGAGAAGAATAAATTTTTACAAAACAAATCTATATCGTTTTATAACCTGCTTTTTTCCCACTTAGCACAGTATTTTGAACCTTTCCATACTTTAAGCATGTTTTGGGCTAGATTTGGATGGACTAAAGAGAAACCAGGCAGGTGAAAGGGAGGTGGAAGTTAAAGGAAGAGCTTTTAGTACAGCAAATGGGCATACATAGTAAAATTCAGGAAGGATAAGTCAGCAACGTTCAGGGCAGTCAGGGAACCACAAGTAGTTCCGAATAGCTTTAGTGAAGAATACAGAAGTGGCAAGGAGCAGCTTGGGAGTTTAAGATTTACCCTAAAAACACTGGGAAACCATTGCTTCCCAATCACATAGTAAGATGTGATTAGACAAATCTAAAAGATCCATTTGACAGCTGCAGAGTTAGTTGTCCTAGAGAAAATGAGAGGTCAGTCAGGAGGTCACTGCCTGAAACGAGGCAATGGGAGAACCGAGAGGGAGAAGCAGACATCTCTCAATCTCAGAGATGCTAGAGCAGCAGACTCTCCAGGACTTGCCTAGTGAATGAACGAAGGAGATGCAGGGAAGAAAAGGAGACAATGACTCCCCCAACATGTTTAGCCTAGTTAGTGAAGGAAATAAAGGCACTGTTTCCTAAGACAAGGAATGAAAGGGAGGAGTAAAACGTTTTTGCTGGTGGAGGCAGGGAAAGAAGATGAGAGCTCAGTTTTCAACATGATGAATGTGAAGTGCCTGTAGAACGTCCACTAGACTCCCTGCAGTCATCAGACTGATGAGTCTGAGGACTACAGAAGTTCGTCTGCAGATAAAGAGATCAGCATCCAGGAGCCCACTAAAACCATGGGGTTGGATGAGGTTACCCAGAAAGTGCTGATCAAGAGCACAGGGCCAAGAACAGTGCCCTGGAGAAAGCTGGCATGAAAAAGGGCAGTGGAGTCCATCAAAGGAACAGAGTAGGAATAAGGAAGGACGAAAAGAAAACGGGGAGGCAGGTATCACAGATGCCAGGTGAGGACACTGTTGGGAGTGGCTGTCAACGCTGTTGAGTGGAAGACAGAAGCAGAGCAGTTAGTCGAATAGGGCTCCACTAGGCTCTCAGAACTGACACTGACGGGGACTCTGATGAGTGCAGATGAAGGGGAAGAGAAGGGACAGAAGCACAAGTACTACAGGCTGAAGAAAAAAGATGGCAGCGATTGACCACTTATTTAACATCTCAATCAGGAAAGAAAGTAGAGACCTAGGACATGAGAATAATTTCCTTTTCAGATGCCTCATCTCCTCATCTATAAAACGAGAGATACAGAGCATACTGTTTCTACAGTCTCTCCAAATCTAAAATTGTGAAATCCTAAATTTAAGAATTTAAGGATCCTAAATCCTAAAATGAAGAAATCCAACTTGTCTTGATAGTATGATCAGGACTTTGAACCGCAGGTATATTCCATTTGGTCCTGGTTGGTTTTCCTGTAGCTTATCCCATATTAGTCAAGGAAAAATATGATGGCTTATCAACGTGGCTTTCAGAGATGCTTGTGTTAGGCCCAAACAAGACATGTATGAGGGTTTACTCTATGGCTACCAATCCTGCAAGTGAAGTTCCTATTAGTCTTTTTTTTTTTTTTTTGAGACGGAGTCTGGCTCTGTCTCCCAGTCTGGAGTGCAGTGGCCAGATCTCAGCTCACTGCAAGCTCCACCTCCCGGGTTTACGCCATTCTCCTGCCTCAGCCTCCGGAGTAGCTGGGACTACAGGCGCCCGCCACCTCGCCCGGCTAGTTTTTTGTATCTTTTAGTAGAGATGGGGTTTCACCGTGTTAGCCAGGATGGTCTCGATCTCCTGACCTTGTGATCCGCCCGTCTCGGCCTCCCAAAGTGCTGGGATTACAGGCTTGAGCCACCGCGCCCGGCCATCCTATTAGTCTTATATGAGAGATGACAATACCAACACACAGAGTGAAGTAACCTGACTCAAGCTACCCAGCTGGTATAAGCAACATAAGCCCATGCTCTTTCCACTGCACCATGGGGCTTCCCATTCGTGTTCATAATGATCCATTCAATTCATTTTCTGAGTCACTCAACGATCTGACTGATTTTAAATTCAGTGTGGGAAGGTAATAAGACACTACAGTATAACAAAGGAAACCATCATCTTTTGTTTATTTCATCAGCTTTTTCTTTGCTGTTTATAAATTTCAGCGAAATGTGTCCTGTACTATTTCTTAACGATATAACACTCGTGTATTTTGAACCTCAAGATACATCAACTGGAATACTCTGGGCCTGTCTAAATAATCTAAGATGACTGCTCTTCCACACCTTGAAGGTCAATAGGGATTTTACTAGTCCATGGGTAAGGCAATTTCAAAAATAAAAACCTTCCACAGATAGTACACGCTCTCTGACTCCCTGAAAGGTGCCATGTTGGAACAGTGGTCTACGACCATCAAGGCTATATAATAACATGTATAAGCTTTACTATTTCATGCACTCTGCTTTGCTTGAGCTACATTTAAAAACACTAAGCCATAGACTGGGATTTTCTTCTTTATCAGAAATGAGTTCTAACTAAAAAAATTTTTACCCTGGATGTAAAGTATTAATTTATGAGTTATTTAGTAAAAAATACTTACCTGCTTGCTTCTAGTGCAGATGTTTCTTTAGAACTTTGAGAGTTTAAGATTTTTTCAATTTTCTCAACTGATCGAATAACTTGTATAAGCCTCAATACACACATCTATAAATAAAAATTAAGAATAAAGCTATTGTCATGTTTAATCTTAATTATCTTATTTTGTCATCCTAAGTGCAGGAAAATACAAAGTCAAAGGCAGTGTAAAATTACCTATAGCATTCTACATTTTTAGCATTTCTACATAACACTAAATTCCCAAGAATGCAAATCTTTTGGCTTTCTAGAACAAACATATTTCAACATTGTATCACAATTTTAGAATTTAAAAAAACTTATTTTTTTTTGGTTTCTTATATTATATCCTTATTCCCTCTTTCTTTTCCCCATCTGTTTTAGGACAGGGTCTCGCTCTATCACCCAGGCTGGAGTGCAGTGTTGTGATCTTGACTCACTGTAGCCTCAACTTCCCAGGCTCAAGTGATCCTCCCACCTCAGCCTCCCAAGTAGCTGGGACTACAGGCACACACCACCACATCTGGCTAATTTTTTTGTATTATTTGTAAAGACAGGGTTTTGCTATGTTGCCCAGGCTGTTCTCAAAGTCCTGAGCTCAAGTAATCTGCCTGTCTCAGTCTCTCAAACTGCTGAGATTACGGGTATGAGCCATTACACCTGGCCTCTTTTCCCCATCTTAAATAAACCTTTATTTTGGTACTACATTTATGTTCTTAAGATCCTTTTTTCATGTTTTTAGTTTCCAATCACATTTGTCCTCTTCATTTATATGTGCATGATATACCGATAAACCTAAGTGCCAATTTATTAAAGACATTTATTATACAAGGCAGATATTATTATCAGGGAACATTACAAAAACTCATTGTTAAAATAACAAAAATAAAGTCATTCATTAAATAAATAGTTACAAAGCATCTATCATGAACCAAGACATTCTTCTACACATTGGGAATATAAGTGGATAAAACAGGCAAAAATCCCCTCTCTCATGAAGTGGACAATCTTTTCTAGCAATGCACTGCATTCTTGAATCTTTGGACAAAAGCTGAGAAGGGATCTAAAGGAGAGTTAAACAGAAGATCTCTAAAATAGGCTTCTCTCCCTTGAGATTTTAAAAAGTGTGCTTGGGTACTAAAGTTATCAAAAGAAAAACAAATACACAAATACATCTAATAAATACATTTAGAAAACACTTTAATATAAAAGAGAGACATCACATGCTCCTCTCTGCAAAGGTATCAAGCAGAGTAAATCATACCATACGCCTGAAAGTGCCTGTTACTACAAGGTGCTACAGTGAATCAATGCTTTAATATTATAATATTTGAGTATACCTTTTTTTTCCTAATGTCCTCTTGTTTAGACACTCGTTCATCAACTGCCTGAATTCCTTCACTGACAGATGATCTAAGGCTCTTTAAAAGAAAAAAAAAAAAAAGTACTGCAGAGATTGTTTCATAACATCATGAAATTTACACATTTAATTCAATTCCACAGGACTTAACACCTACAGGCCAGTATTACACAGATATTGACAAATTACAAAATATTAGACACAATTGCTGTTTGTGTCTCAAGATTTAGGGGAAAAATGACATATAAAGCCAAGGTCAGGCAGGATCGGCTGCCGAAAGAAAATTAATGCATAAACAACGAGCATCACAGGTGGTCAGGGTAAAGAAAGGATAACCTGAGTCAAAGTATAAGGGTGTCTGGTGGAGGAGATGAGACTTGAGGTAGATTCTACAAGTTTGTGGATGCTGACAAGCATAGAGAGAAGATTATCAGAAGACAAGGCACGAAGATAGAACAGTTATGACATATTTCAGAACCAGTGAGGAATACATCCAGGGGTAACTGCAGGCTTCAATTTGGGCAAAAGCAGAAATAAAACAGGAAGGGTTAATTCAAGAGGGCTATGACTAGATAATACTTTTAGACTAGATTCTACACATTTTAAGTACTAATATATCACGAAAAAGTTGTTTTGGGAAAATTCAGAAGCAAGAAGTCAAGAACAGGAGGCAAGGAAAAGGGAGAGGTAATAGGTGGAGAAACATGTCCAGAAGCTAATGAATTAATCAGAAATTAGGGCCAAAATGAAAGTAATGGAAAAACTAGAATAAACTGGAGAAATCACAAAAATTCTATAGAAAAGTGAATTCATTCATCCCACAAATGTTATGAAATACCTATTAAATGTCAGCTATTGTGCAAGCCAATGAGGATGCAATGGTGAAAAAGACAGAAATAGTCTCATAGAAATAGTCTCATTTCTCAATGACTGCAGAATCTCACAGAGTAGCTTCATGAGTTGGAGGTCAAAAAGGAAGAACAGGTCTATTGCTAAACCAATCAGGAAAAAGATGGCTATAGAGACAGCTGTGGAAAGAAGGAGAGCATATGGTGCTGGCAGGTGGCAAGGTAAAGACTAGAGCCTGCAGGTGACAGAGCAGTCAACAATGACAGAGCAGAATTCAGGAAAGTGAACTCACCTCCATGGGAGGCAATTTGGAGAGGAGAGGAGAGGACAGGACAGGACAGGACAGGACAGGACAGGACAGGACAGGAGAGGAGAGGACAGTAGAAGGCTGAGGACTGAGGCTTGGAAAACACCCTCTCTCCAAGGCTGGGGGTAAGAAGAGGTACACTGAAAGGAAGGCAGAAGAGCCACCCAAGAGCCATGTAAAAGCCACCCAGAGTGTGGAATCCAACAGTGGATCACAAAAACAATTTTCCTTCCATGGCAAGAAGAAGTACTTTAAAAGCTTTTTGAAAAAATCAAACAAGACATAAACATCTGAAAATATTTGCTAGTTCAAGGCACAACTCGAGACCTCTCTTTTAAGAATTATTTCTTGCCTGCCATTCCTATGTACTTCTAATCACTGACATTGCTATTATTCTGCATTTTTTTTTTCAGCACTACACATGCACTGAATGTTTATGTATGTCACCTACTGTGAGCCTACTATGTGCCAGGGACTGTCTTAGGGGCTAAGTGCATAAGGCTACACAAGCTGCGCATGATCTAGTGGTGACATACACAGGTAATAATGGTGCAATGAACCAAGTTTATGACAGTTCCTCAAGGCTAAGACAGCATGGAAGTCACAGTGCCTGACACAGACTGTGGGGTGGACCAGCAGGGACAGGACAGGGTAGCACACTTTTCTGTTGAAAATGATGTCAAAACTTCCTTCTCTACTGTTCATCTGGATGGAGTCCCTGTCTCCAATGGCTTAGACATGGGAGTCCCAACTCATTACAGCAGACATTATCTCACAGGAACATTAAAATAAAGACAATTAGTTATTACATTAATTGTATATTATCCTTCAGTTACATTAGGGTTTAAAGAGCTTCTGCGGATAGTCTAGGAACCTAACAATATATAAAGTATTATTTGAGAAAATATTTGTAAAACTATAAATTTTTAAAATAGAAGCTATTCTTAGTGACTACCTACATATGAGTGACCTAACAGTAACAAGTTGAGTTTTTAAACAGCATTCTCCTCCCCCAACATTTTAAAGTTATATACTCCAAGAATCTGTCATCTTCAAATCAAACATAAATTTTTTTGGTTATAGTATCACACGCAAAAAATAGAGAATGATTTACAACTTTTCTGAGGGTATTATAATTACTAAACATTCAAAAAACAAAAAACAACAATCTAACAGATCAAAGGAATTCTTTTTTGGAGGGGCAAACAAGCATATCATGCTTTATGGTAAACTGTTTAATGTTATTTGGGAAACTTACCAGAACCTCTTCTCGTAATTGTCCCAAAGGCACAGAAAGCTGGTTGAGGGCTTTGTCCATGCCAACCTAAAGGCAGAGATCATGTTGGCACACACACTTCACAATCAAGAGTAATAGCTAAGTATCTATTTAATGATCAATGCAGTGCTAGACTTAGGTTATTCCTTCTGTACAACAAAATGAACAACCATATTTTGCTAAGTAACTAAATAACATGTTATTTTACAATAAATATTGTTGATAGAATGTGAAAAAACCTTTGATGTACATGAAAACTATAAAAATAAAAGAAGTCATAATAAATAAAAGCTTTCTTAGGCACAATTTGCCTCTGAATAAAATATTTTAATGAATTTGAGAAATTTTAACTGGAGATAAAGAGCTATCTGTCTGTAATTTACAATATTCAACCAGCTGATGTGAAAGTCTCAAGGACTCTATCTGTCCTAACCATTATAACCCTTGAGCAAAATCCAAATGAAATAGAATGGAAATAAAAATTTCTAGGTTTCTAATCCCACCACAACATTTATCTTAGATGCACATTTCCCAAATGCAAATATGGGTCATTAATTTTAATGCTTCTTAAAATTTCCATGGAGATGGCTACTTTCTGTACTTCTTTGGAGAGAGTTTTTTTTTTTTTTTTTTTTTTTATTTGAGACGGAGTCTCGCTCTGTCGCCCAGGCTGGAGTGCAGTGGCCGGTTCTCAGCTCACTGCAAGCTCCGCCTCCCGGGTTTACGCCATTCTCCTGCCTCAGCCTCCCGAGTAACTGGGACTACATTAGCTGGGACTACAGGCGCCCGCCACCTCACCCGGCTAGTTTTTTTTTGTATTTTTTAGTAGAGACGGGGTTTCACCGTGTTAGCCAGGATGGTCTCGATCTCCTGACCTCGTGATCCGCCCATCTCGGCCTCCCAAAGTGCTGGGATTACAGGCTTGAGCCACCGCGCCCGGCCTGGAGATAGTTTTAAAAGTGAAATAAAATAGGAATAGGATGACCAAAAGGCAAACTTTGGGAGTATTAAAACATAAGCACTTCTAACCTACTTTTATAAACAGCTGATATGCTCAAGGCAAACTATTCTTACATTTTATAAAACCAAGCCACGTAAAGATCAATATTGGCCAATGTTCTCTCAATCTAGCTCTGGCTAGCATATGTATCTGAAAGTAAATTAAACATTTCCTTAAGAACAGCTGATATTTGCTCTTGCAAATTGGTCTAAACCAGAGAGATTTCACAGTAATCAGCAGCTAACAAAAACAACCACTCTGCTATTACTAGCCTTTGCTTTTTAATAATATCAAATTCAAAAAATATTCAATCTAGAATAGTCTTAAATAAGTAAAAAAGCAAAATTGTATATCAAGAAAGTTTGGTTACTTTATTGATGAGATTAGTGATCTCTTCAAATTTCTGTGAGGATCTCAACTAAAAGGTTTCTAAAAACACACAACACTTCTAAGAATGAGTATGAGTAAGAAAGAAATTGTATGTGTGTAAATGGGACTGTGGATTGAAAGTTTACCAGGTTTGTTGAAAGATTGACAAAATCTGCATAATCCTTGTTGATGAGTTCGACCATGGCTGTTTTAAGAAGTTTATAGTAGAGCTCCAAGTCATCTCTCAGTTCTTCCAGCTGGACCCGCTTCCTACAGTCAGACACAAAATGATCAACATCGAAATCTTCCTGAAAAACAAAACCAGAGAAGAAAAAATTATGGCAATGACATCACAGTGACATATACAAATGAAATGGAAGAAAGAGTAAGAAAGCCCATTCCCTTCGTTTACAAGGCCATGCTGCTGCAGGAAGAAAGTGTCTTCATACATGAAAGTATGAAGGTGTTTGTCCGCTTTATAAAGGTGCCAAGGAGTGTGGCCCCTGACGGAAAACATCCTCTCCTGTTGCCTAAAATTCTAAAAGTGAACTTCTTTTTCAAAACAACACAATTCAATCAGGTTCTTCTCAAAATAGAAATGTTTCCCTTTAATTTTAAAGTAATAAATGTTAATGTAAAACTTTCAAACAACAAAGAATTATATTAAAAATCTCCATCAGAGTAAAAAAAAAATCACCCAAATTCTCATGCTGTAGAGATAAGCACTATTTTTTCTCTACCTAACACTGTGATTCACATCCTTCCAGATGTTTCTTTATGTGTTACATGCACACACAGAATCTTAATATTCATGCTGTATGTAAACTGCTTTTCCCCATATAACAATACAACTTGGATGTCTTTTCATAATCCATATAAATTTGCATTCATGTTTTACATGGATGTTGAGTATTCCACCAAACAAGATGTTCAGGAGCTTGTGAAGCACACTGCAGCTCAGCAAGGCCGCTGTGGTCAGACTGCCAGATTTCTCCTCTCTGGGCAGGCCATCTCTGAAAAAAAAGGCAGTAGCCCCAGTCAGAGACCTACAGATAAAACCCCCATTCTCCCTGGGACAGAGCACCTGGGGGAAGGGGTGGCTGTGGGCACAGCTTCAGCAGACTTAAACGTCCCTGCCTGATAGCTCTGAAGAGAGCAGTGGACCTCCCAGCACAGCGTATGAGCTCTGGTAAGGGTCAGACTGCCTCCTCAAATGGGTGCCTGACCTCCATGCATCCTGACTGGGAGACACCTCCCAGTATGGGCCGACAGACACTTCATACAGGAGAGCTCTGGCTGGCATCTGGCAGGTGCCCCTCTGGGATGAAACTTCCAGAGGAAAGAACAGGCAGCAATCTTTGCTGTTCTGCAGCCTCCACTGATGAAACCCATGCAAACAGGGTCTGGAGTGGACCTCCAACAAATTCCAGCAGACCTGCAGCAGAGGGGCCTGACTGTCAGAAGGAAAACTAACAAACAGAAAGGAATAGCACGTCCACTCAAAGACTCCATCCAAAGGTCACCAACCTCAAAGTCCAAAGGTAGATGAATTCACAAAGATGGGGAGAAACCAGTACAAAAATGCTGAAAATTCCAAAAACCAGAACACCACTTCTCCTCTAAAGGATCACAACTCCTCGCCAGCAAGGGAACTAAATTGGATGGAGAACGACTTTGACGAACTGACAGAAGTAGGCTTTGGAAGGTGGGTAATAACTAACTCCTCCAAGCTAAAGGAGCATGTTCTAACCCAAGGCAAGGAAGCTAAGAACCCTGAAAAAAGGTTAGATGAATTGCTAATTAGAATAACTAGTTTGGAGAAGACTATAAATGACCTGACGGAGCTGAAAAACACACCATGAGAACTTTGTGAAGCACACACAAGTATCAACAGCCGAATCAATCAAGCAGAAGAAACGATATCAGAGACTGAAGACCAACTTAATGAAATGAAGTGAGAAGACAAGATTAGAGAAAAAAGAAAAAAAGGAAAGAATAAAGCCTCCAAGAAATATGGAGTAGATGAAAAGACCAAATCTGCATTCGATTGGTGTACCTGAAAGTGATAGGGAAAATGGAACCAAGTTGGAAAACATTCTGCAGGATATTATCCAGGAGAACTTCCCCAAACCTAGCAAGACAGGCCAACATTCAAATTCAGGAAATATAGAAAACACCACAAAGAAACTCCTTGAGAAGAGTAACCCCAAGACACATTATCGTCAGATTCACCAAGGCCGAAATGAAGGAAAAAATGCTAAAGGCAGACAGAGAAAAGGTCGAGTTACCCACAAAGGGAAGCCCATCAGAATAACAGCAGATCTCTCTGCAGAAACCCTACAAGCCAGAAGAGACTGGGGGTCAAAATTCAACATTCTTAAAGAAAACAATTTTCAACCCAGAATTTCATATCCAACCAAACTAAGCTTCATAAGCAAAGGAGAAATAAAGTCCTTTACAGACAAGCAAATGCTGAGAGATTTTGTCACCACCAGGTCCTGCCTTACAAGAGCTCTAGAAGGAAGCATTAAACATAGAAAGGAAAAACTGGTACCAGCCACTGCAAAAACATACCAAATTGTAAAGACCATCGACACTATGAAGAAACTGCATTAACTAATGGGCAAAATAATGACAGGGTCAAATTCACACATAACAATATTAACCTTAAATGTAAACAGACTAAATGCCCCAATTAAAAGACACAGACTGGCAAATTGGATAAAGAGTCAAGACCCATCGGTGTGCTGTATTTAGGAGACCCATCTCACGTGCAAAGACACACATAGGCTCAAAATACAGGAATGGAGGAATATTTACCAAGCAAATGGAAAGCAAAAAGAAGCAGGAGTTGAAATCCTAATCTAAAACATACTTTAAACCAACAAAGATCAAAAGAGACAAAGAAGGGTGTTACATAATGGTAAAGGGATCAATGCAACAAGAGCTAATTATCCTAAATATAGATGCACCCAATACAGGAGCACCCAGACTCACAAAGCGAGTTCTTAGAGACCTACAAAGAGACTTGGACTCCCACACAATAATAGTGGGAGATTTTAACACGCCACTGTCAGTATTAGACAGATCAACAAGACAGAAAATTTACAAGGATATTCAGGACTTGAACTCAGTTCTGGATCAAGAGGACCTAATAGACATCTACAGAACTCTCCACCCCAAATCAACAGAATATACATTCTTCTCAGCAGTGCACTGCACTTGTTATAAAATTGGCCACATAACTGGAAGTGAAACACTCCTCAGCAAATGCAAAAGAATAAAAATCATAACAGACTCTCAGACCACAGTGTAATCAAATTAGAACTCAGGATTAAGAAACTCACTCAAGGCCCGGCGCGGTGGCTCAAGCCTGTAATCCCAGCACTTTGGGAGGCCAAGACAGGCGGATCACGAGGTCAGGAGATCGAGACCATCCTGGCTAACACGGTGAAACCCCGTCTCTACTAAAAAGTACAAAAAAATTAGCCGGGCGAGGTGGCGGGCACCTGTAGTCCCAGCTACTCGGGAGGCTGAGGCAGGAGAATGGCGTGAACCCGGGAGGCGGAGCTTGCAGTGAGCTGAGATCCGGCCACAGCACTCCAGCCTGGGTAGCAGTGCGAGACTCCGTCTCAAAAAAAAAAAAAAAAAAAAAAAAGAAGAAACTCACTCAAAACCGCACAACTACATGGAAACTGAACAACCTGCTCCAGAATGACTACTGGGTAAATAATGAAATGAAGGCAGAAATAAAGATGTTCTTTGAAACCAACGAGAATGAACACACAATACACCAGAATCTCTGGGACACATTTAAAGCAGTGTGTAGAGGGAGCTGTATAGCACTAAATGCCCACAAGAGAAGGCAGGAAAGATCTAAAATTGACACCCTAACATCAAAATTAAAAGAACTGGAGAAGCAACAGTAAACAAATTCAAAAGCTAGCAGAAGACAAGAAATAACTAAGATCAGAGCAGAACTGAAGGAGATAGAGACACAAAAACCCTTCAAAAAAAATCAATGAACCAATGAAACCAGGAGCTGGTTTTTTGAAAAGATCAACAAAATAAACAGACCTCTAGCCAGACCAATAAATAAGAAAAGAGAGAAGACTCAAATAGATGCAATAAAAAATGATAAAGGGGATATTACCCCCAATCCCACAGAAATAGACTACCATCAGAGAATACTATAAACACCTCTAGGCGAATAAACTAGAAAATCTAGAAGAAATGGATAAATTCCTGGACACATACACCCTCCCAAGGCTAAACCAGGAAGAATTGAATCCCTGAATAGACCAATAACAGGCTCTGAAATTGAGGCAGCAATTAATAGCCTACCAACCAAAAAAAGTCCAGGACCAGATGGATTAACAGCTGAATTCCACCAGAGGTACAAAGAGGAGCTGGTACCATTCCTTCTGAAACGATTCCAAACAACAGAAAAAGAGGGAATCCTCCCTAACTCATTTTATGAGGCCAGCATCATCCTGATACCAAAACCTGGCAGAAACACAACAAAAAAAGAAAATTTCAGGCCAATATTTTTGATGAACATGGATGCAAAAATTCTCAATAAAATACTGGCAAACCGAATCCAGCAGCACATCAAAGAGCTTATCCACCACAACCAAGTTGGCTTCATCCCTGGGATGCAAGGCTGGTTCAACATATGCAAATCAATAAATGTAAACCATCACATAAACAGAACTAATGACAAAAACCAAACATTATCTCAATAGATGCAGAAAAGGCTTTCGTCAAAATTCAACACCCCTTCATGCTAAAAACTCTCAATAAACTAGGTATTGATGGAACGTATCTCAAAATAATGAGAGCTACTTATGACAAACCCACCACCAATATCATACTGAATGGGCTAAAACTGGAAGCACTCCCTTTGAAAACTGGCACAAGACAAGGATGTCCTCTCTCACCACTTCTATTCAATATAGTATTCGATGTTCTGGTCAGGGCAATCAGGCAAGAGAAAGAAATAAAGGGTATTCAAATAGGAAGACAGGAAGTCAAATTGTCTCTGTTTGCAGATGAGATGATTGCATATTTAGAAAACCCCATCGTCTCAGCCTAAAATCTCCTTAAGCTGATAAGCAACTTCAGCAAAGTCTCAGGATACAAAATCAATGTGCAAAAATCACAAGCATTCCAATACACCAACAACAGACAGAGAGCCAAATCCTGAGTGAACTCCCATTCACAACTGCTGCTAAGATAATAAAATACCTAGGAATACAACCTACAAGGGATGTGAAAGACCTCTTCAAGAACTACAAACTGCTGCTGAAAGAAATAAGAGAGGACACAAACAAATGGAAAAACATTCCATGTTCATGGATAGGAAGAATCAATGTCGTGAAAATGGCCGTACTGCCCAAAGTAATTTACAGATTCAATGCTATCCCCATCAAGCTACCATTGACTTTTTTCACAGAATTGGAAAAAACTCTTCTCAAAGAAGAGCCCGCATAGCCAAGACGACCCTAAGCAAAAAGAACAAAGCTGGGGGCATCACACTACCTGACTTCAAACTATACTACAAGGCTACAGTAACTGAAACAGTATGGTATTGGTACCAAAACAGATATACATATATACCACTGGAACAGAACAGAGGCCTCAGAAACAACACCACACATCTAAAATCATCTGATCTTTGACAAACCTGACACAAGCAATGGGGAAAAGATTCCCTATTTAATAAATGCTGTTGGGAAAACTGGCTAGCCATATGCAGAAAACTGAAACTGGATCCCTTCCTTACACCTTATACAAAAATCAACTTAAGATGGATTAAAGACTTAAACGTAAGACCTAAAACCATAAAAATTCTAGAAGAAAACCTAGGCAACACCATTCAGGACATAGGCATGGGCAGACTTCATGTCCAAAACACCAAAAGCAATGGCAACAAAAGCCAAAACTGACAAATGGAATCTAATTAAAGAGCTTCTGCACAGCAAAAGAAACTATCATCAGAGTGAACAGGCAACCTACAGAATGGGAGAAAATTTTTGCTATCTATCCATCTGACAAAGGGCTAATATCCAGAGTCTACAAAGAACTTAAACATATAAGAAAACTGAATCTCTAATACAAGAGTTCATGAGAGGAGACCTTTAAGAAGTGGTCATGAGGGTTTGTCCTCACGAATGTATTCAAGCTGTTACCATGCAAGTGGATTCATTTTTGAGAGAGGGTTATAAAAGTGAGTTCAGCCCTCTCTTGCTCTTGTATGCTCCTCCCATCCAATCTCTGCCACATGATGCTCTACACCCCATTTTGACACAGCAAGAAAGCCTTCACCAGATTCGACCTCTTGATCCCCAACCTCCAAAAATATGAGCCACATAAACTTCTATAGTTTATAAATTATCCAATCCCAAGTATTCTGTTTTAGCAGCACAAAATTAGACACTCACTAATATGGAGTGTCTTCATAGAATCTAAAGTCAAACTCTGGCTGGGCATGGTGGCTCACGCCTGTAATGCCAGCACTTTGAGAGGCTGAAGTGGGTGGTTCACTTGAGGTCGGGAGTTTAAGACCAGCCTAGCCAACATGGTGAAACCCTGTCTCCACTAAAAATACAAAAATTAGCCCAGCGTGGTGGCGTGCACCTGTAATCTCAGCTACTTGGGAGGCTGAGGCAGGAGAATCGCTTGAGCCTGGGAGGTGGAGGTTGCAGTGAGCCAAGATGATGCCACTGCACTCTTCCCTGGGCAACAGAGTGAGACTCTGTCTCCAAAAACAACAACAACAACAACAACAACAACAAAATAAAGAAGTCAAACTCATTGAAACAAAAAGTAGAATTGTGGTTACTAGGTGCTGGAGAATGGGGACTGGGGTTGGGAGTAATGTCAAATGATATAAACTTCCAGTTATAGTATAAATAAATTCTGGAGTTCCAATGTATAGCATGATGACTATAGTTAATAATATACTGTATTCTTGAAATGTGCTAAGAGAGTAGATCTTAAGTGTTCTCACTATAAAAAAAGGGGGTTAACTATGTGAGATGATGAATACACTACCTTGATTATGGTAATTATTTCACAATGTATACACATTATCAAATCATCACACTGTATATAATTTTTATTTGTCATACAATTTTTATTTGACAATCATACCTAAATAAAGCTGGGGTAGGCAAGCAGTATGAAATCAAACCTAATTTTAAAATGAGCAAAAGATCTGAAAAAATGCTCAACATGAGTTATTATTAGGGAACTGCAAATTAAAACAAGACACTAATGAACAGAATGACTAAAATCCAAAACATTGACAATACCAAATGCTTCTGAGGTTATGGAGCAGTAGAAATTCTGGGAAGAATGCAAAATGGAAGTCACTTTGGAAGACAGCTTGGCAGCTTCTTACAAAACTAAACAGAATCTTACCAATCGTGCTCCTTATTTAGCCAAATGGGCTGAAAATGTATGTCCATACAAAAACCTGAATGTGAATGTTTATAGCAGCCTCATTCTAACTGCCAAAACTTGGAAGCAAATGTGATTTCTTTTAATAGGTAAATAGATGAACAAACTGTGCTATATCCACACATGGAACGTTACTCAGCAATAAAAAGAGATGAGCTATATCAAGGCACAAAGACATGGAGGAAACTTAAATGTATATTTCTAAGTGAAAGAAGCCAATCTGAAAAGGCTATATATACTATATGATTCCAACTACATATACGATATTCAGGAAATGGCAAAACTATGGAGACTAAAGAGATCAGTAGTTGCCTGGGGTTAGGGATGGGAGGGTGCTGGGGGTGCTGAGGGTGCCGAGAGAGGGGGAAGAATGGACAGGCAGAGCACAAGGGATTTGTAAAGCAATGAAACTGTTCTGTATGATACTGTAATAGTGGATACATGACACTATGTACTTATTAAAATCCATCAAATGTAGAACACAAAGAATGAACTCTAATAAAAACTATGGCACTTCAGTTAAAAATAATGCCTCAATATTGGTTCATCAATTGTAACAAAGGTAAGATACTAAAGCAAGATGTTACTAGGAGAAACTGTGAAGCGGGACGGGATAGATGGGACCTCTGTGCTTTCTGCTCAATTTTTCTATAAAACTAAAACTGCTCCAAAAAATAGTCTATTAATTAAAAAATACTAAGGTAGATAAACTTTTTTTTCCTGAATAGAATAGTATCCACTTTTTGAAAATAAGCTATTTTAGTTAAAAAGCAATATTTTTAAAAGTAGACTTTTTTCTTGTTAAAATATATATGCCTATGTCTGAAAAAGCCGGAAGAAGTCAAGAATTATGGTCTGTAAGCCCAGAAATTAAAAGAAAAATCATTTCTCTTTATACTCAGAGATATTTCTGACTTAAATATCAGAGATATTTCTGACAGGTAAAGTACAAATGCCCCAAACAGCTAGAAGTTGACTAACAAATCAAATACAGGATAATAAGACAGCAAAACAAACCAGCTGCGGAAAACTTAAGAACCATTAACTAGAATAGTAGTGACAATCAAATTTAAAACCAAATAAAGTTTAAAAGTTTAGCTGTTTTAATAACTAGTTGCACACAAGGATGGCAAACAATGACTGACACAAGAGAACTGGGGAAGTAATCATTTAAAGTTTGCCTGAGACCCAAATATCAATATCCTCAACACTGAGAAAATTTTATAGAACTTTTAACAGAAGAGCAAAATTCTCCAAGCTGCCTCATGCTGAATGCCAAAAAGTAAAATGTTCCCCAAATATAGAAAACTATCAAATCATCAGCTACTGCAGCTGTGACAGAACCCAAATCCCCCAAACATCATTCTGTATTCATAATGATGGGAGGTACTACTAAGAGGGAACACCAAGCTGAAGACACGACCTCTGCCCTCAAAACATGTTCAGTCTCATTGAGATAAATACCAATACAAAATATTATGTGCAAAACTGTGGATTAAATAAACTATAGGTGGAAAGTCATAAAAGATTAGTATGAGCTCCTGTGTGTCTGTGTGTTTCAAACCATTCTTTAAGACAAAGGACCAACAGATAAGAATAAATGCCCCTGCATATTCGATAAACATTAAATATTCACTACACGCAGAAAAATGAACCTGGACCCATATTTTTCACCATATATAAAAATTAAGTCAAGATGGATTAAAAACTTAAATGTAAGACCTGAAACTATAAAAATCCTAGAAGAAAACCTAGGAAAAATTCTTCTGGACATTGGCCTAGGCAAAGGATTTATGACTAAGACCTCAAAACAGATGCAACAAAAACAAAAATAGACACATGAGACTTCATTAAACTAAAAAGCTCTGCAGAGCAAAAGAAACAGCAGAGTAAACAGGCCATCTACAGAATGGGAGAAAACATATGGAAATTATACATGCAACAAAAGACTAATATCCAGAGTCTACATGGAACTTTAACAAATCAACAAGAAAAAAACAAGCAACTCCATTAAAAAGTGGGCAAAGGACATGAACAGACATTTCTCAAAAGAAGACACACAAGCAGCCAACAAACATATGAAAAAATGTCCAACGTAACTAATCATCAGAGAAATGCAAATTAAAATCACAATGAGATACCATCTAACACCAATCAGAACAGCTTTTATTAAAAAGTCAAAAAACAACACTGGATGTGAGAAGGAGGAATGCTTATACACTGTTGATAAGAAGGTAAAAAGAAAATGTGGTACATATATACCACAGAATACTATGCAGGCCATAAAAAGATGAAATCATGTCTTTTGCAGCAACATGGAAAGAGCTGGAGGTCACTACCCTAAATGAACTCAGAAAGTCAAATACCACATCATCTCCCTTCTAAGTGGGACATAAATGACAGGTACATGTGGACATAAAGATGGAATTAATAGACACTGGGGATTCAAAAGGGGAAGGGCTGGAGAAAGATGAGGGCTGAAAAATTATCTATTGGGTACAACATTCACTATCTGGGTGATGAGTACACTAGAAGCACAAACCTCACCATTACACACCACAACCACGTAACAAACCTGCACATGTACTTCCTGAATCTAAAATAAAATAAAACAAATAAGTAACAAAAATAACACCACAATGAAATAAACCCAATAAATCCAATAAATAAATAAATATTCACAGTGTGACTCAGGCACTACTGTAATTACAGGGGACACAGCAATGAAAAGCAAAGACAACATTCCTGTTCTCAAGGAGCATATATTCTAATGGAGAAATGAGAAAATCAACATGTAAACAAATAAACATTATGAATAGTGCTAACTGCTACAAAGAAAATAAAATGGAACCCTATGAAAGTGAGTGGTGAAAAGGGGATAGAAGACCCTTACAAAGCGGTATCTGAGCTGAGATCTGAATGCCATGAAGGCACCAGCCACGGGAAAGACTGTGGGAAGGGAACCCTTCCTCACAATAGCAAGCTACGGGCAAAAACATCCCTGGGCTCTTCCCTCCAGCCCCTGCCCTCAACCTAGTGCTGTCCCCAGTGCAGTGTGGCCCCACTGACACATGACCCAGTTGGTCTGGAACTCGTGTCTCCCAAGGCTCATTCTAAACCTTTATTTGGTTACCAAATTACTGAAGCTTGAGAAATTCAAAATGTATGCTAAAGTGCTTTCCAGCATCTATGGACAGATGATCTTAGAAGTTTTATGAAATAGTAGCACTTAAGTTCTAAATAACTTATTATGTTTAAATGGATTCATCAATTTTATGTCTAAATCTTCTGTTCAATACTGTACCTGTGTTTGACGTATTTATGAGAAGGCAAAGAAAACCTATAACCTGTCCCTTCCCTTTAACAAATATTTGTGCTGTGTCCCAGCTGATTTCTTCTCTTTCTCCTTTTTACCCCAATTTAACACTAATGATAATCTGTGTGGTCTTTTAGCTTACTTTCTCAACTTAATTTCTTGAGCGCTTAAGCGGAATGATCTCATTCTGAAGTGCTCATTTGCTGCGGGTATTTTAGGGACACCTGAGGAAGCCCAAGCCCCCGTTTGTGATTAATTTGTTTAGTTAAATCTTCAAAGAAATTTGATGTTAAATGCTATATGACTAGTTAAACAACAAAGATCTATTTACATCATGCTTATCTAACTTTGAACAACTATCCCAAATAATAAAAACTCAAGGGACCATGAGTTCAACATTTTATTCAAGAAATACATTGTATAATATTGCAAGAAGTGACTTAGAAAATCGAAAGCCACAACTGCTCAGAAAGCTTTTTCTTTCTTTCTTTCTTTTTTGCATCCCAAAGAACTTCTTTTTACCAAAGGCCAACTGAATAAACTGTATGTCCAATGGTACTGATCTCATACCATCGAGAAAAGTATTTCATATTAGGAAATTGCTCCACATATGGGTAATTAGAAAATTTTGTGACAATCAATCTCAAATATAGTCTTCATTTCTGTTGCAAACTGAAGCCAAAGAGAATTCAAGCTTTTCATGAAGACTGAAAATGAAACCATGAACCTGTCAGGTCAGCATTTTAGTTGCTGTGAAATGATGGCACACGCTATGCTGGGCACTCAGCAACACTGGGCTGTGCAGCTTTCACACTCACGTCTGCTCTTCTGTATCTCATCTACAGGCCAAGAGTCCAGATCACTAGATGCGTTACAATTTGTTTTAAATAAGTGATGACCCTCAATCTTGTCCCTACTGATAAAATGCATGTGCTTTAGCATAGGGACTATGTGATATTTTGGGGCTGTTCTTAGTATTCAAAATCACACATTCCAAAGTTCCTACCATCTAGAAAGGAAAGCATGACATGATTATTTTTCCAGCCTGGGAGTCAGGAGATAAGGGCCCTGGGTTGCCCCAGTTAGTTGTGTGACTTTGGAGGAAGTCACAACTCTGGACCTCAGTTCCTTTATCTGCAAACGGGAAGAATCTACTACAATTGTACCTCTGTATCCAAGCATTCCACACCCTCTAATTCAACCAGCCATGAATTGCAAAGATTCTTTAAAAAAAAATGTAAAAAATAAAAAGTAATGCAAATAAAAACACAGTGTAACAACGATTTACACTGTATTAGGTAGTGTAAGTGATCTAGAAGTGATTTAAAGTATTCCAGAGGATGTAAGTAGGTTATATGCAAATACCACACCATTTACAAGAGGGTCTTGAGCATTTGCAGATTTTGCTATCTGTGAAGGGGTGGGAGATGTCCTGGAATCAATCCTCTGCGGCTACTGAGGGGCAACTGTAAGTTTCTTTATTCGCAGAAACATAAAATGACAAGAGCCAGAAACACTGCAAAGAGTCCTGAGATAAGCATCACCCCATGACACAAATGAGGAAACAAGCTCATGGAGGCCAGTGATTTGCACAAAATCACACGTGAGTGGTCAGCAGAGCTGAAACTGGGGCCCACATCTCCAGCTCACTGCTATTCAATCAGCCAGGCATTATTCTCTTGGACACGCTTCCTGTTTCAATATTCCCTATTCACAAACTTAGAATACAGAGGAGCCTCAGAACGACAGTAAGGGGTCCCCTTATCTGAGGGAGATACATTCCAAGACCCCTGGTCAATGCCTGAAACCAGATAGTACCCAACTCTACATACACTATGTTTTTTCAATCTGATAACCAAGATAGCTACTAATCAATAGAAACTGTCCATCAATGCAATAAGCTGCTCTGGAATACTTCCAAATGTTCTGGAAAATGCTTTCTCATGTCTTCATGGTGTACACAGGTGGCAGTCTGATTACATACAAGCACCTGTTACATAAAAGCACTGAGATGCATTTAGAAAAGAGCACCCTGCCTGTGATGTAGAACACGGACTAGAAAAAGGCAAGAATGGATGCCAGGGGACTACAGTAAGAAGCCACTAGATTATAATGGCCAAAGATAATAATGAGTCAGAAAGTGGGAAAAGAGGAGACGGAGAGAAGTAGACAAATTTCAGAGATATTTGGGAAGTGAAATCCTAAGGCTCAGTAACAGATTGGATTTGAAGAATGTGAAGGAGAGAGGTGTTATCAAGGATGACTCCTGGTTTTCTGACTCACAACCAGATGGATGGATTACCTCAGGTCTAGTATTACCTGAGATTGGTAATACCAGAAGAGCGCTAGGTTTGAGAGGAGGTTGGTTTTTTTCATCTTCCCCCCAACAAATTCAGTTTTTAACATGCCGAGTTTGAGGTGCCACAGAGATAGCCAAGAAGAGATGTCAAGGTGCTGTGCACATGAGGTTGCAGATCGAAGATATCTGGGCCAGAAGTATGAAGCTTTCACCTGTCTACACGTGGTCACTGAAGCTGCATGAAGTGGGTCACCTGGGGAAAGTGCACAGCATGTGAAAAGGAACAGACATGTGGCTGAGTCCATAACCCACCAGTTAATGGTTATGAGGGGGAGAATGATTATGCAAAAGAGACAAGGAGACCAGAGAAGCCAAAAGAAAACCAGAAAGCACCAAGTTTCAGAAAGCAAATGAAGGGAGCATTTGGTCTACCGATGTCAGGGAAGGAGGCAGAAAAGGGCTGGTGTATCAACTTCCATCTAGTTAACTTTGGTGAGAAGTCTTTAGTGGAATGATGGGACCAGAAGCCAGAATGAAGTGAATTTAAGAGTGAAGGGAGAGAAAGGAAAGACAACCTGTAAGGATTTGGCTGTGAGATGGAACAGAGTGAGGGGCTTTAACTGGAGGTTGGAGGGTCCAGTAGAAGAAACCAAAACAAGAGTGTGTATGAAAGCCAATGGGAAGCAGTGTGGAGAGGGTGGGAATAACAGGTCCTGAGAAGGGAGAGGGCACCAGATCCAAGCACGGGAGGCAGACCTCCGGAGGAAGGAAAGACCCCTACTGGGGTCCCGAACTACCTGTCAGGAACCGGATGGCACAGCAGGAGGAGCGCAGGGTGTATTTACAGCCACTCTGTATCGGAGCTCCGCCTCCGTCAGATCAGTGGTGGCACTAGATTCTCACAGAAGCGTGGACCCTACTGTGAACTGCACATGCAAGGGATCTAGGTTAGGCACTCCTTATGAGAACCTAATGCCGAATGATCTGTCACTGTCTCCCACCACCCCCAGATAGGACTGTCTAGTTGCAAGAAAACAAGCTCAGGGCTCCCACTGATTCTACGTTATGGTGAGTTGTATAATTATTTCATTATGTATTACAATATAATAATTATAGAAATAAAGTGCACAATAAATGTAATGTGCTTGAATCATCCCAAAACCATCCCCTGCACCCCTGGTCCATGGAAAAATTGTCTTCCAAAAGTGTCAAAAAGGTTGGGGACCGCTGCCCTACACAACAGGTTAACGATGGGAGTGAGAACAGGTACAAACGCAAGAATGAGGTTGTTGTCAGCAAGATGAAGGAGGTGCCGCTTGATGGCCTCTTTTTTCTGTAAAACAGATGAAGTCATATGTGAGACAGAAGGATGTGATTTCCACAGCACACCTAGGTAAGTGGGTTTAAGTTATCCCTGTTAGCCTACAATCTCTCTCCTACTACCAATAACTTACATCCTAATTCATCTACCGATTGTCAACCCTCTCTAAGAGTGTTTGTACTTTTTCTTTTCTTTTTTTTTTTTTTTGATGGGGTCTCACTCTGTTGCCCAGGCTGAAGTGCAGTGCTGCAATCCTGGCTCACTGCAGCCTTGACCTCCACAGGCTCAGGTAATCCTCCCACCTCAGCCTCCCAAGTAGCTGGGACTACAGGTATGTGCCACTGCACCTGGCTAATTTTTTAATATTTTGTAGAAATGCATTCTATGTTGCTCAGTGTGTATACTTTTATTAAGCTGACAAAGTCAACAGCATCATGCCACCACCACCTTTGGCCTCTCAAGTGATTTGCTGATCTGCCATTTGTGCTTTTTGATCATTTACGTAATATCTTTCACAAACTATACCCTCCTGTATTTCTCAGATCTCATAAAAACCACTGAAATAACTTTTTAAGTAGCCTCCTGCCACCAGTCAGTTCCAACTGCAACATATATGATCATGCCATTTCCTGCTTTTAACCTGACTATAACTCCACAACGAATACTACATCAAGGGCAAATTCGTCAGTGTAGTATACAAGGCCCAATGCAACTTGCAACCAATCCCATCCCATCTAACTTTCTACTTTCCCAGTCTGCTTCCTGGCCATCCTTCCACATGCTAGCCACTATGGACTAAGTGCTGTTTCTTGGCACAGATGTCCTTCCTATCTACCATGCTAGAGAGCTAAAAAACGTATCTCACTTATCCCTATACCTTCATGTCTAGACTGCTGCCTGGCACATAGCAGGTGGTCATGGAATGCCCACTGATTAAACAACCGCTATGATCTATGGCAACCTAAACACAGTTTCCCATCAACTGACTGGATTTCCAAGCAGTCTCAAATCTCCCAACGCAAATGTCATATCCCAACCTTCTCACACGCACAAAACCTATCCAATTACAAAATGTGTTGAATGAGACACAAACACAGAAATATATCCTGGACAAGTGTTCCAACCATCCTTTCTGCCATGGAAGTGTAACTTATATATAGTTACATATGTTTAAGGAAACACAAATTGCAAATAACCTTTATCTTCAAGCTCCACCTAAAAAATCAACAACATTTTACACAGAACAGCTGTTCTATGTATTTTCTTCTATGTATGTTGTCACTTTTATAAGCACTATAAAATGTACGGCATATTCATAGAGCCATGAAATATGCAATTGCTGGCATTCCAGCCACCCTCCCCCATCCCGTTTGCACTCTAAGTTCTATTTTAGAACTTACATTTCTGTGATTTCACTTACTGAAGCTGCATATACCAAAGGCATTCTGTCAACTCAGAGTGGGAAAGGTGGTGGGGTTAGTGGGTCAGAGAAGATGCTGGTGTTGCACCTTAAGAAATCAAGAGATGGACAAGTTGAGATTATTCTGTACTCCGAGATTCTTGACGTCAACAACGCCCCTGATCTCTGTGTGTGGCCTTTCCTCTTCCAGGGCACCTCTCCCCAGCATGTACCCTTAGCTATTTCTTTCCACCCTCATTTCAGGGTAGCTCTTATCCAGTGGGCGAAACAAAGGGGCGAAACAAAGATCAATGAGTTGATTCTGTACATTCTTTCAGACATCCTAATGAAGTTACACCTTTTAGTACAGTGGTCTAATAGGAATATCACTTACAAGAATAAGGTACATTATTCCTGGGTATAGATAAGTCCTACATATTAAAAATGATATGGTCACACTGGAGAAGATACAGATATACTTAAAAAAAAAACAGAGCTTTGGAGATGTAATCTGAATGCAAATATTATCAAAAAGAGATAGGCTAATCTAGAAAAATAGAAAACATTTTAAGTCACCAAGAAAGGCAGAGTAAGAGATTTCAATTCACTTGCTCAAAACTGTAGGTGTCTACTAACAAGCTAAAACTTTTCGCTTTTTAACACTGAAAGCAGCTACTAAACGGTGTCAAAACTCCTAGTCCTCAGAAAATTAAATATAAACATTTTTTGAATGGTTTAAGTGCAGACCCAGAGGGTTACACCAAATAGATAGGCAAAGCTCCTCCTAGCTCTCACTCAAAGCCTGGCCATTTTCAAGGTTGTGCCTGATGAACTTTATCATCAGTGAAGTGTTTTCAGTTTATATTTCTTTTCTCTAAGTTTACGACCTACAACTACCAACTTCTTCAAATGCATCATGCACAAAGAAGTAAAGCAACTTCTTTAAAGAGTAATGGTTTGCTTTGTCGTACTGCAAGTCAGTAAGAATGTTCTAAGCTTCTAAAGATCCCATTCCGGAAGCTTTCGCTGAATGTTAAGCAAAACTTCAGGTTAAGTTCTTTTTCTTTCCAACCCGAGTCCCTAGGAAAGTACGTGGGCTCAGAGATTTATTCAACACACACTTAATGAGCTCCAAGATCCCGGTCAACAAGCTTCTTTCCAACAAAGGGATTGGCAATCTGACTGCACTGCATGGTAACAGGAACGGGTAACAGAGGCTTTGACATTCAGCTCAAAACCACTTGCCCAGAACTTTCAGGCCTTTTCATGTAACATGCACGATTTTACAGAAGTGCTTTCTCCAGGCTGCACCTGCCAAACCTGAGGCCAAAAGACTCGTTGCGAAGTGCAGCGACGTCTCGGAGGAGGACCAGATACTGAGCGTGCGCGGGTAGGAGCAGCAGCCCGAAGAGAGGGCCCTAGAGGGCACAGGGCAGAGGCACCCCCATGGCCCGGCTTCGGGGAGCGGAGGCCGCGCGCACCTTCATGAACTCGTCCTTGTCGAAGCAGAGCGTGTCCGGCCCCTTGGGCAGGTTCATCCTACTTTTCTCCATCCCGCCGGCCACCGGCTCTCAGCGCCAAGATCCAAGCGAGAAAACGCAGGAGACTGCGCAGAAGGACTCGGCGGCCGCGGCCACCGCCAGTTTTCACGGCACAGGGGGGTCCGCTTCCGCCAACATGGCAGCGCCCGCTCCGCGGCCAATGAACGACGGCACCGCAAGCCGGCCTGCGCCTGGCTCTGGCCAAGAGGGCCACGGGGGCCGCCGCTGCTGCGCCGGCTAGGCCGTGCTGCCCTCATGCGGCGGAGGGCGGCACTGCAGCCTCGCGCGGGCCCCTGCGAGGCTGCCCACCTCCCTAGGAGGCGTGGCTGAGCTGCAGGGGTGGGTCAAAAGGGGTGAGCGGGTCTCCCTCCCAGGCTACCGTTTCTACTCCAGTGCCTTCTCCCCTGAGATTGCTCCGCTTCGTTATGCATGGCCAGAAGTTGGCCCTTTGGTTCTCAGGCCCGTTTTCCAGGTTGGACGTATCACTGGTCGCATTCTTCACCTCCCTGTGCGCGGTCACTGCTGCTGGTGGGCGCTGACGCCTCTATGGAGACCCCTGCCCTTAGCCTATGCACCCACAGAGAAGTGTAGCGTCTCCTCCACTGGGCTCCATTACTGGGAACTCATAGAGAAGAATGTGGTCAGCTAGGCAGCTTTGGGTCCTCTGAGCCGCTCCCTGCTCAACCTCGGGCTCCGTTCCAGGTGGGCAGTCTCTGAGCGCAACTTTGGGTCTTCAAGGGGCTTAAAGGAGTGCCTCGCTGTCTGATTAAACAAAGCAGATAAATACATGTGCATGCATATTTATTTTTAATTTCAACCAGGAATGGACAAATTTTTGTGTTGTGGCCAGTACTGGTGCAACCAAACCAATTTCTCAGACTGTCTTCCTCCTCCTCCCCCCACCCACCCCAATTTTATTCTGAGATGTTCTTCCTTTTTCTCCTCCCTTGCTTTTTTCTCCTCTTGTCCCTTCCGCTAGCTGTAAATACCATGGTCAAATGATGATGATTCATTTTTCTTCTTTTCTCCTTGACATTCTGATGACTCAAACCACAAACCTCACTTCACACTCTTCATTCTGCAAACCTTCCCTTCCTGCTTCTGTTGAGGAATCTAGGCCTCTCCTCCCAATTTTTCTCCTTGGAGATAAGATTAACGCCATGATGGCCCATAAAAAGGAATGGGACAGCAGAGGAGAAGACCTCACCATGAGACTTTGTATTTCAAGTATCTCAACTGGAAAACTGGGCACTTGAAAAAAAAAAAGTGTGGGCATAGAATCCAAAACGCTCTACTCCCTGGCACTGGACCTAGCAGGCCCTGTTGAAGAGCCTATTTCCTGCCAGTGTCTAGAGAACAGATGAACAGGATGAGAGCTGGAAGCTAGCTGGAGGATCAAACTATTCTGCTAGAGGACCAACTGGGAAAAGTGCATCCTAAGTCCTGTTATGTTTGTTTGACTGGAGGAAATGACAACCTCATTTTCTGTTTAATTTTTTGTTTTCTCTTGTTATGAAAATTTTCAAACACACGGAAGTTTAGAGAGCGCAAGAACCTCACCCTAGGTACTCAGCACCTCACTTCAACCATCATCAACCTGTCTCCTCTGCCCCTCCCCACCCACTGCATCAAGACCTTGTTGAGATATATATATATATATATTTTTTTTTTAGATGGAGTTTTACTCTTGTTGCCCAGGCTGGAGTGCAATGGCATCATCTCTGCTCACTGCAACCCCCACCTCCCAGGTTCAAGCGATTCTTCCGCTTCAGCCTCCCGAGTAGCTGGGATTACAGGCATGCACCACCACGCCTGGCTAATTTTTGTATTGTTTTAGTAGAGATGGGGTTTCACCATGTTGGCCAGGCTGGTCTCGAACTTCTGACCTCAGGTGATCCACCCACCTCAGTCTCCCAAACTACTGGGATTACAGGCATGAGCCAATGTGTCTGGCCCTTTTGTTGGAATATGTTTTAAAGCAAATTCCAAACACCACATCATTTCCTATCTCCTGATACCTCAGTTTACACATCAAAAGAAGAAGAAAAAAAAACCCTGACATTTTGTAACACCTAACAAAACCAACAATTCTAATAACCAATCTATACTGGCTCTGAAAGGTGGGTCTTTATCCCAAGGTCACACTGTTTTTTTGTTTTTGTTTTTGTTTTTGAGATGGAGTCTTGCTCTGTCGCCCAGGCTGGAGTGCAGTGGCCGGATCTCAGCTCACTGCAAGCTCCGCCTCCCGGGTTCACGCCATTCTCCTGCCTCAGCCTCCCGAGTAGCTGGGACTACAGGCGCCCACCACCTCGCCCGGCTAGTTTTTTTGTATTTTTTAGTAGAGACGGGGTTTCACCGTGTTAGCCAGGATGGTCTCGATCTCCTGACCTCGTGATCCGCCCATCTCGGCCTCCCAAAGTGCTGGGATTACAGGCTTGAGCCACTGTGCCCGGCCAGGTCACACTGTTAATAAGTGGCAAGTTGCAAACCCAGGCAGCCTGCTTTCACAGCCCAGTACCAAGACACAGGAGAGGATGCTGGACAGATGAAACAAAGATGTCTGTAACCCTGCCTTCTCTTTTGAGGCTCTGCAGGAAGTCTAGGTAAGCTGGAACTTGAACTCTTTCTTTCTTCACTGTAATTCCCTTCTGACATTGTTCAGAAATAAAATGAACCTGAATTTGTACAGACTGGTGGACTTATCTTGAGGATGCTAAAGGAATTAAGTGGCAAAGGTGATTGAGGGTCCCTGCTGCCTGCTCTCCTCCGAAGATTCAGAAGGGAGCCATCAGGACACCATGGAGTGGGATTCCTCTTGGAGACACAGAGAGTAATGCAGACCACCACAGCCAGGAGCAACAAGAAAGACTTCAATGCTGGCATCATACTCTACACAGGTCAAAGGCAAGATAGAAAGCCTACAACTGCCCAGAGGACATGGCCCTGGGTTTCCACTCAGAGCTGGTGTTCAACTGGCACACACTATTTAGCTGTGCTACTTGGTAAATATTGCAACACCTCAAAGGTTGGTGAACGGCCTCTGTACAGAATCTGCTGCTGCCCTGACCCCTACCTTGGCCTCATGATCCAGCCAAGGAACCACTAGAGGGTTAGTGCCTGGCTTAGCAGGGCTCCTCTAGCCAGCTTCTGATTGGCTAATGTCTGTGCTGTTAAATATTTGTCTGCTGTTAAATATTTGAATGTCATCTCTGGTAGTGATACTTATTTCATAGTATTTGCAGGAAGAGTAAATTTAGAAGTGCATATAAAGCACCTACCTAATCAGTGCAAGACATAATATGGAGTCTTTGTACCTGAGATTTTTCCCCCTTTGTTGATCTGTAACTTCTTCAAAATAAGACTTTAGTTGACACATTTTTCCATCTTTTTAAGTCTCTCTTTTATATCCCCTAATTTCATCCTTTCTTGGCATTTCTTTATAAAGCATGCACCTGCTACTTCATTTCTAAGTAAATATTAATCCCCCTTTGACTTTGCATCTCTGGAAAATTTTTAGTTCCCTATTTTCAGTGGCATTGTGACAGGTCCCATTTTTTTCTTCCCACTCTCCCCTATTTATAGGCTCCACATTTTTGGCAGGTTTGCTATAGAACGCTCAAAAATTGCAAGGGGAAATATTATGCTCAGGGAATCATAGGAGCATTTTCTCTGGTAATCATCACCAAGTTCTTATGCTGATCCTCTCCTGAACTGTTGGACTAAAGCAACTGAATTTTCCAACAGCAACCAGAGTCGCCCTTGTTCACTACCGAAGGATAGGAGGGTTTCCGTTTTTAAATGGATCATGTGCTTGACCTGAAGGCTGAGGATACAGTTGGATGGTCCTGCATTCCTAGAGGAGGGCAGACATGGGGGTAGGGGTGGAGCAGGAGGGGACAAGGGAGACAGTCACCACCTTCAGGACTTGCACTCTGACTTGGGAAGCTCAATGAAACCAACTGGGCTATTTCAACATCTCCTATATTTTGTTTATAACTCTGCCTCATTCCAGAGTGGGTTTGAGGTGGTTTGGTTTGATTCCTGAACATTTCCCATGCCAATTAGAAGAGATTATGTTGGGGGGCGTCCCCAGTTCGGCCTCGTCTCCCTAATCAACTAGTAAATGTTATAGTAATACCCAAATATACTTCCATCTATGTTTTGTAATACACTCCACTCATAGAAATGGTAGGGATAATATCTTTTTCTTTTTAGCATTCTAGGGGAAATTGTGATTTTGAAATGAACCAAGAAGGTTACAGTTGTCTTCAAAGGAAAAAGAGTCAGCCTAGCATGCCATCCCAGATGTGACTCTACGGTGTATCCTGTGCCTTTCTTGACTTGAAGCTACTTTGCAGCTCTGTAAGTTGTAGTGGATAACTGATAGCAATGCAAATAATAGTAACATTTGCCTATAAACATGCAAATAAATTTTATCCTGTGAAAGTACAGTTGACCCTTTTTGCCTCAATTTCCTTTGGAAAAAGTCAGTTTTGCATATCTTAGGGAACTTCATTTGCACATCCTTGGCTGTATATTTGACTGGTCTTTAGATTGTCTCTTGAAGTGGTGGTAACATTTTACTAGTTCTCTTGTTAAGTACTGAGTTCAAATCTTTACAAGTATTCTTTTTATATTTGTATGAAAGTTATGATTTTTAAAAATTATCCCTTAGCAGCATTTCAAATCATAAACTGTGATAGGATCCTCATAAATGAAAGTGCAGAGAAATAAAATCAGTGAATTGTAGAATTGTCTTCTGTGTGGCCAGCACTATGACAGGGGCTAAGAATGAATGAAGCTCAAGACTCAGCCTTTGACCCTGAAGAGCTCAGAATCTGCTTAGAGACACATGACCTTCAAGCATGATAAGTGTATGTGACTCTTTCACATTAGTGCTCCTCGGGATTCTGCTAACCTTTCTCTTCCATGCTACCCTCTCCCACAGTCATCTCAGCTGTGCCCTTAGGGTTTCAGCCCTGGTCCACATACTCACAATTCTCCCATCACATCTTCACCATATGCTTCTTTCCCCCCTCCACGAGACCCAAGTATAATACTACTTCACTTTGATGTCCCACTGATGCCTCAAACTCAGCATGTTTGAAATTGATTCATTATCTTTCCTGAAAGGCCCGCTTATCCTCCTTCATTTTGTTTCTTGATAAATGGCTCCATCAAATGCCAGCTGCATAAGCCAAACACCCAGAAATCAATCACAGAACTGAGCCAACCGGTTGCACTTTAAAATACTCAGCCACAAACCTCAAACGGGTGTAGAGGCAGAAAAGGAGTGATCCCTTTCCTCCCCATCATAAAGGGTCAAGGCTGACACTCCTATAACAAAAGACAGGTTAACAGAGAAAAGCATCAGAAATTTATTATGTGCACACATGTGCACTGGAATCATACAAAACATGAAAACTTCAAAAACAGCCAGCTGGTTGATGCTTAAGTATGCTCTTCATTGGGAAGAGGGGAGATAGGGGTGTAGGAGTGAAATAATTTACAGGGGGAATGAATGGACCCAGAAGACAGAAATTAACCTGAAAATGATTCTTTTTGGAATTTAGATGAGCCCTAGAGGCAGACAGTGTCTTGTGGAAAAGTCCATCCAGATGTGGTCGCACTCCTCAGTCTTCTTTCGTGCGATAGAAAATGAGATTTCAGGGAATGAGTGGAGGGCAATTGTGTTCCTCTTTGGAAGTCTGGTTTCCAGGTATATAAGGAACTTCAGAGAAGAACCTCATCCTGTGCTTTGTGAGAGACAAAGAACTGGAGCCAGAGAAGAGGATGGGGTGGTAGAGATCTTGAGGCTGCTTCTCCAGTTCAATGTGTCAAAGTGCCATATGTCAGGGCACCAGTTTCTGAGCCCTGGCAGGATACTTAGCAGTGACTGCGAACTCCCTTGTCTCTCTAGTGGGCTTGCTTTCCCGCTAATGAAAATGACTAGCTCATGCCTTCAAGACTTGCCTCAACTTTCTCCCCTACTTCTTCCCCACAGCGCCCCCTTCCTCTTAGCTTATGCCCTTATGTCACCTATTGTTGGGGAAACAGAAGCAAATTGCACAGGAATTCTCACATGTTCTTACCATCAGATCAAATCCATAGTACATCTGTGTCCAGGTATTTTCATTTTTTATCATTTATTCCACACACATTTATTAAACACCTACTCTATGGTAGGCAATACACTGAGAATTGGTAATTCAGTAATGAACAGTACAGAAAAGTCCCTCTCATCATGGAATTTCCATTGTAATTGAACAGATGCACAATAAACTAATAAAAACTAAAAGTTCACTAAAGATAAAGCTGAGTTAGTGAGAAGAGCAGTGAGAGACTGTCATAGGGGAGCAAGTGTCCCTGCTGTCATGCAGCCAGGTCCCTCCACAGGGGCTTGGGACTCATTTTCTCCAGCCCTTTCCAGGACTCCACTCTGGGAGGTAACTCAATGCCTCCTTTCTTTCTTTTTTTTTTCTTTTTTCTTTTCTTTTCTTTTTTTTTTTTTTTGAGATGGAGTCTCACTCTGTAGCCCAGGCTGGAGTGCAGTGGCGCAATCTCTGCTCACGCAACCTCCACCTCCCAGGTCCCCTTTCAAGCAGTTCTCCTGCCTCAGCTTCCCGAGTAGCTGAAATTACAGGCATATGCCACCATGCCCAACTAATTTTTGTATTTTTAGTAGAGATGGGGTTTCACCATGTTGACCAGGCTGGTCTTGAACTCCTGGCCTCAAGTGATCCACCCTTCTCGGCCTCCCAAAGTGCTGGGATTACAGGCATGAGCCACTGCGCCTGGTCTCGATGCCTCCTTTCTAATGGATCACTCCTGTCAGCAACCTCTGAGTTTCCTGCACTGCTGTCATTCACAGTATAGCTTATAAAATACTTCTTTGTAACCTGGCTTGGTTACCATTCCCCTGGGGATACCTGAAATCTCTGTATACAATCATGTGCACAGATCATCTTAAGAGAATCCCTTTCCAGATCCTCTCCTTCCATACACACTCTTTAGTAAAACTGATATGCCTAAGAATGCATCGGCTATCATTAGTGATAGATCTAATTTCCTTTTATTTGGGATTCATGGATCAGGGCAGCCACCATCCTACAAAACAGAACAAGAGGACTGGACACAGCAGCGCATGCCTGTAATCCCAGCACTTTGGAAGGCTGAGGTGGGCGGATCACCTGAGGTTGGGAGTTCATGACCAGCCTGGCCAACATGGTGACACCCCATCTCTACTAAAAAATACAAAAATTAGCCAGGTGTGGTGGTGGGCGCCTGTAATTGCGGCTACTCAGGAGGCTGAGGCAGGAGAATCACTTGAACCTGGGAGGCGGAGGCTGCAGTGAGCAGAGATCGCACCACTGCACTCCAGCCTGGGTGACAGAGTGACACTCAGTCTCAAAAAAAAAAAAAAAGAAAAAATAGAACAAGAGGTCCCACTGGGAAATTGCAGAACAGCGGGGGTTTGGTAAGGTGTGAACAAGGAACCAGAACAATAGAAAAAATGAAGCTGATTGGTTAACATCAGGTTACTTCAGGTGACTTTTCGTAGGGGTTAAAGCAGGGGAAACTTCCCTATGATGCTGACACAAGTAGATTGGAATCTCCTGTTTTCAAGAAAAACTGGTCTGTTTGGGGATCTATCTGCTCCTTAAAGTTTCAGTTTGATTAAACAGTAGTTAGTACGAGTGACTCCATTTTCCTCTAGTCTGGTCCATTAAGGCCTAGCGCAGGAGCTCAGCCCAAAAAACTGGTCTCCCTTAATTTTTTAACAGAAACGTCAACACTTAGGACTTGCTTGCTTTCTTGTTAAGAGGGAAGGATATCATTAGAAAAAGAGTCTTTGGGCCGGGCGCGGTGGCTCAAGCCTGTAATCCCAGCACTTTGGGAGGCCGAGACGGGCGGATCACGAGGTCAGGAGATCGAGACCATCCTGGCTAACACGGTGAAACCCCATCTATACTAAAAAAAATACAAAAAACTAGCTGGGCGAGGTGACGGGCGCCTGTAGTCCCAGCTACTCGGGAGGCTGAGGCAGGAGAATGGCTTAAACCCGGGAGGCGGAGCTTGCAGTGAGCTGAGATCCGGCCACTGCACTCCAGCCTGGGCGACAGAGCGAGACTCTGTCTCAAAAAAAAAAAGAGTCTTTGGGTTAATGTTAACATGCTCTGAAATCAGAAAAGCAGAATCCCTTTGGGTTAGTGACATTGATTCTTTTAAATTAAACTAAATTGCTTTGAGGGACTACCAAAAGTGTCCAGATACAATGGAGGTAGAAACACAAATCAGCATTTTAACAGATGTTTTTCAGATTCACTATGGTTAAGTAAACAAAATAACTGAAATCTAGGGTTTTTTAAAAAATTAAATTAGGCAAGCTTTATTCCAATCAAGTCAATCTTTTCCTATATTTTTAAAATACTTAATATTTTCAGCCTATAATTAGTTTTAAAACATATAGACTTATGATGAACTATTTCAGGTGTCAACTTAAAAATGTTCAAGATGGTACGTAAATTCCATCAGGAGGTGTGTGAGCAAAGACGTCTACTCCTGACAACATGTGCTTAGGGTCTCCTGGTTCTCATTTCCTGTTCTTGTCTCAGTTCACCATAGTCACGTAGGTGTTCTCCCTACCATTCTGGACCTATATCCTAAATCTCCCTTAAGGGTTACCCTTTCTTTTTTTTTTTTTTTTTTTCCAAGCCAAACTGTATCCAGCTTTATTAAAGATACTTTCCATAAACAATCATGGTATTTCAGGCAGGACATGGGCAGACAATCGTTAACAGTATACAACAACTTTCAAACTCCCTTCTTCAATGGACTACCAAAAATCAGAAAGCCACTATAAAACCCAATGAAGTCTTCATCTGATGCTCTGAACAGGGAAAGTTTAGAGTGAGGGTTGACATTTCACATTTAGCATGTTGTTTAACAACTTTTCACAAGCCGACCCTGACTTTCAGGAAGTGAAATGAAAATGGCAGAATTTATCTGAAGATCCACAATCTAGAAATGGAACCATGCTGTTTTGACAGGTGCCATCTCAGTGGCATCACTGGAAAGTCCAGATTGCCTGACACACTGGTAACCACTGACTAGGGGTCAGGTCCCAACAGATGTCTGGGCTTAAGGGAGTTAAGTCTATGCTGAAAGATGGAAAGGGAGAAGAGAACATAAAAACAAATTTGTTTTTCCATACCACAAGGCTTTTGTGCCAAGGTGGCCATGTGTGTCAAAGTAGGGAATCCCTCCTCCTGGGAACCAAGAGGAAGTCTCTCAAAACTAGAAGGGAAAGGTGTTTTCCCCACATCAATCCAGCTTTGGAGACATTCTATTAGTGACATATGCCCCTTCCCCCAAAAACAACAATGAAGTGTTCTGTGTGCTAACAACATAGCTTTAAAAAAAAAAAAAAAAAAAAGTAAAACAAAATTCTGCATTTTTATAAAACTTGATAAAAAATAGTATTTCAAACTGTACAGTCACCAGAAGTACACAGTTATCAAAAATGCACACACTTCACTTGGCATCTCCAGCACCTTCAGCTTTCTGTGCCTGGTCTGTTTTGGCATCTCCGTTTTCTGCAGGGTTATTCCCCTCCTTGCCAGCATCAGCTTTTCCCTTTTTCCCTTTGGGTACCTTCTCTCCCTTCTTTGCAGGGGCCTTTTTAGGCTTGGGCTCTGGCTTTGGAGGAGCAGGTTTAGCAGACAACCTTGCGGATCTTCTCTGTGGTTCGTCCTTCACCTTGGCTTTATCTCCTTTAGCATCCCCTTCAGCCTTTCTCTTGGGCATGGTGGCGACGGCGGCGGGACGTAGGTGCTGGACGCGGGATGCAGCGCGCGCGGGCTTTGGTCGGTCCGGGGGTCGTTCTCGCCTCTTCTTCTTCACACTGCTCAAGGGTTACCCTTTCTTATCTGATCTCCATATTTTCAGATTCCCCAGAGTCTCCTTCTATAACCACGTGCTTTCTAGACCAGGATTTCTCAACCTTGGCACAACTGACATTTTGGGCTATATTATTCTTCATTGCGTATTGTAGGATATTTGGCAGTATCCCTGGCCTCTACACACTGGTTGCCAGTATCACTCCCTGCCTGAGTTGTGACTATCAAAAATGCCTCCCAACATTGCCCAGTGTGCCCTGGAAGCAAGATCGCCACCTCCTATGTACCCTCATCTCTCAGTTTCAGAACCACTGTTCTCGATGATTCTAGACAGTATCATTGGTTTAAGTACTTTCTGTAAATGGAAGACTCTGAAGTTCTAATCCTGACTGTTTATTGAGCTCAGACTCATATCCAGCTGCCTATGGAATTTCTCCATGGAAATATGTTACAGACACCAGGTTTTTTTAACATAACTTTAACTGGTTCCCTCCTCTACCTGTTCCTCTCCTGGTTTTCTCCCACTGTAGTAAAGGGCATTCCCTCCTACCTAGTGGCTAGGGCCTCCACCTTTGGGATGACTTTTCCCTTCCCCTATTCCCATCTGTCAGCAAGTCCTATTGCTGTTACCTCCAAAACAGAATGCAGACTTGATCGCTGCTCCCATATGAATCCAAATCCTGACGTACGTGTGTGTGTGTGTGTGTGTGTGTGTGTTTTAACCTCAGTTACTGTCATCAGGCTTCCAGTCCTGCTACTCTACAGAGACAGCTGTTTTTCAAGGTCATTTCAAGGTCACTCATAATCACCACATTGCCGAATCCCTTAAGTCATTCTCAGACCTCAGATTACTCAACCTGTCAGTCCCAATTGACAACAGTAGTCCCTCTGTTTTTCTTGAAATGTTTCATTTTTATTCACTCAGTTTCTGACTCTTTGTTTTCTGCCGGTCTTTGTTGGCTTATCTTGATCTCAACTTTTTAGCACCAATGTGCTCATGAACTCAGACCTGTTTTTGCTTAACTCAGAGTCTCCCTCAAGACAAAGATGAAAGCATTGACTGGGCTATGTTCTTATCTGCAGGTTCAGCTGGGGAAGAATCTGTTTCCAGACTCATTTAGGTTTTTGGCAGAATTAATTTTCTTGCACCCATATGTCTGAGGGCCCTAGCCTCTTTTTGGCTAACTGTTGGAGTCTGTCTTCTGCTTCTAGAGGACTCCTGCAGTTCCCTGCCACAAGACCTCTCCACAGTGGTTGACAAGAAGCCCTTTACTTCTTCAAAGTCAGCAGGAGAGCCTCTGACTCCAGTCAGCAAAAAAACAGACTTATGTAACATGGTGTATTTGTAGTAGGGATAACCCCTTATCTTGCCACATTCTACTAGTTAGCAGCAAGTCTAGGTCCTGTCTACTTTCAAAGGACATAACATAGGTCAGATGTCAGAGGGCCACCTTAAAATGCTGGCTAACACACCTTCCCTATCTCTACTCCCTGCACCGACAAGCTCTCCCAGCCTCAGGGCTTTAAGTAACACTTCTATTTTAATGACGGTCACATTTCTGTCTCTAGCCTGGACCTCATTCCTGAACTCCTGTCTTGTATATCCAACTGCCTACTTGTCATCTCCATGTGGATTTAACAGGCATCTCAAATTCAACACATCCAAAACCGGACTCCTGATTTCCTCTCAGACTTGCTCCTCCTATAGTCTTTCCCATCCTAGTAAACAGCAGCTTTATTGTTCCAGTGCTTCAGGCCAAAAATCTTAAAATCTTGCCAATCCTTATCTTGTTCACAGAATCCACACATAAAATTCTGTGTGTTTTGCCTTCAGAACACATACAGAATCTCACCACTTCTCCCCACCTGCCCATCTACTGCCTTGGTCCATGCCAGTGTCATCAGTCATCTAGATCAGTGGTTCTCACCTGGGGAAGGTTTTGTCCACTCTTCTCCCCATGGGTTTTGGCAATGTCTGGAGGCATCTTTGGTGGCACCACTGGGGGAAGGGTCACTACTGGCATCTAGTGGTTAGAGGACAGGAGTGCTGCCAAACACCATACGACACACAGGGCAGCCTCCACAAGAAGGAATTATCTGGCCCCAAATGTCAATGGTGCAGAGGCTTACTGCTCTTAAACTCTATTTGATTATTTACAAACCAGGCCAGATTAAGATTTTATTATCTATTTGATTATTTGCTCACATAGAAAAAGATTCTGTGGTAGTTCATAGTATTCAAAGAAGAACAGAAAAAATAGAATTTCAGGATCAAGAAATTGGGAGTTAAAAATCAGTGGAATTTGTTTTTTTCTCACTGTCTGTGTCTCATGTCTACTTGTCTCCATTGGACTGCTTTCTTCTTTAGTCAGCATCTTTTCAAGTGTCAGGGAAGACTGCCACTGCCAACTCTGTAATCACATCCACCAAAGCCACTGGCTTCTGTGGAAAGATAGCATCTTTCCCACCATTTCTATATCAATCCCAGGGAAGATTCTGATTGGTCAAATTTGGTCAGGTGAACCAATCAAATGGCCCCAACCAGACAGCATAAAGTGTGGAGAAATTTCCCACAGACATTAGCAGGCCGTCTGCACAAGAAGGAAGATGAGAAAACGTAGTGGTCAGGCACAACTCAGTAGCTGATGGTTTCTGCAGTTTATTAAACATGGTACATAAAGACCTTCCAGATCTGGTGCCTGCCAACCTCTTCAACTCCACCTTAACCCACATCTTCCTCATGTTCTGTGATCCAGCCACAGTCAGCTACGTGAATTCTTGGGTGGCTTTTGCCTTCTTTTATCTCCAGCACATACCGCTCTCTGTACCTAAAACACCATTTGCTGCCTCATTATACAAAGATGATACTTCCACATTCTTCAGACCTTATCTCATACATTACCTCCTTCAGGAAGTCTTTGTTTTAACATGTGGATTTTATTATTATTCAAGTGTAATGAGACCAGCAGATCAGGAGATAATTATCCTTGAAAAGATCATTTATTACTCACAGTTCCCAAGAGGAGGGGGCATACCACATCACAAAGGGCCACATGGGAAGCACCGGGGTTGGTCAGGAGACCCAGGGAGAGAGCTTTTGTGGTGGTTTTGTGGGAAAGAATGGGTGAGACAGGGAAGCAACTCTAGGATGGTCTAGTTTGAATAATTTCAGCAGGCTCTGGGACACAGAGGTCGTCTGTAGTTGTCTCGCACCTGGCCATGAGGCGATTAGGATAGGAGAATAGTGGCCCTACGTATGAGAGCCCAATAAGAAAGGAGGTTGTGGAGTGTGGGCTCTGGATTGGTTGGTTTTCATATGAAAGGCACACTCCGTGGCAAGTCATTTAATATCTCTAGGAATTAAACAGTCCTGGAGGGGCAATCCCTCCAGAGTCAGCAAGGCCTCAGATATAAAAGCATCAGAATACAGAAAGTAAGTGGCAGGGTTAATATAATCCTTCCTAGTGTTTTTTTCAGCATCTTCTCCTAAATCAGGTTTAGGCATCTCTTTTTTATGATTCCATAATACCACTTGCACACTTCTGTGGTTGCAATGGCAGCAGTACCAGCAAGGATATCTTAACCAACAGCCCAGTGATCTTTGACCTTCAAACTACATCTAGGGAAGTGGGTAAGAATTTTGAAATAATTTTGCTTGGAGTGGGGGTTCACTCATCCATGTAACCTCAACACTTTGGGAGGCTGAGGCGAGAGGATTGCTTCAGCTCATGAGTTTGAGACCAGCTTGGGCAACAGACTGAGACTTGTCTCTACAAACATTTTTAAAAACTTAGCCAGGCATGGTGGCATGTGCCTGTAGACCCAGATACTTGGGAGGCTGAGATGGGAGGATTGTTTGAGCCCAGGAGATCGAGATTACAGTGAGCCATAATCACAACCCTGCACCCTGCACTCCAGCCTGTGCGACAGACCCTGTCTCTAGTAAAAACAACAATAATGAACAAAATTTTTAAGCCATTTAATTTCAATTTAATGGATATGTGACCTCATTTTTATTCTCATAGTTTTTGAGACTACACATTTAGTTTTCATTTAAATGCCTTTAAAATATTTATTCAATTTCTTTCTACTAAAATGATGCAAACAATACTCTTAGGTGTATTATATACTGAATTTTGACACTTTGAAGAATACCACCACATTAACGTACGTAGCCATGATTAATTTATCTCTGTGCAGACTATTGAATAAAATGTTTCTCATCTTTATTGTGTACATAGTTGATCTTCCAAATATGTAATTAGTTATAAAAATTGAAACTCTTAACTGCTCTTTTAAGATATTCATGCCTGTGCATATTCATGCATATGAAACTGAAATGCGTGAATACACAACTATTCCTCTCACTGCTGACTCTATAATGCCTTATTGTCTTTATAAGTCACCTGCATGTGAATTAGGAAACAAAACTCCTTCTTCTGGGCAGATGCAGCTCTGTGTTGGGTGCATGACTTGGGGGCAGAGCATGGGATGGCTTTTGGCTCTCCTTGCTGCCTGGTCAATAATGCCTTGGTCTGCACTAACCTGCAAGAGCTTAGACAAAGGTGTTAAATGCACACTAGCTTTGCTCAAATGGGCAAGCCTCAACTCATCTTCCTCCCTGAGATCCTCACGCTATCCTCAGGACAGGATAGCCAGCCATGTAACAGCACACTATGGTGTAAAACTATACATCATGGTGTAAATTTGTGTACTCCTTATAAAATGTTTATGTTTGCATTTAGGAATGTAAGCATGTATTAGACATTCTTAGTGATTCAACTTTGAAGCAAAGATTTTCTGTCACCTTTTCTTCAATTTAAATTAAAGAATACCCTGAGATTTCAAGGCAAAATATTATGAGTCCGTTTTTATTTGTAATTATTTACCTTTGCAATCAAAATTTTCTCAAGGAACAAAATACAAATGAATGCAACATAAAACATAGATATAATTTGGATGCTGATTCTCTAATTGTCAAATATAACTCCTCATTCCATGTTTCTTTGTATCACCTTATGATTCCTATTCATTGACTAAAAATTAAGTAAATATTATAAATTTTCAGTTACAAATTTATGGTAATGAAATATATTTTTATCAATTTTACATGTGATGGATCTTGGATTTTTTTCCCCATTTTAAAAATTAGAATTTATTTTTTAGAGCAGTTTTAGGTTCACAGCGAAATTGAGTGGAAGAAACAGATACTTCCCATATACCCTTCCCACTCCCCCACCATGCACAACTCCCCTACGGCCAACATCCCTAACCTAAGGGTACATTTGTTACAATTCATGAACCTACATTGGCACTTGAGGGAAAGCAGGTATAAATAAGACTTTGGCCGGGCCCGGTGGCTCACACCTGTAATCCCAGCACTTTGAGGGGCTGAGGCAGGCAGATGACCTGAGGTCAGGAGTTCGCAAAAAAGTAGCCGGGCGTGGTGGCGTGTGCCTGTAGTTCCAGCTACTTCGGAGGCTGAGGCAGCAGAATTGCTTGAACCCAAGAGGCGGAGGTTGCAGTGAGCCAAAATTGCGCCACTGCACTTCAAGCTGGGTGACAAAGTGAGACTCCATCTTAGTAAAAAAAAAAAAAAAAAAGTCTTTGGGCATAGTTTCAGGTATTCTAGAAGGAATTCATTCACTCAAGGACTCTGGTTTCCAGAGTTCTTGCTGTGCCTCCCAGGTTTTAAAAGGTCAGTCTGCACATGGTGGCTCACATCTCAGCACTTTGGGAGGCCGAGGCGGGTGGATTGCTCAAGCCCGGGAGTTCGAGACCAGCCTGGGCAACATGGTAAAACCCCATCTCTACCAAAAACAAATAATAAGAAGAATACAAAAATTAGCAGGGCTATTTCTTTTCTTTTCTTTTCTTTTTTTTTTTTTTGAGTGGCTGTAGTCCCAGCTACTCAAGGATTGAGGTGAGAGGATCACTTGAGCCCAGGAGGTAGAGGTAGCAGTGAGCTGTGATTGCAGGACTGCACTCCAGCCTGGGCAACAGAGCGAGACCTTGTCTCAAAAATAAATAAATAAATAAAAATAAAAAGGTCAATAACAGGAGCACATGACATGGCTCACGCTTCATCTGTGACACAGGATGCAGAGTCAAAGATGTAAACGTTGTCCATATAGCAGAGAGTCGAAAGAGGGAGTTAGTAAGTTTCCTGTATTTGGAATCGGCCATTTGTGGGATACTGGCAAATTTTGGTTTCTGAAGACGGAAACATCAATTTACATTTTAATTTCTTAAAAAGAAACTAAAAAGTTAAGCAAGAGTCCACCCATTATTTGGTAGCGAGACTATAACACATTTCCATTTAACTTGAGCTCCCCCTCCTCCTTTTTCCATGAAGGGCCCAGGTCCACTCTGTGATCAGGTGAGGTTTGCTGGGCGTGAGTGAGAAAATCTGCAGAACCAGAATTGGGTCCCCCAAAGGGAAGAGAGCAGAAACCCCTCTTGTTCTCTTTAAGATTGACTGTGGGTAATGAAGATTATCTTTTATAAAAATGAAGTCAATACATTTTCAATTTGGCATGAAATTACATTCCCATGTGGGCTTCCATTCCTACTGTCAAACCATCAGTCTCAGGAAAGACAGCAGGTACCACCGAAATCAAAATAGTCATCGATCGTCTTTGAGTCTCACAGTTGGGTTTTTTAAAATCTACAGCTAGACAAAGTTTCTTTCTTTTAACCTTTTAAGAGCCAGGCCTGATAGACTCTAGGATAGAGTTTCTTTGACATACAGAGAATCTTCTTTCCACCTCTCAAGTTGAGCCAAGAAGCTTCGTGTCTTTGAGTACAGGAAGCTTTGGGAGGTGGAGGTGAAGAGCTGGCTGGCTGAGCTTGCGGCAGAGCTCCTGGCTCCCCACGGCTGCCTGTGGTGTGCAGAGGACATAGGAGGCCCCCACTCCTGGTGGAGATTGAAAGTGAGAGCAAGAGGAATGGGAGTGTGGTAAGGCCACAGGACACTGGGACTTCACAATAGGATCCAGACTTCAGCAGCGAAGCCCACTAGACATGTCCATGACAACTCACAAGCCAATAAAGACCTACAGTGCCACGGATGCAGCACAGATCCAGGGCCCTTCTGCCCCCTGCCCTGGGGTCTCCACCCAGCCCACACCACTGTGGGGTAGAGATGGGGAGGGCAAATGGGAAAAGGGTGCCTTTACCTGGAAGGACTGGTTTACACAAATGAGAGGGCTTAACTCGGCCTTGAGAAGGAGCTGCATTTCAATTGCTTGCAGGACTCTCTTTAAACTAGGAGAGACTGAGATCTTTAAACTAGAAGAGATGGAGATCTTTAAACTCCCCCACCCTTTGCTTTCCCTACAAGGTGGGGGTCTATGAGGAAGAACAGAGAAGATAAATGGAGAAGCCACATTTCCTTTTCCCATATGATGGCAGTATATTTTCTCCCCCCATAAAATTAGCAAAAAATATAAGAATGTGAAAGAGTGACTGTGATTATTAAGGCCTCAACCACAGAAGAGCGTTGAGGCTCTGAGAGAGAATCCCCACGGGGGCCCAAGGAGACTTGGCACAAGGCGAGTTTCGTTCTGGGCTGGTGGCAGCTGACATAGAAGAGCTCTGTCGGCCATTCTATAATGACGCAGGCTCATGTCCCAGGGAAGGGGTGTGTGTGCATGAATTGAAAGGTTCTTGTCAGAAAGAGCAGAAACTTTGGCCCCAAAGCCAGACTCAGGGGTGGGCTGCCCAGGTGGTCGACAGGGAGGCACTAAAACAACCCTGAAAATGTCACGAGATGAGATCAGCCTATGCAGCTGGAAGGGCTACTCTGACGAGCAGCTTTGGGGCTTGTCAGGGACTTGCTTAAGTGACAACTGGGGGCCACTAAACTACCTTCAAAAGAAGAGAGGGTACACCAGTGTTTGAAGCAGCACTATTCACAATCGCCAGGTGGAAGCAACCCAAATGTCCATTGATGTGACGCGGCTACGATGTCTGGGTCACATACCCTGGGGTTCCTCGTCTCGCGTCAGGAAAATGTGGGACACAGACACATGGGAGAAGTTTAGGAGCAGAGGTTTAATAGAAGAGAAAGAGAAACAGCTCTCTCTATAGAGAGAAAGGGATCTCCCAGCGGAAAAGACAGCTGGTGGCAAATGCAGGGGATTTTATAGTCCAGCTTGAGGAGGCAGTGTCTTATTTACCTAAGGCTCACAGACTGGTTCAATCAGGTGGGGCATCATACCGTGTGTCATATTGCACGTCATAGCTTGAGGAAGGCTGGTCGCCCCACCCTAATCTTATTATGCAAATAAATTATCCATGGCCAGTGTCATCTTGTTTACTCCTTACTATACACGTGGCTGGCAGAGAAGGGATGGTGGAACTGCCATCTTGAGCATGTCTAGTCCCTAGTTCCTGCTGGCTTTCACCCATGCAAGCCCCCAACTTGCTTGTCTATGTCTGCAGCTCAACTTTAAAGGCTGCTCTTTGTTAGAAAATGATTCGGGCTGCTTTTCATTAAAAAGAAAAGCCTTACCGAGGACTTCTATACCCTTACTATCTGCCTAAGTGATTTCCTCTTAACTCCTGTATTAGATGGACGAATGGATAAAACAAAATATAGTCTACCCATGCAATGGCATATTGATTATCCAGCCTTAAAATGGAGGGAAATTCCGACATATGCCACAATATAGATTAACTTTAAGGAAGTTATATTAAGTGAAATAAGCCAGTCACAAAAAGACAAAGACTGTGTGATTCCACTTATATGAGGTACCCAGAGTAGTCAAATGCATAGAGACAGAAAGTAGAATGATGGTTGTCAGGGGTCAGGGGAGCCTTATTGCACGTGAGGACTCTCTGTGGTATCCTCAGGTGGCACAGGGCATTGTATGATAACATGTTAATCCATTAATCTGTGAATGGATTAATCCGGGGCAGAGGCCTCATGATCCGATCATTTCTTTTTTTTTTTTTTTTTTTTTTTGAGATGGAGTCTCGCTCTGTCACCCAGGCTAGAGTGCTGTGGCCGGATCTCAGCTCACTGCAAGCTCTGCCTCCCGGGTTCACGCCATTCTCCCGCCTCAGCCTCCCGGGTAGCTGGGACTACAGGCGCCCACCACCATGCCCGGCTAGTTTTTTGTAGTTTTTAGTAGAGACGGGGTTTCACCGTGTTAGCCAGGATGGTCTCGATCTCCTGACCTCATGATCCACTCGTCTCGGCCTCCCAAAGTCAGCTGGGATTACAGGCTTGAGCCACCACGCCCGGCCCCGATCATTTCTTAAAGGGCTCACCTCAATACTCCACTTTGAGGATAAGTTTCAACAGAAGTTTTGGAAAAGATATTCAAACCATAATGAGAGGTGAAACTGGCTGGGCTTCTGGGTCGTATGGGGACTTGGAGAACTTTTCTGTCTAGGTAAAGGATTGTAAATGCACCAATCAGTGCTCTGTGTCTAGCTAAAGGTTTGTAAACGCACCAATCAGCACTCTGTCAAAACGGACCAATCAGCACTCTGTAAAACGGACTAATCAGCACTCTGTAAAATGGACCAATCAGCTCTCTGTAAAACAGACCAATCAGCAGGATGTGGGTGGGGCCAAATAAAGGAATAAAAGCAGACCACCGGAGTCAGCAGTGGCAACCCACTTGGACCCCCCTTCCACGCTGTGGAAGCTTTGTTCTTTCGCTCTTTGCAATAAATCTTGCTGTTCCTCACTCTTTGGGTCCATGCCACCTTTATGAGACGTAACACTCCCTCTGAAGGTCTGCAGCTTCACTCTTGAAGTCAGCGAGACCACGAACCTACTGGAAAGAAGAAACTCTGGACACATCTGAACATCAGAAGGAACAAACTCCAGACACATCGTCTTTAAGAACTGTAATACTCACCACAAGCATCTGCAGCTTCGTTCTTGAAGTCAGCGAGACCAAGAACCCACCAATTTGGGACATATTTTGGCAACCACGAAGGGACCATCACCTATTGCCAAGTGGCGAGTACAATCAGACCCCTTTCGCTTGCTATCCTGTCCTATTTTTCCTTAGAACTTGGAGGCTAAATACTGGGCACCTGTCGGCTAGTTAAAAGCAACTAGCGAGGCTGCAGGACTAAAGACGTGGGTGTCAGGGTTTCTGGGAAAGGGCTTTCTAACACCCCAGACTCTTCAGAGTTGGGAGCATTGGTTTGCCTGGAACCAGCTTCCACTCTTCCTGTACTTCTAGGCTAAGCTGAGGGTCAACAGAGAGGAAAGCCATTCAGCTCCGGGATCCCGACAACAAGTTGGTTTACCCTATGGCCACGAGCTGACCTCTCAAAGGCATGTCACCCAAGTGAGACTTGCCCATCTATCCTATCTATCCTGACCATTGCCCCTGGATCCTAATGCCTATCAGACAAACTTCCTCCCACCTCTCCTCTCCGAGGCTAGTCCTGCTTCTAAAAACTACTCCTTGTCTCTGGTACTTTTCTAGTTTCTCCTTTAAGAATGATTTCTACTATAAACTCCAGGACTTTATTCCCTTCTTTAGGCACTCAGGCTCACCAATCAGAAAGACATAATTTTTGCCCAAAGCCCCGTCATAGCAGGGATTATCTGGAATTTTAGGATCCCTCCTCAGACAAGCAGGCCTAACAACAGCTATTCCTGAAGCCAGGATATGGAGAGCCTCAGAAATTGTATCCTTCCTGTTCATATAAGTGAGGACAAAAGGTGTCACTCTTTCAACCCTGGAGATCCCTTCCCTCCCTCAGGGTATGGCCCTCCACTTCATTTTTGGGGCATAACATCTTTATTGGGACCTTTACAGAGGTAAGGTCCCAGGAGAATGGTTAGGACTCTAACAGTTTTTCAAGAATGCATCGGTAAGGGCCACTAAATCCAATTTTTCTCAGTTCTCCTTGTGGTCTAGGAGGAAAACTAGTGTTTCTGCTGCTGCATTGGTGAGCGCAACTATTCCAATCAGCAGGGTTCAGGGACTGTTGTGGTTCTTGGGAAAGAGGTGTTTCTACTGCTGCGTGGTGAGCACAACTATTCTGATCAGCAGGGTCCAGGGACTGTTGCGGGTTCTTGGGCAGGGGGATAAACAAACCAAAACCGAGGGTGGTTTTGTCTTTCAGATGGGAAACACTCAGGCATCAACAGGCTCACCCTTGAAATGCATCCTAAGCCATTAGGACCAATTTGACCCACAAACCCTGAAAAAGAGGTGGCTCATTTTTTTCTGCACTACAGCCTGGCCCCAATATTCCCTCCCTGGTGGGGAAAAATCACCACCTGAGGGAAATACAAATTACAATACTATCCTGCAGCTTGACCTTTTCTGTAAGCGGGAAGGCAAATGGAAATACCTTATGTCCAAGCTTTATTTTCATTGAAAACAATTTTTTTCAATTTTGCATACACAACTATGCAAAGCTTGCAATTTACATTCCACAGGAGAACCTTCAGCTTACCTCCATATCCTAGCCTCCGTATAACTCCCCTTCCTATTAATGATAAGCCTCCTCTAATCTCCCCTGCCCAGAAGGAAATAAGCAAAGAAATCTCCAAAGGACCACAAAAACCCCTGGGCTATCAGTTGTGTCCCCTTCAAGCTGTAGGGGGAGGGGAATTTGGTCCAACCCAGGTACATGTCCCCTTCTCCCTCTCTGATTTAAAGCCGATCATGAGAGACCTGGGGAAGTTTTCAGATGATCCTGATAGGTACATAGATGTCCTACAGGGTCTAAGGCAAACCTTCAATCTCACTTGGAGAGATGTCATACTATTGTTAGATCAAACCCTAGCCTTTAATGAAAAGAATGCTGCTTTGGCTGCAGCCCAAGAGTTTGGAGATACCTGGTATCTTAGTCAAGTAAATGATAGAATGACAGCCAAAGAAAGGGACAAATTCCCTACGGGTCAGCAAGCCATCCCCAGTATGGATCCCCACTGGGACCTTGACTCAGATCATGGGGACTGGAGTCATAAATCTGTTGACCTGTGTTCTAGAAGGACTAAGGAGAATTAGGAAAAAAGCCCATCAATTATTCAATGGTGTACACCGTAACTCAGGGAAAGGAAGAAAATCCTTCTGCCTTCCTCGAGCGGCTATGGGAGGCCTTAGGAAAATATACTCCCCTGTCACCTGAATCACCCGAGGATCAATTGATTCTAAAAGATAAATTTATTACCCAATCAGCCGCAGATATCAGGAGAAAGCTCCAAAAGCAAGCCCCGGGCCCTGAACAAAATCTGGAGGCATTATTAAACTGGGCAACCTCAGTGTTCTATAATAGGGACTGAGAGGAACAAGCCCAAAAGGAAAATCAAGATCAGAGAAAGGCTGAAGCCTTAGTCATGGCCCTCAGACAAACAAACCTTGGTGGTTCAGAGAGTACAGAAAATAGAGGAGGCCAATCACCCAGTGGGGCTTGTTATCAGTATGGTTTATAAGGACACTTTAAAAAAGATCGTCCAACGAGAAACAAACCGTCCCCTCGTCCATGTCCACTATGTTAAGGCAATCACTGGAAAGTACACAGCCCCAGAGGACAAAGGTTCTCTAGGTCAGAAGCCCCCAACCAGATGATCCAACAACAAGATTGAGGGTTCCTGGGACAAACGCCAGCTCATGTCATCACCCTCACTGAGCCCCAGGTACGTTTAACCATTGAGGGCCAGGAAATTGACTTCCTCTTGGACACTGGCTCAGCCTTCTCAGTATTAATCTTCTGCCCTGGACGACTGTCCTCAAGGTCCGTTACCATCTGAGGAATCCTGGGACAGCCTGTAACCAGGTATTTTTCCCACCTCCTTAGTTGTAATTGGAAGACTTTGCTCTTTTCACATGCCTTTCTTGTCATACCTGAAAGTCTCAAACCCTTATTAAGGAGGAATATATTAGCCAAAGCTGGAAAATTATCTACATGAATATGGAGAACAAGTTACCCATTTTTTGTCCCCTACTTGAGGAGGGAATCAACCTTGAAGTCTGGGCATTGGAAGGACAACTTAGAAGGGCAAAAAATGCCCACCCAGTCCAAATCAGATTAAAAGACCCCACCACTTATCCTTATCAAAGGCAATATCCCTTAAGGCCTGAAGCTCATAAAGGATTACAGGATATTGTTAAACATTTAAAAGCTCAAGGCTTAGTAAGGAAATGAGCAGTCCCTGCAACACCCCAATACTAGAAGTAAAAAAACTGAACAGTCAGTAGAGACTAGTGTAAGATCTTAGACTCATCAATGAGGCAGTAGTACCTCTATATCCAGTTGTACCCAACCCCTATACCCTGCTCTCTCAAATACCAGGGGAAGGAGAATGGTTCACTGTTCTGGACCTCAAGGATGCCTTTTTCTGTATTCCCCTGCACTCTCCCAGTTTCTCTTTGCCTTTGAGGATCCCACAGGCCACACATCCCAACTTAAGTGGACAGTCTTGCCCCAAGGGTTTAGTGATAGCCGTCACCTGTTTGGTCACGCACTGACCCAAGATCTAGGCCACTTCTCAAGTCCAGGCACTCTGGTCCTTCAGTATGTGGATGATTTACTTTTGGCTACCAGCTCGGAAGCCTCGTGCCAGCAGGCTACTCTAGATCTCTTGAACTTTCTAGCCAATCAAGAGTACAAGGTGTCTAGGTCAAAGGCCCAGCTTTGCCTACAGCAGGTTAAATATCTAGGCCTAATCTTAGCCAAAGGGACCAGGGCCCTCAGCAAGGAAGGAATACAGCCTATACTGGCTTATCCTCACCCTAAGACATTAAAACAGTTGCGGGCGTTCCTTGGAATCACTGGCTTTTGCCAACTATGGATCCCCAGATACAGCGAGATAACTTGGCCCCTCTATACTCTAATCGAGGAGACCCAGAGGGCACCTACTCAACTAGTAGAATAGGAACAAGGTGCTGCAGAAACAGCCTTCAGAACCTTAAAGAAGGTCCTAGTACAAGCTCCAGCTTTAAGCCTTCCCACAGGACAAAACTTCTCTTTATACGTCACAGAGAGAGCAGGGATAGCTCTTGGAGTCCTTACTCAGACTTGTAGGACAACCCCACAACCAGTGGCATACCTAAGAAAGAAAACTGATGTAGTAGCAAAAGGCTGGCCTCACTGTTTATGGGTAGTTTTGGTGGTGGCCGTCTTAGTGTGAGAGGCTATCAAAACAATACAAGGAAAGGATCTCACTGTCTGGACTACTCATGATGTAAATGGTGTACTAGGTGCCAAAGGAAGTTTGTGGCTATCAGACAACTCCCCACTTAGATACCAGGCACTACTCCTTGAGGGACTGGTGCTTCAAATTCATATGTGTGTGGCCCTCAACCCTGCCATTTTTCTCCCAGAGAATGGGGAACCAATCAAGCATGACTGCAACAAATTATAGTCCAGACTTATGCCACCCGAGTTGATCTCTTAGAAGTCCCCTTAGCTAATCCTGACCTTAACCTATATACTGATGGAAGTTCATTTGTGGAGAATGGGATACAAAGGGCAGGTTATGCCATAGTTAGTGATGTAACCGTACTTGAAAGTAAGCCTCTTCCCCCAGGGACTGGAGCCCAGTTAGCAGAACCAGTGGCACTTACCCGAGCCTTAGAACTGGGAAAGGGAAAAAGGATAAATGTGTATACAGATAGCAAGTGTGCTTATCTAATCCTACATGTCTATGCCGCAATATGGAAAGAAAGGGAGTTCCTAACCTCTGGGGGAGCCTCCATTAAACACCACAAGGAAATTATGGAGTTATTGCATGCAGTGCAAAAACCCAAGGAGATGGCAGTCTCACACTGCCAAAGCCATCAGAAAGGTGAAGGAGAAAAGGCAGAAGGAAACCGTCAGGCAGATGCTGAGGCCAAAATTGCTGCTAGGCGGAACCTCCCATTAGAAATACCTACTGAAGGACCCTTGGTATGGAACAACCCCCTCCAAGAGATTAAGCCCCAGTATTCCCCGACTGAAACAGAATGGGGACTTTCACGGGGGCATAGTTTTCTCCTGTCAGGGTGGTTAACGACAGAAGGAGGAAAGGTGCTTATATCTGAAGCCAGCCAGTGGAAAATACTTAAAAGCCTCCAGAAAACTTTTCATGTGGGTATTAAAAACACTCAAGGCCAAATCCCTATTTACAGGGCCAGATCTCCTCCGGACCATCTCACAGGTAGTCAAAGCCTGTGAGGTGTGCCAAAGGAATAATCCCTTGGTTCATCGTAAGGCCCCTTTGGGGGAACAAAGAATAGGTCAGTATCCTGGAGAGGACTGGCCGTTAGACTTCACCCATATGCCTAAGTCAAAGGGATTTCAATACTTATTGGTCTGTGTCTATACCTTTACAAATTGGATAGAAGCCTTCCCCTGCAAGACAGAGAAGGCTCAGGAAGTGATTAAAGTCCTAATTCATGAAATAATTCTTAGATTTGGGCTTCCCCAAAGCTTACAGAGTGACAATGGTCCAGCTTTTAAAGCCAAGATAACTCAAGGAATTTCCAGGGCACTAATGATACAATATCACCTTCACTGTGCCTGGAGGCCACAATCCTCAGGGAAGGTCAAGAAGGCAAATGAAACACTCAAGAGGCACTTAAGGAAACTAACACTAGAAATCTCCCATGGCCTACTCTTTTGCCCATGGCCTTGTTGAGAATCCGATATGAAATGCTGTACAGACAAACTTTTCTCACAAATGACCTCCTACTTGATCAGGAAATGGCCAACTTGGTCAATGATATAACTTCTTTGGCAAAATATCAACAAAACCTTAAAAACCTACCTGAAGGATATCACAGAGAAAAGGGAACAGAGTTGTTTTCAACCAGGAGATTTAGTGTTAGTCAGATCTCTCCCCTCTACCTCCCTATCCATGGACTCTTTGTGGGAAGGACCATACTCAGTAATCCTCTCTGCCCCCACTGCAGTTAAGGTGGCAGGAGTGGAATCTTGGATTCAGCACACCTGAGTTAAACATTGGACATCCCCTGAGGAACCTGCAGGACTGTCAGCTCAGGAGTCCCAAGATCAGCAAGACCAGCCTCTATACACCTGCAAACCATTGCATCTCCTATTTTGGAAGGAAACACCCCAGACTAAAAAGGTTCCTACCACTGATCCTGAGGAAAAACCCCTTCCTCCTTAAAAAGGATAAGTGAAAACCTACATAATCTGTATCTTTAACACCTCTCCTTGCCCTTTTAATGGAATCCTTTTACTATTTCATCATATTATTAAGCAGCATACTAACCATACTGTTTGTGATAGGACTATATACTGTAGCTCCTACCAGGACAAAAATCCTAAGCACATCAGCCTTGTTTCTGTCTTCCTTCCTTCTGACAGCAATTTACTCCTACCTTTAACTCAGCCTAGATAAAATGATCTCGTCTTCCAAAGTGGCCTCTTTACCTTCCTATTTACTCTTTACCTATCTATCCCTCCTGCTTCCTTGGATACCTCATACAATCACCCCTCCCCTTCCACTAGCTTCTAATTACAAGACTCTCAACTTAACCCAGTCTCTGTTAAACCAGTCCAATCCTTCCCTGGAAAATAACTGTTGGCTTTATATCTCTCTATCAACCTCTGCTTACATTGCCACTCCCATTCCTGAAAAAAAACTGGGTCTTTACCGACTTAACCTACCACCCTCATTATGAAGGAAAAGACCCTTTCTGACTTCTAAATATGCAATCATTAGCCGACTTCCCCATCTCCAATAGGACCAAGAATACCCTAACAGGACATAAAAGCTGCAATCCAGCTTTTATTACTACCTACTACTATTACCTACTACCCCATCAGTGTAATTACACCCTACAACGTCAAGCCCCAACTAATCATAGTAACTTCCGAGTCACCCAAACAGCTCCATTCAGACGGCTTGTCTGCTTCTCAGGGCCCCCAAAATCATCACCTCCTCCCTGCTTAACAAACAGTCCAGGTTTTGTAATGGTAAACATACTCCCTGCATGACCATTCACCCCTGCACCCCCTGCAGCAGCGTCCCCACCACTAGTGAATGCCTTCTCATCCCCTCTTTCAATCACTCTCTCAGATGGTTCCTAGTAGAGACAAAACAATTTTTTCTCCAATGGGAAAATAGAACACAAGGAGCCACTCAGTTTGCTCCCAACACCCCTTTCCAGCCACTCACCGGGGCTACCTTGGCAAGTAGGAGTATGGGAAAATGAAAACAACAAATTCACACACCTTTTTAACATACACAACCAGTTCTGTCTACCCAGCCAAGGTATATTCTTACGCAGAACATCAACCTGTAGCTGCCTCCCCACTAACTGGACAGGCACCTGCACCTTAGTCTTTCTAAGTCCCAACATTAACATTGCCCCAGGAAATCAGACCTTATCAGTACCCCTCAAAGCTCAAGTCCATCAGCACAGAGCCATACAACTAATACCCCTACTTATAGGGTTAGGAATGGCTACTGCTATCAGAACCAGAATAGCCAGTTTATCTACTTCATTATCCTACTACCACACATTCTCAAAGGATTTTTCAGACAGTTTGCAAGAAATAACAAAATCTATCCTTACTCCACAATCCCAAATAGACTCTTTGGCAGCAGTGACTCTCCAAAACCGCCAAGGCCTAGACCTCCTCACTGCTGAGGAAGGAGGACTCTGCACCTTCTTAGGGGAAGAGTGTTGGTTTTACACTAACCAGTCAGGGATAGTATGAGATGCCGCCCAGCATTTACAGGAAAAGGCTTCTGAAATCAGACAACGCCTTTCAAACTCTTATACCAACCTCTGGAGTTGGGCAACATGGCTTCTCCCTTTTCTAAGTCCCATAGCAGCTATCTTGCTGTTACTCGCCTTTAGGCCCTGTGTTTTTAACCTTCTTGTCAAATTCGTTTCCTCTAGAATCGAGGCCATCAAGCTACAGATGGTCTTACAAATGGAACTCCAAATGAGTTCAACTAACAACTTCTACTGAGGACCCCTGGACCAACCTGCTGGCCCTTCCACTGGCCTAAAGAGTTCCCCTCTGGAGGACACTACAACTGCGGGGCCCCTTCTTCACCCCTATCCAGCAGGGATAACTCTTAGAGCAGTCATCAGTCAAATTCCCAACCACAGTTAGGGTGTCCTATTTAGAGGGGGGATTGAGAGGTGAAGCTGTCTGGGCTTTTGGGTTGGATGGGGCCTTGGAGAACTTTTCTGTCTAGCTAAAGGATTGTAAATGCACCAGTTAGCGCTCTGTGTCTAGCTAAAAATTTGTAAATGCACCAATCAGCACTCTGTCAAAACAGACCAATCAGCATTCTGTAAAACAGACCAATCAGCACTCTGTAAAATGGACCAATCAGCTCTCTGTAAGATAGACCAATCAGCAGGATGTAGGTGGAGCCAAATAAAGGAATAAAAGCAGGCCACCAGAGCCAGCACCTGCAACCTGCTCAGGTCCCCTTCCATGCTGCGGAAGTTTTGTTTTTTTGCTCTTCACAATAAATCTTGCTGCTGCTCACTCTTTAGGTCCATGCTGCCTTTATGAGCTATAACACTCACCATGAAGGTCTGCAGCTTCACTCCTGAAGTTAGCAAGGCCATGAACCCACGGGGAGGAATGAACAATTCTGGACGCACCACCTTTAAGAGCTGTAACATTCATTGCGAAGGTCTGCGACTTCACTCCTGAAGTCAGCAAGACCGTGAACCCACCAGAAGGAATAAACTCCAGACACATCGAACATCAGAAAGAACAAACTCTGGCCCCACCATCTTTTAAGAACTGTAACACTCACCACCAGGGTCCGCGACTTCATTCTTGAAGTCAGTGAGACCAATAACCCACCAGTTCTGGACACAATAACAAGTGGCAAATTTTATATTACGTATATTTTCCACAATTTTCTAAAAAATGGAAAAAAAGAAGGTGGGTTCTATTAAGCACTGGGTGTGTTTTCCTGTATGAGGTGTGCCACTGGGATTTTCAACACCTCTACAATGCTGACCAAATTGTAGCCCAGTTAGCTTGCCTGAGGTGCCTAGGGACATTGTCCAGTCCTGGGCAAGGGAACCTGTGGGGAGAGGCATGACTGCACTGCCAACTGGGCCCTTCTTGGGTGGCACTATGGGCCTGCCCATCTCAAGGTCAGTTAGATCTCCTTGGCACTCTGGGCTGGAGGTCTACAGACTACCCCAGAAGGCTAGATGGCCACAGTAAGAGAAGCCACCTTTACCTGCATTCTCACTACCTCCCAGTTAGAAGGAGGTTGATGGCAGGAGCAGATGTCAGGAACCAGCAAAGGCCATGCAGGTGGCATCTCAGGACTCTCTACAGGGAATAATGTAGCAAGAAAAGACCGAATCTCCTGAAATTTGGGGTGGAAATCAGAGTCCTCTTGATTTGAACAGTTTTACCTGGTGTTGCACCGCAAGATGGTAATGTGAAATATATTGTTTGCAAAGGGTAATTAGGGGCATCCAGAAATCTTAAATCCAAGAGAAAGACAGAATTGGGAGTTAGAAGGGCTAATCAGCTATTGAAGATAAGAGAGTAGGCGGCAGGCATAGGCTGGCTCAGAAGAATTTTTCTGAAAGATCTCCTTGTTAACAGCAGCCAGTTTTCGCTGGCTCTAGCATGTATGTGACATTTCTTATCTCAAAGTGGCTTAAAAGTACTGCTCAGCCCTTGACAGAAGTTGCAGAATTCCGTTTCTACATCACACAGGGAAATGGAATCTAGGGTTAAGGTTCTCTAAATCCAAGTTAATAATGGTACTCTGTTATTATTTCTATTTTATTTTGATACCTATGGCATTCCTTGGAGATGCTATATTACTGTTGGGAGAAAAACTTTTCCTCTATTAACTTAGGTCCAGATACCAGGGGTCTGCAAATTAACTGACAATTGATATATTAACAAAAGAAAAGATGAAGTTGATTCCCTTGTCTGTGGGAGTACTCAGTACTGATGAACTCACTGAACAGCTGGGGGTACGGGCTTACATGCCAGCTTAACCAGGGAAGGGAAAGGGTGAGGGTGAGGGTGGGGGAAAGATAGAAGATTTGTTCTAGGAGAACAAATGGAAGGTAGACAGTTTTTGATACGGTTTGTTTATGCACCTTCTCTAATGGTCAGTCTCCTTCCTGGCTGGAAGCTTCCCAGGGCAGGGGATTTATTCTCAGAATTCTCTGCCTTTAGTCAGATAAGGGAAGCTCCAGAAAGGCGTCTTTCTGCCTCTGCTGTATTTCAGATGTCTTCAATTTAAAGTAATCTTTATGCTGTCTTGGTGGATCCAAGTGGGTCCCTTCATTATTATCACTTCTTTTATGTTCAAATGCTGTTATAAGAATCATGTCTTGATAACCGCACAAAAATTTGAATAGGTAGAGCTGGAGTAATAATCATAATGAGAGCTAACATTTGCAGCAAGCTTACTGTATGTCAGGCATCATGCTTAGCATTCTACATGGATTATCTAATGTAACCCTCGAAATGACAGCAGGAAGTGGGTGCTGTCATTTTTGCAGGAGGAAACTCAGGCTTGGGGAAGTTAACGTGTGGCCGTGTGATCAAGTGGAAATCAAACACAGGCTCCTCTGACTGTAGAACCGGACTTCTTGTAGTAATTGTTTACTGCTGCATAATCAATACCCCCAATGCAGTAGCCTAAAACAATACACATTATTATTTCTCACCATGTCTGGGAGTTTTCATGAGGCTGAGTTGGATATTGGCTGAGTTGGCAGCCATCTGAAGACTTGTTTGGGGTGATGGGATCCACTTCCAGGGTGGCTTTTTCCTGTGACTGTCACACTGGTGCCAGCTGTTGTGGAGGCCTCAGTTGCTTTCTGGGGGTCTTGCTGCAGAGTGATCTAACTATGCAGCAGCTGGCTTCCCCAGAAGCCAAGGCAGCAGCTGCAATGCATTTTATTACTTATTCTTAGAAGCCACACACCACCACTTCTGCAGTATCCTATTAGTCACACAGGTTGGCTCTATTCACTGTGAAAAGGGACCACATAGGTGCACGGATTCCAGGAGTGAGGATCTCTGGGAGTCAGTTCAGGGCCAACTACCACATTTCTACTACACTTTTCCTTCTTTACTATCAACCTAGGCAAAGGTACTGTGAAATGAAATTTATAGGAGGCCATAGTTTTTGACTGAGCTCATGCACTAATCTCCAGCAGACCAGACCAAACCAGAATGGAGTCACTCATGCTGGGTGCCATGTAATGAAACTGAACTTAGACATGGGACATTTTCCTAAACAACAAGATTCACAGCAATCAATCCAAAGGGGCCTGGTCAGCCTGAAGCAGCGTGATAATGAATTCCCATCTGTCTTAACCCTACAAGGAAAATAATTTTAAATTGAACAATCTGTTTTTTGTTCCTTGTTTTTGCTTTCTTCTGTCATTTGCTCTCTGTAAAGCCAACTTCCTCTGCTCAGCTCATTAGAGCACCTTTTTATTTAATACATGTGATGCTGCCTGATTCATGAATTGCTAATAAAAGCCAATTAGATAATTAAACTGAATTTGTTGAAATTTTATTGCTTGACAGTGCTTAGACAGGCACCTGGCACTTGGAAGTCTTTCAATAAATCCTAACTTGTTTACATGAAAGGAAAATAAAAAATTCAGGACTCCAAACTATGCCAAAGAGAAAAATTTAACTTTGGAACTGAGTCACACAAAAACTGCTTTCATTTTGTTCCTAAGTAGATAGCTGCAAAGATAGAAGGCCACATATCTCCCCAGGTGGCCTCCCTCACAATTTGCTCATGAGGAAATTCTTTGGGGCCCCAAGATCTTTATTCTGAAACAGAGTTCTTATGAATTTTACCCTGACAATGTAAATTAAGAGCTTATCTTCACAGTGCAGGACAGGCAGGACTAGGAATCCCCCCCTCCACTCACCTGAGACAAGTGCATGTCTTATGACTGCTTCCCCGGTCTCTGTACACTTTATCTTATATAAAAATGCAAACTCACCGAACATGAGACAAGTGCATGGTTGACCATGTTCCTCAACTCACTCCTTTAACATATAAAATGTGGATTCGATGAGTGCTAATCAAAGCCTCAAAAAGAACAAGAAAAAAAAGAGATCTTGTTTTTCTTCCTTTAGGCTGGAAGCTGCTAAAGTACATTTAAAGGCTGAAATTAAGGAGCCAGTGGAGAGGATGATGGTGAAGATACAGGAAATATGGGGATCTGTAGAGCTTCAAAAGAAACCACTTGCCACCTTTTGTTTACCCTTCCCCCCTTTTATTCTTTTTGTTTCCTCTGCTGCCCACTCTTTCCCCTTTAAATATCGAAGTCCTCAAACTCTGTCTGGAAAAAGCACGAATCACAGATGTTCCTGCGATTTGTGTTCCTTTTCCCCAGGCACATCCTGAACCTTGGCAAAATAAACCTCTGAATTGATTGAGACTTGCCTCAGTCATTTTCTTTGGTTTACATTTCTGTCTTTCCTCCCAGCTGTTTTCCAGCCCTCAGTCATTAGTACGTAAGAGTTGCACATCAGTGCATGAAGAGTTGAAGGCATTTTGGTAGTAGTGGAGCAAATGAGCAGATGACATCCCACAGTGAGATATGTGGTGTTAGACAAGGAGGAAAATAAATATTGAGTGTTGTCCATTGGTTTTGCAACTAAAAGCTCACTGGGCAGAGGGAAAATGCTTGCTTGGGGTAAATAGAGTAGCTCAGAGGAGTTTAAAGGTAGCTGTTGAGTAGATAACCATTATAGTACATTTGAATGTGAAAGAACAGAGCTAGTGGGTAAGAGTGAAAGAAGGGATCCGACTTGATAAAGAGATTTTTTTTCTTCCTTTAGTCTGGAAGCTGCTAAAGTACATTTAAAGGCTGGGGTTAAGGAGCCAGTAGAGGTGATGATGGTGAGCATACAGGAAAGAGGGGGATCTGTGGATGGGATAAGATCACTGGGGAGATGGTAAGAGATGCTTTTAGTTATCCAGTGCTGGGTAACAAAGTACCCCGAACCTAAATTATTAAGATGGAGTTGGTTTTTTTTGTTTTTGTTTTTCTTATAAATTTGCAAATTCGCGCTTAACTTGGTGGAGATGGTTTGTCTCTGCTCCACTGACCATTAGCTGGGGCAGCTTGGGGGCTGAGGGATGGAGTCATCTGAATGCTCGTGTGTCTGGTGGTTCATGCTGGCTGTCAACCAGGACGTTAGCGAGGGCTGAGCAGAAGCACCTCCACAAGCATCATGGCTGGATTCCAAGAGCAAGAACCCCAAGAAGATAGGTGGAAGCCTTACCACTTGTTATGAGTCAGCCTTGGAAGTCAGGTAGCTTCCCTTCCACTGTAGTCACAGGCCTGCTTAGATTCAACAGGAAGGACCATGCACCCACCGTGTCAACTTCCAACTCTAAGGAGAAAATGCAGGATGGGATATATTAGTGAGGTTATCTTTGGAAAATACAATCTGCCCAGATAGTCTCCGCACAACTTGTTACTTGCAAGTTCAGAATGTTCACAATCTAGCTGTCTATCTCTTTTCTGTGCTCTAATATATGAGAAGGAGCTGACCAGTACAGCATAAGCACCCATTTGTGAGGTGTAGTGCAATATGGAACACAAAAGGGGAACTGCCTGGCTGAAGCAAGGCACACCACTTCATCTACCATATTATCTGGGCTTGAGTCTGCATTCTGGAGGACAGCTGGAGAGCTCTGACTAATGAGGTCTGCTGTGCAGAGTGACTAAATGAAGTCATTGGAGCCCCTTATGAGGAATTTGAAGATAACTGCTGTCATCGATATTAGCAGTCAGGAGTAGGAGCAGAAGCTGAAGGACACAAATAAAAGGCACTCAACTGAAGCCATAAGGCAGAAGTGTTTATGAGTAAGCAGAAGCCGTAAACTAGAGGGAATTCTGAAGACAGGAGGGAAGGTAATTCACCGCGCAGGAGTGGAGGAAGAAGGGGCAATGGAGCCGAATCACAGCAATGACTGAGCATGAAAGCCAGGCAGGTGCCTGCTGCTGAGAGTGACCCCAAGAGAACCCATGGCTTGAGACAACTCTCTCGGTGCCTGAGTGCCAGCCAGGGTGGCAGCCAACATGGAGACCTTCTTCTCAGCTTCGCTGGGTCTTCCCATACTGGGCTCTGATCTCCTGAGATTGGTAGACTTTGTTTGACCCAAGAGTGCCTATCTGGCACAGAATCTCAAAATTAACTTTAGGGGAACTTATTAGGGTGCCAAAGGTATATTTACCTAAAAAATCAATACCTGCCCACAAACTGGAACTAGCAATGTCTGGCAAAAGATTATAAACTGTTTTGACAAGTTGCAGGTGACTCGCTCTATGTGTTTGTTCATTGTCTAATATTTGTAGAAAGACATTATAGCAAAGGATTTGTCTGGGGAATCCTACAATCATTTCACTCTGTAATATGCTCCTTGCGATGGAAGGAGGGTATATTTTCTGAGCTGGTTAGCTGAAGGGCTCAAATCATAGCACACATCTGTCACTTCCATGCACTCTCTCTCCTGGATCATATTTATACTCAATTGAAGTCTTCTGCAGCCTTCAGCGGCTGATCACCAATTGAGTGTCTGCCCTCCCAACAGACCGATGTCTAATGTCACAGTACAGGGCACAGGGATTATTTCAGTAAGTTCCTGCACTAAGAGTGGTGTTGGCAACTTTTAGAAACCCACCCCTTCTTCCTGGGCAAGACTTCCTATCATGTGGCTAGAAAGAAACATCTATGACATTTATTCTGTGACCTATGTATTACTTTGTATGTTGCCAAACATTCAGCAAGCTAGTGAGTGGTCTGTTTATTTGCAAGCTAGGGCCAATGCTTCTTATCTCTAAAAGCTGAGTACTGCCATTGCCACCATCAACTGGTACAATCTTTTTTTTTTTTTTTTTTTGAGACTGAGTCTCCCTCTGTCACTCAAGCTGGAGTGCAATGGCACAATCTTGGCTCACTACAACCTCTGCCTTCTGGGTTTGAGTGATTCTCCTGCCTCAGCCTCCCAAGCAGCTGGGATTACATACAAATGCCACCATGCCTGGCTAATTTTTTGTATTTTTAGTAGAGACGGGGCTTCACCATTTGGCCAGGCTGGTCTCGAACTCCTGACCTCAGGTGATCTGCCCACCTTGGCTTCCCAAAATGTCGAGATTACAGGCATGAGCCACCACGCCTGCCCAACTGACATAAACTTTTAACAGCTTTCTAAAACAGTCACATATTCTCCTCTTATTTAGCTTCTAAAAAGCATTGTGTATTACTCAGCATTCTAACTAGCAGGAAATAATTTTATTAAAGAGTATCAGGCACCTTAAAGAACACAAGGAGGTCAAAGTCAGGTTTTATGGCTGTGCCCCCAACAGAGCTAGACATACTACATCACAAGGCATTCCAGAGAAACTGCAGTGATACCCCAGCTGTGGGCCTGGAGAGAACCATGGTCATGCTTGCTGTAAGGCTCCAACACTCTGCCTCCATCCTTCTTAGAAACAGGTGTGTGTGGTACCTGTTTCTTCTTTCCCCATTGAAGCTTCATGTGTTCTGATTGACCTAGGACACATGCCCATGCTTAACTATACCAATCTTTGGTAGCGATGACAGTTCTTAGCTTTTAAAGGTAAGAAGCATCAGCCCAAGCTTGCAAATAAATGGACCATTCACTTGCCGGCTGAATGTTTGGCAGCCTACAGAATGATACATGGGTCATGGAATAAATATGTCATAGATGTTTCTTTCCAGCCACATGATAAGAAGTCTTGCCCATCATGAGGAGGTGGGTTTCCAAAAGTTGCCAAGGAAGGATGGCAAAGAACATTTCTGGTTCCTACTTTGGGGAAGCAAGGCAAAACAGGGGAGATTCTTCAACATAGGAAGAATGGCCAGGAGATGCTGAGCAGTCAAAAATTATAACAAATGTAACTGTCACCAGATGACCAGAAGCATCATTTTAATGTCTTCGTATGGATATTATTTAACTTCTAAAAATTACAGAAAATTGCTAATTGTAGACTCACAGGAGATCTGATAACAGAGCACCTTTTAGACTTCTCTAACCAGTGATGTTGGTTGACTTACCATGTGAAAGAGTCTTCTGAAATAGCTGTCCAGCTCAATTGCAATACAGTTTCTCGGTTATTTCATAACCTGTTTGAAGCAGAGCTCAAAGCTCTCTACTCATTGGTGATTGCATAATTATTTTAGTTCGTTTGTTAAACATAATTGTTTTGCCTTACTTCTGTCCTCCTCCTTTGATATATACTCTGCAACTAGATCCCTAATGAATATGATTAGTGCTTCCCATGCTGTGCAAGGGATAGAGGCTGTGATGTTGTTAAGTTGAAGACATGTCTCCATTTCACGTTTCAGGGACTTAAACACTCAGGGACCAAGTTAACAGAAGAGTTCTTCAATTGCTTTATTTGAACAAATTTTGCCTGTCATCATGCTGAAGGGGAGCTAGACAATAGGGAGGAAGGCAGAGGACACAGAACAGGCAGGGTATATCGTGTATATTGTGTTAACCTACCAGTTCCCTGAGTCACCCACCAACCCTGAAGCTAACTATAAATGTTTAAACACAGATGCTATGGTTTAAATGTGTCCCGCAAAAAGCATATGTTGGAAATGTAATTCCTAGTGCAACAGTGTTGGGGTCTAATGAGAGGTGACTAGGCCATCAGAGCTCTGCCCTTATGGATTAATGTCATTATTATGGGAGTGGGTTCATTATTACACATTTTTGTTTGTTTTGTGCTGCTATAAAAGTCTACCACAGATGGTAATTTATAAAGAAATTTATTTCTCACAGTTCTGGAGGCTGGGAAGTCCAATAACAGGGTGCCATTATCTGGTGATGGCCTTCCTGCACATGATGGAAGTCACCACATGGGTGAGAGAAAGGAGAAAGGGGGCCAAACTCAGCCTTTTATCAGGAACCTACTCCCACAATAACTAACCCACTCCTTCAATAATAACATTAATCCATTCATGAGTGCAGAGCCCTGGTGACCTAAAGACCCCGCCTCTCAACACTGTTGCATTGGAAATTAAGTTTCCCACACATGAAGTTTGGGGGACACATTCAAACCACAGCATTGTGGGAGTGGGTTTATTATAAAAGGATGAATTTGACCCTGACAAGGATGAGTGTGTGCCTCTTTCTCTCTCTCCCCCTCTTTGCCCTTCTGCCTTGTACCATGGTATGATGCAGCAACAAGGACCTCACCAGATACCAATGACTCGATCTTAGACTTCCCAGTTACCAGGACTGTGAGAAATACATTTCTGTTCATTATAAATTACCCATTCCATGGCATTCTGTTACAGCAGCACAAGATAGAGTAAGACAACAGACATCCCAGTATAAATGTGGAAGACAGAGTCTTGGAAACAACAAGTCAGAACATATTCTTGTGAAGAGTAGTTACCTATAGTGATCCCTTGTGAATTTTAGACATCATTCTTCTAGAGATTTCAGAGTGTTTTATAGACACTATCTTATCCACCCCTGTAATATCATCTATAAGATAGTTATTCCCAAGCCTGGAAGAACTAAAGAACATTAGATGCATGCACTCTTAGATATCAGAGGAGGTGCCAGTGAATCATCACCTTTTCTGGGCTCTAACCTCTACTGAGAATAGATACCAACAAAATTCAGTTAAATGTGTCAGGTATTTAGGGCTAGGTAGGTCAGTACAGCTTAGACCCAAGACCGAAAGGGAATGCCTTACTTCCTGCCCCTCTGAATTGAAAACTGGTGCCCAGTGAAGAGTCTACATGGCCTAATCCCACTTTGCCTATCCCAAATATATAAAGATTTTTGCCGTATGCTTCTTAAAGAGGTTTTATAATTTTAGCTTTTGTGTGTAAGCCCATATTCCATTTCTAGATAGTTTTTGGATGTGATATGAGGTAGAAGTGATGATTCATTTTTTCTTATATATATCTGGTGATAGAAGTGCTTCTGAGCCAGTGACAGAGTAGAGCTGGGCTGGGTCTTACCAACGCATTTCCAACAACAATCCTGAACTGCTTGTTTTCTGAGGAAGCGGATGGTAAATGATCCAAGGAGCTGAAAGAAAATCCCCAAATTTAGCAATACTGTCTGCTGGATTTCTAGTTAGTTTTATTTGAAGTTCATACATTTTACCCTCCCTTAACTTTTTTTCTTATAGCATGGATTCTGTTGAACCTCCCTTAACATAGATAGATAGATAGATAGATAGATAGATAGATAGATAGACAGACATATAGATAGATAAAATCAATTCACTTGTTTAAATGAATCCTGAAAAATATTATAAGACAATAAGTTAAACCACTTGCAAGAGTTTTGTTAGGTACTGATCTTTTGTTCCTAACCCTGTTCCCAGAAAAAATTCCTATTTTTGTGGGCAAAAATAGACCAGACACCTTTTCCCCACCCCATGGTGCAATGGAGTGCACAGAAGTCATGTTCAAATAAATCGTATAACTTAGATGTTACAGAGAACAAAACCATCATGAAGTAGACGAACTGTTGGAAACAGGTGCTCTGACTCAGCCTTTGCATCTTTGACTTATACATGTTTGTACAGTTGTACATTTCTGATTATTATAATTTTGTCTATCAGATTAGTTATAAAATTTCACCCAAGGAGCAGAGGTTTGTTGTTGTTGTTTTATGAAGAGTCCCAAAATTCTGCTTTAAAAATAAAACAGGACTCCAAATGCATACGGCAACATTTATTCTTCACACGGGGCATATACACAGCATGTACATGTGAAGTAGGTACACATGAAACCTCAACAATTACTACAAGGTACAAAATTAAGCACAGAATGGATGGAATCATTAACAAGTGCTATGGGACTACAGAGGATACTGAGACTATGGTGTTCTAGGGTGGTCAGGGAAAGCTTCCGGAGGATTTAGGCCTGATACAGTCATTTAAGTTATGAAGAAGTCACCTCAGAAGGATCAGTGTGGGCAAGGGCATAGAAAAGGAGTTGAGTATCATATGGTGGGACAGCAACTAGGCTTTCGATGGAACCATGAGCAACATGGTCGAGGTAGCCAGGATTCAGGAAGCCTCCTATCCCTATGGGATAGTTCCCTGAATAAGATATCACAATTATAAGACATGTGATTACTTTATATACCACTAACTAGAGATTTTTACCAATTAAACTATGACATACCTTTGATTATAAGATGCATCCCAATTTCAAAGATGTTAGAATGTGTATGGGGAGGCATAAAAACATGGCTGGGTATGGCAGCAAGCCGCCAAAATGACCACAAACATCCCTCTGTCCTTGTGTGAACCCCCTTCCATAGTACCCTCCCAGATCTGTGTGACCAATAGGATATGGCAGAAATGAGGATGTATGAATTCCAACATTAAGGTCAAAAGACACTGCAGCTCCTGTTCTGTTCTCTCTCTCTCTCATCATTGGCTTTTGAGGATACCCAGGCAACCTGTAGAGAGAGTCTCATGTGATGAGGAACTGAGGCCCTGCAAAGAATGGAGACTTGCCAATAATCGCACAAATGAACTTGAAAGTGAATTGTCCAGCCTTCAGATGACTTCAGTCCCAGCTGAGAGTTTGATAGCAACCTCATGAGAGACCCTGAGAGAGAACCACCCAACTAAGCTGCCTATAAATTTCTGACCCTCAGAAGCTGTGTGTAATAATAATAATTACTTAAATATTTCTTATTTTGAGCTGCTAGTTTGGGGGTAATTTGTTACATAGCCATAGATAGAATTAATGAATACCACATATAATGTGTGTGTTGTGTGTGTGTGTGTGTGTGCGTGTGTGTGTGTATATATATACACACACACATACTAGGTAAGTGTCAATCTGGGGCTCAGAAACAGATAGACTCATCTGATTTAAAGCATCCTCCTGAGTTTTCCTCCCTGGCTGCCTGGCTGTCTGCAGATCACCTGCCATCATGAATGACACAGTAACTATCTGGACCAGGAAACTCATGACCAACCAAATACTTCAAAGGAAACAAATGGTCATAGATATTCTTAACACTGGGAAGGCAACAGTACCTAAGACAGAAATTCTGGAAAAATTAGTCAAAATATACAAGACCACACTGGATGTCATCTTTGTATTTGGATTCAGAACTTATTTTGGTGGTGGCAAGATATCTGACTTTGGTGTGATTTATGATTTTTTTGGATTATGTAAAGAATCATGAACCCAAACATAGACTTGCAAGACATGGCCTGCCTCCATGAGAGGAAAAAGACCTCAAGAAAGTAGTGAGAAGAATGCAAGAATAGAATGAAGAAACTTAGGGGGTTGGCAAAGGCCAATGTTGGTGCTGGCAGAAAGCCAAAGGAGTAAAGATGCTGTAATGATGTTATCTGCAGACATTGTGTGGATTAATAAACTAAAAAGTTGCAAGTGAAAGAAAGGCATCCTACTGCTTCCACTTAGACCTTGAAATGCCCCAGAATCAGGTGTAGAGATTAGAAATAGGTGATCACAGTGGGACTCAGGTGGTGGATGACACAATTGCAAATGAGGATGGTTTACGGAAGCAAGACTGGAACGTACTGAGCCAAATCAAAGAGCCTTAATAGCAGAGACAGCTATCTGTCTTTGTCCTGAAACACTTCCTCTTCTTAAGGAGCCAACTTGAGAACAAAACCCCACTATATTTTACAGAAAGAATTAAGCGGAAATACTTGTACAAAGTGGGAAGCTCAAGGGTAGGTGTGGATTCAGGCATTTATAGAACACCAGGACTTTGGGAAGATATAAATTAGTGCTCACTCCCAGAGGACCCTGCCAGCCAAGCTAAGGTATTTTGACTTTATTATACAAGCAGAAGGCAGCCACAACTGATTTGAGACAGGAGAATTGGTACTAATAACAATGTTTGGAAGATTAAACTGGCCATGTCATGTAATATGACTTTGAGTGAGAGAAGCTTTGAAAGCCATGGCTAGTTTCCAATGTGAGGCTATTATTAATAGTTTAGACCTAGAGAATCCAACCTTTCTCATCCCTCTGGCCACTTGCCTAGCTCAGGGTCAAAGGTGAGACTAACATCTCCGTTCTCAAACCCCCCCACATTTAGAAAACCCTCTTCCCATAGCCACTCACTTCTCACAAAAGTTCTTCTGTAGAAACATCCTAGAGATTGGAGTCTATCTGAGCTAATACTGTGCCGTCATGCTGATGCTGCAGTCTCACCAACGTACCTTAATGCAGTGGTTTTCCTGGGGTTCTTTGTCCTACATCCAAGAAAATTAAGGAATGCAGATGTAAGGGTGGGGTTGGAGTCAATGTTTAATAAGCGGAAAAGAAAGCGTTCTGCAGCAGAGAGGGGAGTCCAAGTGGATTGCCGGGTTACAGCTGAATTTAAAAGCTTTTTGTAAGAAACTGCTCTCTTCCCTGTAACTGTTTGAGTAACTTTTCTTACCAGTAAAGCTGTCTGTGCAATTCTTCTCTTATGCAGCTGTGGGTATGTCTCTAGGCAAACACAAAGCTCTGCTTCTCTTGTTTGTATAACGATGGGTTTGTTTTAGGTAAGCCCCCTTCCTCCCTGTGCAAGTTCCCACCGTGTATGTGCCTGTAAAGGGGAGGAAAGTTTTTCCTAGGAGCTCACTAATTGTACAAAGAACAAAGAGCCTTTGTGCTGGACCCCGTTTGCTTATCTGTTTGCAGGTGCAGACTGAGTCTTTTTCCCAGGTTATTTTATTTTTGCCTGTTACTGTGACTTTTCAGGCAGGCCACTTCTGCAGTCTGAATTTTTCCCAAATGATTTTCCTTTCATTGTCCCTCACTGAGAACAGGGCCAAAGGGGTGCTGGACTGTGGGAGATGCTAAGGTGTGTGCAGAGACCTTGAAGAGGAAGGACAGACAGGGCATCTTTCCCCGGTGTGTGCAAGGAGGTTCACAACAGCTGATGTTTAGATGGGAGCCTCGGACCTGCAAAAACAAAAGAAAGAAAAGCTCCCTATTGTTTATTCATCTAATAAGCTGAGAGAGACTCTAACGGTCATCAAATTCAATTCATAATTTTGAAAATAAGGCCTTGAGCCCACCTAGTGGTCTCTTGCCTTCCAGGCCAGTCTGGTGGCACCTGCTGTTTACCTCTTGTTCTCCTCAAAGGAAGGAAGCTCAGTGTCTACCTGTCTCTGAGGGGAGCCATCCATACATGGGGGAGTGACTTAGCATAGGGTTCTTTGGAAAGGAGATGCTCACTCGGGTGTTTTTGCTTATTTTTTGGTAAGTTAAGAGAACTTCGTTCTGGTACCTACCACTTTCACTAGGCAAAAATCATGTTTACATCTGGGTGAAAGAGAAAAGGATTCCTGCTTAGTTTCCTTTTTGTGTCTGCACTTAGGGAAAAGTTAGTAGATAAACTGTACCTATTTTTTTAAAATAAGGCCAATTTAAGAGTGTCAAAGGATTCATGTTAGTCAGGATTATTTGTTTTTACTCCTATACTTGTTCGACACTAGTATAGACTTATTCACCTTCACTTGGAAATTTTATAATTCTAACCCAAGAGAAAGAACCCTTCTTTCATTTCTGTAATCCATTTCCTTCTTCACATGTCTTTTTATCTCTTTTTTTCAGAAAGTCACACGCTTGACTTGTAACACTTCATGCTACCTGAGAAGAAAGGAAAAGTCACTTTGTGCTTGACTCGCATAAGATGACTGAAATACCTGTTCACAAGATTAATAGCAGAGCATTATTTACCAACCTGTGCATCTTATTAAACATCATTTTCTTCTCTTTATGTTTCACAAAAACAAGCTCTGCAGGGATCTCTTTTGGCAATATTGCAATCTAGTTAGCCAAATCATCCTTCCTGCTGAAAATAACTAAAAAGTTTGAAAATCAGAGCTTTCTTAAAAGCACTGATGAGCTGGCAAGAAACCAAGAAACACACAGGGCAAAATCTGAGGGCAAGTGGGAACTGAGAGAAGCGAACAGAGTCAGCTTTTAGCCTGGGGACATTTGCCAAGCTTGATTCTGAGCTTCAGCTTTCTTTGCCTCTGGGAGCACCAGAGGCAGGAGGCAAAGCATGGGGCAGCCAAAGTGGGACATCCTGGGAGACCCTCTTTCCTCAAATATGGTACCCTGAAGAACCCCACCCTTAGTGTAGGCCTGGCGTGGAAACACATTGTAAACCAAAAGAAAATTCTAGGTCCCCCAACTGACTGAATGAACCCTCCACCCTTGGACAAGGGAATCCCAAAGAAACCTGAAAAACTAGTTCAGGCTATGATGGGAAGAGAGGTCAGATGTGTTATACCCTTCCCTTTGGAATTTAGGCACAACTGACCAAAATTATCATTAAAATAGAGATCATAAGACGGACAAAACAGACTTTTTGTGGCAATAAGATACGAAATTCTGATCTGACTCTGGTATAGCAACACATGACAATAGGCCCTAAAGGAAATGAAAATATTTTGCCCCAAAGTATATTTCTTTGCATATTTTGAAATGGTCCTGCCAAGCCTTCTTTTGTAGGGGAAATCTGCATTTTGTAGAGAAGCTCCTTCCCTTTCTAGGTCTTTTCCTGATCAAAAAGAGATTTAACTGAGAATCTGACACCTTTTCAGATCCAAAAGGAGACATTTACCACTTATTCTTTCTGAAACCTGCCACCTGGAGGCTTTATCTACGTAACAAGAACCTTGGCCTATACCACGCTCCTTATCTTAACTCAAGCATTTCTTTCTGCTGACTTCAACTCTCTAGGCAGAGCTTAGCTCTTTCAACCAATTGCCAATCAGAGAATCTTTGAATCCACCTATGACCTGTAAGTTCCCACTTTGAGATGTCCCACCTTTCTGGGCCAAACCAATGTATACCTTGAATATATTAATTTATGTCTTTGTCTATAACTTCTGTCTCCCTAAAATGTATAAAACCAAGCTGTAACCAAACCACCTTGAGCATGTGTTCTCAGGACTTTTGGAGGCTGTGCTATAGGCCATGGTCACTCATATTTGACTCAGAATAAACCTCTTTAAATATTGTATAGAGTTTGGCTTTCATTCCAGCAGCAATACCCACATGCCCCATTACCACACTGTAGCATTGCAAGGAAAATTGCCCAGTTCCCTGGTGCAGAACAGAGCTGGGAAAACCCACCTCTGCAAAGTTGTACCACACACACCTATGGGGCAGGGCAAACCCCAAAAGTGGGGCTCAGCTCAGGAAGCCACATGGGTCCTTGACTCCACGCAGGACAGAATTCAAAAGCAAGCTGATGAAGTGAAAGCAAGTTTATAAAGAAAGCAAAGGAATGAAAGTGTGGCTGCATTGTAGGCAGAGCAACCCACATAGGCTGCTGATTGGCTATTTTTTTGGTTATTTCTTGATGACTTAATAAAGCTGCAGTGGATAATTCATGAGTTTTCCAGGGAAAGGGTGAGGATTTCCCAGAACTGAGGGTTCTTTTTCTTTTAGAACATATGAGGTAATTTATTTGCTTTGGTGTTTGTAAATTGTCAAGGCATTGGTGGGAGTGTCTGTTAGCATGCTAATATATTACAATTAATGTATCATGAGCAGTGAGGTCACTTTTGTCACCATCTTGGTTTTGATGGGTTTTGGTTCGCTTCTTTTTTGCACCTTGTCTTATAAGCAGGGTCCTGCAAAACAAGTCCTGCTTAATTCCTGTCTCACTTGCAGCACAGATTCAAACTATCTAGTTAAAACAACAACAATAATAACAACACACTCGGGGTAAAAATTTAGCTTCAAGGGACACTGGACTGGTGATTTTCCAGGCATCTGACAAAAGTAAGTATAAATCCTTTAGGAAAGAATCTGCCCTAATTTCAGACATCAAAGAATTTCCTCAAATAAATTTCCAAGGAAAACAAGTAGCTCACAGAAAAATATAATAAACATTTAAGGAAACAAGGTACTGTGAGGTGAATAAGCATAAACAACAAACAATAGAAACCGACCTGCAAAGACCTAGATACTGGAATTATCAGACACAGAATTAAAATTCTTTTAATGTTAAAAAAATAGACAAACTTTAATGTCTAAAGAGATTTCAAAGAGAATGAAGTAGAATGTCTAGAAATAAATGTAATAATTGAAATAAAAATCTGCATCAATGAATTTGACACCACCAATGTTAGACATGACTAAAGAGAGAATCGCTGAAGAGGAGTATAGCTCTTGATTTACACAAAATACCTCATAGAAAGGGAAAGCCATGGAACATTTGAAAGCAAAGTTATGAAGCAAGAAATGTAGAATAATAAAGTTTAATATGGGTGTAACAAATCTTTCAGAAGCGAAGAAAAGAAATAATAAGACCGACATAATATTTGATAAGATAATAGCTGAACATTTTCACAAGCTTTCAAAAGATAGAAATCCACATACAGTAAGTCTGAAAAGTACTTAGCATAGTGGAACTGCAGAATAACAATCACAAAGAGATCTGAAAAGGAATCAGAGAAAAGAGAGAGTGCCTTCAAAGGAGCAGCAATACATTCAATAGGTCTCAACAGCAACAATAGAAGTGGGATGACAGCAAAGTTGTGTTTTCAAGAGTACTAAGAGAAAAGTGCACATACACACACACATACACACACATCCCTCCAGCTAAAATATGTTTTAAGAACGTATTGTGATTCATAATAAAAAATGCATATTTTAGTCTTTTTCCCTATTTCCTGGCACAGCGCTCCTAAAGCCCTTGTAATTTCCTCAGCTATTGGGGTGCTAGTAACATCCTTTGCTCTAATACTTGGTCTTTGACCCCAATTTCTGACACAGAACTCCTAATCCCTTGAAATTTCTTGGGTGATAAAGCATCTTTTGTTTTAGTGAGGTGACTCCCAGTGGGCTCCTGGTTGGGGGCTGGTCACCAGAAGACCAAGCTGTGATTAGAAGCTTGGAATTGTCAGTCCCACCCCCACCACCTCATCCTTTGGGATGGGAAGAGGATCTGGAGCTTAAGTTTGTAAGCAATCATTCCTATGTGATGAAGTCTTCATAAAAATCCCTGAACTATAGGTAATACAGAGCTTCTGGGTTGATGACTACATGCGTGTGTCAGTAGGGTGGCACACCCCAATTCTTTCAGACCCTGCCATATGTACTCCATCATCTGGCTGTTCATCTGTATCCCTTATAATAAACTGGTAAACACAGGTGTTTCCTAAGTTCTGTGAGCCAATTTAGCAAATAATTGACTGCAAGGAGGGGATGATGGGAACCTCCAATTTATAGCCAGTTGGTCAGGAGCATGGATGAATGGATGACACCACCTGGACTTTTGAGTAGCATCTGAAGTGGGAGCTAGTCTTGTAGGACTTTTAACTTGTGGGGTCTGACACTAATTCCAGGTAGATGGTGTCAGAATGCAGTTGAATTTAGGACACTCACTTGTCCTAAATTCAAAAACAAAACAAAAACAAAAGCAAACACAAAAAAACAAAAACAAAAACAAAAACCCACATACCTGGTCACAGAAGTGTTGGGTATGAGTTTAGAGGAAAAGAGTTTGTTTTTCCTATATTCAAGAGGTGAAGGCTAAATAAAGACATTTTTAGACTACAAAATTTGATATCACTTTAGAGAATTAAGGGAAATTCTAAAGGATGTTCTTTAAGTAGAAGGAAGATGATATTAGACAGGAATTCAGAGATGCAACGATCTCCTAAATTACCCTGTGAGGGATTTCCTAATACTATATCCATTTCACTGATTAGGACACTAAGGTTTGGTTGAGTTAGATCATTAACTCACACAAAGCAGGGGTTAATGCATGCCCGGGCTGTCTGATGTCCAGGCCCATACTGCCTGCCCAGAATGTGTGTAAGACAGTCACAGGGCTGAGCAGATTGAGAATGTAGGCAATAGGACTTGACTGACTCCAGTGAGCCTTTTCATAGGAGCAGGAGGTGATAACCGCCCCCACCCTCTGCTTTTTTTTTTTTTTTTTTTTTTTTTTTTTTTTTTTTAAGAGACAGGGATTCATTATGTTGCCCAGGCTGATCTCAAACTCCTGGCCTCAAGCGATCCTCCCATTTCAGCCTTCTAAAGTAGCTAGGATTAGAGTTGTGAGCCACCATACTTGGCCAAGAGGTGATAAACCTTTTTACCTGTTTCTTCATGGCCTTATCTGCTGGTGCAAGTGGGGAAGAATGCCACATACCTAGTCATTGATATTTAATATTGATACAATATAATGCCTACTCTTATACCAGCACCATTTCCTCATGCTTTGGTACTCTCTGCCTATTTTGGGACAGGCCTATCCAGAAACAGCTGGTGAAGTTCTTAGGTTCTTTCACTTGAGCAGACCTGTGATAGGCATATCAACACCAAGGCCAGACACGGACCCAACTTGGGTCTAATCTCTTGCCAAGATACTGACCTCATTGGCACTGGATGGTCAGGTGTTGTTCCAAGAATGGCTTTTTAATCACTGTCCTTAGGGGAAGCATATGAGAACCAGGGAGAGATGTGGGCCTCTTTCTAAGACCTTACAACCAAGACATATATCTGTGTGAAATACAAGTTTGAATATGTTCTGACACCTTCGAATACTTATTTTGTTGTTTCTGATGAAATTAGCCCTAAACCATTGATTCCCCGACATTATTGCCTAACAGCCTCTTGCCTGGCACTCAAGGAATCTGGCAGAATTTTTCCTTTACATATTGAGTCACTGAAACCAAAACTTTTGCTTATCCTACTGTCTAGTAGTCATCAACACAGACTGTCTGCTAAGTGGAGTTGAACTATTTTACTACAAGGTAATGATGCCTTGAGTCATGTACCTTGTACAAGAAAAGAGTCTGAAGGAAAATCTTTTTATTATTATTGAACCTAGTTCAAAAGGTTTGACCCCATTAATCATTACCCAGACCTATTGTTTTTCTGTATTTTATATTTTAGGCTTATGTTTTTAGACCCAAACTTGGGGTTCTTCAACCCCCCTTTTTTCTGTATTCTCCTTTACTTCCTCTCAATTCAAATTATGGCTATGTGTTTCTTAGCTAGCTGAAGAATTATTATCTTTCGTGTGTCTGTTTTCCAGACTTATGTATAAGCATTCATTTACTAATTCATTCAGTCATTCATTAACTCATTCACTCAATAGCTATTACCGAATACCTTCTATGGCCGGACACTGGGACAGGATTAACGTAGACACAGTCTTTGCCCTCAAGAACCTCGTATGCCACTGCAGGGGACAGATCTGTAAGTCATGATAAGACAATGACAGAAGTTCTAAATGGAATGTATGTGTTGGTACTAACAACACAAAGAGAAAACTACCCAACTCTTCGAAGACATGTCGGTGTGTGCCTTGCTGAAACAGGTGACATTTAAGTCAAATCTCGAAAAAGGAGCACGCTGAGGTTCATTTCATGACACCAGACTGCCTCTCAAGTGAGAATAGAATAAAAAATGTCCATCTGATTCTGAAACTGTAAAGATACTGATGACCTTCGCAAGCGAGGTGGAGTGGAGCCAAGTGGGAGAGCTGAGTAGCTGTGAAGGTGATGATTGTGGGAAACCATTCACAAGTACTGATTGGGAATGAAAGGAGAGAGATGGGTCATAGCTACTTATGAATGAGACAGGGTTGTGGATTTCTTAAGTTGGGAGGTGGGAGCGTTTTAGCAAAGGAAACAGTAGAAAGGAATAAAAAAATACAGTAACTTCATCTCTGGGAGAATCCTCTCTCAGTTTCTACAAAATTATTTATCTACTCTTCATCCTTTCTTTCTTTCTTTTTTTTTTTTGAGACCAAGTTTCACTCTTGTCACCCAGGCTGTAGTGCAATGGCACAATCTCAGCTCACTGCAACCTCCGCCTCCTGGATTCAAACGATTCCCCTGCCTCAGTCTCCCGAGTAGCTGGGATTACAGGTGCCCACCACCATGCCCAGCTAATTTTTGTATATTTAGTAGAGATGGGGTTTCACCATGCTGACCAGGCTGGTCTTGAACCTCTGACCTCAGGTGATCCACCCGTCTCAGTCTCCCGAAGTGCTGGGATTATAGGCTGTGAGCCACCATGCCCGGCCCCATTCCTTCTTTTTGATCTTGTCATTTCTCTTACTTGGTTCTATTATTTCATTTCATTACCCTTCCTTGTTACCAGTTTGAAGATTATTATATGCGCTATGCTTTGCCACTGTCTTCTCAATATAAGTCTTAAGACCTAAAAACCCATGAATACATTACACTAAGTCAAGCTACATCCAAATCAAAGTACCCTAAGATTTACATATATTTGAGAACTAAGCTCTTTATTTATGTAAGTATTCTAGCACCCTTAAGGAAGCAAAGTGCCAATGTGCCTGAAGAATCTTTGGGAGTCCTGCCAACCAACACTGATTCAGCTTCTACCATGAGGAAAACATGGACCAGAGGCTGTGAGAAGACCCCAAATGTGAAACAGTGTCCTAGGCTCCATCCTTGAGGGTCATGTAATATCCATCTTGCAAAGCTTGATGTTTCCTGCTAAAACAGGTTTATGCAAGACACTTAAACCTTAAAAAATTGAAAGATAAGAGTCCATTTAGTTGCATAACAAAATGTCAACTGAACACAGAAAATTATTATGCCCTTTGGCCATCTTAATTCCTGGGGGTCAGGGTATCTTTGGAAATTACCTCCACTTTCTGTCAAGGGCATTGTACAACAAAAATATAAGGATGGAAAGGAGAAATTTTGATTTTCTCCTGTGGTTCATAGATCAGTTACAGCTCCACATTTCAAAATGTCAGACCTGCTTTTACAAAGGCAATTTTGTTTGTAACTACATGAATAATACATAAACACACAGTTACTGGAAAATATTCTAATAATCAAGCCTATTGAATAAAATGTTATGAGTCCCCTTTGACACACACAGCAACCCTACTGTCTCCTCACTTTGGCATATACTTTTCTAGACCTTTTTCTAGACATTTTTGCACATGGATATGTGTAAATTTATTTACACATCTAATTTTAAATGTTAAAAAATATTTTGCATGGTAACATTATTAATCTGCAATTTGAGTTTTTTTCATTTAACAATATAGCTTGAAGAACATAACAATCTCATATATTTTTTGTATTCACTGAATAATATAATCTGAACATGTTGTAATTGATTTATTTAGCCCACCATTAGTGGATATTTAGGTGGTTTCCAACTTTTTATTTTTATTTTTTGCTATCTAAAAACAGTGCTGAAATGAACATTCTTGGGCATGTACCCTTTTGAACATGTGCAAATATGTGTGTGGAATAGATTCCATTGTTCCTACTTTCCATCATATTCTTCTTTAAGGTGGTGCTCCCTCCCTCCTCCTGCCCAGATTCCCTTGGATTCTGGCTGTGTCTGTGGCCATCCTCTGACTTCTATATGCTTTTTTCCTGATGGCCACACCTGTGGCTTTCTTGGGACTACAGTCCTGAGCCACTTTGCTTACACCAGCAGACAGCCAGAATTGCCTGGGAAATTAGGTTCCTTTGGGGTGGGCCTTAGCAGATGACAGGTGGGACAGGTTATGAAAACCCAGCTCTTTCCCTTGAGCTTGGGACATACTTGGAGGTGTAATGTGCATTTCAAAGCTCCTCTGCACCATCAAGTTAAAGCTGGGATTTTGCCTAAAAGTACACTCTCCCTTGACTTCTCTCCCCTTTCTGGCTGCCCCACTCATTCATCAGCACTTCCATAACTCATCACTTGCGTATGAATCCTTGACTCAAGGTCTGCTTCTCATGAATCCAACCAAGTCAGGAACCTCCCTGTATTGAACGAACTTAGTACAGAGTTTCCTCCAGAGAAAGCACTGTCCTTAAAGATTGTCCCTGTCTCCCTTTTGGGAGTTGTATTTGTTTTACCAACTGGGATGGTTAATTTTATCCATCCACTTGACTGGGCCACAGGATGCCCAGATAACTGTTTAAACATTATTTCTGGAAGAGGTTAGCATTTGATTTGGTGAACTGAGAAAAGCAGAGGGCATCATCTAATCCATTGAGGATCTCAATAGAACAAAAAGGTAGAAACAGGTTGAATTAATTCTCCCTGACTGCTTGAGCTGGAACATCCATTTTCTCCTGCTCTCAGCTCTCCTGGTTCTCAGGCTTTTAGAATTGGAATGGAATCTACACCACCAGGTCTCTGGCTTTCAGGCCTTCAAACCATATGACTGGCTTTCCTGGGCCTCCAGCTTGCAGACAGCGGATCATGGGACTTCTCAGTCTCCATAATTGCATGAGTTAATATGTTATAAAAATCTCTTTTTGTATATCTTCCACTGGTGGTCCTTCTCTGTGGAACTCTGACTGTTACACCTACAGTTTAGAATGGAGTTGGATGGTCCTAAGGCTTCTTTAGCCCATTAAGAGCCTATTGTTGTAGAGCCCTTGGGGAGTGGGGTAGGATGGTAGAAGGAAAGAGCAGACATCAAGTCTCTGGCACCGTATCCAGGCAAGAGCCCTGCTGCTTATGTCCCTAAGCTGCCGGTCTTCTAACCTTCTACCTTTGGCTTCAATTAGAGGCAGATAGAGGGTCTGGACTACAAATGAGTTCTGGAGACAAAAAAGGGAGAGCCACTGGTCAGTGAGGCTAATGATAATAAAGCCCATTTACTTTCCTTTAGCTGGTTTGCAGGTGGAAGGCAGCCTCTGCTCAATGTTAACTGGATCTTGAATGCAGGCCTGCCTGTCTAACCATCTGCAGTGTGACTTGGTTGCTGCTGTGAGGGAAGCTGCTCACTTTTTCTTGCTTTGCCTCGCTTCCCTGTGCAGTGCCTCTCCACATCCCCTAATAAGAACACGAAGAAGGTGTTTGCCTGCTGCTTTCTGCCAGCTCAGTGCTGCTGCAATAGAGCAGAAGCTTGGACCCAGATCTTCCGTCCTCCATTATAACCCTCTCGATAGTACTTACCATCACCCCTTGGTTGAAAGTAGAGCTGAAGAAACCCATTCTACACACACTTGCGCATGTTCAACAGGGTATTTGCACAGGAACTCTCACTTCGGCATTGCTATGATCCTGAAGATGTGGCTGTACTTCTAGTTTTACGGCCAGGACCGATTATGCAGCAATGTTTAGCCACCCATGATGATTACCAGAGAGCAGTTCAGGGGCAGCTTATGACGGGCAGATGGGGTGGGGAAAGAAAGGAATGTATAAAATTGGCTCCAGGATAAAATCAGGGTCACACTGGTGAAGCTTGGAGAGATAACATAGCTGGCTTCCATCCCATTTCTATGACAACTTCCTACAAATTTCTGGAACGAATGCTGGAGAACACAGTAAAACTGAAGCTCCACCGGGATGGACTAAAAGATGGAGAGAGGATCATGATTATCACGGTGGGGAGTTCTTCCACAGTCCTAAATTCTCATTTGACCTACAGATATTATCTTTAAAACTACTTGTTTTAATTTATTTAAAATTCACTTTTAGTAGCTAAGCTGTTTGTTTGTATAGTTACCTTCCCATTCTTTGTCCTCTACATTCTAGGATAGAACATGTCGTCCATGTGAAATTATAAACTTTAAAACCCTGATAGCCCCTGATCATGTTGGTAACCCTGAGCAAGTCACTTAGGCTCTGTCCACCCCACTCGTTACCTCCACCTATCTTCCTCCAAACTGTCACATGGAGTAACTATTATATCTTCAAAGGACAGATCTTTTGAAGATTATGCTGTTGCATCTGAAACTTGTGAAGCCTACCAAACATGCCTAAAAGTTGTTAATTTCTTAGAAAGATTTGCAAGTTAAAACCAAAAAAGAATACCCATTAATACAAGACTGACTTTTAAAATTTGTATTTTATTTTTAGAAACAGGGTCTTGCTCTGTGGCCCAGTACAGAGTGCAGTGATGCAATCATGCAGCCTTAAACTCCTGCAGCTCACTGCAGCCTTAAACTCCTGGGTTCCAGTGATCCTCCCATCTGAAGGCTGACTTTTTAATCATAGAAATGTTAAATGTGCACCTAAATATTTTAGTTTTTTTTTTTTTTCCTGAATCCACATATCTTCAGCTCACAAAAAAAGTCCTTATGGCCGGGTGTGGTGGCTCACACCTGTAACCCCAGCACTTTGGGAGGCCGTGGTGGGCAGATCACCTGAGGTTGGGAGTTCGAGACCAGCCTGACCAACATAGAGAAACCCGTCTCTAATAAAAATACAAAATTAGCGGGGCATTGTGGCGCATGCCTGTAATCCCTGCTACCTGGGAGGCTGCGGCAGGAGAATTGCTTGAACCCAGGAGGCGGAGGTTGCAGTAAGCCGAGATCACGCCATTGCACTCCAGCCTGGGCAACAAGAGCAAAACTCCACCTAAAAACAAAAAGAAGAAGAAAAAAAGTCCTCACATAAAATCATTCAAAATGCCATATTCTGGCATTGCTTCCAAAGGTTTGAATGTCAAATAGATCATAAGTGGGTTAAACTGTATTTAAAGAATGAGCTGTGTGATCTTGGGAAAGAACTTAGGACAGGTTGGCATATATTAAGAATATGAAGACATGGAATATAATAATACATGAAGATACTCTCACATCTTTTCATCTATAGGCGCAATGACATCAGCAATATTAGCCTGCTTGCATGGGTCAGATTGGAAGCACCTGTAAGTCTGTACTAAGTGCAGCTTTTAAAACTCTGGTATATCCGTGGATAAAAGGCATGCTATAAATAACATTATTACATAGGTAAATTGTATGCTTTTTGCAATATTTAAATGATTCAAGTGAGTGACTTTGTAATGGAAAGCACCATTATGCAGAATTGTGCCTGGCGAAGGTAATTGCAGTAACATTGCTGTGGTCTGAAGGAGAATGAATGAGCACTCATCTGCGAACCTCCTTTTCCATCCTGGCACCCTCAGTGCCTTGATGTGGACAATGAAACTGTTGCTTTATTTTCTTGCACCAGTTCTAACATTTAGGAATTGTAACAACATCGTCCCTTTATTTAAACAGATATTTGAAATCCAAATTATCTGAATTTACGAATTTATTAATAATTATGATCCATGACAGTACTGAGGGAGCTCTTTTATTTAAGAAAACAAGTGGTCGTAGCTGGGCACAGTGGCTCACACCAGTAGTCCCAGCTACTTGGGAGGCTGATATGGGAGGATCCTTTGACCCCATGGGTTCGAGTCCAACCTGGGCAACATAGTGAGACTCTGTCTTTCTGAAAACAAAAAACAAACTCCATGGTGTGATATAAATATTTGATATCCCTTTTGATAACAGTTGTATTGTTAGTTCCCTAAAGTCTAGTGAATCTGATTAAGAGCGATTTAAAGCAAATATGAGCAAGAAAGGGGAAACCTAGGTGAACGCAATTATCACTGAAGACAGCGGCTCTGGCAAGGAAAAGGGTATCTGGTGATTCACATGAGCCTGCGGTGAGGAAGGGAGCGAGGCATAAGACATGACCTTGGACATTTATACTCCATCGTGTAGAATATGCAGAGTAAATCAAGGGAATCTGAGTTATAAGCTGGAGTGGGAAATCTACTTATCACAGAGATTTGGAAGATATTGCTTAAAATGGAATCCAGAGATGGAGAAGCTTGTTCTACACAAAAGAAGCAGACAGTTAAGTAGCAAGGTTGGGTTCTATAGTACATCTGAATATCCACAAACCTGCCAGCAGAAATCTTGGTGGAGCATAGGGGTAAGGATTGAAGAAAAAATGATAAAAACAATACCCTATGGACATGTGCTATAGGCCACTCGATCTGTTAGAGGGAATAGGTAATAAAGTTCCAGTGCAAGTATTTTCTAGCTCACCGTCCTTAAGCTGAAGCTACAGTATCCAGAAAGCTCTAAAAGGTTTTTTCATGAATTATTTGGCAGCAAAGTCTGACCTGATATGAAACTGTTTAGAGTCTTTTTTGTTGTTGGGGGTGCTTGTTTCTGTAACTTTTAATTAAACAAAGTGCACACACATGGGAGAAGACATTAGGAAATACAGATCAGAGTAGAAAATGAAAATCACCTATGGTTCCACTATGTAGTTATAAAAATGATTCGTGCTTTGTTGTGTCTCCTGTCAGACTTTCATAGCTTTCCACCTACCTACTTACCTGCCCACCTACCTACTTACCTATACACCTACCTACTTACCTGCACACCTACCTACTTATCCACACACCTGCCTACTTACCTGCCCATCTACCTATTTACCTACACACCTACCTACTTACCTGCACACCTACCTACTTATCCACACATCTGCCTACTTATCTGCATATCTACCTACTTACCTGCATACCTGCCTACTTACCTGCCCACCTACCTACTTACCTACACACCAACCTACTTATCCACACACCTGCCTACTTATCCACACACCTGCCTACTTACCTGCCCACCTACCTACTTACCTACACACCTACCTACTTATCCACACACCTGCCTACTTACCTGCCCACCTACCTATTTACCTACACACCTACCTACTTACCTGCACACCTACCTACTTATCCACACACCTGCCTACTTACCTGCACACCTACTTACTTATCCACACACCTGCCTACTTACCTGCACACCTACCTACTTATCCACACACCTGCCTACTTACCTGCACACCTACCTACTTATCCACACACCTACCTACTTACCTGCCCACCTACCTACCTACTTACCTGCATACTTACCACTTGCTTACCACGGCTACCATCCACCTATCTATAATTCCTAGACATGTAAATCTGCCTATACAATATGTAGCTATTTTTACAAAGGCCAGAGTATACCATTGTATACAGCACATTGTTTAATGAACTGCTTTCTTTTTCATTAAGTAACAGATCACAAACAGCTTTTTATGAAATTTACTACACATTTTTTTCATTATATAAAATGACTGCTTTTATGGGAATATACCTTATTTATGTAATCAAACCCAATTTTATAACATTTCATATTTTTGTATTTTTCACTATCAAAAGCAATGCTGTGATGAACATACTAGTAACTAGATCTATGCAAATAATTATAATTATTTCCTTAGTATGAACTTCCAATTGTAAGATTGCAAGTCAAAAGATATTTTGCTAATTATTTTATAAATTTACCAATTAATGCTCCAAAAAGTTTGTACTAATATGTAATCACCCCTCCAACATCTTATCACACTACCAATATGCTAAAATGCTCATTTTCCTGCAATCACTCAACACTGAGTAACAAAGTTAAAAATCTTTGCCAACCAGTTAAGTGGAAAATGGTATTTAAAGATTTCAGTTTCAGTGTCTTTGATTACTAGAGACATGAAGTACTTTTTCATGAATTAATCAGCCAATTGTATTTTTTAAATCTTTTTGTTGAGGCAAAACACAAGTAAAGAGTACAAATCATAAGTATAGCTCAGTGAATTGTCACAAAGGGAATAATGCATGTAAGAGACACAGGTCAAAAAGTAGGACATTACCATCACCTAGAAGTCTCCTTTGCATCCCCTTCTGGCCACCCTCCTCACCTTCCTCCCCAAAGGGAGAAATTGTACCTTCATACAATGTCTCTATTAGCTACCTATTGCCAGAAAAATGCCGCATGACAAACCATCCCGAAATTCAATGGCTTAAAACAGCAATCACTTATAATCATGGATGAGCAGTCACTTATTGTCATGGATGTGTGAGTCAGCAAGAGTCAGTGATCCAGGCTGGGCTCAGCGCATTGGCTCTGCTACCCTGGATTCACCCGTGTGCCTGGGGGTCCGCTGATGTAGACGGGGCTTAGCTGGGTCATTATCCTGACCTCTAATGTAAGAGTTAAGTTTTGCTTCTGTTAGGATTTTATATAAATGAACTCACACAGTATTTTTTTACATCCAGCTAATTTCAGTCAATGTTATTTTTAAAGTTTTGTCCAATGTGTGTTCAGGAGTATGTTTTGTAGCAACTCACAAGAGCTGATGGTTACATTTTCAGAAATTTTGAAATTTATCTGTTACACATAATTATGAGAAAAATTAAATTATAAAAACATAATTAAATTACAATTAAAAACACAGGTAATAAATACTCAAACTGATTACTTCGTATCTGTCTAACTACATTTTAGTATGGCCTCTTGCTTTCGGGTTGTTTTTAACTGTTGTAATTCCATGGAATACTCTGTGATGGCGGGCTATGGTGTGTTTCTTCCTCACCTTGTTTACAATTGTCACATGTTAGGAATAAATAGCTTAAAATTGGCCACAGCAGGAATCTTTGAGTCACAGAAATCAGAAAATGCTATAAATAAAAAGGGATGGATTTGTTGTTTTCTTGATTGTCTAGTCTTAAGAAAGTGGTGAAAAAATGTTAATATTGCAGATTAAACTTAAGTGTGTTGTGTCTGTGGCCATGACACTGAAGTACACAAAAAAATTGAAAAATTATTCTTCCGGTATTCAAAACCATTATCCAGTTCAGGATGATAGTTTGACAAATGAGAGAACCTTTTGTCTCTTTTTGCTGAAGTCATTGAAAAATGAGAGAAGCTTTTTTTGTTGTTTGTTTGAGACGGAATATTGCTCTTTTACCCAGGCTGGAGTGTAGTGGCACAATCTCGTTCACTGCAACCTCCGCAACTCCCGTGTTCAAGCAATTCCCCCGCCTCAGCCTCCTGAGTAGTTGGGATTACAGGAGCCTGCCACCATGCCTGGCTAATTTTTGTATTTTTAGCAGAGACAGGGTTTTGCCATGTTGGCCAGGCCGGTCTTGAACTCCTGACCTCAGGTGATCCACCCACCTCAGCCTCCCAAAGTGCTAGGATTACATGGCTGAAGTGATTGATCCCAATTACCTGGGTCGATTGGGCTGCTGCTATGCAATGGAGGCAAGGAGGACCGTGTCTGGAACCCAAGGGAAGTCATCCAGTCATCTCTTAGTACTCCCCTGTCCAGCAGTAGAGATTAATGGACAATGTAGCAACAAGGGAAATTAATTTTCTTTTAAATTAATGGACAATGTAGCAACATTTCCATGAATTGATGGACAATGTAGCAACCTTTCCATTAATCAATTGACAATGTAGCAACAAAAGAAATTTTTTGTCCATTAATGGACAATGTAGCAACAAAAGAAATTAAGAGATTAATGGACTATGTAGCAACAAAAGAAAAAGCAGCACAGCTGGGGACTCAGATCCTTCGGGAATGAAAGTTTGAGTCATTCTACCAGGTAGAAAGCCCTGAGCTGCTGAGATTTGGACCAGGAGGACAAGAAAGTTATAGACTGGACTGTGGAAGAAAGAAGCCACAGACACCAACCACAAGCTCATGACCAGCCACAGAAGTGAGGACTGTAGAAGCTTGGCATATTTTCTCTTTGCTTTCTGTATGCATGTGTTTACTGACATATACTAACCATTTTAAAAAATCTCCTTCTTATTTTAAATTTTTATCCAAGTTGTTGGAGGTCAACTTTACAATTTAGTCTTTAGGTAATAGAATATTCCATGGGCCCATGACTAAATTTGAAGAGTAATCGAGGCAGTGATGGATACTGTAATTGGGGTTTTGCATCTTTTGGGATTTCGCATCTTTTGGGAATTTTGCTTCTTTTTATCTTGGGGAAAAGGTGAGAGTTCCTTCCTTGTAAGAAGGAGAGCCATATCTTGTTAGGTAGAAATACTGAGATCTTTGGTTTTTGTACGGCAGTCAAATGTGTGTAGAAGAGTGCATATGAAAGCTGAGTGTTCGAAGGGGTAGTCTGTGCCAGGGGTCCGTTTATGGCCTGTCAGCTCTAAATTCACCCTTCAGTACCTGCTCTGTAATAATGAACTGAACTTTCAGGCTTTCCTCTTTTACAGCGAACACGATGTTAAGCTTCGTCAGTAGAGGGCAGTGGAGGGGCATTTAGGGAACGTCCTTTTTAGCCGCAGTGGCTGTGCTTTGCTTTTCCCGCACCTGTCGCTCTGACCACCCTCAGTGTGTTCTGTATGGAGACATCGCTGGTGCTCTGCCCCAGCCACACGCCTGGAGCATGAGCCTCTTAAGGCTTTGCAGTCCTGGTTGGGGCCGAGGAACCACGTTGCTGTGCCCCCATCCTCCACCCCCTGCCCAGCCCTGGGGACAGACACTGTACTTCAGGCCTTTGACTGCAGTGTGGCCTCCGCTCCCTCTGGATGCCCCCACCAGCCTTGGCTGGCTCACACTCAAGAGGCCGGATTCCTGTTTACCAAGTGACAGTGGAGAAGCTCAGGCCCCAGCAGCCCAGAAACTCCCTTTACATCCAGGAGTCTGCAACTGCACCTTCTCAGCAAGGATGCAACCTGGGGAAGAAGCTCACCTCCAGGCGGCCCCTCCTTAAGGCCTTTTCCCCAACCCTCGGGTACTGGTTTTTGTTTTCTTTACATCTTTATAGTTATTCTCCTATAATAGTTTAATAATTGCTCATATTAAAATTCTCCTTTTTCTGTGTCCTGATTGGGCCCACACTGATAAGCAAGATGATAATGAAAGGAAGCCCCAGAATGTCAGCCGGGCCGCAGGCCTGTCCATCAATTCGTTCCAATTAGAACAGGAAGCCAAATGGCTCCAAGGGAGGATGTCTCTGGAACAAAATGACAACTGATAGCTTTTCTCATATCATGGAAAAGTTAACCGAAAAGCTGTAGAGGGCATGGGAAGAATTATCTGCACATACATAGAATCATAAGAAAATTAAAATTTACTTCATCACATGGAAAATGATATTGAGAAGCTATAGAGAAAATGGGAAGAAAATGAAAGTGATTTAAGTACTTACATTTAAGCAATGGTTAAATCCAGAATTAGCAATTAATTATAAAAGAAAGGAACTATATTAGATGTGTAATTAACAATATAAAGACAATTAAAGTGATTTAACCAAAATTACAATAAACCTGTGATTGAGAGGTGGGGGATAGCAAACAACAGGTGGGGATAAGGGTGGTATAAGAAGCTAAATAACCATGCAATTGTATATGATATTGGAAGAAAAGGGGGCATTAGCAAAGAATAAGTCTGCCTGTCCAGAAAGCATATCACTGTTAATGAGTACATAAGCCAGGCAGGGTGGCTTATGCCTGTAATCCCAGCACTTTGGGAGGCTGAGGCGGGTGGATCATTTGAGGTGAGGAGTTTGAGATCAACCTGGCCAACATGGTGAAATCCTGTGTCTCCTAAAAATACAAAAATTAGCTAGGCGATAGTGGTGCATGCCTGAAGTCCCAGCTACTCGGGAGGCTGAGGCAGGAGAATTGCTTGAGCCTGGGATGTGGAGGTTGTGGTGAGCTGAGATCTGGCCACTGCACCGCAGTCTGGGTGAGAGAGGGAGACTCCATCCAAAAAAAAAAAAAAAAAAAGATCTAGTATTCCATAGCACAACAGGGCACTACAGTCAACAGTACTTTATGGTACATTTTAAAAGAACTGAAAGAGTATAATTGGAACTTTTGTAACTCAAAGAAAGGATAAATTCTTGAGGTGATGGATACCCCATTTACCCTGTATCAAAATATCTCAGGCACCCCATATATATATAACAAAAATTAAAAATAAAAAATTAAAGCAAATTCAAAGAAAGAAAGTGTATCACCATGCTACACCAATGACGGATACAAGGCAAAGGCCATGCAGAAACAGAACAGCCCAGATACGTAAGAAAAACAGCAGGAAGCAAAAGTGCACTGTGAACTAAGGCTTGTTAAAAGCTGACTTTCAAAGTTTGTTTTGTTTAACAACTTAGGCATTAGATGACCAATTACTCAGCTGTGTCACTATTCAGGACGGTTAATGTGGAGATGTCATGGAGAGTTGGAAAACATGCAAACTAGTAAAGGCAACCCAGAAGAACACCACTCGCCCTTTCGCTACGCAAAAATTTCACTCTGTGTTTCTGAAGCTTCCATGTGCATGAGGATGACCTGGGGTCCTGTTAAAATGCAGGTTCAGAGTCAGTACATCTGGGATGGAGCCTGAGATTCTGAATTTCTAACAGTTACCAGGTGGTGCTGATTGCTGCTGTTGGTCCGCTACTCTCTGAGTTCAAGAGTCTGAGTGACTGTAGATCTGCCATGCGACCAATCATTACAAAAAAAAAAAAAAAAAAAAAAGATACGATAAGTTGACTGAGAGAGGGCAGAATATGGGAAACATGAGTGTATACATAACATCATAAACCAAAAAGTATCTGAGACAGATCTCAATCAGTTTAGAAGTTTATTTTGCCAAGGTTGAAAACACGCCCGGAAATAAGGATTACAAATCTGCAGGAACAATCTGTGTTCCACATTATTTTTCAAAGGTGGTTTTGAGAGCTTCAGTATTTACAGGGGAAAAGCAGGTGGAAGGGGAAAGAGGGAGGATATGGTCACAGTAGAGAACCCACAAGTTGCAAGAGAAAAGAAGCAGGTACGTGAATAGTCAATTATGTGTTAGTCTTGTGCTCAGTGAGTTGGCACTTTGTATAAGGTGAACATACAGTAGCTATCTGTGGGGATATTTAACTTTTTATCTGTAGCTATCTGCTTAGGAACAAAAGGAAATGCAGCTTCTTGCATGATTCAGCTTTCAGCTTTTTTTTTTCCTTCTGTCAAAGTGAATTGGGGTCCCGAGATTTTATTTTTCTTTCCCAACATGGGGCTACTTGTCTCTAAGTGCTATGGGGATAATTGACTCATATGTCCACAAATGCTAAAGAACTCCGTCTTGGAAGTGGAGGAGACATGGGAGAGAGCTAAGAACTTTGTAGAGACTTAGAAAATTCTCGACATCAAGGAGATGCATGAGAAACCACATAGATGAGAACCACCCCCCCGACCCCCCACTGCCACGAGCAGTGTTATCAGTGGTGACAACCAGCCCCGGTCTAAGAACCAGTGATTTAGAAAACTCTCGTTTCTATATGGATGGCATTGATAGGTAGATCTGGAAAGTGCACCAGTAATTTGTCAATTTTTGGTGAACTGCTTAAGAACTGTGTAAAGAAATATGGATTAGATGCTATTTACTATTAAGTGGAGTAGTCACTGGTTTAATAACCATACCTGAAGGATATTGATTACTTGACTGATGTCCACTTAAAGGAAGGTTTCCAGGATGCTGTGTATAGCTCTTCCATGTTCAAGTTTGGCCCATGATTGGAATGAACCTTGGCATATGAAAGATGTACATCAGGTCTCTTCTGCAAGTGGCAGAAAGATCAACTCAAACAGCCTTAAGCAAAAAGAGGATGTATCCTCTTATTAAAGTCCAGATCTTGGGTGGGTTTCAGGCAGGTTGGCTATTCAAATGGCTCTGTTCTCTACAAGCAAACAGAGAGCCACAGAGTGATGGTGTGGATGTTGTAAAGGATGTACAGAAACAGGGTACAAAAGGAAGAGGGGTCAGATCTACTTGGGAAGAAACAGCCAGGAAAAACATCATAGAAAAGTCTTGACTGAGTCTTGGGACATAGGAAGACAGTCCTTAAGAAGTCAAGTGAGCCAGGCATGGTGCTCATGCCTGTAATCTCAGCACTTTGGGAGGCTGAGGTAGGAGGATTGCTTGAGCTCAGGAGCTCCAGACAAGCCTGGGCCACATGGCAAGACCCTGTCTCCTCAAAAAATAAACAATTGCTGAGCATGGTGGTGCACCTGTAGTCCCAGCTACTTGGGAAGCTGAAGCCAGAGCATCACTTGTGTCCATGAGGTTGAGGCTGCAGTGAGCCATGTTTTCACCACTGTACTCTGGGCAACAGAACAAGACCCTGTCTGAAGATAGGGAAGAAAGAAGAAGAATGAGAAGAAGAAGAAAGAAGAAAGAAGAAGAAGAAGGAGAAGGAGAAAGAAAGAGAGAAGAAAGAAGAAGAAGAAGAGAAGAAGAAGAAGAGAGAAGAAGAGAAGAAGAATAGGAGATCGACTAGAGTCGGATTCTTCTTCTTAACGTCGTCGTAGTAGTCCACTCAAGATTGCGATCCTACGTTTTTCCGGTTCTTTTTTTCTTAGTCTTCTTCTAGTCATGGGTAATGCTTTGTGTGGAATTTCTTCTGCCAGGCAAGGGGAAGGGGCTGTCAGGAGGCACCAGTGCTTAGTAATTAGGTACTTACATATGAGGTGCTGGAGTCAGAATGCCTAGGTTCAAATCTTGCCTCCACCTTGGGCTTGTTATACTTCATCTTTCTAGCCCTTTGTTGCCTTATCCACAAAATAGGAATATTAGTAAGATTTTTAATAATAGCTAACATTTCCTGAGAGTTTATGAGATACCAGGTGTCATGCTTAATGCCTCAGACATGTGTTACATTTACCTAGGAGATAGATATTGTTATTACCCCTATTTTCAGATGAAGAGACTATAGTTCAAGAAGTTAACTTTCTCTATTATAGATACAAAGGGGAGACTAAGAATTCAAACTCAGGCAGAGGCAGAACCTATGCTTTTAGTTATATACTCCTCCAGCTTTCTAGAAAATGTTTGGAAAACAGTTATCTTCATCCATCATCACAAGATTTTCAGACAGGTATTTTCCTCCATGTCTGTCACACACAATTCAACTTCACTTTCTCTGCAACATCTCTTCAACTCTCTTGAGAAGCTCAGATGAAAACAAAGTGAAAAGCTGCAAATCCAGCAGAAAATCCTTTTCAAAGGCTTTGTCTACTTTATTTTAATGAATTAATTATAGAGACAGGATCTCAATCTGTTGCCCAGGCTGAAATGCAGTGGTAAGACCATAGCTCACTGTGGCCTCAAACTCCTGGCCTCAAGGGATCCTCCTGCCTCGGCCTCCCAAGTAGTTGGGATTACAGGTGCAAGCCACCACTCCTGGTGGCTCTGTCCACTCTAAAAGTCACATTGGATTACTTTGAAGTGGTCAGACTTCTCATAATGCTGTCGTTTGAGGCATTTTCTTTTTGGCAAGAAGTTAAAGATCACAGGATCTTGCTGCAGGGGCCCAGGTGTTGATTTACCTTTGGGGCAATCCTCTGGCCTAGCATTGTGTGTTGTGGAGTTGTCTTCCTTTTCTTTTTCTTTTCTTTCTACTGTGAGCATGTCTGTGTATGTTCCACTCTGAGAATTACCATGTAGGGGAGTTTGAAAGTGTTGTTGTTGTTGTTGTTGTTGTTGTTGTTCTGGGCCTGAGAATTAAACTGACATAAGACAGATCAATAGGAAAGAAGCATATGCATTCATTTCATACAACTTTTTTTTTTTTTTTTTTTTTTTTTTTTGGCACTGGAGCCTTCGTAAGGAAATAAAGATCCAAAGATAGAACTAGAGTCAAATACTTACATGCTGAGTTGGACAAAGAGTAGTAAACGGTGAAAATGTGATAAGGCTTGGACTGGGCAGTTAATTGGGTAGAGAAGTGACTAGGAATATAAGGGCTAGTTTAACAAGGTTTGTTTGTACAAACTTCCCTTGGCTTCAACTTCCAGTCCCTGATGATAAGAATAACGCTTCTTTTGGCATAGGATGATATCTTTTCACATGAGAATTTCCTCTCCTCTTTAGAAACAGAATGAAGCTCAGAGTGATCTTCTTGCACCTGCTGTTTTTTTTTAAGTGCCTTTAACTCAAAATAGTCAATATACCAGAGCTGCATATTTGGGGCTTGCAAATTCTTAACCCCCTTCAGCTATTAGTAGCTCTATTGTGGTTGACTACTTCTCTGTGTGAAGATCTGAAATATACAAAACATTCAAACTTTAAATGTTGATCTGCTGGGAGGAAACTGCCTCAAATATAAATAACCCTATGTAAGTGTAAGTCTTTTTATTCCAAATACCGAAAAGGAAGGGAAAACCCAGGCTTAAAGTTGACTTGGTTTCTGTTCTGGTGAAGAGGTTGGGATTATTTTTGTAAGATTTGAACTCCCACCATGAGGCATATCCCAACAAAACCTGCTAGCATGAAAGGCAGGTTGCAAATCACTGAAAGTCATTTGTATCAGTGGTTCTCCACCTTGCCTCTCCATTAGAATTCACCTGGGGAGATGGTAAAAATTCCCAATACCCAGGCAGATCACATCTGGATCTCCGGAATTGGGTCCCAAACATCAGTATTTTAGTGTGCAGCCAGTACTGAGACCGCTGACACTCAGTGGCACTCTTCAAGCTTGAATGTGCCTGTGATGCATCTGGAAGTCTTGAGAAAAGGCCAGTTTTGATTCAGTAGCTCTGGGATGAGGCTTTTCCAGCGAGCTTCCAGGTGACATGGATGCTGCTGGTCAGTGGACCACACGTCACATAGCCAGGCCCACAGGGTGTAGTTCTGCCTACAGAAATAGACACCAAAGGTCCTCAGGAACACAAGACAAACTTGCACCCCAAGAGGGCTGGTGCCAATCCGTTATCAGTTCTATCAGTGGCTGCTCATCAGAATCACCTTGGCAGCTTAGAAGAAGAAGTTGGTTACCACCCTGGCGATTCTGATTGATTGGTCTGGGAGCTCTTAATCTATATTAAAAAATATCTCCCAGGGTAATTATGAGACACAGTTATGGTTGAGAATCACTGTTAAAATAGCCAATACTAAATGAATTCATTCTTTCAGAAAATTATGGAGTGATGGGTTTGAGCTGTAGATTTTTGCAAATCAAAATATTTTAGGGTCTTGGCTTAGGACACTGGGACTGTCTATCTGAAATCTACATTTGTCCCTGGACACACATGAAAGTTTAAAAGACTGCATTGATTAAAAATCTCAGTAAGTTAAGAAACCAACTTTAACTTCCATCCAAAAAGGTGAGGTGGTGGTAGAAAGAATCCACGCTGAATCCACCAAAGCAGCTGCACATCCCTGCCACACACATACCCTACATAAACAACACACAACACACACCCCCTGTGCATATGTAACACCCACAGCATACATACATACTCTACACACACATGTACATACACAACATACACACCCCACACAAAATACACAACAGAGACAACATACACACACCGCACACATACACAACAGGCATCACACACCACACACATACATACAGCACACACATACAAAACGCAACGCACACATTCCATACAAACACACCACACGTAACACACATGCACACCAAATACACACCACACACAGCACAATGCAATACATATCACACACACACACACACACATGCACACCCCACACCACCCCATGCACACCCTACCTTAACGCAGTCTTAATATCCTTCTGGCCTATGGATGTTTTTCAATGTAGATAAAGAGCTCCCTGACCAATAAATCAGAGTAACAGATAGAAATAAAGATAGATAACACATCCAGAGAGACTCACAGTCTCTACAGGCAGGAGAACGATGGGCTGCCCTCAGAGCCACACAGAAGACAGAGGCTTATCCACACCCTGAACCTGCTGGCAGCCTCATTTTTAGTCTCATCTCTCACAGAGGCAGAATCTGCATCTTAAGTGCAGGAAATCTATCATATTTATCTTTAGCCATTTGATACAATTTTGAAGTTGCAAATTCAAATCAGCATTTCCCAGTAAAATTGTAGCTAAGTAAGAAAACCATATTCACGTCAAAATTTTTCTATTTTGGAATTTGTGGGGTTTTTTTTTTTAAGTGACAGGAATCCAAAAATAGCTACCTATGTACTAAACAGAGCAGGTATTCGTAGATGTTTGTTATGAGAATGGTTGCAGCTCTGTTCCTGGAGGAACATGGGGAAGTATTGGAAACTTCCCTGGGCCCAAGCCGAGGAACACAGGACCTGGAGTGAACAACAGAGAAGAGATGTGTTTCCTTCCTGTATCTTCTGTGTAGTGAAGGGCATCACCACTCACCAGTTGACAAAGCTGAACAGAAGTCAAAGTACTTGTTGAATGAATCCTTGATTCTTCTCTTTTACACACTTACTGAATCATTGAGGTAAGTTGATTCTACCATCGGCTACCACTCCCATCCACCAGTCTTTTGTATCTCGAATCCCACTACTTTAAGTCAGGCTTGCAGTCTCTCTCTCTCTCTTTTTTTTTTTTTTTTTTTTTTTTGAGACAGAGTTCTGCTCTTGTCACCTAGACTGGAGTGCAATGGCGCAATCTCGGCTTACTGCAACCTCCTCCTCCCAGGTTCAAGCGATTCTCTGGCCTCAGCCTCCCAAGTAGCTGGGATTACACGTGATCGCCACCATGCCCAGCTAATTTTTGTATTTTTAGTAGAGACGGGGTTTCACCATGTTGGCCAGGCTGGTCTTGAACTCCTGACCTCAGGTGATCTGCCTGCCTTGGCCTCCCAAAGTGCTGGGATTACAGGCATAAACCACCATGCCTGGCCTCATGGTCTCTTTAAGACAAGCACAGTGCCCTTCTATCTAGTCTCCCTGCCTGCATGCACGCGGCCTCAAACCAGATGGTATGCTACCACCACCAGTGCATTGATTCATTCATTTCAGAAGTTTTCTTGAGCATTGTCTGTGCATCAAATGCTGCGCTTTGTGCAGGATGTAAACTGAAAATAAAATCCTAAGCCCCCCAACCAACTGAACGGACCCCTCTTGGCCAAGAGGACCCCAGGGAAACCTTAAAAATGGAGTTTCCAGCCATGACAGAATGGGAGGTCAGACACACCTCATTACACTCCCCCTACCCCTTCACAGTTTAGACACAACAACTGACAAGGATTAATGTCAAAACAGAGATTACAAGACTGACGGGACAGACTCTTTGTGGCAATAAGATACCAAATTATAAACAGGACCTAAGCCAGGCCAGGCAAGGGTTAAATCGTGTGCCCCACAGGTCACTCTGACCAGAGCAATGTTGCTTGCTTTTGCAGCCCATCTCTTGCATGACATCACAGGAAGATTAGCTGACTTCCTTAACTTAAACATTCCTTGTGTTGACTCCAAATTTTTAGACAGAGCTTTACTCCTTTAATCAATTACAAAGTAAAGAATGTCTGAACCCACCTATGACCAGTACGCCCCCACTTCAGGATATCTCACATTTTCAGGCTGATCCAATGTATACCTTCCATGTATTGATTTATGTCTTTGTTTGTAACTCTTGCCTTCCTAAAATGTATAAAACTAAACTGTAATCCAACCGCCTTGGGTGTGGTTTCTTAGGACTGTGTTTCTCCAGGCTAGGGTCACTCATATTGGCTCAGAATAAGCCTCTTTAAAATATTTTACAGAGTTTAGTTTTGCCATTAACACTGCAGAATCAAAGTGTTAAGGCTATGTGGTGGGTACATGAGATGGGTATTGCAAGATTTCAGGAGATAATGGAAAAAGAAAAACTAGCCCAGGCTGGCAGGGTCTGAACCAAGGTAGTAGTCAGAGAAAGCAAAGACGGAGGATTTTAAAGGCACGACTGCAGCATCACCAGAAGCACTCGGAGCTTAGTTCAACATGGGGCCCCTGGGTGGCTGGAAGGACTGTACCCCAGGGTCTGAAATTCAGGGAGAACTGTGGGAGGGTTGGTTAGGCCAGTTTGGACATGGTGAGTCTGAAGCTTCTGCAGCACATCCATGTAGAGGTATCCAGGAAGCTGAAGACTGGCTGAAGGTAAGGAGCATCTTAGTGATTCTTAGTGATTATCCTGGGACAAGAGCTGACACCACAGAGGTGGATGAAACTACCCTGAAAGAGTAGGGGAGACAGTGAAAAGCAACCACCAGTTGCTGGTGTGGGTAGAGTCCTGATCTAATTTCAGCACGAAGCCCTAGAAAGCTGCTTCTGCATTTTCACCTCTCACAGAAAGCAGAATTTTGACATGCCAGTGGACAACAAACATTGGGTGCTTCCTGGATAAATTCCTGGACACATCTAACCTACCAAGATTGAACCAAAAAGAAACAGAAAATCTGAACAGACCAACAACAAGTCATGAAATTGAATTAGTAATAAAGTCTCCCAACAGAGAACAACCCAGGACAGATGTTCTCACTGCTGAATTCTACCAAATCTTTAAAGAAGAACTAGAACCAATTCTTCTCAAGCTATTCCAAAAACTTGAAGAGGAGGGAATTCTTTCAAACTCACTCTATGAGGCCAGCATTAGCCTGAAACCAAAACCCAGACAAGGGCACACACATGCATGCACGTGCGCGCGCACACACACACACACACTCGAGATTTCTCCTTGAATCCCTTTAGTCAATAAAGTAGGTAATCCAATCAAAAAATACATTTTTTTAATGAAACTCAATAAAGTTATTTTTATTTTGAGAGAAAAAAATATTTTGATCTTAAGCCAGAGTACTGAATCTACGCTGAAGGAGGAAACTTCAATTATCCATGGGGCCCAGGACCTAGTGGCAGGGCAACAGAGTACAGAGAAAGCTAAGATCATGCCAGCATCCCCTCTGGAGACCTAAAGAGGGGCCGTGGGTAACCAGCCTAGGTAGATTTAAAGAAAACAGGAGTGAAGGAGGGATAGGTTGTGTTGGTGATGCTTCTTTTGTGCTCCTCTAAGACCATTTGATGCTGCCTAGAAATGGGTATGAGCTGAACTGGCTGATGCTCATCTTTGCTAGACATATCCTCCGTTCCCAAGGACCTCTCTAGGTCATTGACATCTTTCCCTGAGGGAACTGTTGGAGCTTCCTTATGTGGGGTAATGTACTGGGCTTCAGTGCAAGGAGAATGACTCGTTTCAGAGTGACACAGAACAGCGACCTCACTTAGGAGCCTGCTGGGCACTCCTACCCAGAAGCTTGAAAATAAAGAAAAATTTTGAGTTCCTTTGAGAGAAGTTCAGGCACCCACCTAGCCCTAAGAAATAGAAGGGTATCTTACTAAACAAAAAGATAATAGTAGCTAAAACAATGGCCAGGAAAGAATAATGAGATGTTTGGTTCCCTGTAGAGTCTAAAGATAACATCCGAACATATGTCTGAGTTGCTTTTCAGGAACCCAGTCCCCCACCAAGTGGATCCACTGGCACACGGACCTCAGCTGGGGGGAAATTGAAGACGGAGCTCTGACCACAGTTCTTGGTTCTGTCTCCAGGTTCCTGGAGGAAGTCATGCCCACGAACCAGAACTAACATTCTTTTCTGCTGACCCCAAAGGATTAAACAAAGTTTCTCTTTCTTAACCAATTGCAAACCAGAAAAATCTTTGAATCTGCCTATGACCTGTAAGCCCCCATTGTAAGATATCCCACCCTTTTTAGGCCAAACCAATGTGTAACCGCCACATATCGATGTACTTGCCTGTGGCTTCTGCTTTCCTGAAACTTACCCCTACCTTTAGAAACCCTTATGTGCAAGCCGCCGGGGACATCAGATCTGAAGCATGAGCTGCCAATTCTCCTTGCTTGGCGCCTCGCAGTAAATGCTTCACTTTCTCTCGCTACAATCCCATGTCAGTGTTTGGCTTTGCTGCAAGGGGTCAGGGGACCATGGTTCGGTTCAGGAACAAAGTTATTTTCTCTCATGGCCACCTTTCTCCAAGGATTCAAGATTTACTGCAAAAATTGCCTTGGTTTGAGGGCCAAATTGCCTGTCTTCACACCCACAACTGTGTTCCTGGTCACCTTGAAAAAACATGTAGATTTACTGATGGACACCATCTTGCTGTCAGGAATACCCTTTGGGCTGGGTGGGACCAGCAGTATTTGGTGGTCAATGGACTCGGCATTCTATTGGATGTAAAATGCATGTTTTCCAGTTGGCTGTGTTGCATGCTGTCACTGTGAAGAGCTGTGACAGCTTGCTGCAGCCAAGACTGGCATGTTAAACAGTGGAAGTGACAGAGTGACTGCACCCTGATGCTGGGCAGGCATCATGCCCATCACAGAGCACTGCGGGGCATCCCTCTGAATATGCTCCCGGTGGGCAGCCCCTTGCTGGTTGCTACAGGTTTCCGGAAAGACCAGAGTGAAGGTTTGTCATCAGGGTCCTTTGAGTCAGCCTAACGTTCACCCATGTAGGTGATGAGGGAAACGGAAAAGTTGAGGGGGCTCATGCATGGCTTGTTTGGGAGCTTTAGGTCTATTTCAGAAAAGGGACAAAATGCCTCTAAGGGACTTTCTCACCCTCCCTTCTCTCCTCAAATTTCAAAATGGCGGAAGGTGAAAGGCTACCTCTGAGATGAAGTAAGGACTCCTCTTAGGAGCTGAGGGCCCCTCCCATGCATGGAAATAAAGGAAGCTCTTGAGTTCCTTCAAGGGAAATTCCAGGCACAAAGTTAGCGTTGAAAAGTAAATGAGCAACTTGATAAGCAAGAAGGTAATCATAATTTAAAGCAATAGCCAAGGAAGCTAGAGGTCAGGAAACGTCCTGTTCCCCATAGAAACTAAAGATAACAGCCTAACATATGTCCCTGAGTTGTTTTTCAGGAACTCAGACCCCCACGAAATAGACCTGCTGGCACACAGATGTTAGATAAGGGGAAACTGAGGGATGAATGCTGGCCACCATTCTTTGTTCTAAATTTCTTAGAGGGACCTGGAAGAGGTTATGCCCATGAGTTAGAGTTAACGTTCTTTTCTGCTGATCCTAAATGTTTAGACGAAGCATCATCCCCTGAACTACTCACAAATCAGAAAATCTTTCAGTCCACCTATGACCTGTGGGCACCCCCATCCCCTGAGATGTCCCACCATTTTGGATCATCCCAATCTATAACCTCCATGTACAGATTGATGACATTGCCTGCAACCTCTGCCTCCTCACCTTTAAAAACCTGTAAGCCATCTGGGAGTTTGGGTCTTAAGCATGAGCTGCCTGATTTTCCTTGTTTGGCACCCGGCAATAAATGCCTCACGTTCTCTCAGTGCTATCCCAATATCAGTGTTTGACTTTGCTGTGCTAGGCAAGTGGACCCCAGTTTAGTTCAAAACATCTTGAGCTGGAACAAGGGTCCTAGACAGAGAAGTTCCGGTGCTGCAGAGCAGAGATCAAGAGCAACAGGCAGAAACAGTACTGGCCCAGCCGAGAATTGTGGGCAGTGCAGGACGGTTCTCTGGGTGGCCTTGGACCAACCCAGTTCTCCCCCTTTTCTTGCCTGTAGTCCACAGGAATAACCGTAGGATGTGCTGGGAATGACATATCCTGAGACAGGGAGCAGGACGGCCCAGACCTGTTCCTGTCCCTCCTAGGGAATTTTAGTGTATTGAGTTGGAGAGGCACTGCCCAGGGCAGTGCAGGCTTTGTTCCTCTCCCCACTAAAGCAGGTTGCCCTTTGAGGCTTTGCCACCTGAATCACATAGTCCCTAAGGGATATAACCCAGGGTAGGCTGCCTTTTGGGGTCCATCAGCTGTGGCACAAAGTGGCACATGTGCAGACAAGACTCCATTTACTCTGAGCAGCTTTCTTGAGCCTTGGGGACCCGGCTTATAATGGATGAGACTTCTTCACATACCTCTTGTGTATGTGTGTTCTGCCTCAATGGACTCAGACACATTGGTGATCAGTGCTTCATGATCCTAGGCAGTAACATGGGCAAGTGTATATGGACTCCTGTGTCTCCTAGTTGGCATAATAATGATCTTTGCTTTTCACCATGCAGTCAGATTCCTCTCCTGGGATTGGCGATCAGCAGCCCTGCATTACAGATGGGGGGCCAGGCACTCTAAGCAGTGGCAGAGTCCCTGGGCACCCACTGATCACTGAGCTTGGTCAACGCCTCTGAGACCTGGGAGGCCACAGAGAAGAACAGCATCCTTTCATGTTACATCTTAGGGCCACGTTGTCCTCCTCCCCTCAGCCGGTATTCTATGTGGGAGGAAGGGAACAGAGTTGGAAGAAACAACAGTGGGGCCAGGCTGTGATTTGCCCATTTAACAAAGAGCGATCAAAGCGCCTGTATGTGCCAAGAAGTGTGCCAGGCAGTGGGATATCCAGGTGTCATGGTGAACACAATGAGCCACACCACAGGGGTGACATATCAGTGGGAATGCTTGTTTCCAAAAGCAACATAAAGAAATACACTACATAATGACAAATCATAGTAGGTGTTATGAAGGAAATGCTAATAATGAGGGTGCAGAGGTGGAGAGTGAGTGGTGGGGTGGTGGCATCTTCTTAGGCATCTCTGAAGGAGAGTGAATGAGGAGCTCACTGCGCAAAAGGGAGCGGTGGAGATGGAAGGTGGAAGGCAGAGGCAAGAGCAAAGCCCCTGAATTTCAAAGGCCTCGGTGCAATCAAAGAGCAGAAGGATGTGAGGGATGCAAGTGAGCAAGAGTTGGAGGGGCTTAAAATGAAGTTGAATCCACAGGGCCAGATCACGCAGGACCTTCGGAGCCATATAAGAAGCTTAGATTTAATTGTAAAGGCAACGGGAAGCCATGGGGGCAAGTTGGGCTGGAAAGAAACGTTTGGGCTTCATGAAATTGAAAGCAAGAGAAAACTAGGGCAATCATAGGGCTGGTATAACAATGGCCTTCTGTTTATATCTCAATGACTTAAGACTGCTCTGTAAATCAGTTACATCTGAAGCATTTCCTGCTTCTTGGTCCCTGGGTGTTTTATCCTTTACATTAGTGAATCTCAACCCTGGCTGGTTAGTTACCTGGGGGAGCTCTGGAAAATTTACTGCTGCTGTGGTTTCATCTTTTGCTAATTACGTCTGAATCTCAACCATAAACAAAGTTAACACATAAGTTACAGACTGGAATCTAATATTGTAACTCATATAAGACAACAGTTTAACATCCATGAAATAGAAAATTGCGTTCTCTTTAGAATAGATGAGAGAAAAAAAATTTAAAACTAGGAGAAGATAATCACGAAGACGGAGTAGATGCTGTTGATAAACTCCAAAAGATGCTCAACCTCTCCAGTAATTAGGGAAATGCTGAACAAAATAATAATAAAATGTTATTTTTCACCCACAAGATGGGTAAATAAAAAGAAAATGACTGATAACGACCAGGATTGATAAGGATGTGCGAAAATTGATGTGCTCAGATATTCTGGAAGTAGAAATTAGTTCAGCATTTTTAAGGAGTTGGTAATATTTACTTAAATATGAAAAGCATATGTCCAACAACCCATTTATGCAGTAATTCAACTTCTAAGTTTCTCTCCTGCAGAAATACGTGCTTATGTGCACAAAAACACATGTACGAGGGCAGCATCTTTTTTTAATGGAAAAAATCAACATCTCCATTAAAAGAGAGACAGCTAAATAAATTATGGAATGCAATACTGCCTAGTTGTTTGAAAAAGATGTAGATCTTAGAATCTACATCTGGCAAAGAAATATGTCCGTTATATTCTTTTTTTAAAAGATAACATTGGTGTAATTTTAATTGAGAAGAAAAGCTTTGTCTGATATGTTCTTCAGTTAAGAAAGCAAGCTGGAGAATATTATGTATGGTAGAATCAACTTTATAATCCTGTTATATTTGTGTGTGTGTGTGTTTTATAGTATTTTGTGCATTGTTCTCTGTTTACCCCCTACCTCAAGGTCTTCAGTAATTTCTTGCTTCACGAGTCTTACAGGGCAGAAAACAGAAGCTGTTAGAAGTCAATAGGTCTTCCTGTGTTGTGTAAAATTCCAAATCACTGAAGAGATTACACTACGGTGTGCCTTTGAGAGTCAGAGAAGAGAGAGAATGCCTTATGTTAACAAGTAGCAAGAGAGAGCAAGAGATTTCCCTATGACTAAAACAGAGCAGGAGGCCGGGGCTTAGACAAGATAAGAGGGAAACTTCATATTGCTTGAGGAAATAGCAAACCTCGATGAGGGTGAAACCTGATGTGCCCTAGGAAAACAAGGTACCTGTGCTTGTCAAAGCCACCAGTGCCCCTGCCTCAGACTTGGCACAGCATCAGAAAAGCCACTTGACCTGAAGGGTACCTTGTGGGCTCACACAACAGAAGAAGACCTCCTTGGCTGGTATATATCCAGGGATCTTTGTGCCACTCGGGGACTGGGGAAGCCCTAATGATGGGAACGGGGGCTAGGATCCAGACTTAGATTTTTTGTACAAGTAACAGGGGTTAAGACCACGCAATGGGGAAAGGATAGTCTTTTCAACGGCGGTGCTAGGAAAACTGAATATCCACATGCAAGAGAAATAAGTTGGATCCTTACCTTATACCACATATAAAAATAAACTTGATGGATCAAAGATTGAAACGTAAGACAAAAAACTATAAAACTCTTAGAAGATAACACACGGGAAAACCTTCATGACACTGGATTTGGCAATACTTTCTTGAGTATGGCCCCAATAGCAGAGGGAACAAAATAAAATGTAGATAAATTGGACTTCATTAAAACGTAAGACTTTTGTGCATCACAATACATTATCACAAGACAATAGCAGCAGAGTGAAATGGCAACCCATGGATTGGGAAAAAATATTTGCAAATCATATATCTGATAAGGGTTTGATATCTAGGATACATAAAGAACTCCTACAACTCAACAACAAAAAACTAACCAATTAAAAAATGGGCAAAGGACTTGAATAGACATAACATCTCCAAAGAATATATGAAAACAGCCAAAAAGTCCATGAAAAGATGCGTGGCTTCATTAATCATTAGAGAAATGCAAATCAAAATCTCAATGAGACACCACATCACAATCATTAGAATGGTTATTATAAAGACATGAATATTGGTGAGGATGTGCAGAGAAATTGGAACTCTTGTGCATTTTTTTGTGGGAATGTAAAATTGTGCAGCTGCTGCGAAACACAGTATGGCAGTTGCTCAAAAAATTACACATAGAATTACTATGTGATCCAGCAGTTCCACTGAGGCTGAGAGGTGACAATGTGCTCGCAGCCCTTACTCTCAGCGCCTACTCGGCCTGGGCGTCCACTCTGGCAGCACCTGAGGAGATCTTCAGCCCGCCACGGCACCGTGAGAGCCCCTCTCTCGGCTGGCTGAGGCCTAAGCTGCCTACCTCTGCGCGTGGGGAGGTGTGGAGGGAGAGGCGACGGCGGGAACATGGCGCTCGTTGGCCAGTGCTAGTTCTGGCGGGCACGGGTGCGGGCGCAGGCTCGGCGGGCCCTGCACACGGAGCGGCCGGCTGGCACCCCCGGCCCAGGGCAGTGAGGGGCTTAGCACCCGGGCCAGCAGCTGCAGAGGTTGCGCTGGGTCCCTCAACAGTGCCGGCCCGCGGGCGCTGCACTCAAATTCTAACCGGGCCCTAGCTGCCTCCCCGCGGGGCAGGGCTCGGGACCTGCAGACCGCCTTGTCTGAGCTCCTCTCGCTGTGGTGGGCTCCTGCGCGGCCTAAGCCTCCCTGACCGGCGCCGCCCCTTGCTCCGTGGCCCCGGGTCCCATCCACAGCCCAAGGGCTGAGGAATGCAGGTGCAGCTAGGGACTAGGGGGAAGTTCTGTCTGCAGCCCCTGTGCAGGGACCACTGGGTGAAGCCAGCTGGGCTCCTGAACTGGATGGGGACTTGGAGAACTTTTATATCTAGCCAGAGGATTGTATGTGCACCAATCAGCACTCTGTGTCTAGCTCAGGGTTTGTAAATACACCAATCAGCACTCTGTGTCTAGCTCAGGGTTTGTGAATACACCAATTGGTACACTGTATCTAGCTAACCTAGTGGAGACTTGGAGGACTAGCACTCTGTGACTCTGTGTCTAGCTCAAGGATTGTAATGCATCAATCAGCACTCTGTGTCTAGCTCAGGGTTTGTAAATATACCAATCAGCACTCTGTGTCTAGCTCAAGATTTGTAAATACACCAATTGGTACTCTGTATCTAGCTAACTGTATCTAGCTAACTAGCACTCTGTGACTGTGTCTAGCTCAAGGATTGTAAACACACCAATCAGCACTCTGTCAAAATGTACCAATCAGCTCTCTGTAAAATAGACCAATCAGCTCTCTGTAAAATGGACCAATCAGCAGGATGTGGGTGGGGCCAGATAACGGAATAAAAGCAGGCTGCAGGAGCAAGCCAGCAGTAACTCGGATCCTGTCCCATGCCGTGGAAGCCGTGTTCTTTTGCTCTTTGCAACAAATCTTGCTGTTGCTCACGCTTTGGGTTTTGGCTGCCGTTATGAACTGTATCACTCACCGTGAAGGTCTGCAGTTTCACTTCTGAAGCCAGCGGGACCACCAACCCACTGGTAAGAATGAACAACTGCAGACGCACTGGCTTTAAGAGCTGTAACGCTCACCGGAAGGTCTGCGGCTTCAGTCCTGACAGCGAGAGTACGAACCCACCAGAAGGAAGAAGCTCCAGACACATCTGAATGTCTGAAGGAACAAACTCCAGGCACACCATCTTTAAGAACTGTAAAACACCGCGAGGGTCTGCGGCTTCATTCTTGAAGTCAGTGAGACCAAGAACCCACCAATTCCAGACACAAGGCTACACCCAAAAGAACGGAAAGCAGGGATTCGGACAGATATTTGTACACTCATTTTCACAAAGCAAGATTATTCACAGTAGCCTAAAAGTAGAAGCAACCCACGTGTCCAAAATAAACCATACAATGGAATGTTATTCTGTGTCTAGAAGGAAGGAAATTCTGAAGCATGCTACAAGATGGATGAACCTTGAGGACATAAGCTGAGTGAAATAAACCAGTCACAAAAAGACAAATATTATGTGATTCAACTTATATGAGATTTAGGAGTAGTCAAATTCATAGAGACAGGGTATACTGGTGGTTTCCTTCCAGGAACTGGAAGAGGCAGGAAATGGGCAGTTATTGTTTAGCAAAGTTTCACTTTGGGAAGATGAACAAGTTAAGAAGATGTATGGTGGTGATGATTGCAAGACACTGTGAATGTACAGTCTCCACAATGGTCTGAGTTATGATTTTTCAACTTTACGATGGTGCAAAAGTGATATTCAGTAGCAACCGTACTTCAGATTTTGAATTTTGATCTTATCCTGGGCTAGCATGTGCGATGGTATACTCTCTCATGATGCTGGACAGCGACAGCAAGCCACAGCTCCAGTCAGGGACACAATCACGAGGGTAAACAACCAATGCTTTGCGGCGCACTATGTTGCCAGTATTTTTGGGATGTGATTTTGCCTGTCTATAGGCTAATGTAAGTATTCTGAGCACGTTTAAGGTAGGCGAGGCTAAGCTATGATGTTCAGTATGTTAGGGATGTGTGTGTGTGTTGTCTACATATATAGATACACACATTTAGCATATATATGTATACGCACATATATATATGTGAGAGAGACAAAGTTTCTCTGTTGCCCAGGCTGGAGTGCAGTGGTGCAATAATAGTTCACTGCAGCCTCAAACTCCTGGGCTCAAGCGATTCTCCTGCCTTAGCCTTCCAAGTAGCCACCATGCCTGTCAAATTTTTAATTTTTTTGTAGAGATATGGGTCTTGCTATGTTGCCCAGGCTGGTCTGGAACTCCTGGGCTCAAGAGGTCCTCCCTTCTTGGCCTCCCAAAGTGCTGGGATTACAGATATGAGTCAACATGCCTGGCCTAGGTATATTAAATGCATTTTTACCTTATGATATTTTCAACTTACCATGGGTTTATCAGGACATAGCCCCATAGTAAGTCAAGGAGCATCTATACTTAACACCACTGAACTGTATGCTTAAGGTAAAAATGATACATTTTAAGTTATGTGTTTTTATCACTACCGAATAAAAAAGAAGACATAGGAAAAAAAGGAATGTAACATTTCATGTGACATCTGATTAGGGGGAATAAAGTCTACAGATTTCCTAGAATAAAAGGGTAGACAGCAGATTGCTCACAGTTTATCACTGGGAGAAGAGAAATTGCTTTCAGGGAAGGGCAGAAACCTTTAGTTTCACTCTCAGGCCTCTGTTTTGTTTGAATTTTTGACACTCAACATCGATTACTTTTGTGATTTTATTAGCTCACAAGAACTTTCTAGTTGTGCATGGGTCGACATCACCCCATCTCACCACAGCCATGCTACCAGGTCCTACAGACCCTCATGCCTCCATGCTCAGGCTCCTTGGCCCCTAGACTTGCACCCCAGCTACTGATTCATCTCAATCCTTCACTGGCGACTCACTTCACTGGAGCACCCACACAGGCTGAAGCAGCACAGCCACGTGTCTCTGTGGGTCTGTGGCCCTTTTCCCAGTTTCTTCCTGTGCTTGCTCCTGCCACAGGCAGCAGGAGCTGCAGCAGCTGCCACCACCACACCTCTTCAGCCTCTGGTGGTCAGGCCTGGCTCTGCATTACAGAAAGTTGCCTGACTTTTTAAAATTGATACATAATAGATGCACCTCTTTTCAGGGTATATATGATAATTTGATACATTCATATGATGTGTTAAGATTAAACTGGGGTAATTGAGATATTCATTGCCTTAAATATTTCTTTTCTTCATGCTAGGAACACTTGAATTATTCTATTCTAGGTATTTTGAAATGTACAATAGATTAATGTTAACTATAGTCACCCTGCTGATCTATCAAACACTAGATCTTATTCCTTCTATCTAGCTGTATTTTTATACCTATTAATCAACTTCTCTTCATCGCCCTCACTCCCCTTCCAGGCCTCTGGTAACCACCAAAGTACTTTCTATCTTTAGGAGATCCACTTTTTTAGCTCCCACATACAAGTGAGAACATGCAGTATTTGTCTGTCTGTGCTTGGCTCATTTCATTTCATGTGAAGGCCTCCAGTTCCATCTACGTTGCTGCAAGTGCCAGAATTTCATTACTTTATGACTGAATAGTATTCCATCGGGTGTATGTACCACATATTCTTTATCCATTTGTCCCTTGACGGGCACTTAGGCTGATTTCATATTTTGCCTATTGTGAAGAGTGTTGCAATAAGCATGAGAACGCAGCTATCTCTTTGATATACTGATTTTCTTTCTTTTGGCTGTATATCCAGTAGTGGAATTGCTGGATCATATTGTGGCAGGCCAGGTCTCACTAACACAGGCCTCCGTAACAACTGTTTCAGGACTGACTGAATGGTTAAGTTAAATATTAAAAGCTAAAAAAAAGCCAGTGCCCTTATGTAAAGGCTGGAGTGTAACAAAAGCCCACCAAGAGTTTCGCCTAGGCCTTTCCTGAACCTTAAAGCATGATTAAACAAATTTGATTGGGAATCTGAAGAAACTCCCCAGCCCTCCACAAACAAGTTTATTGGGGGTCTGAAGAAACTTCCCAAACCTCCATGATTTAGCAGGAGACAAGATAAGAGTAATCACCGCAGCACTTGAACCCATTTAGATTAAGTAAGTTTACTGAGGCTCCAGAGAAAGGTCTTCAAGACTCAGACCTTAGTTACAGATTAAAAGAAGTTAATCACTTATGTCTTTAGATGAATGAACACTTACACGTAGACATATAGCTTAGAAGGTATATTAGCTCTGGGAACCTTTGTAATTTTGAGTCGGTCTGGCAATAATTTCCAGGCCTTCTCCCTGTAACCGATTATAGAAATAAAAACTCTCCTCCTCCCCAGTTTATCTACATCTCGTTACTGGGCCATAAGAAATAGCAGCCCGACCCTCAGTTTGGTCCGGGAACAAAATGGTAGTTCTATTTTTAGTTTTGTGCGGAACTTCCTTACCATTCTCCATATTGGCTGTAGTAATTTACATTCCCACCAACAGTGAATGAGTGTTCCCCTTTCTCTGCATCCTTACCAGCATCTGTTATTGCCTGTCTCTTGGTTAAAAGACATTTGAACTGGTGTAAGAGGATATCTCATTATGGTTTTAATTTACATTTCTCTGATGATCAGTGTTGGTAGGCATTTTTCATATTTCTGTTGGCTATTTGTAGATCTTCTTTAGGGAAATGTCCATTCAGATCTTTAGCCCATTTTAAAATCATATATATACATGTATACACATACATATATACGTATATATACATATATGTGTGTATATATGTGTATATACGTATATATGTATATACATATATACATATACATGCACATATACATACGTATACACATACATATATGTATATATATACATACACACACGTATATATACATACACACGTATATATACATATATATACATATATATTGCTATTAAGTTGTTAGAGCTCCTTAGATATTCTGGTTTTTAATTCCTTGTCATATGAATAGTTTGCAAGTATTTTCTCCCATTCTGTGGGTTGTCTCTTCACTTTGTTGATTCTTTCTTTTGCTGTGCAGAAGCTTTTTAGCTTGATGTAATCCCATTTGTCTATTTTTGTTTTAATTGTCTGTGCCTTTGAGGTTTTACACAAAAAAAATCTTCACCCATACCAATGCTCTGGAACATTTCTCCAATGTTTTCTTTTAGTAATTTCCTAGTTTATGGTCTTAGATTAAAGTCTTTATGCCATTTTGATTTGATTTTTGTGTATGGTAAGAGATAGGGGGTCTAGTTTCATTCTTCTGCATACGGTTGTCTGCCTGACTTCTTTAGACAACCTCTTTCGCTGGATCTGGTCAAGTTGGTTAACAGCACATTTTTCCTGCTTGGGAGAAAACATCATTAGCTGAGGCATTTCCGGACAGCAATCGTGGAAAACATACAGCCTTCAGAGCTTTGATACTAGGAGCCCTCTAATCAGAAGTTGTGGTCCTTTGAGGTATTGGAGCAACTTACAGAAGCAATGGCCAGCCTGGCTCTAAGTATGAGAGATTATAGGGTGCCACTTGTTGGGATGGGCGTCATCAGACGGAGGGTTTGGATGACACAAGAGGCAGTCTAAAGTAAGTTATATGTGAAAGACGAAATCCTCTTCTCCCATTTTCCATGTCTTATCCTCCCATTTTCCATGTCTTATTTTCCTCTGTAAATATCAGCTCACTTCAGGGCCGGGTGCGGTGGCTCAAGCCTGTAATCCCAGCACTTTGGGAGGCCGAGACGGGCGGATCACCAGGTCAGGAGATCGAGACCATCCTGGCTAACACGGTGAAACCCCGTCCCTACTAAAAAATACAAAAAAACTAGCCGGGCGAGGTGGCAGGTGCCTGTATTCCCAGCTACTCGGGAGGCTGAGGCAGGAGAATGGCGTGAACCCGGGAGGCGGAGCTTGCAGTGAGATCCGGCCACTACACTCCAGCCTGGGCGACAGAGCAAGACTCAGTCTCAAAAAAAAAAAAAAAAACAGCTCACTTCAAACACTGTAACAACCTACTTTGGGAGATTTCCTCCCAGCTTCTCCCAGTGACCTCTGGATTTCTGGAGATATTCTGCTTGACATCTTGGCATTTGAGTCCCTATCACAGGAAATCTTCAAAGTCACACAAATCCCACATTACCAACCAGGGGAATGCCCAGCATCCTATACAGAGGGAGTGCCTGTGTCTGGTCTCCATTCCAATGGGAGGAATTGGAGTTGACATGGTGGTAACTCATATTAAGTCTGGAACAGCTATAACGCCAGGCTTCTGCTGCCCAAGAGGAAAGATATGATAGGGTGCACCACCTCTGTTTCTGAAGGAGCCACCCTCCATGAAACTGGACACATTACTCTTTCTTCTCTGCCTCTTAGAAGTCGTATAACCTCCAGATGGTTTTTTTGTCTCTCCTAATCCCGGTTTCTTCCTGAGACACGCTGTGGGGGCACTTCCAGAGTGTTTGAGGATTAATGGAGAGCCAGGTGCCTGCTGGTGCATGGCAGGTACTCAGCACCCTAGCAGAGATTCAGCCCCCTACTCTTGCCATCTGGAAAGTCACTTTTCAAATTGTTGATTATGCTTGTCCACTATAAGACCTGTAGGCATACATAAAACTGACATGTAAACTCCCAAAGAAGAAGAGAATTTTTCCTCACACTCTCATGAAACAAGATTAAATAAATAGAAACATATTCAGTCTCCAGCTGTGGCTGAATCTGGCCAAGGTGGCCTCCCCCTTGTCACAAGGAGACACCCCAACTGTGGCTGTGGTGCCCCGTTTTCTGTGTACCCCATTTCCCATGTGCCATATGGTGCCTTTATATAAAGTTTCACATTCTTCAATTATAGTGTTTAAAAGGGAAAACATCAATTTGCTTCCCTTGAATTCCTGATTAACTGGAATAATCTCTCCATTTCCTTTTTAAAATTTTGTTTTATGTGGTAAATATACGTATGCATTAGTCTGCTCTCATGCTGCTCTGAAGAAATACCAGAGACTGGGTAATTTATAAACGAAAGAGGTTTAATTGACTCACAGTTCTGCACAGCTGGGGTGGCCTCAGGAAACTTACAATCATGGCAGAAGACGCCTACTCATAGGGCAGCAGGGGAGAAAAATGCAGAGTGAAGGGGGAAAAGCCCCTTATAAAACCACAGACTTCAGGAGAACACACTCACTATCATGAGAACAGCATGGGGGAACCACCCCCATGAACTAATCACCTCCTGCAACATGTGGGGATCATGGGAACTACAATTCAAGATGAGATTTGGGTGGGGGCACAGCCAAACCATGTCAACATAACGTAAAATTTTCCATTTTAACCATATTAAGTATATATGTAGTTCAGCGGCATTAGGTTCGGTGGCATTCTCATTGTTGTGTGACCCTCACCACCATTCATCTCCTGATCTTTTTCATCTTCCCAAACTGGAACTGTACCCATTAAACACTCGCTCTCCATTCCCTGCTCACTCAGCCCTTGGCAACAACCATTCTGTTTTTCATCTCTGTGCGTTTGACTCCTATAAGTGGAATTATATTTGTCCTTTTGTGTCTGATGTATTTCACTTAGCATAACGTCTTCAAGGCTCATCTGTGTTGCAGCACATGTCAGAATTTTCTCCATCCATTTTTGCAAAGAGAAGCTTGTTCTCCACTGCGGTTGTTCATGCTGCTTTGCGCCGTTAGTCCTTTGTTCCCTTTCACTGTCAGGAAGAGGCAGATGGAAGGAGCATGACTGATCCACCCAGGCCTTCACATCTGTGTTCCTCTGAGCAGCTTTTTTTCCCAATTATGAGGGTTACCTTGGCAACTAATCGCTTTTCTAATTCTTTTTAAGGTTGTGAACTGATGACCAAATTACAAGGGCAAAAGATGGCAAAGATTGAGCATGCATGTATGGAAGGGGACATTGTAATGATTTTACAAAATACAAAATGACTCTGATGTGTTTTGTACATTTCATACTTAATTTAAGAAATATCTTTGAGCACCCAACCAGGCACTGTGCTGGGTGTGGGATACAATGGGGAGCAAAAACAGATGTAGCGTACATTGAACCTGCAGGCTCCAGGGGGACAGACATTGATCCAAATAATCACAAACACAGCTCAACTGCTTGGAAAAAAGACCAGGTTTTTATAAAGCATAGTCCAAAGGCCCCAACCTAGACTATGACATAGGAAAGGTGTCCGCAAAGAAATAACACATGAACTGAGACCCGAAAAATGAGTGAGATTTGAGCAAGGAGTTTGGGAAGAGACAGAGGCAGCTCAGTGTAGCTGAGGAAGTGTTCAGCATGGTGTCAGAGCAGATAAGACATTCGTCTGCTTCCTAGAATGATCCAGAAACTCCCTGTGTTTCCTCTGGGAACAGAGGACAATGTACCTTGCCTTTTGGCAGGTAGAGGCCAAGGTAGGGATAACACTGAGCTGGAAAATACCTTTATTTTTGGGTTTGGTCTGTTCCTTCCCTGGGACAATATGTTTCAGAGGCAGGACACTGAACTGGTCTTAACCATGTCAGTGACCTGGAGTTGAGGTGGTAGGCGAGGTCAGAGCCTGGATCGGGGGTGGGGGATCAGGATGTATATGACTGGCCAGGTGGCCTCTGGGAACATGGGAGAGAGGGTCCAGCTTTAGGGAAAGATGGGAGCCAAGAACTAAAATCACAGTCTGGGCTTTAACCATCAGCTGGTGCTTAGGACAATGCATTCATAGCTGAGGGCTTTCTGGAGGCGACAGTCTGGGTTGGGGCTAGAACAGCATTGTGGCCAGAAGGCCCCAAGGCCATCATCAAGTTACATAGAAAGACCGCCCTCAGATAGAAAGTTTCCCAATGATTCACTGGAAGGACTCCCAAAACTCAGGTTATGCTTATGGTTACAGCTCATTACAGTGGAAGAATAAATATTAAAATAAGCAAAGGGAAAAGGCATGGGGGTAAAGTCCCGGAGAGACCAGGCATACGCTTCCAGGTGTCCTCTCCCACTAGAGCTGCACGACAGGACTTACTTCTCCCAGTAATGATGTGACACAACCTATAGGAAGCATTGCCAATCAGGGAGGCTCCCTCAAGCCTTGGGGTTCAGGGTTTTTATTGACAATTGGGCACATAGGCATGGAATGCTCATGTGGCTGATCTCAGTTATTCAGTCTCCAATCCTTCCAGAGGTCACACTGATATAGCATAGCCCCAGGCCCCCACCAAAAATTGGATTGTTAACATATACTGTCCAGCATGGGCCAAGGCCTCAGGTACACAAAGATACTGTTACCAGGCAGGATATTCCAGGGCTTGGAATTTGTCTCCCAGGCTGCAGTCAAGAGCCAGTTTCTTTGGAATCTGCAGGGTTGGGACAACCCAAACCTGCTGCACTAACCCTTTACTGCACAAACATGAATGCTGACTTATGGTCAGTGCAAGATGTTTGAGAGGAAAAAGTATCACAAAAAGAGAAAATGTGCCTTTGATAATTATCATCCTTTGCAAAATTCTGGTTTGCCTTTTCCTTGAACCTTAGTTCCCCACTGTGAAAGGCCAACCCCAGCTTCCATGTTACTGTGGCCAGATCCCCTCACCATCCATGCCTGTCACCTTGCCTGAATTGGGCTGCACTGGGGAAGAGAAGGAGAAATCAAATCAGCCCTGATCAGATATGTTATCCCCCACTTTGTAGTCACTATGAGACTGGGCTGGCTCTGCAATGATGCATACAGAAATCTGTGGGTTGCTCCCAGGGTTCATTCCAGCACTTGCTGTACACAGCTCGCAGATGGTGTTTGCAAGATATTTTATCCCCCACCTTTGCAGTTGCTGTGAAACTAGGCTACCCACTGTCTCCCCTCCACTTGCAGAATACCCTCCAACACCCCCCACCACCACCACCAAATAATGCTTATCTTAGCATTGAGAAATTTTCTTTATTAATTACAGGCCTCAGCATTTTACCAAACTGCTTCCACTTGCAACTTCTTAAAGGCAACTGAGCAAAAAGGACAACTATTTTCCCTGTGAATGTTTTAAATATACTTTAACAAAACAAAATGGGTTTGAAACAGAATAAAAAGCAATTTTCACCAGTTCTTCTTCCCCGCTCTCCACTTCACCAACTATTCCTGTCATGCATGTTATTGTTGTCTCACTTGGCAGTGAGATAATTTTCAGTTACAAATAAAAGTGCCTTTGAGTTTGCATTTACTGTATCTTCTCTTAGGTAAAGTCTTGCAGAGATACAATGTCAATCACACAAACTACTTCAGTTGGAGGTGTGTCTCTGCATTAAGACTTTTTGGTATCTAAAATTGTTTCACATTTTCAGCCTCTCAGTAGGGCTGCAGGTTAGCACTACTCAGAGGTGATGTTCTGCACACTGGTATGGTGGGCTGGTCACTATCCCTCTGTTTAATTACTGCCAATGCCTACCAGTTATTAAGGACGTTGACTGTCACATCGCACTCTTTCTAGAAAGTGTGAGCCTAGGAGGCCCTGAGTTATACCTGTTCAGTACATCAATTCTAAAATAACAAGATCTTCCTCATTCAACATCAGCAGAACAAAAGGCTTCACTCTAGGTGCCCTGCGCAGAACCCGGAAGAGTTCACAATTTCAGAGCACTTCATGAAATCACTCTTAGTGTTTATGGTGACCTACCTCTTGTAGAGTTTTGTTTTAGAGACTTTGCTCACCACTTGCAAATATGTGTATATCCACAGCCCCATCATGTGTTACGGTCCGGATTTAGTTGCTTATTGTGTGATAAGGATGCAAGTCTCCTCAAAGGCATGTTCCTAATCAGGGCTTTAAGTCATAAAGGACGAAAGGCTATGGGGAGCTCTCCAACTGTGAAGTGAAGAATTCCCTACGCCAACACTTCCTCAACTCATGCTCTGCAGAATGGGGTAGGTACACTGAAAAGAGAACTCAGGCTCAAAAGCCTTTGGGATGTAGTGGGTCGAGCAGTCTTCCTTATTTCAGGGCTTTACAGAGTCTTTAATATGCTCACACAGATTGCAAATATGCCAGGGAGCCATAGTATGTAAAGTTTCTAATATATCTGGCCCAAGAATGTAGCATGTGTGTGTGTGTGTGTGTGTCACAATGTCCAGCTCCTGGTCTTGCATATTATTACTATTATTTGCATAAGTATATACAATATGTGATATATAATGTTATTTGCATAATTTATGTGCTATAAAATGTACAACTGGATGGATTTTACTCCTAGGTGTAACATCTCTTTACCACCAGCCAGATTAAGACACAGAGCATTCCCGTCTTCTCAGAAAGCTTCCTCATGTCCCTTCCAGTCAATACTTCTATGCCCTTCCCTGACTTCCCTGACTTCTACCCCTGACTTCCCTCTCTTCCCTAACTTCTATCACCGTAGACAAGTTTTCTCTATTCTTAAACGTCTTAGAAAGTGAATCATAATACTCTAGGTAATCCTGTGTCTAGCCTCTATTGCTTAACATGCTTCAAGATTCAGCCATATTGTTGCGTGAAGCAGTTGTATTTTTCATGTTTTTGTTTGTTTGTTTTGAGGTCTTTCTATGCTGCCCCGGCTGGCCTTGAATTTCAGGGCTCAAATGATCCTCCCACCTCAACCTCCCAAGTAGCTGGGATTACAGGTGCTTGCCACTGCACCCAACTGAAGCAGTACTTCTGAAACAATAGTTTTATCTCTCTTTGTCATGGTCCCCAAAGCAGGAAGGATACAGAGGACCTATTAGAAGTGACTTCACGGGCACGTTCATTGCTCTGACACAATCACAGGAATCAACCCGTGTGTGAGCACCCACCTGTGGCAACAAGAGACTTACTTTACAGTGAATTCGTTCCAGTATTCCTCTGTCAACTGTGAAGCAAAACTGGAGGCCTGTCTTTGTAAAATTTTGAACACTTTTTATTTTAAGTTTTTATTTTTGTATTTTCCTTATTGGGAAGTCAATGTTGTATTACATCTTGGGACACCTGTACAAACCTTAATTAGAACATGAATAATCCTTCATTTTCTCCCTCATATGCTGGGGGAATGAAAATGAGTGGAAGACAGTAAGGCAGAGAGGTGAGCTCAAGGCTATTCACTTGCTCCAACAAATATTCAATAAGCATTGATTGAATGCCTAACACCACACTCAATTCTAGAGACTAAAAAAAAAAAAAAAAAGAAAAATAGATGGTCATTACCCTCCAAGTGCTCAGAGGCAAATAGTTAAAACTGGCACCGAGTTCAGTGCCTTAATGCACTGTGAGTCCCTACCACAGGATTCTATTTCTCATTGGTGGTCCTGACTACACGGCAGTACCATTACCTGATGTGTGACTGTCCCCAACTAGAATTAAGTGAGAGGGGACTGTGTTTTATTCATTTTTGGCCACCAGCTTCTTCAAAATGTCTGGTTTATTCAAAGAAGCCATTCCACAATGAATGAATGAATGAATGAATGAATGAATGAATGAATGGTGGAAGAAACGGCAGTGTCCTCATCCTGTCTCCACTGGTTTTTAGCCATGTAAGGTTGGACACATTCTGTGACTGGCCCTCGCTTGTTTTCTAATCTGTGAAATGGAGGTAGCCACACTTCTCTTGCAGGGTAGTTGGTAGGATTGAAAAGGCTACCTTGGTGAAGACTGTATCCTGGGCTGACACTTAGCAGATGTTCAGAACTATCAGAACATGAGGAAGAAAATCATGAACTAATGGTGTCTTCTGACCCGTTATAGACTGAAGGAGGATGGACATATAGGAGTTTCCAGCCCTGATGACCTTTGTCCTCCATAAAGGAGGTCAGCCACTGAAGTGGGGGTAGACAGGTGAGCAGAGGCTGGGACAGCATGGGGGTTGTTTGGGGAAGATTCGACATTGTGCATGAGAGTCATACGTGAAAGGTTTGTTAAGCTGTAACTTACAGAGTGGTTCCATTTTCCCCAGCTGAATTCAGAGAGACCATGGGGAGTGCTGCCTGGAGTTGAGTGATGGAGGTAACAGGCAAGGTGGAGGGACAACAGGCCTGCAGAGCATATTTACCCAAGAGGAGTGACTGAGGAATTTACCCACCCTGAAACGGGGTGTGTAGGGAGGGAAGCAAAGATCGTTGAGGACAAAAGACAGGCTTTCTAGAAAGAAGGCATGTGAAAGAGTCGCAAGGACATGAAGATTCGAGTGTGAGAAGGCCCTCTGATATTCACATACTGAAATCCTAACCTCTGGACCTCAGCCAGTGACTGTATTTGGAGACAGGGTCTTTAAAGAGGTAGTTAAGTTAAAATAAGACAGTATGGGTGGATCCTAACCCAACACAACTGGTGTCCTTACAGGAAGAAGAGATGAAGACAGAGACACACTCAGAGGGGAGACCATGTGAGGATACAGGAAGAAGACGGCCGTCAGCAAGCCAAGGAGAGAGGCCTCAGGGGAAACCAAGCCTGCTGACACCTTGATCTTGGACTTCCAGTCCCCAAAACTTAGAGAAAATACATTCTGTTCTTTAAGCCAACCAGTTTGTGGTACCTTGTTATGGCAGTCCTTGCAAACTAACACAGGGGGAGATGATGGCATTTAGGACATTAGAGGCAATTCAAGGTCTGGTAGGAATTTGGGAGTTGCAGGGGGACAGTGCACAGCTGTCACTTGCACCATATTGTAAACTCCTGGAGAAGTCACATTTTTTTTACAGCTTTATTGAGGTATAATTAACACAGAGTGAACTGCATGTACGGTTGGCCCTTGGCATCTGGGCTTTGCATCCCTGGATTCAACCAACCAGGGATCAAAAATATTTTTAAATAAATAAATAAAATACAAATTTAAAAACAATACAGTATAACAATTAGTTACATTGTGTTAACATTACATTCCGTGTTATAAGTAATCTAGAGATGATTTAAAGTATACCAAAGGATGTGCATAGGTTATGAGCAAATACTATGCCATTTTATTTCGAAGGCTTAAGCATCTGCAGATTTTAGTATTCACAGGAAGTCCTAGCACCAACCCCCATGGTACTGAAGAATAACTGTATTTTAAATGTACATTTTGATAAGTTTTGACATAAACACACACACACATACACACACACATGTATACCCATGGAGCCATCACGATGAAGATAAATGAACATATCTATATTCCTAAAAGTTTCCTGCATCTCTTTGTAATCTCTCCCTTACGACCCACCCTGACCTCCCTCCCATCCCCAGACAACTGCTGATATGCTTTGTGTCACTATAGTTGTTTTCATTTTATAGAATTTGATGTAAATGGAATAATATGGGAATAATATGATATGTACTCTTTTTTGTTGGTCTGGCTTCTTAATAAATTGCATCTCAATCATCTCTTTATACCCAGGGCTAAGCATGGTCATCCAATCAAAAAATCAACAAATATTTTAGAGTGCCTGCTAGGTGCTTGGTGTTGGCAAAACTATTCCAGATACATAATAGTTGTTTAATAAATGCTGGGTGAATAGTTCAGTGAATCCAAGTAACATAGACTCTATTTTTCACTGAGATATAATTCATATATCATAAAATCAATCATTTTAAAGTGGCCAATTTAGCGGTTTTTAATATATTTACAAAGTTGTACAACCATCACTGCTATCTAATTTCAGAACATTTTCTTCACCCCCAGGAGAAATCCCATACCCAATCCAACTCACTCCCCATTTGTTCCTCTCCCCAGCCCCTGGGAACCATAAGTCTACTGTCTCTATATAGAGGGGTACTTACTCTGGGCATTTCATATAAATGGAATCATATCGTGAAGGTTGTCAGAATCAAAATGGAATCACTTGTGTCAAAACCCTCAGAATTAGAGCCAGGGAAGTCCAGGAAGAGCAGGTTCTCACACACATACCTGATAATAAAAACTATCACCAAAGACTCTGCAAAAACCACAACCTTGCACAAAGGCTACCACAGCCTTACACATAAAAAGTGTTTCTTCAAGGACATCTTCCCAGCAACAGCCTGTCCAACTTTGAACTGGCACCACCCTTGTTATTGATCCTTGTAGCCTAATATAATTATTTCAATTTAAATTATATGATCCTCTGCATTTTTCCTTTAAAAACCTTTGTCTTCTTTTATTTCCCCAAATATATCTGCCATATTCCCATTGCAATGCTTATTCTCAAACAAATATCTTCTATTTTTCAGAGTCTCTCTCTCTCTGTCTGTCTGTTATTTAGGTTTTGACATAATTTGGTGTCAGAAGTGAGATTGAAGCTGGCTCACCTTGGACAGATGGACAACCCCTGAAATTGAGTGAATTGCATGCCCTGAGCTCTTTGGAGCTCTCCACCTCCATGGCTCACCTTTTCTGCCCTGGCGAATCTCCTTTCACATTCCTGGACTCCCTCTTTTTGGTGAGTTCTTTTGACTTTATTTGGGATCTATTTTGGTTGTAAGGCTACTTAAATATAAAAATCTTACATTTCTCTTGGTACTATAAAAGTCTATTCTGGCAAGCCCTTTCTGGTACAAAGATGAGTGTCTTTCTAGTTTGAGTACTTTGGTTTCTATAAAATTTGCATTCTGTCTGTGAGTCATGTCTTTTCTTGTAAATTTAGTTTTTTTTTTCTGCTGACCTGGTTTAACATTTTCTTTGATCTGTATGCCTGGCTTAAAAGTTTTGTGAGCACTCTTATTTTGATTTCATTTTGATTTGGTTACGCTTGTCTGTAAATAATTTGGCTTTTTAAACATTTTTTTCTCTCTGTTAACTTGTGAAAGTCTTCTGGGAGCAAAGCATTCAGAATAGTGGGTGCAGAATAGCCAATGAAAAGCTGATGTGACTATTCCAAAGACTACATGAAATTTACAAAGGTGTGATAGTCCTCATGTGATGCTGTCAGTCATGATTCTGGTTATCCTGAATGCAATAAAAATAACTAATTTCCTCGTCAAGTGTGAGCTCACATTAGATTTTTAACCATGACTAACTTGAACTTTTGTCATCCACAGTTATTGCTTTTATTTTTCTCTAAAAGCATTTATAACCAGTTGTAATCCAAAATTGCTTTTCATGGAAAAAGCTCTAACAAGTAGTTTTTTTTGAGAGGGAGTCTCCCTCTGTCACCAGGCTGGAGTGTACAGTGGCTTGATCTCGGCTCACTGCAAGCTCCACCTCCCGGGTTCACGCCATTCTCCTGCCTCAGCCTCCCGAGTAGCTGGGACTACAGGCGCCCACCACCACGCTCGGCCAATTTTTGTGTTTTTAGTAGAGACGGGGTTTCACCATGTTGGCTAGGATGGTCTCAATCTCTTCATCTTGTGATCAGCCTGCCTCAGCCTCCCAAAGTGCTAGGATTACAGGCATGAGCCACGTGCCCAGCCTGCCTACAAGAACTCTTAAATACAGGTTCCTGATAACTTTTATATCCATGGACTAAATAAATACTTCTGAACTCTAATAAAACTGATAGGTTCATAAAACTCCTCATCAAGATCAAAGAAAGCAAAACTTAATTACATAAAATTGAGTAAGTAATAAACAAAATGTTCCTATGACTGTTAGGTGGAACATAGTTGGTTCTCTGCCTAAATGTTTTGTTTTCCAAATTTAAGGAAACTTTTTCTCTTAAGCTGTCTACAGTTTACAGTAATTTGGTCAAGTATACTTTTATAAACAAAAGTATAAGCATTTACTTTTTCTCCCTACTCAATTTCTCCAAAATTTGGAAACTATTCATGAATATTTTTATTTTTTATGACAGCATAATTTTTTGCATAAATTCAATAAGGATGTGCTGTGTTTATAACAGGACACAAGTGAAAACATTCGTTATAGTACCAAGGTTTTGACTGGGATGTCACAGTTAGATTGTTTATAAGTACTACAGGTGAAATCTGAAGTCTGCCTTGAAAGGTTTTAAAATCTGAGATTCCTGTGCAATCAATCACTATCCTTGTTGCACTTATGTAAATAATCAGACAAAAATCAATGAAACTAAACTTATTTTACAAACAAATTTGTCTCACTCTGGTTATCTTTGGTAAAAATGAAAAAAAGAAAACCTATAAAGCAAAAAATTATGTTTCCAGAAACATATATATTATACCTGTTAGTCCTGTGCATTATTTTCAAGTTTTTATTCCTTACCTATAGACTGGGCTAGATCCTGAATTCTTCTAGGTTCCTCCAATCCACTTTTTTTTCCATGGAATTACTAAAAATGGGAATCTCTCTGCTTCTGCAGCCCTATAAACTGAAATTAAATTTTAAGGGACAAGTTGCATGTCTGATGGAAGGGCTACATGGCAAGTTCATCAGACCACCTGATGCCATAACCAAACACACTCCAGCTGCAATCCAGGATATAACGTTGCTGGCTTCATGCTGTGGACAGCTTTTCCCAAGGTGACAAAACAAGAGCCCTCATCGTAATGAGACTCCAGCTCCTCTTAGTTTTTTCTCATTTATGCCTAGCTCTTTCGCTTGGCAGGATAATCATGTAATTCAAGTTTTACAGATACTACTGGGGGTACCTTGACAGAATCTAACCTAAAAATATTTTAGTCCACCTATTGGGAGGCTGAGGTGGGAGAATTGCTTGAACCTGGAAGGTGGTGGTCGCAGTGAGCCGAGATCATGCCACTGCGCTCCAGCCTGGGCAACAGAGCGAGACTCTGTCTCAAAATATATATATACATACATATTTTAGTCCACCTAACAAGTAACTTTAACACTATCCTCAATACATCATTGCTCATTCTGCTTTAATTCAACCCAGTCATGAGATACTAGATGATAGAAATACTCTGTAGTATCTATTGGTTAAATAAGAAAATATCTGTGCTATTGCTAATATTACATGCTGTACCTGGATAAATTTCTCTGGGAACGTTGAGACTCAAATATGCAAAATAATAAAACAGGCCACATCATTACAAAGGTCTCATCTAATTCACCATAGTAATTTGATCTACTCAGTTGGTTGCCTTTAAACCTAGACTCATGGCTCAAATTTGTTACATAAACTGAGATTATCATATTACTATTATTTTTACTTTGTATTTTCTTTTCTTTTCCTTTTTTTTTTTTTTAACTTTGTACCCATTGCTTGTCAAATTTCTACAACACAAATCCTAACAAAAGAATGCTAGCCCAGCACTTTGAGATGATAATCAATGTTTATGGAATAGATAAAATTAAACTTAACAATGAACTGCAGGTAGCCTTGAAAGCCACTCTTTCAGAAATTCCCTGTGGCTCAAATGTGGCTAAAAGAGTTTTGACACTGACTCCTAGTTGTCAATCACTCCCTCCATTGTGGGACCAGATCAACCCACGTCAGGTCCATTCTGGCACCAATATATAACCAAAACCTAACTACAGGATTATTGATGAGCAACATGTTCAAAGAAATATCTCAATCAAAAGGAGAAAGTGTAAAAGTTCTGAAAATCAAAATGAAGTCACTTGTGTGAAAATCCTGACAAATAGAGCCAGTGAAAGCCATAAAGGAAAAGATCTCACACATGTCTATCTGGTAACAAGAACTACCACAAAAGACTCTGCAAAAACCACAACGCTGCAAACAGGCCACCACAATCTTATGCATAAAAAAGTGCTGCTGCCATGGCATCTGTCCAGCTACTGCCTGTGCAGCTTGGACTTGCGCTACCCTTGTGATCCTTGTAGCCAAGGATAATTGTTTCCAAATAACTTATATAATCCTCTTCACTTTTTTCTTTTAAAGCCCTTGTCTTCCTTTACCTTCCCAAATATACTTACTGTATTTTTATTGCAATGCTTACTCTGAAATAAATATCATTTAATTTTAGAGAGTCTCTCTCTCTCTCTGTTGTTTAAATTCTAACAACACAATATGCAGCTGTCTTTGCCTGTCTTTTCATTGAGCTAAGGTTTCCAGGGTTCCTTCAATGTGTAGCATGTGCCAGTATTTCATTCATTTTTATGGCTGAAGATTATTCCATTATGTAGCTATGGCTCATTTTGTTTAGCTAGTCATCAGCTGATGATGGACATCTGGCTCTTTTCTACTTTTTGGCAATTATGAATAACATTGCCATGACCACTCAAGTACAAGTTTTCTGTGAACACATGTCTTCAATCCTTGAGTATATACCTAGAAGTGAAATTGCTGGGTTATATGGCAATTCTATCGTTAATCTTTTTTTAGGAATAGTCAAACTGTTTTCCAAATGACTGTACTATTGCCCTCCCACCAGCAATGCGTAATAGTTCCAATTTGTCCGCTTCCTCGCCAACAATTGTTATTGTCTCTGTTTTGAATTCGAGCCATTTTAGTGTGTGTGAGTGGTTTCTTATTGTGGTTTTGATTTGCATTTCCCGGAGGAATATGTTGAGTATCTTTTTATTTGCTTCTTGTTAATGCAAGCTCTTATTAATCTATTAATTAATCCATGTATTCGAGTCCCAGCTGTGTCAATTATGTGTGGTCTTGGACAAGTTATTTTACTTCTCTGAACTCAGTTTTCTCATTCATAAGGTGGAAATAATAATCTCTGTCTTATGGGACTGTTGAAAGGACTAGAATGAATATATGCAAAGCTCTTGGCAGAAATTAAGAACTCAATGAAGACAGAAGAGATGTAAGTCAACATAATAAGTAAGTCAAATGATGCTGGAGTTGGGTCTTGGAAGGAAAGCAACATTCTAATAGGTAGGGATACAAAGAAAAGAGATTCCAACCAGAATGAGTGTGAACAAAGAGGAAGCCACAGTACAGTGGGATGTGAGCAATTACTGAAAACTCTGCATAGATTTGGCTAGAGTAGTAGAGTTCTCCTTCAAGAGGAGCAGTGGCAGAAAAATGACTGGAGGGAAGGATGGACTCAGACACAGAGGGCAACAGGATAAGGGCAAGGGATGTGTGTCTCCTTGGAGTCCACCATGTGCTGCCTTGCTGTTGTCTGGGGACTGGGTGAAAGTCAGTATTGCCCTGCTCAGGACTAAGAGACATTGCTACCATTGGCACTGCTTGGATGTTCCTGATGCTCCAGAACTTCAATCACTTGGAAATTACAAGGGTTTAGACGCTCTGTACCAGAAATGGGGCAAAAGCCGAATATATATTTATTTCTCCTTATATGTATATATATATAGAGAGATGGGGTCTTGCTTGTTGCTCAGGCTGGTCTTGAACTACTCCTGGCCTCAAGCAATCCTCTTCCTGGCCTCCCAAAGTGCAGAGATTCATATATATATATTTCTTATTATGTATTATGTCATAATCTCATATTATTTTTATCTGACCCATCAAATTCTGCTGGAAGGATCTGGTATCACATCTCAGTATGGACTTAGCCAGTGAGTCCCTCTGTTATTTCTCTAGAGATATCTTCACCCTCAGCAATCCTCCTGAAAGATGCTTATCCTGATTGCAGCACTATTCACAGTAGCAAAGACTTGGAACCAACCCAAATTCCCATCAATGATAGATTGGATAAAGAAAATGTGGCACATATACACCATGGAATACTATCCAACCATAAAAAAGGGTGAGTTCATGTCCTTTGCAGGGACATGGATGAAACTGGGAACCATCATTCTCAGCAAACACACAGATACAGAAAACCAAACATCAAATGTTCTCACTCATAAGTGGGAGTTGAACAATGAGAATACATGGGCACAGGGAGGGGAACATCACACACTTGGGCCTGTCGGGGGGTGGGGGGCTAGGGGAAGGATAGCATTAGGAGAAATACCTAATGTAGATGATGGGTTGATGGGTGCAGCAAACCACATGGCACATGTATACCTGTGTAAGAAACCTGTACGTTCTGCACATGTATCCCAGAACTTAAAGTATAATAACAAAAAAACTAGAGAAAGAAAAGAAACCCCAGACCCACTGATTAGAATACACCATTTTCCCGGATCCTGTTGGAAAATGGCACAAGGCAGACATCAACAATAAACAGGATGACACGTGAAATAGGATGATTCATTCAAACACAAAGACACTGTGGTTTCTCTTCTCCCAGCTTGTTTAACAACATCCTGATTCACAAGCACCCTTTGCTGGTGCTGGTTCTGTGTGGAGGAAGGCATAAGTTTGGGGGACAGATACAGCTGACTCTGCCTGTGACCACTGTCACCAGGGTTGCTTCCCAAGTTTTGTTTTAGAATCTACACCAAAGATGCACTATTAACACATTACATGAGCAACAAGCAGTTTAAAGCCTGAGCTTGTTCCTGTGGCCACTTAGGTTTTCTGATTTTAAATGAGGCCTGGAGTGATACCTGTGGCTGCTCTGTTGAAGGATGAGGAACAGAGGCTTTTACAAGAGTTGACGTCCACAGAAAATCAAACACCTCTTTTCCCCACAGGTGGCCAAACCTCCAGGATGAGCGTTCTGTGGAAACAGAAGACAAAATACAAGTATGTCCAGGAAAATGCTGCCAGCGGCACAGTATCTACAGCATTTCTCTTTCAGGGCTAAGGAATTGGGTTACCCTGTGCCTCGCCTCTGCCCGCAGGAAAGACCATTCCTGGATTTACCCTTCAAGGGAGCAGTAGAAGCAGATCCAGCATGAAGTGAGGGACACGACCCCCGCTTACGCTCCCGGCACATCTCCTAGGCTGAGGCCATCTCAGATCAGAAGACCAGCTTTCCAAAGCAAGTCTCCTCCAAATCATGAAAGACAAAAAGGTGAAACATGGGATGCCCTGATGGTAATAGGATCACAGATTCAAAAACATGAGGGAGGTGGGGCTGGACAAAGTCTTTAGGAGACTGCTGAATTGTTGACTTTATTCCAAGTCAGGATCCCGAGTAATCACTGAGCCTCAGTATAATTACGTGCACATGAGAAGCTATTTATTTCTTGCATTCTGCTTATCTTTGCCAAGAAAGCACTCCTCCCCCATGCCTTAAAATGCCCAGAAACATGGTTTTGGATGAGCCACTTGGAGGGCTAAGGGCACCTGCTGACCGAGGCCCATGAGAACATACCAGCCCTGTGGGGAAAATGTGGAGCTTATGTACCCACTGCCCTTTCCCTGCTCAGAGCAGGGCATCCCAACAGCAGCTATGAATGCCCCTGCTCTGAGCATCTCCCCATCAGGCTCTGAGCACTCCATCAGGGTCCTCTTCTGAGCCTGGCACTGTTCACTTGGGGAGAGAGTCCACTCAAGCCCCAGAGTCTTGACTCCATTGGAAGTTCCTCCTGGGGCATCAACACAGCCCTCTCCCCCATATCTATTGGCTTTTGGGGAGCTGGGCCTGGGAAGCCCTTTTCTCTCCCTACACTGTGTTCATGCTGCCAGCCAAGCTGGAGCCTCTGCATTTTTTAGTCCAATTATTGGCAACTGTACAGGTTTCCCAGAACACCTGGCCCTCCTCACCCTCATTCTGTGGCATTATTTAATCAAACTGGCTAGGACTATTTATAGCTCCCCTGAAAGGCAGCAGCCGCTCCATTCCCAGGAAAGTGGAACATGAGACATTAAAGAGTATTTTCAAAAGAAAAAAATCCTCTCACGGACTCATGAGGTTGCCATCCTGATGTGTCTTCCAAAAATAGACCTCCTGGACAGCTCCTCGGTGCCACCAGCTCTCTCTTCTGTGTGCCTGCCACCTGCCAGGCTCAGAGTGAGAAAGCTACCTGCTACGGTTCCCAAATGGTCAGTTCTAATTCTCCAGCCCTCCTCCAAACCCAGAAAATCCCAATATTCTTCCCTGGGTAGATGCCCATCTAATTGAAACAGATGGAGCCAAGGGAAATAACTAAATCGCAACTCAACATTCCTTCTAGTGCAAGGAGCCAATGATTCTGGATACTCTGCCACTCTGTTCTCCATGGGAGCACCAAAACCCATCTTAAATACAACCTCTTTCATGCTTTAAGACCTATGGAAGGAAGCCCAGGCTCAATGATTTGCTCAAAGTCCCAAATGCTCTTTGGACTCAAGGCATTCTTGTGGAGCATCAGACAAATGTGTGGCTCTTGGCCAAGAGCCAGGGAGCACAGAAAAGTTCGAAGCTGGGGCAGGTGCCTGCTGGCTAGGCAGAAACAGTTACAGACCTTTGGAGATGAGAAGCAACCAAGAGGGTACGGTTGGAGAGCCTGGGGCAACAGAGCTAAGCATAGGGTTCAGGGGCAGACGATGCAAGCTCTCGTCCCAACTTCACCACTATGTGTGATCTCAGATAAGTGACCTGTTCCCTAACCCAAGTGTCTTTATCCTATGCACATCACATTGTTGTGTTACATAAGATAATCCAGACACCGTGCCTGACACACAGGAAGCATGTATCATGGGTTAGCATAATGTTACAGAAGAAGAAACAGAGATACAGACCCTCTGAGAGACTTGTCCAAGGCTTCATGGCCCCAGGATCAGAACTGAGTCTCCTGGTTTCCAGTCTGGGATCTATTTATTATTATTATTATTATTATTATTATTATTATTACTTGTGTGTGGTACTAGGCACCTCTTATAAGAGAGTTAAACAAGACAAGTGGTCAAGAGTTTTAGGCATCAGTGAACACTCAGGAACTGAAGTATGAAGAAAAAATTATAGAAAGAGGAGTATATACTCAGGGAAACTTGAATCTATGCTCCCGGGTTGTAAAAACTAAAAATAAAAATAAACCACATGAAGGAGCAAGTACCAAGAAGAACCTTCACAACTCAGGGAATATTTTGCTTCAGCTGGGGAGCCCTCACATTTTCCTATCGCATTGAAAGCCAGTCCTCAAGTTGGCTAATCTGAGGCCTGCAGGACAGAAAAAGGGGACACCCCAAACTGCAGAGGAAGGAAGGTGCCACTGCTTCTAGGCTGTTTCAGGCATAGGGAGGTAAAGAGGCTGGCAAACATGGGACATCAGGCAAGAGCTAACAAGCTAGAGAGCACAGGCAAGACTAACCAGAAAACAAAGAATAATGCAGACAAAAGGACAAATACTATATGATTCCACTTGTTTGAGATACCTAGGGGAGTCAAACTCACAGTAACAGGCAGTAGAAGCATGGTTGCCAGGGGCTGGGGAGGAAGAGAAGTTAGTGTTTAATGGAGATAGAGTTTCAGTTTGGGAAGATGAGAGTTCTGGCAATGGATGGTGGTGGCGGTTGCACAACAATGTGAATGTACTGAATGCCACTGGACTGAACATGTAAAAATGGTTAAGATGTAGATTTCATGTTATGGGTAATTTATCACAATAAATAATAGATGATAGATAGATAGAATTATACAAAACAGAACTGCAGACCAAGGAGTATAGTACAGACCTCAGGGGTCTGTGCAGCCAGGGAGGGCATAAATCATTTTACACTGAAGAAACCAATGACAGTTTCATAAAGACAATAGGATTTCAGTTAGAATTTTGTGTTAGATAGGACCTCTTGGTTGTAACTATAAAAGACTCCACTCAAATTAACTCAAACCCCAAAGGGTTGCTTTTTGTAAGGACTGAGTAGTAGCCCATAGACTCAAAGCTGAACAACTAAGTCAAAAGGAGAAAGAAGGGCATCTAGGCCATCCTAAACAGGGCCTTAAAATCTTGTTCTCTTTAATTTTTGCCTCTTTCTGGGTGTTGCCTTCATTCATATTTATTGTAGACTGGCTTTCCCCACGAGTGGAAGATTTAAAAATTTATCCCAGCCAGGTGCAGGGGTTCAAGCCTGTAACCCCAGCACCTTGGGAGGCTAAGGCAGGCGGATCACTTGAAACCAGGAGTTTGAGACCAGCCTGGGTAGCAAAGCAAAACTTCATCTCTACAAAAATGAAAAATAAATAAAAAGTAGCTGGGTGTGGTGTTTCATGCCCATCTACTCAGGAGGCTGAGGTGGGAGGATCATTTGAGCCCAGGAGTCAAGGCTGCAGTGAACCATGATCACACAATTACACCCCAACCTGGGTGACAGAGTAAGACCCTATCTTAAAAAAATTAAAACCCTGGGCCAATGGTGGCCAGGAGAACAACATACTGTGACCATTTGCTCCTGCTAGAGCTACACGACTGGAGTTGGGAGAGATGTTCCCTCAAAGAAGGTAAGGTTCCCTAGAAACAGCTCCTGAGATAGGACGTGTTTGCAGGATTACTGGAGAGTGCTCTTGGGACACACGCATAAGGAAGAAAGGCGGGCAGGATTGGACAGCGGAAGAAGCTGACCCATAATGTGGTGACACCTGGAGCCTTAGCTACAGGGAGTTCTGGAGCTGCCAGTTGTCCCCAACTGAGACAAGGAAGCTGGACCACTGTGTCCCATTGACCGGTCGTTGTTATGTGTCATTTATATGTATCATTTCCCTATGAGAAGGTATAACCTTGGGTGATTCCCAGGGAAGCACACAGCTACAAACCATCAGCAGCTGATATTCCTAGACACCAAAGAATGTGTTTGCTGTTTTAAAGAGGGCGTTGGGGGATGTACCACAGCACACAGGACTGTCCACACTTCACCCTGTTCACATCTTATTTGTTATAGTAAGTTTGTCCCTATGAGAACAACTGCTCCAAGATTTTGGTTGGTCTTACTTCAAGGGAAATTTACAAGAGAAGGTTGCATATTGCTCTTGAGGTTATATCTAACAGTCATCATTCCCTCCCCCTCAACCCATTCTAGATTCAACTCGCCCTTGGCTAGAGCCTGTTGGGGTGACTCAGACCTTTATCCTTGAGGAGTCTGAGACCCTGTTACCATGTCCTTCTTGGGCCATCATGGCTGTACTTATCCATTATCATCAAAACTGGGCATGAGAAGCACTAAACCATGTCCCACTAGATCACCTGAATGGTGAATGTATTTTTTCCTTCTTTCTCATGCAACATCAATCCTGCCTCTTCCTGATGATCAGGATCTATAATCCCTATCAGGATGGTGGCTGCTTTTCTCACCCACAGAGCTTGAAGTAAGGGAGATGGGCAGCCCATGCTCCCAGAGTGGGTCATCACAGTACTGGTAAATAGTGCATTCCTCTTCAGCCCATGGGGACACATCAGTGTATAATAGTTATTGCTTTCAGTTGTATTTGCTTCCTAGAGGGTGACAACCCATCTTCACAGGGAATCCTCCAGGAGCAGCATCTTAAGGGAAGTCTACCTCTCTGTCAGGCTGGCAGCTTCTGCATGATACAGTATGTAATTGGACTCTGTGCTGGTAGATTCTCTGTGCCTATGGCCACACTTTTTTTTCTGTAAAGTGCCCCTTGGTCTGCAGTAATGTTTACAGGATCCTTTGTAGATGGAATGAAATAAATACTTTGTAAGTGTTCATAATGGCTAAGGCCCTGTGGACAGGAAAGGCAGACCACACTGAGAATGTGCATCTTCTCAGTTAAATCAATTGTACCAAGGGGTCTCCCTGAGGAATGTGTAAGTTGGTCTTCTTGAGGAATGGTGCTATGTCAGAGGCTCAATGTCAGGTTGGACATTTGGCAGCAGAAGTAGCTAGATGAGACTGGGTGGGTGGAAACTGTTGCTGCTGGGCCCATGTGTAGCCTCCATCTCTGCCATGCTGGCCACTCTGCTCACCCACCCCTTGTACCAGCACTGGAATGGTTGACATGAACTTGCTGAGTCATCGCGTCTCTCTTGTTGTTTAGAGCCTCTTTTATAGTGGGTGCTCTTTGGTGGCCATTAACATGGAATACATTCCCATGGTTCCCTCCACACCTCCTTGTCTCCGACTTTCTAATCCTTCTCCTACCAGTCTCTGACCAACCAGCTAGGCCATGAGTTTTAGTATACTCTTATCTTGGGCCTCTTCTGTTTCCATAGTTGGGTGACCAGGTATGCTGCCTGGATCTACCCATTGGAAGAATTTTCCTTCACTGCTCTTTCAAGGTCAGTCCTGAACAGTGCAGCTGCCATCTGTTTTCAGTATCCACTGACACAAGCTGACCGATCCATGAACCAAGCTCAGCCCTTTTCTTTCCACTGGTCACAAAGGAAACTCCCCTACAGCCACCACTGTGAGCTGGAGAAGAGGCCAGTGCAAGAGTGATGGGTGACATAAAGTTTGGGCTACCTGTTCACACAACTTGCTTGTGCCTTCTGGCCCCACTTGTGCTTGATCCTAGATGTACAATTTCCATCTTATGATGCATTTCTGTTGGGCCATGTGACCTTATGATTTGGTGGGTCTGACAGAATCCAGTTCAAGATGGGCATTTCTGGCCATGTGGTCACTTGATGTTCAAGGTCATATGGTCCATTTACCAAGACCCAATAGTGTACCTGAAGTTGTTTTTTTTTCAAATTGAAACCATCTTTGCAAAATTTATAGTGAGAAACATCTGATATAACCGACTCCATCTTGCTTCTAACCCCACAAGCTATCTTTGCTCATTCCAAGCTACTTTGAGAGGAATAGAATTCATAGTTTAACTTTAGAACAAAGATGATAACAGCCCCTTCCTGAAACTAACCCCCTTCCTGCCTGAGGACCAAAACTGCCTTTGTAAAACTAATAAAATATAACAATATTGGGATTGTGATGAGGGCCTGGATTCTGCAAAGATGTAGACATAGTTAAACTCTAATCAGTCATTGTTTTATAACTTGCCTTTCTTTAACTACTTACTACTCAGCAGTAACATAGCCAGGGGTCACGAGATTTGTAACTTCCCCAATTGCTTTTATGGATAATATCACTATTGTAAAATATAAGACTGATGTTTGAGATGTTTTTCAGACCTGGCATTCTGTATGAACCAACTGGCACCATCCTGACCAGTAACCCCACCCAAGAACCAACTCAGTGCAAGAAGACAGCTTCAACCCCCTATGATTTCATCCCTGACCCAAACAATATTTCCCATTCCCTATCTCCCTGTCCACCAAACTTTCACTCTAGCCCTCAATTCTTGGGGAGGTGAATTTAAGAATTATCTCCCATCCTCCTGCTTAGTTGGCCCTGCGGTAATTTGTTTGTTTGTTTGATACAAAGTCTCATTCTCTTGCCCAGGCTGGAATGCAGGGGGGCAATCTTAGCTTACTGCGACCACCTCACTGGTTCAAGCAATTCTCATGCCTCAGTCTCCCAAGTAGCTGGGATTACAGGTGTGTGCCATCACATCCAGCAAATTTTTGTATTTTTTGAGAGACAGAGTTTCACCTGTTGGCCAGGCTGGTCTAGAACTCCTGACCTCAAGTGATCCACCCACCTTGATTTCCCAAAATACTGGGGTTACAGGTGTGAGCCACTGTGCCTGGCCAGCTCTGCAATAATTGAACTCTTCTTTGCTATTCTCAGTGCATTGCCTTTCTGATCAGTGGGCAAAAAGAACCCACTGGCCAACTATAAGATGATGTGGTGTTCTCTGCTACAGGTGGCATGGACTTGCTCCAGAATTCTAGCTGTGTACTTTGTGATTCTCCTATTGAGGCTTGCCATAAACGTCACAAAGCATCTCTCCCCACCACAGATAACATTAGTCACTGAATCAAGTGGCCCAAGCAGCACGGCTGCACACCTTGCCACCTGGATCTGCTGCAGAGCCCTTCTCCACTCTGGGTCCCATTCAGATCTTGGAGCCTTCCATATCACTCAGTGAATGCATCAGAGCACCTTCCCAATGGTGCAATATGCTGCTTCCAGAACACAAAGAGGCCTACCACACATTGCATTTTGTTTTGTTTTGTTTTTGTTTGAGACAGGGTCTCACTGGAGTGCAGGCCAGGCTGGAATGCAGTGGTGCAATCATGGCTCACTGTAGCCGAATTCCTGGGCTCAAGCAATTCTCGCCTCATCCTCCTAAGTAACTGGGACTGTAGGCATGCACCACCATGCCTGGCTAATTTTTTTCTTAGTTTTTATTTTGTAGAGATGGGGTCTTGCTATGTTGACCAGGCTGGTTTCTAACTCCTGGCCTCACACGATCCTCCTGCTGCAGCCTCTGAAAGTGTTGGGCATGAGCCACCACACCCTGCCTGTACTTTCTTAATTTTAGGTATGAGATGCAATAATTTGTTCATCTGTTCTAATTAACATTACACCATTGATGCGATGGACTAATACAATATTCTGTGGACTATCCATACAGTCTAGGTCTCTTTGGGCTATATTTTGGCAGAAAGAAGGAAAGTTAACATAGCCCTAGGGCAATACCACAAATGTATACTGTTGTCTGCCCTATATGAACACAAACTGTTCCTGATTATTCTCCCTGATAGGGTTGGACAAGCACTCACTCAGTGAATCAACGGCCACATCCTACGTGCCAGAGGTTAATCTGCTCTAGCAAAGTTAACACATTTAACACAGTAGCTGCACTTGGGATTGTTACTGGGTTAGGTCTGTGGTTGTCCACTGTCATCAGCCATGAATCACTGGTGTTTGCAGAGACCAGACTGATGAGTTATGTAGGGTTTCAAAGAACCATCACTCCTGCTATCATTGTTTTTGCATTCTCCATAGAATATGGTATTGTTTTTTACTTACTGTCTTGGCATGGTTAGGGAGTGGTTTTAAACCTTCTTCTGAGACTTTCTTACTTTAATACTTTTTGCCCTGCAAGTCAAAGAGCCAATGTGAAGGTTCTGCCAACTATCAAGCATGGCCACTCCAATTATTCATTTAGGGACCCGGAAAATGACTTCCCAGTGAACTCCCCATAAGCTGTATGTAGACCAGGGCCCCAGATATCAATATTAGTCCCAATCTTGTACCCAATATTTTTTAAAGGACTGGGTATTCCCCCTGCTCCCAATGCATGGTTACCTGAATAAATGGCAATAGATCCCATTGTGGGAAGGTCAAGTATGCTGGCTAATTCCATATGTCAACATAGCTAGGCTGGCTACAGTGCCTAGATGTTTCTTTAAACACCAGCCTAGATGTTATTGGGAGAGTATTTTCCAGATGTAATGAACACTTAAATTAGTAGACTTGAGTGAAGCAGATTACTTTCCATTTGTGGGTTGGCCTTATCCAATCAGTAGAAGTCCTTAAGAACAAAGATGAAGGTTTCCTAAGAAGACATTTTCCTCCAGATTGTGAACATAGAAACTCTGCCAAGTTTTCAGCCTGCTGCCCTGTGGAATTCAGATTCAAGACTGCAACGCCAACTCTCCTGAATTTTCAGGCTGCTGGCCCACCCTATTGATTTCAGACTTGCCAGCTGCCCTCTCTCTTTAGCTAGTGAGCTAGAAATTTCCTAGATAAGTAGTAAACTCCCAGATGTATTACTCAGGCTTCCTCAGAGAAACAGAGTCAATAATAATATATACAGAACCAATAAAACACTATTTGTGATACATAGTATATAGTATATAAATGATATGTATATGACATCATATATATAGTATATTATTGGTTCTGTTTCTCTGAAGAATGCTGACTAATATATCCAGGAATTTACTATTTAGTACACTTGCTGCATTATTGCATGGTCCTTCCTCATAGGAACTTGATCTCTTCTTGAGTCACTGGGTTCCATTTCTAAGAAGTGGCTGAGGTTGAAAAACTAGGCAAGGAACTTTGACTTTATATTGGGAGGACTGCCCTCAGTCTTCTGATCAACCTTCCTTAATTTCTTTATGCATTATATTATACTTATATTATACTTGTACTTTATACATTAAGCAACATTCTTGTCGGGTGCCCATTTGTCTTGCCTCTAGGGACAGCATGTTTTATGAACCATCTCTAGCTCTCTGCAGACCAGTTTTCCTATGCTGTCACGCAGGCTTGCTCCTTATTGTGATAATTGTGCCCAGCTGACTTCTGATGTTTAATTATCACCCTCTGACCTCTATTATTTCAGGATCCTATCACTTCTATTGCAGTCATCATCCCTAGCTGACAGAGGACATCCTCCACTGAGCTTCTTGGCAAGGCTGGGATCTTCACCAGCGTGTTCCTTATGACTTTGGTAAACAGACATCCTCTGGGCCCTCTCACAGAGTCAGCTGGTGGATTTCTTGGCTCGCATTCTTGGCCTTGATCCATTTTAGGATGCCCACTTCTCTGAGTCTTTGAGGCTTTTCTCTTCCATCTGCCAAGGAAGTTATGATATTTCTATTTCACTTAATGTGAGCCATCACTTTTTCCAAGATCTTGAAAGCCTAAGATCTTATTAGCCCTGTTTCCCAGGGTGCTATTAACCCTGTTTCCCAGCATATTAGCCCTTGCCAGGATGCTAAATCCTTTATCATGGAAGAAGCTCCTATAATAATAAACCACCTTTCATCCAACTTTATCTCCTGTTTCCCCTCGATTTAGCACCTTCAAGATTCCATTCCATGCATGCTCTCCCAGCTCCTGCAGGTATATGTTAGCCAGATTCTGCAGCTCCTTTGTCCCTCTATTTCCTTAGCCCAATACCCTATCAACAGACCTCCACAGAGATTTGACTTTTATAATTTGCCAGGATGGGAGGTGGGGTAGACCATGAGGGGAGCAAACTGTCTCATAAAATGCCAGCCTTACTTGAGGCTCCTGCACCATCTTTGAGCAAGGGAAAGAGCCATCTTCTAACGAGGGGAAATGAGCCAATTCTAAAGGACCAGCTGGTTCAGGGGAATCTGGGGATTCAATATTCTCAAACACCTATATCCAGACACTGCTGTCTCAAATTGCAGGGTACTATTCCTTCCTCATGAAGGCCTTGACCATGGCATACATAGGAGACCTAGTGGGGTGGGGAATTCAACCGTCCCAGAAACTCCTCTACTCTTAGGATTAAGTCCTGAGCCTGGTCTTCTCTCTGCCCTCCAGATGTAAGAGATTAAGTTTTCCTTAAAAGCTGCAAAAAAACCTTTGACTTTCAGTATTGCCTTGAATTGGTGGTTAATTGCTTTGACTGCCCTTATCTCTCATCAATAAATCAAGAGCACTCCACATCAACCACCCACTTCCATAGTCCTCGTTGGTATGATTGTCTTCATTCTCTCATGCCTCAGAGATATTGCATCAGTCATGCTATCCTTTCTACTGGAAAGTCAACCCAACCCATCACTCATGGAACATTATGGCAGCTGCACCCCTACAGCATCACCTCCTACCACTGGTGATGGGATCCTTAAGCCAACTGGCCAGCAAGTGATCCTGCTCCAACATCCCCTTCAAATGACTCTAAATTAGAGGCTACTGCCTAGGGCCACTTCTGGTACTAGTAAATGGCCCTAGATTGGGTTCTCTGGAAAAAGACTCTGAGCCAGACTTTATGCTGAAGACTTTCTGCAGGTACACTCAACAGATATACCTAGGGGAGTGAAGATGGCAGGACTGGGCAGAGGGAGAAGCCACCCTTCCCTGCAGTTGCAACTAAGACCTCAGGTGATCCTTTATGGAGTTCTGCATTGGCTGATTGTTGGCCACAGCATACCCCAGGAGGGGATGTAACCCTGGGTGAAGCTGTTTCCTGTGGCTGGGAGGGATGCAGATGTGAGCTGTCACCTGCTGACATTCTTGGCCTCTGGGGAATAGACAGTTACATAGCCCTTCAAGTTGGGATCCGGGATGAAAACCAGTATCCCACATACAGCTCTACTATGAAAGGGTACTTGGCAGACAAAACAAATAGATGTCCACTTTAACCTTAAAGAATGGATAGCCCAGCATCTTGGGAGGCCGAGGCAGGAGAATCGCTTGAGCCCAGGAGTTCAAGACCAGCCTGGGCAACATAGTGAGACCCCGTCTCTGCAAAAAAAAATTTAAAAAATAGCCAGGCATGGTGGCTCATGCCCCATAGCCCCAGCTACTTGGGAGGTGGAGGGATCACTTGAGCCCAGGAGGTGGAGGCTGCAATGAGCTATGCTCATGCCACTATACTCTAGCCTGAGCAACAGAGTGAGAGTCTGTCTCAAAAAAGAAAAAAAAAAAAAAAAAAAAAAGAATAGATAAGATCCGGATAGGTGTAGTGGATGGGGGAGAGAGCAGGGGTAAAGGCTTCAACATGGGAGTGAACAGGGACTATTCTAATGTGCAGGTCACCCACTGGGCAAAAGGGAGAGGGGTGAAAATCAAGTCTGTTTTGAGTATTTGCAATAAGAGAAAAGGTCTCAACTTGTCCATGCCTAGCTGGGAAAAAAATTTTTTATATCTGGATTGTTCTGGCAATCCTGTGAAATTATAGCTTATGAAACAGTAGTGCTGTAGATTAAATGTGTATGTCTCCCCACATCCATATGTTAAACTTTTAATCCCTAATGTGATGGTATTTGAAGATGTGGCCTTTGAGAAGTGATTAGGTCAGGCAGGTGGAGCCCTTATGAATGAGTCCCTTAAGAAAAAGACCCCAGAGAGCTCACCCACCCCTTCTACCATGTGAGAACACAGCCAGAAGGCAGGTCCATAAACCAGGAAATGGGCCCTCATCAGACACCAGCTCTGCCAGTACCTTGATCTTGGACTTGCCAGCCTCCAGAACTGTGAGAAGCAAAATTTTTTGCCTTATAAGCTATTTGGTCTGTGGTATTTTTGTTAAAGCAGCCTGTTATATTTTTTCCTAATTTGGTCTTAAGGTTCTCTCCTGAGGGAGGCTGTAAACTCTAGGCCTGCCCTGATGGGGCTCCAGGGGAGGTGGTCATGAACGTTTACTGTGTGTCTTTCAGAGGATACTTCTTTATCCTAATAAAGAATGCCTAACTGTCTGGCCTGTGACCAGGGATCCCTATCACAGGAAGTGTGTTTCCCTTGGTAAATGCCTCTGTGGCTCTCGTCTGACCTATGTCCAGTTTCTTCCAAGTGAGATAGCCACTGTCTCAGGGAACGCTGATCTGGAGAGAAGTTCGCTTCAGGTGTGTTGGTCAGGTGAGACACAGAGGAGACGATGCAACAAAACACAGGAAATATCAGAAGCAGTGGATTACTTACAGATCCACAAGAGAAGGGGAGTACCAATAAGGTCAACAGGAAGACTGCAGGGTCAGGGCACTCAACCAGCAGGGGGACTACCAGAGAGGGAAGGACCTAGGAGCTGGGGCCTTCACTGGGGTCCCGGGTGTTACCCACGCAGGTTTCCTGCTGGGAGTTCTAATTGATGATTATGGAGCAAGCAGGCATGAGTTCCATGGAGTTACGCTTACTGAATAATGGTCATTGCAGCATATCTGTGCAGCCCCCATCGGGTGTGGGGGTCAGTGGGGTGAGATGCCACGTAGGCTACATCTAGCTGTCCCATAGCAAAGCGTTCACCAGGAGGTAGTTTTTTTTTTTTTTTGAGACGGAGTCTTGCTCTGTCGCCCGGGCTGGAGTGCAGTGGCCGGATCTCAGCTCACTGCAAGCTCCGCCTCCTGGGTTTATGCCATTCTCCTGCCTCAGCCTCCGGAGTAGCTGGGACTACAGGCGCCCGCCACCTCGCCCGGCTAGGTTTTTGTATTTTTAGTAGAGACGAGGTTTCACCGTGTTAGCCAGGATGGTCTCGATCTCCTGACCTCGTGATCCGCCCATCTCAGCCTCCCAAAGTGCTGGGATTACAGGCTTGAGCCACCGCGCCCGGCCTCAGGAGGTAGTTTTTTAAGGCAGATATCTGGGTCAACCACCTTGAGAAATTCGGAAGAGGTGGGTAACTGGAAACTGTGTCAACGGTGACTATTCTTTGCTTCTGGTATAAGAAGTTCAACTTGTATTCAAAATAGATGCTAAAGCAACATAAAATTATAGGAATTCACTACATAGCTTGAATGGATTAAGACAAGTAGGAATATACCAAAGATTGCAAATTCAAATGCGTACAGTGCTGACCAGGCAACATAAACAAGGAAAGCAGGCTGAATTTTACTCTTTCCACATAAACACACATCACATATAAAATATGCCCAGCCCCTGCTAGTCTATATGAAGGCTCTGAGCAAATTAGAAAATGATGTCCCCTCTGGGCTGATTCCTCCCCAAGCCAGGGGTAAGTGTGCACTGTATACCAGCCCTGACTTGTGCTGTTTGTGCAGGACACAACTTACACAACCATTAGGCAATCTTGCAAATATGTTCTGTTCCATTTTTCTTCAAACAGATGGTCTTTTCTACCTTTCATTCACAGAAGAAGCATCAGGAAAATAACAGCAGACTTTCAGCCTCAGTGCCAGAATGATAACAGGGAGAGCTGGGGACTGAGACAAACTGGCAGCGACATGCTTTGTTGTGCCCTGTGGAATGCGGACTTCTTGCTGCTACGTTCTATAGTTTTCTAATGTTGTAAAAAAATCTGAATTTTTAATGTGAAGTATCCTGTTCTTTGTGGCTTAGCTTTTACTTTTATTTTTTAAAAAACATGGTTCCATCCTAAGAAAACATACCAGCTGTCTGTTGTTTTCTATCTGCAGCCCTTTTGCAACTTGTCAATTAAATAGTAAACCCCTGGGGGCGGCAATCAGGGACCATGCTCACAAGATGTCTCAGAGTCTGAGATGCTGCTCAGCAGGGGGAGTCTTGTTGGTTTGGAAGTGGCGTTGAAGTTTTTTCTTCAGATCGAAATCAAAGAAGTCAGGGAAAAATAAAATAAGATAAAGATGCTGCAGAACAAAGTATTCATAGCAGAGACAGAGAGAGCTGAGTGCCTCAAAATGAGTGAAATGCTCTTCTCTGGTAATAAGTAAAAGGAGTGGCAGGCATTTTGCTGAGTGTATTAAAGCAAAGCAAAACCTCTTGGTAATAAAACGATGAAGACATTTTTACTTTTTAAAACCTAAACCTTAAATCTGAGATGTCTCAACAATGATTAATAAGGTTCCTCCTTATTAAAGGGAATGTAATCACCTCCCCTTCAATTTTCTGATTCTCAGAATGAGAAGAATGGGAAATTAGCATGTTCTCTTCTCTCTGGATAGGGGTGCAAGTATATCTATTGGCCTAGGACTCAAAGGCCAGAGTTCTGGAAATGCATTAATAAATTCTTTATTGCAACCAACAGAACTCAAATCTGGTTACCTTAACCAAGAAGGGGATAGATTGAAAATATAATAGAGGAACACAGAATCCATATGAGGTCAGAGGCGAGGCTTGGAAAATGGCTGGGAAGAAAGGCATTCTCAGCTGGGCAATGTCACAAGCACCTGTAGTTCCAGCTACTTGGGAGGCTGTAGTTGGAGGACTTCTTGAGCCCAGAAGTTCAAGGCCAATCCAATCTGGCAATCCAATCTGACCATCTTTCTCATTTTTATTGAAGTATCTAGTATCTTCCATTTAATGTAATTGCTAGTATGTTTGTGATAAAATTTATTATAGTTTAATTTTTGTTTCACTTTTTAATGTTTTTTCTACTCTCTTGGTTTCTTTGTGATTAAATATTTTTATAATTCAATCATGCATTATTTTACTGCTTTTTATTGATAAATTACACCATGCACCCTGAACTTATTAAAATATCTTATAAGTTAATAATTTTGGTACTCCCTGGACAATGCAAAGACCTTAGAATATTTTAGCTATATTTATCCCTTTTCTGGCTTTCATACTGTTATTGAGCATATATATGTACATATGCATATATCTATATATACACATAGATATGCTTAAATCCCACTAGACATTATTATCATTATTATATGGAAATCTAATTCTTCTATTGGAAACTTCTATCTGGGATAATTTGACTTCTGCCTAAAGACTCCCTTGACTATATCTTTTAGTGTAGGTTAGTGGGTGACAAATTATCTCCATATATTTGAATTATGAATATGTGTCTGAAAATATATTTATTTCACCTTCATTTTTAAAGATTAATTTTACTAGGCATAGAATTCCAGCTTGGCAGTATTTTCTTTTAGCAATTTGAAGACAGACATTGTCTTTTGCTTCCATTATTTTTGTGATAAATCAGCTGTCAGTTGATTTACAATTGCCTCTTTGAAGGAATGATGTCTTATTTTTTTCTATGTGCTTTAAAATGTTTGTCTCCTGTTTTCAGAAGTTGGAGTTTGTTGTGCCTATGTGTGGCTTTATTTGTATTTATCCTGCTTAGAATACATATAACTTCTTGACTCTGTGATTTGATGTTATTCATTGGTTTGAAAAATTTTTGGGGTGGGGCGTGGTGGCTCACGCCTGTAATCCTAGCACCTTGGGAGGCTGAGGAAGGTTGATCACTAGGTCAGGAGATTGAGACCATCCTGGCTAGCATGGTGAAACCCTGTCTCTACTAAAAATGCTGGGCATGGTGGCGGGTACCTGTAGTCCCAGCTACTCGGGAGGCTGAGGCAGGAGAATGGTGTGAACCCGGGAGGCAGAGTTTGCAGTGAGCTGAGATCCCACCGCTGCACTTCAGCCTGAATGACAGAGCAAGACTCCATCTCAAAAAAAAAAAATTGGTCATTATTTACTCAAATATCTTTTACAGGTCCATTTCATATTCTTTACTGACTAGATATGCCCATGATATGTACCATACATCATATGACTTTTGTGTTCTTTTCTGGATTTTAAAAATCTGCTTATCATACTTTTATCTGATTATTTCTTATGGTTTGTATTCCAGTTCACTATTTCTCTCTTCTATTGTGTCTAATCTGCTGTCGAACCTATTCATTGATTGGGTTCATAGAGTCCTTAATTTTAATTATTATAACTTTTAGTTATAAAGTTTCCATTTTGTCCTTTGTAGTTTGCATTTCTCTGGCCTATTTTTCATCCTGTTTCTAAACTTCTTGAATGTTCAAATCATAGTTTAAAATCCAATTCTGATCATTTCAATATCTGGATCTCCTTTGGGAATGTTTCTATTGTGTAATTTTTTATCTTCTTGGTTTCTGGTCTATTCTTATATTTTTGTATGCCAGATCATTTTTAATTGAACATCTGCATTTTGTATAAAACATGTTTTGAGATTCAATATGTTATCTTCAGTTTACTTATGCTTAAGGCAAGCAGTCAGGGTGGAGACGGATTACTTTCAAACAATTTGAGACTGAGTTGATTTGAAATTGATCTTTAGCACTTGCGAGAGCTGGTCTATTTCTGATTCACTTGTATTCTAGGGTACAGTATTTGAGGATCTCACGTGAAAGTCTGGGGTGTTTTCTGGGGCCATATTTCTTTGGTTATTACTGAATATCAATTTTTGCTCCTGTCTCATAGAGACACCAAAAGTTCTGCACAGCTTCTCAGGCTCTTAGTTGCTGTTTTCACTTTTAGAATAATTATAATACTGCCTCAAAGGGAGCAGCAAACATAGGGCTCGTTTTTGGGGGGTTCCCTTCTCTCTGGGATTTTGGCCACTAAGCTTCTGCTGCTTTGGTATCTCTAATGCTGGCAAATAAATTTCTTAAAAATATATTTTCCATTTATTTGTTCTTTCTCAGTGGGAGGTTGGTCAAAACAAGCTACTCTACCTTTGCCAGAAATAGATGTGCCCAGCATATTTTTAAACTAAACAGAATATAAAACAAATAAAAATATTAGAATGTGTCATGTAAGTATTGCTTCATAAAACTTTTTGCTTTGGTTATATATTTATATATTTTTGTATTGTGTATGGGTGCAGATGTAAAATATGATGATTAATATGGATCATGATCCAAAATGTTTGAAATGAACTCCTTTAAACCATTCCAAAGTGTAGGCTCTGTGCTTTAAATTCAGCATAATACACAAGAAAAGGCAATGGCTCCTCAACTCAAAAGACATGGATTTACACTCTCACACTGTCTTTACTGAGCTATGTTAAAATAATCAAGACACTTATGCTCTTTGACCTCAGTTTATCTGCAAACTGAAGAATTTTGATAAAATATTTTATAATGTTCTTGCATCTTTTTTCTGTCAACTTCTCCAATTTAAAACCGGCTTAGGTTCTCTGTTTCTCATTTTCCTTACCTGTAAATAGAAGCCATGGAAATAATAAAAGTTCATAATTGTATTAGGCTCTTTGCATTGCTATAAAGAAACACCTGAGGCTGGGTAATTTATAAAGGAAAGAAGTTTCATTGGCTTATGGTTCTGCAGGCTGTACAAGAAGTGTGGTGCTAGCATCACTTCTGGAGAGGACCTCAAGAGGCATCCAATCATGGTGGAAGGTGCTAAGTTTTGTTTTTTTGTTTTTTTTTTTTTCAGCTATCGTGAATGAGGTTGAGTTTTTTATTTGGTTCTCAGCTCGGTCATTGTTGGCGTAATGCAGTGCTACTGATTTGTGTACATTGATTTTGTACCCTGAAACTTCACCGAATTCATTTATCAAATCTAGGAGATTTTTGGATGAATCTTTAGGTTTTCTAGGTATACAATCATTTCATTGGCAAACAGCAACAGTTTGGCTTCCTCTTTACCAGTTTAGATGCCTTTTGCTTTTTTCTCTTGTCTGATTGCTCTGGCTAGGACTTCCAGTACTATGTTGTATAGAAGTGGTGAAAGTGTCTTGTTCCAGTTCTCAGGGAGAATGCTTTCAACTTTTCCCCTTTCAGTGTAATGTTGGCTGTGGGTTTATCACTTATTACCATTTATCTTTTATTACCTTGAGGTGTGTCCCTTCCAACTATGTGGTCAATTTTGGAATAAGTGTGATGTGGTGCAGAGAAGAATGTATATTCCATTGATTTGAGGTGGAGAGTTCTGTAGATGTCTATTAGATCCTCCTGGTGCAGAGCTGAGTTCAGTTCCTGGATATCCTTGTTAACTTTCTGTCTTGTTGATCTGTCTAATGTTGACAGTGGGGTGTTAAAGTCTCCCATTATTATTGTGTGGGAGTCTAAGTCTCTTTGTAGGTCTCTGAGGACTTGCTTTATGAATCTGGGTGCTCCTGCATTGGGTGCATATGCATCTAGGATAGTTAGTTCTTCTTGTTGAATTGATCCCTTTACCATTATGTAATGGCCTTCTTTGTCTTGATTTTTGTTGGTTTAAAGTCTGTTTTATCAGAGACTAGGATTGCAACCCCTGCTTTTTGTTTTGTTTTCCATTTGCTTGGTAGATCTTCCTCCATCCCTTTATTTTGAGCCTATGTGTGTCTCTGCACATGAGAGGGGTCTCCTGAATACAGCACATCAATGGCTCTTTGACTCTTTATCCAATTTGCCAGGCTGTGTCTTTTAATTGGAGCATTTAGCCCATTTACATTTAAGGTTAATATTGTTATGTGTGAATTTGATCCTGTCATTATGATGTTAACTGGTCATTTTGCTCATTAGTTGATGCAGTTTCTTCCTAGCATGGATGGTCTTTATAATTTGGCATGTTTTTGCAGTAGTTGGTACCAGTTGCTCCTTTCCATGTTTAGTGCTTCCTTCAGGAGCTCTCGTAAGGTAGGCCTGGTGGTGACAAAATCTCTCAGCATTTCCTCGTCTGTAAAGGATTTTACTTCTCCTTCACGTATGAAGCTTAGTTTGGCTGGATATGAAATTCTGAGTTGAAAATTCTTTTCTTTAAGAATGTTGAATATTGGCCTCTTTTATCATTGTATAATGTCCCTCTTTTCTTCTTAAACTGTTGTTGCTTTAATGTCTTTTTCTGATATAAGAATAGCTATTTCTGCTCACTTTTGTTTTCCATTTGCATGGAATATCTTTGTCCACCTCTTTACCTTAAGTTTATGTGAATCTTTATGCGTTAGGTGAGTCTTTTGAAGACAGCAGACACTTGGTTGGAGTATTTTTATTCATTCTGCCATTCTGTATATTTTAAGTGAAACATTTAGGCCATTTACATTCAACATTAGTATTGAGATGTGAGGTAGTATTTTATTCATCATGCTTGTTGTTGCCTCAACACCTTGGGTTTTTTTTTTTTTTTTCATTGTGTTTTTGTTTTATAGGCCCTGTGAGATTTATGATTTAAGGAAGTTCTATTTTGGTGTATTTTGACATCTTGCTTTAAGATTTAGAATTTCTTTCAGCATTTCTTGTAGTGCTGGCTTGGAAGTGGTGAATTCTCTCAGCATTTGTTTGTCTGAAAAGACTTTATCTCCCCTTCATTTATGAAGCTTAGTTTTGCTGGATACAAAATTCTTGGCTGGCAATTAATTTGTTTGAGGAAGCTAAAGATAAGACCCCAATTCCTTCTAACTTGTAGGGTTTCTGCTGAGAAATCTGCTGTTAATCTGATAGGTTTTCCTTTATAGGTTACCTGATGCTTTTGCTTCACAACTCTTGAGATTCTTTCCTTTGTCTTGACTTTAGATAACTTGATAACTATGTGCCTGGGTGATGACCTTTTTGTGATGAATTTACCAGGTGTTCTTTAAGCTTCTTCCATTTGGATTTCTAGATCTCTAGTGAGGTCAGGGAAGTTGTCCTTGATTATGTCCTTAAATATGTTTTCCAAACTTTTAGATATCTCTTCTTCCTCAGGAACACCAATTATTCTTAGTTTTGGCCATTTAACATAATCTCAAATTTCTTGGAGGCTTTGTTCATTTGTTTTAATTCTTTTTTCTTTGTCTTTGTCTGATTGGGTTAATTTGAAAGCCTTGTTTTTGAGCTCTGAAATTCTTTCTTCTACTTGTTCAGTTCTATTGTTGAAACTTTTCAGTGCATTTTGTATTTCTCTACATGTGTCTTTCATTTCCAGAAGTTGTTACTGTTTTTTCTTTATGATATCTATTTCTCTGGAGCATTTTTCATCCATATCTTGTATTTTTAAAAAATTTTAAGTTGATTTTCACTTTTCTCCAGTATCTCTTTGAGTAGCTTAATAACCAACCTTCTGAATTCTTTATCTGGCAATTCAGAGATTCTTCTTGGTTTGGATTGCTGGGGAGCTAGTGTGGTCTTTTGAGGTATTATAACACCCTGTTTTGTCTTATTACCAGAATTACTTTTCTATTCCTTCTCATTTGGGTAAATTATTTCAGTGGAAAGGTCTGGAACTCAAGTCCTGCTATTCAGATTCTTTTGTCCCTGGGGTGATCCTCTGATGTGGTGCACTGCCCCTTCCCCTAGAAACAGGGCTTCCTGCAAGCCAGACTGCAGTAACTGCTATTGCTCTTCTGGGTCTAGCCACCTATTAGGGCTACAAGACTCTGGGTCAGTGCTGGGGAATGTCTGCAAAGAGTCCTGTGATGTGATCCATCTTCAGATCTCCCAGCTGTGGATACCAGCACCTGCTCTGGTGGAGGTGGCAGGGACTGAAGTAGCCTGTGAGAGTCCTTGGCTGTAGATATGTTTAGTGTTTTGGCTTTCTTGAATGCTGGTTATGCTAGCAGTGAAGTAGCCACGTGGACAGACTCAGGACCTCTGGTTAACCAAGATGTTGCAGTCAGTGGAATTAGCTGATGTTTTCTCTTTCCTTGGAGAAGGGTTGTTCTGTCATGAGTTGCTGTAATGTCCTGAGTTGGTTGGCTTCCAGTCAGGAGGTGGCACTTTCAAGAGAGCACCAATTGCAATAGTAGAAAGGGGATATAAGCCTGCCCTAAGTTGGCCAGGATAAGTATTCAGGTTTCTCAGGCAATGGGCAGGGTCATAAAAGAGTTTATGTCTTTTGTGATCAGCTACTGGGGCAGGTAGAGAAATACCATCAGGTGGGGACAGAGTTAGGCAAGTCTGAGCTCAGACTCTCCTTGGATGGGACTTGCTGCTGCCACTGTGGGGGTAAGGGGGTGGTTCTCAGGCCAATGGGGTTATGTTCCAGAGGGAATTATGGCTGCCTCCACTACCAGGGAAGTGGGGGGAACCAATGGCAATAGGCCTCACCCAGCTTCCACACAGTTGGTGTAGCTGTTCTTGATCCCACTGTGCCCCAGCACCAAGTTTAACCCCAGACAGCTTGGGCACAGGACTCAGACCTAACCCCAGGCTATTAAGTTTCCCCACCAAGAAAGCAAGCATGGCTTTCAGGCCATGCCCCTCCATATCTGCCCACACTGTTGGCACAACTGCTCTCTTGTCTGGAGCGGTTCCCGTTTACCCCTAGATTCTGCTCGAGAGAGGTGCCCAGTCAAAATTATTACAAAGTTCAGTTGGAAGCTTCTTTCACCCTGAGACCCCTCCCAAATTCTGCCAGCTGACTTCTCTAAGGGCCCCTGTGAGATATTGTCAGGGATGGCTTCCCTAGGCTCAAGCTGGAGGATGGGAGTGCCTATAAGGCTTTCTACTGCTGCTTCTACTTTTATATTTCATGCTAAATCTGTTTCAGCTTTAGGTAAGGTTAAATTATTCTCCTGTAATCTGGATAGTTTTCAGGTTCCCCACTGGGAATGTGTGCTCAGAGGCAGGTTTTCCCCCCTCACACTTTAGACACTCACAGTTTTTTGCCTGTCTTGTGGAATTTACAGCAGCCTGCTACTTCTTTCAAAGGACCTGTGATTTCTTTCTGTTCCCTTTTCTGACCAGCAACAGCCCAGTCAACCACCAGTCACTCAGCTGCAGACTTGCAGAAGCAATACCTATCTAGAGGTGATAGCTGCCACAGGCTTTTCTACCAGCTCCCATCCATAATCACCCTAAAAGCTCCAACTTGAACCCTGCACTAGCATTTCAGGTGGGCTGCTAAGTGAATTTCCTCTGATTCCTCAATTTCCTTTTCTGGTTCTTTATTTCCTCAGCTCCTCCCAGAATCATGCAAGGTGTTACTCTATACTTAGTGGTTCTGCTTCCCTCATTGAACACTGACTAATACTGTGTAGCTAATATTCATCATTGGAGGATGGTTCAGAATTCATATTTTCTTGCAAAGCAATAACAGGGTACTTTACAGATCCTAAGAAACGAAGATACTTACAAGTAAATGAAGCTGTCTTATATTCGGTACTGAGACTCATACAAAAGTATTGCCTTTCATATATCAAAAAATGCAATAGAAATTAGGAGAAATTACCAAATGCCTTTGAATAGATGAAACTTTCTTGAAGCACTGAGATGTGGTATGATAGATGTGTGCATTTTATGGATCAATCTTTTAAGGTAGTAATTATGGTAGTCAGAGATGGCTAAGCCCATCTTCCCTAAGTTTGCATGCTGCTCCTCACATCAAAAGGTAGAATCTAACTTTCCTCTTCTTGAGTCTGAGCTTGACCAATAAAAGGCAGCAAAAGTAATACTCTGGGACATTTGAGGCTACATTATAAGAAGCCTATAGCTTCTTCCTGGGTCTTCTCAAATACACGCTCTTTGGTCACTTCCTCTGGGAACACAGCCACCATGCTATGAGGAAGCCCAATCTACCCGTGGAGACTGTAGTGCTGTGGTCAGCAGCCCTAGCTGAGCTGCCCACTGACAACCTGCATCAGCTTTCAGGCATATGAGGCAGTGATCTTAAATGTGCAGACCATCAATCGTTCAGATTCTCACAGCCTCAGCTAACATCTGACTGTAACCACAGCAGAGACCCAAAGGAGAGCCACCTGATGAGTCTAGTTCACCCACAGAACCAAGAGATGTCATCATATGGTGATTGCATTAAGTTATTACATTTTGGCATAGTTTGCTTTGCAGCAATAGATAAGAACAGTGGCACAGTTTAATTGGCAAACTTTTCTGTCATTATGACACAAGAGAATAATGTTCATTTTTAATTATTGGCATTTTATATTTGATGAAATGCAGTAATGACTTTCTTATTTCACAGAGTTCCTTTGAGAATTAAATCTCTCTACTAATACAACCTATTATTATTTTCAAAAGTTCTAAGACTAGTACTATCAACTTAAAAAAGATTTCCCCTGGGCTGGGCACAGTGGCTCATGTTTGTAATCCCAGCACTTTAGGAGGCCAAGGTAGGAGGATTGCTTGAGCCCAGAAGTTCAAGACGAGCCAGGCCAACAAAGGGAGACCCGGTCTCTACAAAAATATTTTAAAAATTAGCTGGGTGTGGTGGTGCACACCTGTGGTCCTAGCTTGAGCCCAGGAGGTTAAGGCGGCAGTGAGCCATGATAGTGCCACTGTACCAGTCCAGCCCAGCCTGAGCAACAGAGTGAGACTCTGTCTCAGAAAAAAAAAAAAAAAAAAGATTTTTTTCCAGTGCTATTCTCTTTCCTTTTCACTCACTTTTTCTTAACTGTTTTCTGCTCTGCTTCCCGTTGTAATTCTAAGGGCCTAATTCCATTCATTTTTCTGATCCTGTATTATTCTCCTCCTCTTTCCTTCACTGTCGCTTTTCCCTCTTTTTTTTTTTCTTTTGAGATGGAGGAGTCTCGCTGTCTTTCCCAGGAGTGCAGTGGCGTGATCTCGGCTCACTGCAAGCTCCGCCTCCAAGGTTCACGCCATTCTCCTGCCTCAGTCTCCCGAGTAGCTGGGACTACAGGTGCTCACCATCACGCCCGGCTAATTTTTTATATTTTTAATAGAGATGGGTTTCACCATGTTAGCCAGGATGGTCTCAATCTCCTGACCTCGTGATCCGCCCACCTCCTCCTCCCAAAGTGCTGGGATGACAGGCGTGAGCCACCTCGGCTGGCCCACTTTTCCCTCTCTTGATGAGAAGGATCTGTGGTATCTAAGGGTCCAACCATCTCCGACTTCAGAATAAAGTCACATATCCTTCTAATACCTAAATTTGACTGACTCAAGCACCCCCTTCTTCACACAGGGACATCTACCTCCTCATAAGCCCCCAGGGAGTTTCAGGGTGCCACATTCACTTAGGAGTAGATCCCATGTTCTCCTTTTGTGATCCTCTAAACAAATCATTCTAACATCTCTTTACTGCCAGGGATCTTGTCCCTCCGATAAGAGGCCACCAAGCCTGACCCCTGTCAGCCCTCACCATTGGGCAGGGGCACCTGCTGTCTCTCTGTTGCTCCAACTCTTGAATGCTTGGCTTATCTCCCAGCCCCACTGTAACTAGGCTATAATTTTTTCTGTACTCATGGTTTCTCCTGCCACCTTCCCTCACTTTATTTTTAATTTTAAAAATATACTTTATTTTATAGAGCAGTTTTAGTTTCACAGCAAAATTGAGCAGAAATGACAGAGATTTCTCATATAACCCCTTACCCTCTCCCAAAATCCCGTGTGCAGGTTTTGTGTGAAGCCTTTTTGCATCTTGGTAGCTTATTTCTTTTTAGCACTGAATAATATTTCGCTGTATGGATGGGCCACAGTTTATCAATTTACCTATTGAAGGATTTCTTCGTTGCTTCCAAATTTGGGCAATTATGAAAAAAGCTGCTGTAAAAATCTGTAAATCAAAAATAAAATTCTAACCTTCCCAGTTAACTGAATGGACTCTCTCCTGGCCAAGGGATCCCAAAGAAACCTGAAAAACTAATCAAAACCATGACTGAAAGTGGAAAGTCAGACATAGCTCATTATACCCTCTTCCCTTTGGAGTTTACGCACAACTGACCAGCATTAACATTAAGATAGAAATAAGACTGACAAAACAGACTCTTCGTAGCAACGAGATACCCAATTCCAACCTGACTCTGGTATAGCATCACTTGGAAGATAGTAGGCTCTGAAGAATATCAAAGTATTTTATCCCAAAAATGTATTTTCTTTGACATATTTTGAGACAGCCCTGCAAAGCCATGTCTTGTGTGGAAATTTGCATTCTGCAGAGAATCTCCTTACCTTACTAGGTCTTTACTGAAGAGTCTGACACCTTTTAAGAGCCAATGAGGAGGCTAGCAAGATGGCTGAATTGGAACAGCTATGGTCTGTAGCTCCCAGTGAGATCAACACAGAAGGCAGGTGATTTCTGCATTTCCAACTGAGGTACTTGGTTCATCTCACTGGGACTGGTTGGACAGTGGGTGCAGCCCATGGAGGGTGAGCCGAAGCAGGGTGGGGCATTGCCTCACCCAGGAAGCGCAAGGGGTCGGGGATCTCCCACCCCCAGCCAACGGAAGCCATGAGATCCTGTACCAGGAGGAACGGTGTACTCTAGCCCAGATACTGCACTTTTCCCACAGTCTTTGCAACCCACAGACCAGGAGATTCCCTCCGTTGCCTACACCACCAGGGCCCTGGGTTTCAAGCACAAAACTGGGGGGCCATTTGGGCAGACACCGAGGTAGCTGCAGGAGTTTTTTTTTTGTTGTTGTTGTTTGTTTGCTTTTTGTTTTTTTTTCATACCAGGCATGTGGAACACCAGCGAGACAGAACCATTCACTCCCCTGGAAAGGGGGCTGAAGCCAGGGAACCAAGTGGTCTGGCTTGGTGGGTCCCACCTACATGGAGCCCAGCAAGCTAAATTCCACTGGCTGGAAATTCTCGCTGCCAGCACAGCAGTCTGAGGCAGATCTGGGACACTCATGCTTGGTTGGGGTGGGGGGGTGTGCACCATTGCTGAGTAGGCAATGATGTAGGCGGTTTTGCACTCACAGTGTAAACAAAGCAGCCAGGAGTTTCGAACTGGATGGAGCCCACCACAGCACAGCAAGGCTGCTGTGGCCAGACTCCCTTAGATTCCTCTTCTCTGGGAAGGGCATTTCTGAACAAAAGGCAGCAGCCCCAGTCAGGCACTTATAGATAAAATCCCCATCTCCCTGGGACAGGGCACCTCGGGGACGGGGCAGCTGTGGGCACAGCTTCAGCAGACTTAAATGTCCCTGCCTGACAGCTCTGAAGAGAGCAGCAGATCTAGCAGCACAGCATTCGAACTTTGATAGGGACAGATTGTCTCCTCAAGTGGGTCCCAGACCCCTGTGTATCCTGACTGGGAGACACCTCCCAGTAGGGACCGACAGACACCTCATACAGGAGAGCTCTGGCTGGCATCTGGCTGGTGCTCCTCTGGGATGAAGCTTCCAGAGGAAGGAACAGGCAGCAATCTTTGCTGTTCTGCAGCCTCTGCTGGTGATACCCAGGCAAACAGGGTCTGGAGTGGACCTCCAGCAAACTCCAGCAGACCTGCAGCAGAAGGGCTTGACTTAGAAGGAAAACTAACAAACTGAAAGGAATAGTAACAACATCAATAAGAAGGATGCCCACACCAAATCCCATCTGAAGGTCATCAACATCAAAGACCAAATGTAGATAAATCCACGAAGATGGGAAGAAACCTGCAGAAAAAGGTTGAAAAATCCAAAAGCAAGAATGCCTATTCTCCTCCAAAAGATCAAAACTTCTTGCCAGCAAGGGAACAAAAATGAACAATCAATGAGTTTGATGAATTGACAGAAGTAGACTTTAGAAGGTGGGTAAAACCAAACTCTTCTGAACTAAAGGAGAATGTCCTAACCCAATGCAAGAAAGCTAAGAACCTTGAAAAAAGGTTAGACGAATTCCTAACTAGAATAACCAGTTTAGAGAAGAACATAAATGATCTGATGGAGCTGAAAAACACAGCACAAGAACTTCGAGAAGCATATACAAGTATAAATAGCTGAATCAATCAAGTGGAAGAAAGTATTATCAGAGATTGAGATCAACTCAATGAAATAAAGCAAGAAAACAAGATTAGAGAAAAAAGAGTGAAAAGAAATGAACAAAGCCTCCAAGAAATATGGGACTATGTGAAAAGACAAAATCTACGTTTCATCGGTGTACCTGAAAGTGAAGGGGAGAATGGAACCAAGTTGGAAAACACTCTTCAGGATATTAGGCAGGAGAACTTCCCCAACCTAGAAAGGTAAGCCAACATTCAAATTCAGGAAATAAAGAGAACACCACAAAGATACTCCTCAAGAAGAGCAACCCCAAGACACGTAATTGAACCCCAAGATTCACCAAGGTTGAAATGAAGGAAAAAATGTTAAGGGCAGCCAGAAAGAAAGGTCAGGTTACCCACAAAGGGAAGCCCATCAGACTAACAGCAGATCTTTCAGCAGAAACCCTACAAGCTAGAAGAGAGTGTGAGCAAATATTCAACATTCTTAAAGAAAAGAATTTTCAACCCAGAATTTCATATCCAGCCAGACTAATCTTCATAAGCGAAGGAGAAATAAAATCCTTTACAGACAAGCAAATGCTGAGAGATTTTGTCACCACCAGGCCTGCCTTACAAGAGCTCCTGAAGGAAGCACTAAACATGGAAAGGAAAAACTGGTACCAGTCACTGCAAAAACATACCAAATTGTAAAGACCATTGACAATATGAAGAAACTGCATCTACTATCAGGCAAAATAACCAGCTAGCATCATAATGACAGGATCAAATTCACACATAACAATATTAACCTTAAATGTAAATGAGCTAAATGCTCCAATTAAAAAACACAAACTGGCAAATTGGATAAAGAGTCAAAGTCCATTGGTGTGCTATATTTAGGAGACCCATCTCATCTGCAAAGACACACATAGGCTCAAAATAAAGGGATGGAGGAATATTTACCAAGCAAATGGAAAGCAAAAAAAAAGCAATGGTTGCAATTCTAGTCTCTGATAAAACAGACTTTAAACCAACAAAAATCAAAAGAGACAAAGAAGGCCATTACATAATGGTAAAATGATCAATGAAACAAGAAGAGCTAACTATCCTCAACATATATGCACCCAATACAGGAGCACCCAGATTCATAAAGCAAGTTCTTAGAGACCTACAAAGAGACTTAGACTCCAATACAATAATAGTGGAAGACTTTAACATCCCACTGTCAATATTAGACAGATCAGCGAGACAGAAAATTAACAAGGATAGAAGGACTTGAACTCAGTTCTGCACCAAGCAGACCTAATAGACATCTACAGAACTCTCTATCTCAAATCAATAGAATACACATTCTTCTCAGTACCACATCACACTTATTCTAAAATTGACCACATACTTGGAAGTAAAATACTCGTCAGGAAATCCAAAAGAATGGAAATCATAACAAATAGTCTCTCAGACCACAGTGCAATCAAATTAGAACTCAGGATTAAGAAACTCACTCAAAACTGCACAACTACATGGAAACTGAACAACCTGCTCTTGAATGACTACTGGGTACGTAACAAAATGAAGGCAGAAATAAAGTTGTTCTTTGAAACCAATGAGAACCAAGATACAGCATACCAGAATCTCTAGGACACATTTAAAGCAGTGTGTACAGGAAAATTTATAGCACTAAATGCCCACAAGAAAAAGCAGGAAAGATCTGAAATCAACACCCTAACATCACAATTAAAAGAACTAGAGAAGCAACAGCAAACAAATTCAAAAGCTAGCAGAAGACAAGACATAACTAACATCAGAGCAAAACTGAAGGAGATAGACCCAGGAAAAACCCTACAAAAAAAATCAATGAATCTAGGAGCTGGTTTTTTGAAAATATCAACAAAATAGATAGACTGCTAGCCAGACTAACAAAGAAGAAAACAGAGAAGAATCAAATAGACACAATAGAAAATGATAAAGGGGATATCACCACCTATCCCACAGAAATACAAACTAACATCAGAGAATACTATAAACACCTCTATGCAAATGAACTAGAAAATCTAGAAGAAATGGATAAATTCCTGGACACATACACCCTCCCAAGGCTAAACCAGGAAGAGGTTGAATCCCTGAATAGACCAATAACAAGTTCTGAAATTGAGGCAGTAATTAATAGCCTACCAACCAAATTAAAAAAAAAAATCCAGAACCAGACGGATTCACAGTCGAATTCTACCAGAGTTGCAAAGAGGAGTGTCACGCACATCTGTGTGAAGACAGTCCACCAAACAGGCTTTGTGTGAGCAACAAGGCTATTTCACCTGGATGCAGGTGGGCTGAGACCAAGAAAGGAATCAGCAAAGGGTGGTGGGATTACCATTAGTTCTTATAGGTTTGGGATAGGTGTACAAAGTACATTCTCAAAGGTGGGGAGAATATTACAAAGTACCTTCTTAAGGGCAGGGGAGAATATATCGTATCAGTTCGGGTGGGACAGGAACAAATCACAATGGTGGAATGTCATCAGCTAAGGCTATTTTCACTTCTTTTGTATATCTTCAGTTGCTTCAGACCGTCTGGATGTATACGTGCAGGTCACAGGGGATATGATGGCTTAGCTGGGGCTCAGAGGCCTGACATTCCTGTCTTCTCACATTAATAAGAAAAACAAAACAAAATAGTGGTGAAGTGTTGGGGTGACGAAAATTTTGGGGGGTGGTGTGGAGAGACAATGAGCGATGTTTCTCAGGGCTACTTCAAGCGGGATTAGAGGCAACATGGGAACCTATAGTGGGAGAGATTAAACTGAAGAAAGATTTTGGGGTAAGGGGGGTAAGGAGTGATATTGTAATTATTGGTGATGGCCTGGATGTGGGTTTGTATGAATTGAGAAACTAAACGGAAGACACATGGTCTGAATAAAAGATGGAAAAAAATAAGTATTAAAGGACTAAGAATTGGGAGTAACCAGGACATCCAATTAGACAGTGTCCAAGGGGGTTCAACGTAATTATTTGCTTGGTTGGCAAGTTTTTGGCTCTATCCTTGAGTTTTTTTATGTTATCATATACCAGGCCAGGTTGACTTAGATAAAAACAACACTCTTCATTTTAAAATATACAGAGTCCCCCCCTTTTTTTTAGCAGTGAGTAAGTCAGGGCCTTGGCAATTTTGGAGGAAAGAGAAATGCAAATCCAGCAGTTGTTTGTAAAAGAAGGATTAGAAATGGCTAGGAGAGAGTGAGTGAGATTGATAGTGTGGTGGAGATAGCTGGGGAGAGGTAGAGGGTGGCATAAGAACGGGAACGAGAATAAGAGTGAGTATAAAAGTAAAGAATAGGACTTCATCAGGGTGAAAGTATTGGAGTTTGTCCTGTCAGCAAAGATCATCTATCCACTCCAAGAGGGAGTCAAGAGTGGCAGATTGGGGATAAATTTTCACGATGGAAAGGAAATAAGAGGTTTTCAGAGGCAGGCTAACAGTTTGTAACCTACAAGACAGAAGTTATGAAATGACAACAGAATAGAATGGGCCTGTGAAGCTGGCCTGTGAAGGAGATATACGTGTGAGTGTGTGTGTGTGTGTGTGTGTGTGTGTGTGTGTGTATTTTTGGTCTAAGAACTATCTGCCTTGAGTGGGGAGGGATTGATAGGTGGACACTTCACTTAGTGAGTAAATAGGAGTGACCAATGAGAAGGAGAAAAACTGGCCATGAGGGACAGAAGTTGGAATGCTAGCTGCTTCTTTAGCTACCTTATCACCTTATCAGCTTAAGTGTTGCCCTGAATGATGGAATCCGATGGCTTTTCTTTTTTTTTTTTGAGACAGAGTCTTGCTCTGTCACCCAGCCTGGAGTGCAGTGGCATGATCTCGACTCACTGCAACCTCTGCCTCCCGGGTTCAAGCAGTTCTCCTGCCTCAGCCTCCTGAGTAGCTGGGACTACAGGTGCCTGCCACCATGATTGGCTAATTTTTATATTTTAGTAGAGCCTGGGATCTGATGCCTTTTGATGGCCCTTGCAGTGAATGACTCCAGCTTCCTTTGGAAGTAAAGCAGCTTTAAGAAGAGTTTTTATTAAGGAGGCATTAATGATGGAGGACTCTTGTGCAGTGAGGACATTTCTTTCTGCCCATATAACAGCATGGTGTGCAGGATATGGAAGGCATATTTAGAGTCAGTATAAATATTGATGCATAGTCCCTTTGCAAGAGTGAGGGCCCGAGTTAAGGCAATGAGTTCAGCTTGCTGAGAGGTAGTGGAGGGGGGCAGAGCAGTAGCCTCAATGATAGATGTGGAAGATACAGAAGATAGCCTGCCTTTGCTGGTGAGTGGCGATTAGGCCTGGTGGAACTGGCATCAATAAACCAAGTGTGATCAGGGTGAGGAACAGGAAAGAAGGAAATATGGGGAAATGGAGTGAATGTCAGGTGGATCCGAGAGATACAGTCATGGGGGTCAGGTGTGGTATCTGGAATAATGTGGGAGGATGGATTCAAGCCCAGGCCAGGAACAATGGTAATTGTGGGAGACTCAACAAAGAGTGAGTATAGCCGAAGGAGCTGGGAGGCAGAAAGTACATGCATCAAGTGTGAGGAGGAAAATAGATTTTGAAAGTTATGGGAACTGTAGAGAGTAAGTGGAGCATAGCTTGTGATTTTGAGGGCCTCTAAAAGTATTAAAGCAGCGGCAGCCACCGCACGCAGTCATGAGGGCTAGGCTAAAACAGTAAGGTCAATTTGTTTGGACAGTAAGGTGCAGTCCTGGCTCTTGTGTAAGAATTGTGACCACACAGCCCTGTATTTTGGCTGTGTGTAATGAAGAGGGATGGGATGAGTTAGGGAGAGCGAGTGTGGGAGCAGCTTTTAGGGCTGTTTTTTAAGGAATGGAAAGGGGAGTGGGGAAAGGATTTAGGATTTATGGGGTCAACTAGGTTTATCTAGAAGAGAATAATGGGTTGTGGAGGGAGGTATTGAGGATAGGAGAGTACATGAGTTTGGTACCACAGGGTGGATAGGCAAGACAATTTGGTTGATAAGGTGCAGATCCTGAACTAACCTGTAAGACTTGTCCGGTTTTTGGACAGGCAAAATGGGGAATTGTAAGGAGAGCTTATAGGCTTTAAAAGGTCATGCTGTAACGGGCGAGTGATAACAGGCTTTAATCCTCTTAAAGCATGCTGTGGGATGGGATATTGTTGTTGAGCAGGGTAAGGATGATTAGGTTTTAATGGGATGGTAAGGGGTGCGTGATCAGTTACCAAGGAGGCAGTAGAGGTATCCCATACTTGTGGATTAAGGTGGGGAGACACAAGGGGAGGATGTGAAGGAGGCTTTGAACTGGGGGAAAAGGTGGCAGTGAGGTGTGGCTGTAGCCTATGAATAATCAGGGAAGCAGATAATGTAGTTAAAATGTCTTGACCTAATAAGGGAGCCGGGCAAGTGGGGATAACTAAAAAGGAGTGCATAAAAGAATGCTGTCCAAGTTGGCACCAGAGTTAGGGAGTTTTAAGAGGTTTAGAAGCCTAGCTGTCAATACCCACAACTGTTATGGAGGCAAGGGAAACATGCCGTTGAAAAGAAGGTAATGTGGAGTGGGTAGCCTCCGTATTGACTAAGGGGACGGACTTACCTTCCACTGTGAGAGTTACCCAAAGCATCTGTGATGGTCCAGGAGTCTTCCGAGGCAATCGGGCAGTGTCAGTCTTCAGCCACTAAGCCGAGAAGATCTGGGAAGAAGTCAGTCAGAGAGCCTTGGGCTAGAGTTCCAGGGGCTCTGGGAGTGGCCGCCTGACAAGTTGGACAGTCTGATTTCCAGTGGGGTCCCACACAGATGGAACATGGCTTAGGAGGAATCCAGGGCTGCAGGCATTCCTTGGCCCAGTGGCCAGATTTCCAGCACTTGAAGCAAGATCCTGGGGGAGGCGGTCCTGGAGGAATGCCTGGTCCCTGCAGTTTAGGCATTTTGAAGTTCTTGTGTGCTGCAGATGTGACTGGGGTTTCTCTCACAGAAGAGGCAAGTAATTGCAACTCTTCTCTATTATTGTACACTTTGAAGGCGAGGTCAATTAAGTCCTGTTGTGGGCTTGAGGGCCAGAATCTAATATTTGGATCTTTTTCTAATGTCAGGAGTGGATTGGGTAATAAAATACATATTGAGAATAAGACAGCCTTCTCGCCCCTCTGGGTCTAGGGTGGTAAAGCATCTAAGGATTGTTGCCAAATGGGCCATGCACTAGGCTGGGTTTTCATATTTGACGAAAAAGAGCTTAACGCTAACTGATTTGGGAGAGGTCAGATAAAGAAAAAAGAGCATTAACCTTGGCTATGCCTTAAGCTCCAGCCACCTATCTAAGAGGAAATTATTGGGCAGGTGGGGGAGGCCTAGTTGCAGAATGAAACTGTAAGCCTGACTGGGTGTGAGGAGCGGAGGTGATAGAAAGATTGTAGGGTTGGGGAGCAGAGGCTGAGGAAGAATTGGGACCTGGCTCGGCCTAGTGAGGAGCAGCCTGGGGAGGAGGGGAGAGGTCAGATGGGTCTGTAGAAAATGAGGATTCACAGGACTCAGAGCTTGGGATGGAGACTGAAGGAACAGACAGGAGAGAAAGAAGAAAGATTTGGGATGAGTCTCATTGGGAGCAGAGATTGGGAAGGGACCAATGTGTAAAAGAATGCCTGGATGTCAGGCACCTCAGATCATTTGCCCATTTTATGACAAGAATTATCTAGATCTTGTAGGATGGATAAATCAAAAGTGCCATTTTCTGGCTATTTGGAATAATTGTCGAGTTTGTATTGGGGCCAAGCAGTGTTTCAGAAGAAAATAAGATGCTTAGGTTTCAGGTCAGGTGTGAATTGAAGAGGTTTTATGTTTTTGGGAACACAGGCTAAAGGAGAAAACAGGGGAATGGAGGGTGGAAGCTTGCCCATAGTGAAGGAGGCAAGCCCAGAGAAAAGAGAGGGTAGAGACATGGAGAGGGGGAGGGGGAGTGGGTGAGCAGTCCTGGGCTGCAATGTGGGTGAGCAGCTAAAGGAGGCATCCCCGCAATTGACTTGCCACCAAGGGAATGTGGGTGAATGACCAAGGCAGGCGTCCCCGCAGTGATCAGACACCAATGGAGTGTAGGTGAATAATCAGGCAGGCATCCCTGCAATGATTAAACACCAAGGGAAGACTGTCTTCCCAAGTCCATGCCCAGTGCCGGAGTTTTGGGTACATGGATAAAATGTGTCTCCTTGTCTCTACTAGAGAGGAAAAAGAACTGGAATTGGAAGGACAGGGAGATTGAAGGGTAGCGAGAGAGGAAGATTGAAGGGTAGCGAGAGAAGCTGGAGAACGGTGAAAAGACCACTTACCAGATTTGAAATTGGTGAGATGCTCCTTGGGCTGGTTGGTCTGAGGACTCGAGGTCATAGGTGGATGTCCTTACGGAGTGAGGGTGAGGACAGGGAACTGGTCTCCCGAAGGAGTCCTCCTGTCCTGGCTCTTCAGCACCTAATGTCACACACGTTCGTGTGGAGAGAGTCCACCAAATAGGCTTTGTGTAAGCAACAAGGCTGTTTATTTTACCTGGGTGCAGGCGGGCTGAGTTTGAGAAAGGAAGTCAGCAAAGGGTGGTGGGATTATCATTAGTTCTTATAGGTTTGGGATAGGTGTACAAAGTACATTCTCAAGGATGGGGAGAATATTACAAAGTACCTTCTTAAAGGCGAGGGAGAACATTACAAAGTACCTTCTTAAGGGTGGGGGAGACTATATTGTATCAGTTAGGGTGGCACAGGAACAAATCACAATGGTGGAATGTCATCAGTTAAGGCTATTTTCACTTCTTTTGTGGCTCTTCCGTTGCTTCAGGCCATCTGGATGTCTACGTGCAGGTCACAGGGGATATGATGGCTTAGCTTGGGTTCAGAGGCCTGACAAGGAGCTGGTACCATTCCTTCTGAAATGATTCCAAAAAAAATAGAAAAATAGAGAATCCTTCCTAACTCATTTTATGAGGCCAGCATCATCCTGATACCAAAATCTGACAGAGGCACAACAAAAAAAGAGACCAATATCCCTAATGAACATTGATGAGAAAATCTTCAATAAAATACTGGCTAACCAAATTCAGCAGCATATCAAAAAGCTTATCCACCATGATCAAGTTGGCTTCATCCCTGGGATGCAAGACCAATTCAACCTATGCAAATCAATAAACGTAATCCATCACATAAACAGAACCAATGACAAAAACCACATGATTATCTCAATAGATGCAGAAAAGGCCTTTGGCAGAATTCAACAGTCCTTCATGCAAAAACTCTCAATAAACTATGTATTGATGGAACATATCTCAAAATAATAAGAACTATTTATGACAAACCCACAGCCAATATCATACTGAATGGGCAAAAGCTGGAAGCATTCCCTTTGAAAACCAGCACAAGACAAGGATGCCCTCTCTCACCACTGCTATTCAACAAAGTGTTGGAAGTTCTGGCCAGGGCAATTAGACAGGAGAAAGAAATAAAGAGTATTTAATTCGGGAAAAGAGGAAGTCAAATTGTCTCTGTTTCCAGATGACACGATTGTATATTTAGAAAACCCCATAGTCTCAGCCCAAAATCTCCTTAAGCTGATAAGCAACTTCAGCAAAGTCTCAAGATATAAAATCAATGTGCAAAACTAACAAGCATCCCTATAACAAACAAACAGAGAGCCAAATAATGAATGAACTCCCATTCACAATTGCTACAAAGACAATAAAATACCTAGTAATCCAACTTACAAGGGATGTGAAGGACCTCTTCAAGGAGAACTACAAACCACTGCTCAAGAAAATAAGAGAGGACACAAACAAATGGAAAAACATTCCATGCTCATGCATAGGAAGAATCAATATTGTGAAAATGGCCATACTGCCCAAAGTAATTTATAGATTCAATGCTATCCCCATCAAGCTACCATTGACTTTCTTCACAGAATTGGAAAAAACTACTTTAAAGTTCATATGGAACCAAAAAAGATCCCATATAGCCAAGACAATCCTAAGCAAAAAGAACAAAGCAGGAGGCATCACACTACCTGACTTCAAACTATACTACAAGGCTAAAGTAAACAATACAGCATGGTACTGGTACCAGAACAGATATATAGACCAATATACCTTACATGTACATAATATATTATGTAATTGCCTATAACTTCTGTCTCCCTAAAATGTATAAAGCCAAACTGTAACTCAATCACCTTAGGCACATATTCTCAGGATCTCCTGAGGCTGTGTCATGGGCCATGGTCCTCATATTTGACTCAGAATAAGCCTTTTCAAATATTTTACAAAGCCTGGCTTTTTTCATCAACACATCTGTGTGCAGGTTTCTGTGTGGACATAAGTTTTCCACTCATATAGGTAAACACCAAGAAGCCAACTGCTGGATCCTATGGTAAGAACACACTGAATTTTGTAGAGTTTCCATTGCTCCACATCCTGTAACAACCCAACGAGTTATTCCTGCCTTCTGCACAGACAAAATCAATTCCCTGAGACCATGCTGTTGCTGTAAAGAGTTTAATTGATGTGAGGCTGGCCATACAATGCAAGAGACAGAGTTATTGTTCAAATCAATCTCCTCAAAAATTTGGAGCCTGAGGTTTTTCAAAGATAGCTTGATGGGCAGGGAACTAGGGTATGGGTGCTGCTGATTGGTTGGGGATATAATCATAGGGTTGTGAAAAATTGTCAAGTATTGAGTCCACTTTTGGGTAAGGCCCACAGAGGAGTCACTGGTCTCGGTGGGGTCATCCAGTCATCAAAAATGCAAATGTCTGCAAAGACATCTCAAAAGGCCAATCTTAGGTTCTACAATAGTGATGTTATGTATAGGAGTAACTGGGGAAGTCGCAAATCTTGTGATCTCCAGAATAATAGCTAGTAATTTTTAACTTATGCCTACATCTTAGTAGAATTCAGGCCCCTCTCATCCTCCTAACCTAGTGGTCTTTCATTAGTTTTACAAGGGCAGTTTAGTTTTGGGGAAGGGCTATTATCATTTAAAGTATAAACAAAATTTCTCCCAAGGTTAGTTTGGCCCACACTCAGGAATGAGCAAGGATAGCTTGAAGGTTAGAAGGAAGATGGAGTCAATTATGTTAGATTTCCTTCACTGTCGTAGTTTTGCAAGGCCAGTTTCAGTCCTCACCAGCATTTGGTATTGTCAGCGTTTTGGATTAGGCACCAATTCAAAACATGTAACTGCTTTTAGAAAGTCTTCCCATTTTTTTGAACTCTTATGAGGGAAGAGAGAGACCCTCTCATATTGTTTTATAGTCAGAAAAGGAAAGAGAAGCAAAACTAAAGGCAGGTAGCCCAGCGCCTAGGAACCAGACCCGAAACCAAGGAACCAGACCTGAAACCAGGCCTGGGCCTGCCTGACCTAAGCCTGGTAGTTAAAATTCGACCCCTGACCTAGCAATTGACGTTATCTATAGATTCCAGACATTGTATGGAAGGACGTTGTGAAACCTCCCCTTCTGTTCTGTTTCACTCTGACCACCAGTGCTCGCAGCCCCTGTCATATACCCCCTGGCTTGCTCAATCGACCACAACCCTCTCACGAGGATCCCCTTAGAGTTGTGAGCCCTTAAAAGGTATAGAAGTTAGCACCTGATGAGCTCGCATTTTAAGACGCTAGCGTGCCAATGCTCCAATTAAAGCCACTCCCTTCACTGTCTCGGTGTCTGAGGGGTTTTGTCCACGGCTTATCCTGCTATACTTAGAAACACATACAGACATGTCAAAAATTGTCTTGTGCATTCGATGTGGAGGTGTCATAGGGCAAACCCCAAAACCGGGGCCCAGCCTGAGAGGCCATCTGGGTTCTTGGCTTCACACAGGAAGGAATTCAAGAGTGAGCCAACGGAGTAAAGTTAAAAAAAAAAAGTTTATTAAGAAAGTAAAGGAATAAAAGAGTGATCACCCCACAGGCAGAGCAGCCTCGCAGGCTGCTGGTTGGCTATTTTTATGGTTATTTCTCGATCATATGCTAAACAAGAGCTACATTATTCATGAGTTTTCCAGGAAAGGAGTGGGAAATTCCTCAAAACTGAGGGGTCCTCCCATTTTCAGACTATACAGGGTAACTCCCCATGTTGCCATGACATTTGTAAACTGTCATGAGCTGAGCAGGTGGAAGTTTTACTGTGCTAGTGTATTATAATTAGCACGTAATGAGCAGTGAAGATGACCAGAGGTTGCTTTCGTTGTCATCTTGGATTCGGCAGTTTTGGCAGCTTTTTTTTTTTTTTTTTTTTTTGAGATGGAGTCTCACTCTGTTGCCAGGCTGGAGTGCAGTGGCGTGATCTCAGCTCACTGCAACCTCTGCCTCCCGGGTTCAAGTGATTCTCCTGCCTCAGCCTCCCGAGTAGCTGTGACTACAGGCGCCCACCACCATGCCCGGATAATTTTTGCATTTTTGGTAGAGACAGGGTTTCACCATTTTGGCCAGGATGGTCTTGATCTCTTGACCTCGTGATCCGCCCGCCTCAGTCTCCCAAAGTGCTGGGATTACAGGCGTGAGCCACCGCACCCCACCCTGGCACCTTCTTTACAGCATTCTGTTTTATCAGCGGAGTCTTTGTGACCTGTATCTTGTGAAACTAGACCTGCTGAACTCCTATCTCAGAGACATACGTTGTCCTGAGGTTGTAGGAGTACAGAGGAGAGTAACACACTTTGTAAGGATTAATTTGGGTGGAGAAATTCCTAACTTCGCAGGAATTTTGACCTAACCTAAAGCCAGCCCTTTTGTAGAAAACAAAGGCAGTGATTATGCATTTCTAAAACTCGAGTGGCAGAGCCCGGGGTGGGGCTTTTCTTCACACAGAAGCCACTGCTACTTACTGAGACAACGTGCTGATAGAGTGACCTCAGGGGCACCTGTTGGCTGAGGGCCTGAACTCTTACACAAAACCTCCCAGAGCCACAAATTCAAACGCCTGAGGTTGTTTGTGACAATACATATTAGAACTAAGCCATCAAACGGAGGAAGGATAGCTTTCCCCCTTGCTTCTGGCTACTCTCTCCTTACTGATTCAAGATGTCAGCCACATCTAGTGTGAGTCTCCTGCTTACCCTTCTCACTGGCTGTTCTTAAAGGGCCCTGAAATTAGGATAGAGATTCTATTAGTCAAAGCCCGGTGCCGTGGCTTGTACCTACAGCCCCAGCTACATGGGAAGCTTCAGTAGGAGGATCTCTTGAGCCCAAATGTTTGAGGCCAGCATGGGCAAAAAAAAGAGAGAAAAGATTCTATTAGTTGACTCAATTTGTCAAAAGAGTTTTGATGGTGAGGAAAATGAATCTGTTTTGTCTCCTTTTTTTGAATTAAGTCATATTGCATGAAGCATCTTTTGTTTCCCTCAAGTCTGTTTGGAAATTGCCCTACCCCCATCTGCTCTGTGCTGCCAGGGAGAAGTGTTTTTCCTGCCATTTCATGATGGTTCTCTTTCCCCTCCAGATGCCCCCAGGGAGCCTGCCGGGCCCGCGTCTGTTCAGAGCTGCCACTCAATTTGGCACAGCTCAGCCAGCTTAGTCCAGGCAGCTGGCAGTCAGCTGAGAGAGGAGGGGGTGAGGTGAAGGTTGGGGGAGGCCTCCAAACCAAGGTGGGAGAGGAGGGCCTGTGAATGTCAGTTGTGAACACCTGTTCCCGCCTGAGTCGCCAATTACACGCAGCACTTACCTTCCGCAGGTGTGCCAAGTCCCTGCTCCCTGCAAAGCACATTTTAGGTCTGGTAAGAAAGATGAAACATATGCATGCACACACACTGTATAATGTGCCAGGGTGACCATAACGAAGCCTGGCCGGCTGGGTGGCTTAAATTGCAAGAATTGACTCTCACGGTTCTGGAGGCTGGAAGTCTGAGGTCCAGGTGTCGGCAGGATCGGCTTCCTCTGAGGCCTCTGTGTTTGTCTGGTAGATGGTCAGCTTCTCCATGTCCTCACACAGTCTTGCCTCTGTGTGTATCTGTGTCCACAGTTCATCTTATAAGAATACCAGTCATATTGGATGAGGGCCTATCCTAATGACCTCATTTTAATTTAATTACCACTTGAAGGACCTTATCTGTGAATACAGTCACATTCTCCGGTACTAGGAGTTAGGACTTCAACATATTAATTTTATTCAGCCCATCACACACACACAAACACACGCTCACACACACACATTCACTTACACACACACACACACACCCGTTCTTTGCTCCAGGATTTTGATACTGCTGACCCCATGGGGAAGAAAGCAATTTCCAACCTCCAGCTTCTCCACAGCATTACTTTAGATTACACCCAGGGAGTTGCAAAATTGCTCCTGACCTCAGTTAAACTCAGGACCTGGCTGTGGTTCTTAAGGGGCTATTTTTGTGTTTTCTGCCGTTATAATTCTAATGTCCCGAAGAACAGGGCAGGGCGGCTGTGAGCTGTGCCGCCTGGATCTGGTGCAGCGTCTCTCACAGAGAGGCCCGGGCTGCCTGCCTCAGGATCACCACGGATGCGTGTCAAAAATGCATTCTTGTGAATGTTCCCAATATAAAGAGAAGTGTTTGCAGTGATGAAATATCTCAATTGCCCTGATTTGATCATTACACATTGTATGCAGGTATCCAAAAAGTCACATGTACCCCAAAATATTGTATTGATAAAAGGAACTTCCATCACCTAGAGATAGGCAGTATTAACACTTCGAAAGAAAAAAATGCATTCTTTTGACAGCAATAAAAGTGAGTGAAATGCTGCCATACTTAACAATGTGGTGAATTCACCAGCATAACATTGAGCAAAAGAAGCCATCACACAATAATACATTTGGTGTGATTCCACTTTTAGTTGATATTTCAAAACAAGGCACAATTAATCTGTAATGCTGGAAGGGTATGGACATGACTGGGAGGAGGGTAATCATCTATTTGGATGGCAGTTATACGAATATTTCTCAAACCATATGCTTTTGATTTCTGCAATTTTCTGTGAGCATGTCATTCTCAACTTTAAAGATGTATATAGGAAAATGTCCCCAGCGTTTTCCCTTAGATTTTCCAAGCCACCGTTTCTCTTACTTTGAATTCTACTATTATGAAGCTATGGGGCAACAGGTTCTCTTTCCTTCTAGTAAATTGAAATCTGAAATTTTCCAAAAGAATTTTACCAAGGACTATGGCATGCCAAACAAATACCAAAAAAGAACATTTTAAAAGGAAAAAAAATGGTTTATCTAGAACATTGGCTTTTAACACACTTTGAAAGTCTTCTGCCCTTTCATTTAACCAGCTATGAGAGGGAAGGAAGGGGGAAGGGAGAAGTGAATTGTTCTGTGAAGTGGAAGATTCCTCTGTCCTCATACACATTTCGGTTCTTAAAGTAGGGCTCTTCAAATAAAGCATACATACCTCGTCGAATATGTGCTGGATTTCAGGGACTGATTCACTTCAGAGGAGCACTCCTTTTTCTTGTTAGTCTCTGAAATTCCTGGTTTTCTTTAAGCTCAGTGAGATCCTGCATTTTGCAGGCCCCTTGTGGAGCACAGGTGTAAGGGTGCGTTCAGTGGGAACAACTCAGCCTGGTCTGCTGAAGGCAGCAGGTGCTGCGGCAGGACAGAGTCCAGGGAGGAGTTGTCACCTGAGCACACAGCTCCTTCCTTTCTAAGTTCTGTCCCTAGAGAGTGCAGCCCGGACCAAGCTGGGATTCTGGATTATTTTGGCCACAGGGGTGAGATGGTCAAAGGTGACAGATTTCTGTGTCCCCCAAATAACCTGAACGCATCACTCAAAGCAGCTAGTCATCTTGAGAAAATGTCATACGTTCTGTGTAACTGAGCTGAATGAATTTGCAAAGAGGATGCATCCACACATACAAACCTGCTGTCCTCCCCTGAGCAGGGTGATACTGAGAGAGATACTAAAAATAGCTAAAGAATTGTTTTGTTTTTAGAAATAGGGTCTCACTGTGTTTCTCAGGCTGGAGTGATCATAGTGCACTACGGCTTCAAACTCCAGGGCTCAAACCATCCTCCTGCTTTAGCTTTCCAAGTAGCTGGGACTACGGGTACACCACCATGCCCCACTATCTTTTGTAAATTTTCATACACCTTAAACGCAAAAGTTCACTCTTTGCTTATTAAAATGCATCAGAATCTCCTTATGCCTCAGCAGCAGCATCAGAACATCCTCTATCCAGTTTTTTAAACTATGTCTTATTTTTAAAAACATTCATTGAATTATAATATACATACAGAAATTTGCATAGAGCATAAGTATACAGCTTGATACATGTTATCAACAGAGTTGCCTGTGTAACCTGCACCTACATCAAGAAGCAGAAGTTCACATGGGTGCCCCCCAGCCCCCAGTCACCGGCACCTTTCCCAGCCAGGGTGGCCTCTCCTGATCCTGCCTTCTATCCTCCTGGGTTGGTCTCATTGTTCTTTATACGACTCTTGTGTGTGGCTTCTTGGCTCAACATTATGTTTGTGAGGGTCAGCCCTGTTGTCTGTGGATGCAGTGTGTTGTCCTTGATGCTGGGTAGTGCATTGTGGGACTGCACCACAGACCGCTTGTCTATTCTATTGTCGATGCACATTTAAGTAGTTTCAGGTCTGGCCCATTATGAACAATGTTGCTTTGAACATTGTTACACTTGCATTTTGGTGTACATTTATATGCATTTCTGTTGGGTCTGTACTTATAAATGGAACTTCTGGGTCAGAGGGATGCATAAATTCAGCTTTAGTAAACTGTCGTATTAGTCCGTATTTTGTGGCTTATATAAGAATACACGAAGCTAGATAATGTATAAAGAGAAGGAATTTATTTCTGGCAGTTGTGGAGGCTAAGAAGCTCAGCATCAAGGGGCTGTATTCGGTGAGGGCTTTCTTGCTGATGGAGACTGTGCAGAGTCCTGGGGTAGCAGAGGGCGTCACACGGCAAGGGGGCTGAGCATGCTAACTCAGGTTTCTTTTCCTCTTCTTATAAAGCCACCAGTCCCACTCCTATGATAACCCATTAATCCACTAACCCATTTACTCATGAAAGCCCTCATGATCCCATCATCTCTTAAAGACCCGACCTCCCAACATTGCCACATTGCGGATCAAGTTTCAACATAAGTTTTGGAGGAGACATTCAAACCATAGCACCAGTGTTCCAAAGTGGTGGTACCAAGGGACACCCCCACCCAGCAGCGTATGAGCATCTGGTGTTCCACACCCTTGCCAATGCTTCTTATTTTCCGTCTCTCTCAATTCAGCCAAAAAGGGCTCATTTTTAATGATCACTTACTACATGTTAGAAGCTAAACATTCACATGCATTGTCTCATTTAATTTTGCAGCAATCCTATGAAGTCATACTCATTTTCATAGAGGTAGAAGTAAGGTTCCTCAAATCGCTAAACTGCGTGGCCTACATTGGAACCACACTGGCTGGTCTCTGAGCTGTTGCTGTCTTCTACTACACTGGTTTTGTCTTGGGTGCATGATATGGTTTGGCTCTGTGTCCCCACCCAAATCTCATATTGAATTGTAATCCCCATATGTCAGGGGAAGAACCTGGTGGGAGGTGATTAGATCATGGGGCAGATTTCACCCATGCTGTTCTTGTGACAGTGAGTGGGTTCTCACATGATCCGGTTGTTTAAAAGTGTGTGGTACCTCCCCCTTCACTTGCTCTCTCTCCCTCTCTCCTGCCACCGTGTAAGACATGCCTTGCTTCCCCTTCACCTTGCACCATGACTGTGAGTTTCCTGAGGCTTCCCAGCCATGAGAAACTGTGAGTCAGTTAAACCTCTTTTCTTTTCTTTTTCTTTTTCTTTTCTTTTCCTTTTTTTTTTTTTTTTTTTTTTTGAGACAGTCTCACTCTCTCACCCAGACTGGAGTGCAGTGGTGTGATCTTGGCTCACTGCAACCTCCACCTCCTGGGTTCAAGCAATTCTCATCCCTCAGCCTCCTGAGTAGCTGGGACTGCAAGTGTGTACCACCACGCCCAGCTAAATTTTGTATTTTTAATAGAGCTGGGGTTTCACTATGTTGGCCAGGCTGGTCTCGAACTCTTGGCCTTAAGTGATCCACCTGCTTCAGCCTTCAAAAGTGTGGGGATTACAGGAGTGAGCCACCGCACCCAGCCTAAATCTCTCTCTTTTTTTTTTTTTTTTATAAATTACCCAGTCTTAGGTAGTTCTTTTTTATTTATTTATTTTTTTTTTTTGAGACGGAGTCTTGCTCTGCCGCCCAGGCTGGAGTGCAGTGGCCGGCTCTCAGCTCACTGCAAGCTCCGCCTCCCGGGTTCATGCCATTCTCCTGTCTCAGCCTCCCGAGTAGCTGGGACTATAGGCGCCTGCCTCGTCGCCCGGCTAGTTTTTTGTATTTTTTAGTAGAGACAGGGTTTCACCGTATTAGCCAGGATGGTCTCGATCTCCTGACCTCATGATCCGCCCGTCTCGGCCTCCCAAAGTGCTGGGATTACAGGCTTGAGCCACCGCGCCCGGCCAGGTAGTTCTTTATAGCAATGTGAGAACGGACTAATACAGTGCGTGTAAAGCCAGTGCTAGTGCCTGTGACTAGGAGCATTTTCTTCAGGAGCCTTGTTTCTAAATCCACACCGGCAGTCACTGTACTTGTGCCTGATTTTCTGTTCAAGGTTTTACTGCCTTTCATGTAACCTGTGTTCAAGCACCTTAACCCTGTAAGAAAATGGGCACAGAGAGGGTCAGCCAGATGCATAAATGGAGAGCAGTCCCCAGACTCCTTCCTGTGGCTCAGTGACACCTCTTCCTTCTGAGGACAGCAAAGAGCTGGGAATCCCACACTGGCAGGACTGGATGCAGCATGCCCTGATGCTGCTGTTGTAGCGTAAGGAAACTCAGATGCAGTTTAACAAGCAAAGAGTGAGCTTTAGTGTTGTATCCAGATGAAAATAGATCTACATCAGCCATCAAAAAGAATGAAATCCTTTCCTTTGCAGGCAACGTAGATGGAGCTGGAGGTCATCATCCTTAGTGAATTAACTCAGAAACAGAAAAGCAAATGCTGCATGTTCTCACTTATAAGTGGGAGCTAAACAATGGATACACATGGCGTAAAGATGGAAACAATAGACACTGGGGTCTGCAAAAGAGGGGAGGGTGGGAAGGGGATGAGGGTTAAAAGATCATCTATCTGGTACAGTATTCACTATTTGAGGAGTAATGGGTACACTAGAAACCCACTCCCCACCGGTATACCCACATAACAAACATGCACATATACCCCCGAATCTAAAATAACATTTAAAAAACACAAAAGACGAGACATTTTGGCAAGGATGTGGAGGAAAGGGAATCCTGTACACTGTTGGTGGAAATGTGAATTGGCGCAACTGCTATGGAAAACAATATGGAGGTTTTTTTAAAAAAATCAAAACTAGAACTACAATACGATGCAGCAATCCCACATCTGGGTATATATCCAAAGGAAATGAGATTAGAATTTCATGGCCAGGAACAATGGCTCACACCTCTAATCCCAGCACTGTGGGAGGCTGAAGTGGGAGGATCACCTGAGGTCGGGTGTTTGAGACCATCCTGGCCAGCATGGTGAAACCTTGCCTCTACTAAAAATACAAAAAATTAGCTGGGCGTGGTGTGGGTGCCTACAATCCCAGCTATCAGGAGGCTGACGCATGAGAATCACTTGAATCCGGGAGGTGGAGGTTGCAGTGAGCCGAGATCATGCCATTGCACTCCAGCCTGGGCAACAAGAGCGAAACTCCGTCTCAAAAAAAAAAATTTTTTTTTTAGTATCTCAAAGAGACAACCACATTCCCATGTTCATTGCACATTGTTCACAATAGCCAACCCACAGAAACAACCTAAATGTCCACCCATGAGTGAACAGACAAAGAAAATGTGTTACTGTATATATAATACAGAATATTATTCAGTCTTAGAAAAATAAGAAAATCCTGCCATTGGTGACAATAAAGATGAACTTGGAGGACATCATGCCAAGTAAAATAAACCAGTCACAGTGGGACAAATACTACATGATCCCACTTTATGATGAATCTAAAATAGTCAAACTCATGGAAGGGAAGAGTGGAATGGTGGTTGCCAGTGGCTGGGGCAAGAAGAAACGCAGAGTATTAGCTAAAGGGCACAGAGTTTTGGTTATACAAGATGGATAAACCCCAGATATCTACTGTGCAGCACTATGTCTATGGTTAACAATACTGTATTTTATACTCAAAGAAAAATTGCTAAAAGGGTGTATCTTATGTGTTCTTATCACAAAATAGTAATAATGATAATAATAATTAGAGAGAACGGGAAGAAATGTTTGGAGTTGATGGATAGGTTTACGGCATAAACTATGGTGACGTTTGCCATGGGTTCATACTTGTCTCAAAACTCACTAAGTTGTATACCTTAAATATCTACAACTTTGTGTGTCACTCATTCCCCAATAAAGTGTTTTTTTTAAAAACTGAAGAAAATAGATTTACAGGGATTGGATTATAAAAGTGCTATCTATAAATTGTACATCTTGAGACTAAATGAAAACAAAAAGGTATAAAGAAGGTGTAAACCAACTACAATCCTGCCCCAAAGAGATAGCTTCTTTAAAAGATATAATTTGGTATATTCTTCCAGATATTTTTCTATTTTTCTAAATGTAAATACATGTGTATGTGTCTATGTGTACTGTTGAGAGACCAAAACAGACACTCCTTTATCAACTAAGGGGAACCCCAAGGTTAAGTAAACAAAAGTTACCTATGGGACGAGGGTTCAGGGCCAGCTGGCACAGCAACTCCCTGAATTCCTACAGCAACCAGGAAAACCACACCTTTGTTAAACTCCTTAACAATGCGAGCTAGCAGGCAGATTGTCAGAGCCTTCCTAACTCTGACTGACAACTCAGACCACTGCAACTCTGTTGGACAGAGGACCGGACTTACAAATGTTATTTTCTGATAAGCAACTGTGGATCTTAAGCCAGTTTCAGCAGCCTATAGAGCCTGCACACAAATCGTCTTTGGGTCCTATAGTTCACCTTTTGATGCAAAGAGTCAAATTCCACCTCATTTTAATGCTAAAACCCTGCCACAAAGTGAACATGGGATGTATGTTACATATATGTTCACTCATTGTGCATGTGCTCAGCTCCTTCATAAATATGCATAGCTGTTCCGTCAAACCTGCTGAATATGTATGGCTCCATTGTGTAATACAGGCCCTGTGAGGCGTAAGACCCATCCTGCCCTTTCCCTCTTAGAAGAGAGAGTAACTTTGGTCCATGCGAGAGACTATCTCTTGCTGATTTGCAAACTGATATTGCCAGTAAAGCTCTCCTTTCTACTGTTTAGCCATCTCTGGGCTTTTGGACAACAACAACGCACGCACACACACACACACACACACACACACACACACACCAGTGGAAGCATCAGGACAAAGCCTGGGACGTGTCCATGCCTGGAGAGAAATATGGGGCTTCTTTGGCTTCCGAAGTGTAATAAAAAATTTGTCTGGTCTTAGTCCCTCATTCCTGGGAGGTAACTCTAAAACCTTTGTGACTCCCCAAGGGATAGGAGCATGTTTTGCTACTCATTACAAACCCCTTTCAACCACACCTGAGTTTATGCTAAGGAGGTGACTTTATAGGCCCTTAAATGGGCTCTTAAACAGCTTCAAGGGAGGGACTGGCCATGCCAGAAAGACCAAGCCTATGGTTAAAGGGTTGGAAGTTCAGCCAGACCCTCTGATCTCCAGGGAGGGGATGGTGGCTGGAGGTTGAGTTCTGTCACATGGCTGGTGATTTACCCCATCCTATCTCTCCATTACACCAGGTGGGTGAACACAGGACAGAAGCTCCTGTGCTCATGACCCTCCTGGACCTTGTCCTGTGTGTCTCCTTATCTGTCTGTTTCTATCCTTTATAATAAAACTGTAATCCTAAATACAGCACTGTCAGTGAGTTCTGTGAGTCATTTCAGTCAGCTCTTGAACCTCAGGGGTTGTGGCCTGAATTTGTAGCCAGTGGGTCAGAAATGCAGGCAGCCCCTGAGATTTGTGGCTGGCATCTGAAGTGAGAACGAAACCAGCCCAATTTCCCCATAGAACAGATGTTTATGGGTGTTTTTTTTTTTTTTTTTGAGTAAACATAGAAATTGACCTTTCTAGGCTTCAGCCTGAAGGTTACATTTGTGTGTCTGAGTTCCTTTAGGCCTCCCAGATAGTACCAGGGAAGTGAAACTTACCAAATCACCACATGGAGACAGGGAGACAGACACCAGACCCCTCAGGACTGCCTAACCCACCATCTGCTTCCTGCTAACAAACTCCTCTTCCTTGCGCTTACTGTTTTCCTTCCTAGCTATATTAACCCTTAACTTTAGTTGGAGGCAGAGGAGGCAGCTGACCTCACCCGAATAAAGCCTTCTTCCCCAGCAAAACTTGTCTCAGGGATTGGCTTTCTGAGCAGTGAGCAAAGGGACTAGACTGAACAGCTGGTGTTTGGTAACAAGGACAATCTTATGGAGAACTGAGCCCTTAAACCTTGGGGGTGTGCACGAACCCTGAGTGGTGAGCATCAGAACTGAATTGAATTGCTGGACTCCCAGCTGATGTCCCAGAATTGGTGTCAGAACAGCTTTCACGGTGTGAAACCAGAGCTCTGCTTCCTACGGAGGCATCCATAACAAGGGATGCTCCCAAACAAGAAGAGGTATTGGCTCCTCGGCAGCCAAAAAAATGACAGCTCCCAATTTCAGATGGTCCAATCTATCTATCTTTTATTAATATAGTGCCTTTCCCTAAATTTTTTTTTTAGATGAAGTCTCTGTCACCCAGGCTGAAATGCAGTTGCATGATCTGGGGTCACTTGCAACCTCCACCTCACGAGTTCAAGCAATTCTCATGCCTCAGCCTTCCAAGTGAGCAGCTGGGATTATAGGCACCCTCCACCATGCCCGGTTTATTTCTGTATTTTTAGTAGAAATGAGATTTCACCATGTTGGCCAGGCTGGTCTTGAACTTCTGACCACAGGTAATCCACCCACCTCAGCCTCCCAAAGTGCTGGGATTACAGGCGTGAGCCACCGTGCCCAGCCAACCTCCATGTATTGATTTATGACTGCCTGTAACTTCTGCCTCCCTAAAATGTATAAAACCAAACTGTAATCTGACCACCACAGGACCACTTACTCAAGGCTTCTTGGGCTTGTGTTTTCACTGGACTGTGGTCACTCATATTGGCTCAGAATAAAACATTTTACAGAGTTTGGTTTTTCTGTTAACAGCGCTACACATGATCTCTCTGAGCTTTAGCTTCCCCATATATAAAAAGACAGGCTTGGATGATGTAAGGTTTAGGGTACTTCTAACTATAAAATTCCATAAATTATATTTTGATTCTAGTTTTAAAAAATTAAGAAACTATTGCAGCCACTGATGATTCACTTATACACAAAATGACAAAACCCACACAACATATGCCTTTGCATGAGTTTGAAATCTTACTAACAACAACAAAAAATGTGTTTGTATTCTGTAGTGGTCATTTAATCAAATGGCTGCATGAAAATGTTCTGCCTCCACTCATTCTGCATCTAAACAGCAGTTCTGGACAAATAACAGCTGGCTGTGCTGAACGTGGCTGGCTGAGAGGGCACACAGGCCTCATGGGAGGGGCCAGCCTCGTGGCGAGGGAGGCGGACACAGTGAGTGGCTGAGCCATGACTTCACTCTGGACACACTTCTTCTGTCGTTTCCTCTCTGCCAACTTTCTCCAGGATTTCTCCTTACTGCCCCTAAACAGAATTCTGCAGTCTCATTGTAGAAACCACATCTTTTATTTTCTTTATTCTGATTCTTTGACATCTTAGGACCTTGTGGACCCTGGAGGGACTGCTCCTCCCAGGTTAACCAATTCCTTGAAAGAGTAAAGGACCAACTGCCAGTGCCTTTTAAATGCAAACCAACCCATCCAGAGCCCCCACTACCCCCATCTCCCCTATGAGCTGTCATGGTCTGGCCACTATCCACCTGCCTCTCCATGCCCCAGAGCACACTGAAATTGTTCAAACCAACCAAGCCTAAGCTTGTTTGCCCTGCCTTGCCAGTTCCTTGCTATTGAAACCACAATAAAGGCTCCTGCCTACAGGCCCTCCCATCCCTCTGCCTCCTGATCAAGCCCGGTGCTTCCCCACATGGTCCTGTACAGCATAGAATGCTCTCTCTTCTTGGATCTATGAGAGACAAACTTTTTTCCATAGCAGATATTTCCTGATCTGTTGGCCTTACTATATCTAAATCATAATAATAATACCCATATTAAAAAACCCATGGTGCATTAATTCCCTGAACACTATCCCCACCTTTGGCCCTAAACCCTTTGTGCCACCTATCATGGCACCATGGACTGCCTTTGCATGCCACTTCCTTTCTGTTCCCAGATCGGCCTATGACAGATGAATACCAACCGTTTGCTTCATCCCCACATGTCTTCTGGCTCTGACCACTACACTTCTCATCACGTCTGCAGGGGCTGCTGAAGCAGGGAACTCAGTCTGGCTACAACTTTGCAACTACCATCCTGAGTGGCAGTGGCCATCCACCCACATGCTCATCTCTTCCTGGAATTGAATTCCGCCATTTCTGCTCTTGCAGAAAGTTCAAAGCTCCTTTTTGATTCTTGGGTAGAATTTTGCTTCTCGGGTCTCGAAGGGATGAAGCGACTACTCCACCCTCCTTACCTCTGCACTTGGCCTCTTGAATTTGCAGGTCTGGACTTCCGACATGAGCTGCAAAATCTCCACACTCATCCCTGTAAGAGGCCCACATCCTGTTTTCTCACAGCCCTTACCATCTGCTCCATGGCCTGGAAGACAGTGTCTGGCACCCAGAGTGGTAAAGTGGAAAGGCCCCACAGGTGAGGTCAGTCCCCAGCCATCTCAAGACCTTTAAGTTGCCAGCAGGACTATAGACTCAATCTGTTAGGCCACTGGTGAATAAATGCCCATCCCAGAAACTCGGAGCACCAAGCACAGGTGCTGGATTACTCTGCCCCCAACCATTTCAGGGCTTGCTCTCCATTTCCAGGGCCAAAAAACTCGACACTAACCTTGAGTCCTAGGTCAACCTCTAGCTCACACCTGGGTGATGCCACACTGCAGTTGAAATGGCTTTTTCCTAGTTCCTGGGAGTCAATGCACAGAGCCACTAAAATTCCACCTTAAGGTGTATAGCCTTTTACAGTTTGCAGATTTCTCCTATATACTGTCTTATTTCATCCATGTGAAACAGGTGGAAAACAACTTGGCAGTAATACAAAGCAATGGTAGATAACACAATCATAAAGTTTAGTTTTCTGGATGAATTAAGGAGGGGGAAGAATGAGGAAAAGAAGGAGGAGAAGAGTTCAATTCATTTTAAATAACCAGTTAATTCATAATATGAAGTTGGTTTTTCTCTTACCCCAAGTTTTTCTCAAGATCAAGAGTAGTGAGGTCTTTATGGAATAATAATTATTATTTATACTTACATAATGAGTTGTAGTTTTTTGTTTTGTTTTGTTTTTGAAACAGGAGTCTTACTCTCTCACCTAGACTGGATTGCAGTGGAGTGATCTCAGCTCATTGGAGCCTCTATCTCCCGGATTCAAGTGATTCTCCTGCCTCAGCCTCCCAAGTAGCTGGGACTACAGGCGTCTGCCACCACGCCCAGCTAAGTTTTGTATTTTTTAGTAGAGACGCGGGTTTCATCATGTTAGCCAGGCTGGTCTCAAACTCCTGGATTCAAGTGACTGCGTCGGCCTCCCAAAGTGCTGGGATTACAGGCGTGAGCCACTGCGCCTGGCCACATAATGGTTATAGCTTACAAAATACTTCTGAGTCCATTCTCTTATTTAATTATCACTACATAGCTAATTCAAGATTGATGCTTTATCCCTATTTTATTAATGAGGAAATCGAGGCTCAGAAAATTAAAGTTAGAAAGCATTCTAAGTTGAGCATTAGATATCAGATGAATTAAAGTAGCCATAGTAACATGTTTGGAATGAAAACAAGCTCACTTATGACTTCATGGCAAAGTTCTAGTTCTGCCTCTCTGTCCTTTTTCCTTGCGTTACTTCTCTGACTCTGGTAAATTCTGTTCCTAGACCCACTTCCACACCACACCACAGTGGATCATGCACTATCTTGTGGTGCTCTGAGAGGATGGAGGCATGACCCAGGTGGGTGGGGGGTAGGAAAGAAGTGGAGCACAGAGAAATACTGATTGGGGGTCGAAGGATGGGGATGTGGGCTCAGGTAGCAGGGGTGTTGTTTAAAAAGTGTTCACTCACTGAAGCGCAGATCTTTGGGGAAGACCATGCAGTGAATACACAAGGCAAACTTAAGCTTAGCAGTCAAGCTGGTGAGAAAATAGTTCTTGTCCCATTCCTTGCAGGTATTCTTAGAGTATACCTGTTATTTCTCTGGGTAAGGGCTTATAGAGTAAATCATTTATTCATTCATTCATTTGAGACAGAGCGGGGACTCCTCTTAGGGACCATATGTCCCTGAGTTGCTTTTTAGAAACCCAGACCCCCAAAAAATGGATCTGCTGGCATGTAGACCTCAAATAAGAGGGAATAAAGGATTGAACTCTGACAGCCCTTCTTTTTTCCAAATTTCTTCCTGAGGGCCCTGGAGGAGGTCACACCCACAAGCCAGAGCTAACATTCTTTTCTGCTGATCTTAAAAAAAAAAAAAAGATTTTTTTTTTTTGAGACGGAGTCTTGCTCTGTCGCCCAGGCTGGAGTGCAGTGGCCGGATCTCAGCTCACTGCAAGCTCCACCTCCCGGATTTACGCCATTCTCCTGCCTCAGCCTCCCGAGTAGCTGGGACTACAGGCGCCCGCCACCTCGCCCATCTAGTTTTTTGTATTTTTTTTAGTAGAGATGGGGTTTCACCGTGTTAGCCAGGATGGTCTCGATCTCCTGACCTCGTGATCTGCCCGCCTCGGCCTCCCAAAGTGCTGGGATTACAGCCATGAGCCACGGCATCCGGTCAAAAAGAGTTTTTTTTTAAAAGACAGAGTCTCTCTCTGATGCCCAGGCTGGAATGCAATGATGCAATCACAGCTAACTGCAGCCTCAAACTCCTGGGCTCAAGCAATCTTCCTGCTTCAGCCTCCCAAGTAGTTAGGACTGCAGGCATGTACCACCATGCTTAGCTAATTTTTAAAAATTTTTTTTATAGAAACGGTATCTCACTGTATTGCCCAGGCTGATCTTGAACTCCTGGCCTTAAGTGATCCTCCCACCTTGGCCTCCCAATGTGCTGGGATTACAGGTGTGAGCCATTGCACCCAGGCTAATCCCAAATTTTTAGACAAAGCTTTGCCTCCTTAACCAATCAAAATCTAAATATCTTTCAATCCACCTTTTGACCTGTGGGCCCCCACTTCAAGATGTCCTGCTTTTTTAGGTCAGACTGATGTATAGTCTCCATGTATAGATTTATGACTTTGCCTATAACCTCTGCCTCCTCCCTTTAAAAGCCCTTACCTGTAAGCCATCTGGGAGTTTGGGTTTTAAGTGGGAGCTGACTAATTCTCCTTGCTTGGCACCCTACAATAAATACCTCCTCTTCTCTTGCTCCAATCTCATTGTCAGTGTTTGGCTTTGCTGTGCTGGGCAAGTGGGCCCCAGTTCAGTTCAAAAACACATTCACTCATTCAACGAATGCTGTGTTGCCAGCAGCATGCTGAAGATACAAAATGACATCACAGCCCTCCACTCACTGGGTGATAGTGAATAGGGATGGCAGACATCTACAGTGACCCCTGGGAAAGAAAACCATGCTTTTTACGCCCTGAAAGGAAGTGACCCTCCAGAACAGGGATCAAAGTGAAGAGTCAGGGCTACAGTGACTTCCTAGATGCCCAACAGCCTTTGCCTTCCCAGAATTCCTCTAAGTCCATTTTTTTTGTGAAGAGTTTGTGTTTTGTCTTATGTCAACTTACCAGTTGAGATCATTTCAATAGGTAGATGGGCATTAAGGCATTTATGTAATACTATTTGTGCTCTCCACACCATAGGGCAACTCCAGTCCCCTCTGCCTATGGCCACACAGGAAACGGGTGCTTAGAGGAATTAAGCCCAGATTGAATGACAGAGTAAAATTAATCAAGCATTTACATCCCCCCTGGGTGAAGGGAACCTAAAATTGGGACCTCTTATAAGGCTGATTTCATGCAACACACATAGCCTGGGGCCATGGGGGAAGGTGATTAGAAGAGAAATAAATCACAGCACGGTTCGGGCTGGATGGATTCCCTTCTCCTCCCTGCCTCCCCACCAGCTAAAGGAAAGCAGCTGAGCCTTTGGAAGCAACAACACCCTAAATAGAGAGAAAATTTCACACATATGCTCTGCAGATTTTCAGAAGATGAAATAATAAAGTACTTGTGATAGCAAGTAGCCTTTCTTGTATTATTTTTCAAAGACTGCTGGATTTAACCCCCTGTGGCTTCTAGGCTGCCCAAGTGAGTTCATAAACAATAATATTATTCTAATACCTTAAGAGGCCATTGACCACTCTTTGCAGTAAGGTCATGAAAAATACTCATCACTGAGGTTGAAGGCCTTAACAATTCCTGGCTCAATTTAAATCTAAATGATTAAAACAATTCTATGATACAATTCTTGAACTCCTGGCCTCAAGTGATCCTCCCCTCTTTGCCTCCCAACATGCTGGGATTACAGATGTGAGCCACTGCACCCAGGCTAATTAGATAATCTGTTGTGTTGCTAGGGCTGCCATAACCAATTACCATGGACTGGTGGCTTATATGACAGACATTTATTTTCTCACAGCCCTGGAGGCTGGAAGTCCAAGATCAAGGTGTTGGCAGGGTTGGTTTCCTCTGAGGCCTCCCTCCTGGGCTTGCAGATGGCCGTCTTCTCCCTGCGTCTTCACGTGGGCTTCCCTCTGTGTGTGTCTATGTCCTAATCTCTTCTTGTAAGGACACCAGTCATATTGGATTAGGGCCCACTCTAGTGACCTCATTTTTCACTTACTTTTCTCTTTAAAGACCCTATCTCCAAATACTCTGAGGAACTGAGGGTCAGGGCCTCAGCATATGTATTTTTGGGGAACACAGTTGAGCCCAAAACACCAACCAAGAGCTACTCTTCACACAAAAGCAATGGTTTATGTGTTTCTCTTTCTTTACACACGTAGGCCTACGTAGAATTCTGTGTTCTGGTTTTTTCATCAACACTCTTCTGCATTCCATTTTTTTTATCACGGCCTTCATATTCATCTTTCACAACATGACTGCCTTGTATCATAGAAGTGGTATACCATGGACAATATGGGGAATATAGACACTGTGGACTATTAGAGAGAGGGGAGATGGGTTAAAAAAAAACTACCTATCAGGTACTATGCTCACTACCGGGGTGATGGGATCTATACTCCAAACCTCAGCATCATACAATATTCCCATGTAAAAAATCTGCATATGTACCTCCTGTATCTAAAATAAAAGTTAAAATTTAAAAACAAAGTGGTATACCATCACATATTCTTAGGCATTTAGGTTGTTTCCAGTTCCTCAAACGTAAATACAAGAGAAAACAGAAAGAGTCAATCAAACAGGCAGGCAGCTTGGCAGGGCAGACAGTGAGAGCCTTGCCATTGTCAGGCCCAGGCTTGTGTCTGGGCTCAGCCAGCTGTTACTGTGCAAACTTGGGAGGCTGGGACTTAATCTTCCTGAGAGTCAGTTTCCTCTTCTGTAGAATCATCCTATATTATGAGACCATGAGAATAACCACATTATATAATATTTGCAAAGCTCTTAGGGCAAGGGCTCAAAGTGACTCCTTTCTTCTCTTGTTCATTAACATCTTTGTATGTAGAATGTATCTGTGATTCTTCAAAGTACCACTAAAATTCCCTCTGCCTCCAAAAACATTGAGCCAATTTACACTATTATTGCCCAAGCAGCTGCATCTTAAGGCCTATCCCAGTTATTATTGCTGTGTAGCAGATCACCCCAAAATATAGTGTTACCAAACACCAGTTCCTAATGCTCACTGATGCTGTGAGTTTGGAATGTAAATAGGTGTGAAAATAAATAATTCAAAATCTAAGCTGTTGGAACTTTAAATTGCTTTGAGCCTCAAAGGAATGTGCTTATGAAACCTGAGTCACATGACAGGCAGCTGTAAACTTGGTCTGTCTGATTATAGATTAGCCTTCTTCCTTACCTACACTGTTTTGTGAAATGTTGCAAATGATTAAAGGGTGCCAGGGAAGACCCCTTCCCTCTTAGTATTGGTCTTTATTATAGATTAACTTCCCTCTTACCTTTTCCACACAAAGGCTTTGTGATTATGTTAAATATACTCTTTTAAATTGGAAAGCAAAAGAAAGCAAGCCATACAGAAAAGAAAACAAACTATCAAATTGTTAGAACTCATAAACCAGGCTTGTATAGAAAATGTTGTAATCCTGTTAAATTTCTTTATTTTCCTCCTATATAAGCCAGACCTTAACTTTTCACTTTAGAGCACTAACTCCATTTCTGTGGAATTCTTGTTTTCTGAATGATCATTCCCAGCTTTTTACTTGAATAAACTCTTTAAAGTCGATTCCAATCTTTTCACTTATTTCAGGTTGACACAGGGCATGAGGATGACTTGTCTCTGCTCTCCAATGTCTGGGCCTCAGCTGGGAAGAATTCATTGGCTGGGACTGAGGGCTTCCCTGCTAGAAACTTCCTCACATCTGGTACCCAGCCTGGGTAGACTGCAAAGCTCAGCTCAGCAGAGGCTGTTGACAGGGGCACCTAGACAGGGACTTCCTAGGGAGCCTGGGCTTCCACAGCATGTTCTGACCGTGGGTGAAAACCAGCACAGGCCCATCCAACTCCAAGAGAAGGCACATAGACCCCACTTCTCCATGAAGAGAGTGCCACAGGACTTGCAGCCATTTTACTAAACCACCACAAGCCCCTTTGGTAAATGAGGGGGTCATGGGCCAGGACACAGTGAGGGCTGAGCTGCCACTTTCTCTGTCTTAGGGAGCGGGGAAGGAGAACACAGAGATGTTAACAATTTTTGCCCTGTTTGGGAACTAAATGCATTATTTCAGTCCTTCCAAACATAGACAGGAGCCCTTGTCATTCTGGGCCTCAGTTTCCCCATCTGTAAAATGAAGGAGTTGGAATGAATGATCTTTCAAAGTCTATTTTGACTTTTTAAATCTAAGGTTCCACCGAGTCCCCACCTCTGTGATTTGGCAGATGAAAAACCTAGTGGGTTATTCTTAAAGACCACCTGATCTGGAGCCACACCACTCCCATCTGCCTCTCGGGCTGCTTCTTGACAGAGCAGGAGGTTCGCCATCTTGGTCAAGCCCCTCGTTCTAAAGTTCACCTTAATCAAAAACCGGCTAAATCCAAAGAGCATCAGCCTAATGGTTAAGGTCAGCATGACCTTAAATTACAAATAACATCTCCAACTAGAAACATTTCAAACTCCTCCTCACCCAGAGACATGCTAGTCCTGAGATAATCCTGCTCCAGCTGGGAAGATGCCATCCCCGAGATAACTCCCCTCCAGCCAGAAAGATGTCATCCCCAAGGTAACCTCCCCTCCTCCTGGAGACATTCCAACCCTGACATAAAACTTCTCCCTCACACAGAAATATTCCAAGCCTGTAATAAGCCCTCTCACCCTAAAACCAATATATACTCTTAGTCTGTAAGAGAGAGCGCTCCTGTCTGAAATCAGCCAGAAACCCCTCTCAGGTTTATTTTCTCTAAAATAAATCTTTCTTTAACTGTCAAGCCACATTTTGTGTTTATTTCTTCTTTCTTTAAAACTCTTACACTTCTCAGGCTAAAGGCCCTCTTGAGAGCACCTGTTGCAGTGCCTTCTTCTACTTAGAAGTGCCTTCTAAGAGGCTTTCCTTACACCAACTCCCATGTCGCCCTCTCTCAATTCCATCAGAATTGGGTCTCCCTGAGGCTCTGCATCCAACTGCCAGGCTCACCTTAGCTCCCCTCAAAGACTCTGTGTTCAGGTCTCTCAGGTCTGTCCTGACCATCCCTCCTGGATGCATCGAAACAAAAATTTATTATAGAAAGCTTGGAAACATTATGCTAAGTAAAAGAAGTCAATTACATGAAAGGGCACTTATTTTATGATTCCACTTATACAAAATGACCAGAAGTCTATAGAGACCAAAAAAAGTCAATTAGTGGTTGCCTAGGGCTAGGCTGGGGTGGAGAAGGCAGTGTTGAGGGAAAATGGGGAGCTGTTGCTCTAGAATATTGGGTTTCTCTGGAAGATGATTAAAATGTTCTAAAATTAGTTTTGGTGACAATTGTTCAACTCTGTGAATATACTAAAAGTTAATGGGTGATACACTTTTAAAAAAAGCTTCTCTGGTGGTAAAGCTCACTCTCCCAACCCTCTCACCCCCACAGCAAGTGAGTGACAGGTGTCAGAACTATAGGTGCTAGACTCTGCTCCCACCTCTGCCCACTCTCCCCGTGTTCCTCCCAGAGCTTACCACCAGGTGCCACACCCAGGAAAAATGGAATGCATTTTAGCAGAGTTCTTAAAAAGCACCCGAGACATTACAGTTTCTATTACTACATAAGTGAGGGGAAATGCATATTCATAGCATATTTTATTATTTGATTCCATCATTGTGTTTTATCTGTTTGTGTCATACTGTCAAAAACAAGATTCTAAAATGCCAATCTGGCATTCTTATTCTGAGAAGGAAATTCCAGGAAGTTGTTCAGGCATTTTGCCCCCTGAAACAGCACTGCCTGTAAGCACTTACTGTCTACATCACTCATGTGACAAGCACAAAGATCCGCCCTGCATCCTAAGTGTTGTCACTGAGAATCCCAAGTGTTGTCCTCTGAGAATAGGTCTGGGGAGGGCCAGGCATTATGGCTTATACAGCTGTGCTCTCCTTTTTCCTCTCTTTCAGCCATCCTCTCACCCTGCCATCAGCATCTCGTTTCGAGAAGGGGATAGACAGTGATGTGCTGGATGATGCTGAAGCATCTCCCTCCTCCAGGAGCCTGCATCCCTATCACTCATCTCCAGCCTCCTCTCCTCCCTCAAGGCCTTTCCAGCCCCACCTCACCTTATCTCATAGATCTCAGGATGCTAATGTCTGGGATCCAATTCTAGGATCCCAGCTCTCATTTGAAGAGTAAGGGAGCACGAGGGTTACTTACCTTGCAGCCCCACAGTGTCCCTTGCTGCTGTCTCAGGGCTTCTCTTGCTCCCTGGGTACTCCTGTTAGCACAAGATAACACAGTCAAACCTCTTTTGGGCAGGATTCCAAAACAATCACCATAATTCCTCCAGCTCCCAATATGGATTCACGTTGCTCGATTAAACATATCCGTTTAAAGTAAAAGCCTCATTAATATCCAGGGTTGTAAACCCATTTTGTTTGGATAACTGCTTGCCTTATTGTTTTATTTGATTTATTCCTCTGCCAAACTCACATCATAAGGTCTCCTCTCCACTTAATTTAGCATCCAAACAAAACGTGCCTGTCTCATCAGGCCCACGCAGTCTTCAGGATTGGAAAGTCTGGAGGGGATCTCACCTCTCTCACTCTTTCCAGTGATCAAACTTCCCCCTTTCTTTCCCTGGGAAGAGGGTCCCATGATATTTACACTCTGGGAAGATGAGGACAACAAAGCAAAACACAAAAGAATAAATGAAGGCATGCTTTCTGCATGGGACTTGAGGGACATTGGCTTAAATCCATCAAATTCAAGTTCAATTCTGCTCTGGGCCAACCCCACTGCTGGGAACCTTCACTGACAGGCTTGTGGGATCATAGGGATGATCTTCCCAGGAAAAATGGGGAGGATGATGTTGGTGGTGGTGGTGGTGGTGATGGATATATACTAGTCCTATTCACATTGATGACATTATCCCTCCAGGGTCACAGCTAACACAGGGTCATCTTGGCCAGAGTGTGGTGTTCTTTTCCACCTCCCCCCTAGATGGCTAACAGTCTTCCTTTCTTTCTTTCTTCCTTTTTTTTATGTAAGACAGAGTCTTGCTCTGCCTCCCAGGCTGGAGTGTAGTGGCGCCATCTTGGCTCACTGCAACCTCCACCTGCTGGGTTCAAGCAATTCTCCTGCCTTAGTCACCCCAGTAGCTGGGACTAAAGGTACTGCCACTATGCGCAGCTATTTTTTTTTTTTAATTTTTAGTAGAGGTGGGGTTTCACTATGTTGGCCAGGCTGTTCTCCAACTCCTGGTCTCATGAGATTTGCCTGCCTCAGCCTCCCAAAGTGCTGGGATTACAGGTGTGAGCCCCTGTGCCCAGCCTGGCAGTCTTGAACTTCTATAAAGAACCACTCTACACTGGGCACTCTCCTGGCTGACATTCTGTGCATAGTCCTGGACTTCACGGTTTTCCAGACAGGAGCACAGGGGGGAAAAATGTCACTCTAGTGCTGACCCCTGCTAGTCCCTACAGCAGAACTCTGATAATTATGGGGCAGGAGGGAGTGGACTGTGCTGTCTCTATTACACATAAAGCTCTACCCCCACCTTCTTGCTAGAAGAAGATTCTGATCCTTCTCCCTGGGGAGAGCTCCCTCCCCTCCCATGTCTTGAGAGAATGACCATGTGGGGGTAGTTCCAGGGAGAGCCCCTGTCCTTCAGGTGTGTTGAGAGCTGGTGGAGGGCTTTGTAGGGGATGTGAGTGCCTGTGCTGAGGGGCGTGTCTCTGCCCTTCTCCCTCATGCTCTCTAGAACATGCTCGGGGAAATGTGTAGGAAACTGCTGTCCACACCTCTCGATTCTTCTGATACAAATAATAAGGCAGGCGCCAAAAGTCAACATTCTAAAGGAAGGAGTGGAGTGTAAAAACAAAAACCTTTTATTCCTACAAATCAATGCCACAAAAATCTAGAGATTACTGGGAGCCCCTCCTCCATCTCTTTCACAGCAGTAAGTTGTGATATGAAGGCTGAGGACAGAATGGTTAACTTAGGGGGCTCCAAAGAATTGCAGGGCTGGCAGCAGGTGTCAGTGGGGAGGTGAAGAGGAGCTGCTGGGGACGCCCTGATTTATCCATCATTGGGAAGATCTGTGGGTGATTTCACGTTGCAAAATGAATTTGAGTTGATTGGAGATTACCACAAGATAAATTCACACTAACTTACTCGCATTCAAAATACATCCTGAGTGGGAAGGAAGGGATCTCATGGCAGAGTACACTCAGGAGCCTCCACCCCATGCGGAGGCAACCATTATTTCCTTTCCTGAGGACAATTATTTCCTCACAGAATGTTTTTAGCTGTTTCATCAAAGTAAGTGCATGCATGGACTCCTGTCAAGCATGTAGACTTCATCCATCATGTATGATGTGGCAGGGGAGAAAAATGGTGAGATTCACTGGTCCAGATAATTTCCAAAGGCCCTCTTCTGATCTGCAATTGAGGAGGTCCGGGGTTCCTGCCTTGGGGAGTGTTGGAGAGAGGAGCCGTGGCTTTCCCCTCACTCTCACTTACACAGACGGGTTTAAAGCCAAAACAAAGGGAAGCCTCCTTCATCTCACACACACATCGCTTCTAAAAAATACCCACAAGCTGCCTAAAATGGCTTTCTGGCAGTGAGGAGGAAAGAACACTAAAATGGGGGTTGAAATGGTCAGGGACGACAAGGCGCAGTCCTGGCTGTAGCAGAGACAGTCCAGTGTATTGTCTATGGAGTGAGGGGACTAAGCTACATCTTACTTGCACTTCACATAAGATTAAGGTCAATAGTCCACACTACTGGGTGCAGATGGGTGCTGACACCCTGACTCCAACCTTTGAAGAAACCAGTGATGAAATTCTTGGGCTTACAGGGTAGTGGATAACAAACACCTCGGTGAAAAGCTGAAACTGAAACTGCACCCCAAGAGTAAGGAACTAGTAGCTAACAGAAATTCTTGTGTTTGCAGGTAACAGATAAGAAAAAAACCTACTTGCTGAAAAACTGAAACTCCCTCTGCTTGTGAGATCAAGAAAAGCCGGCTGAAATAAGTCGGAACCAAGGTGGCCAACTGGAGCTTTTGCAAAACGAGGTTGCTGACGTCAGAGCCTGAATTTCCACTGGAGGTTTCATTCTAACCCCCTCTGAATTTGCATATGGGACCCATGAGGTAGCATGGAGACGTAAATGCGCATGCCCAAGACTTCAAAGCCCTCCCCTTTCCTTCCACCAATCACCTTCTGATCCCAGAATCCACCCCCTGAACATTTTCTAATAAAATATTGCCTTGAAGCCAGCCTGGGGAAATAGATTTGAGCTTGACTCTTGTCTCCTTGTGAGTTGACTTTCGCCATAAAGCTTTTCCTTTTTAAAAACCCTGGTGTTATCGTACTGGCTTCCAGCACATTGGGGAGCGAGCCCCTTTTGCTGGATGACAGTGCTGATGGAGGTGATGGGGAAGCCAGAGCCCCCAGGCTACACTTTGGTGCTCTGCTAACTGGACCAAGGTCTGACTCCAAAGTCAGAGGGCAATTCGGGATTCTTCTGTTAGTGCCACCCATAGGATATCACATTAAACTTTAGCCTAATGCTGAGGGAATGTGGGAATTTGCCCAATAGTAATGATGCCCAGTGGGAAACTATGTTCCTCCTGCGGATTACTCTCTGCCTACACATTCCTCACCCTGTGCCTTGCACATCCAGAGGCTACCAGTGTATCCCACCTAATCCAACATCTTGCTGCAATCCTGAACGGGCTTCTGGACTGGCCTCCATCACTAAACCAACAGGAATCCTCCACTATGAACCAGCAGGGTCCTGCGTTGTTGTTGCTATGGTGACAGTTACCCATGAGTACATCGAGGGAAAAATAGCCACATTTTAGCAGGTGTACAGTCCTAACACAACATACTGGTACTGGCTCATAAAGTTTTCTAGTTTTCCCTAAGACTTTTAAAATTAGGAACCAATATGTAACCGCTCAGAACACAATTTCCCTAGCAACCAGAGAAATGCCAGTCCCTCCTGTTAGGGAGGTTAAAAATAACATTGCATGTGCCACTGCAACCAACTGGAATCTCCAAATTCCCTTCTGCAACAGCCCCCTGGTCACAGCAGATGCCCAACTCCCCAAATCTCATCTATCATCAACGTAGCCTTTCCAAGGCACGAATGCAACTCACCTTCATAGAATTACTCAAGTCTCCTCTCTGCCTACAGAAAAAAAAGTCATAATCAGCTTGGTCTGCATAAGCAGGGGCTGCCCTCCTTTCCTGCCTCTTTCCCACATAGCACCCATGTTCTAGGCATAAGCCTTTCCTCAAAATTCTCTGACCAGACCATATGCCTGCCTGCCTTCTTTCATTCTTTCTCTTCTCTTTTTTTCTTTTTTCTTCTTTCCTTCCTTCCTTCTTTCCTTTCTTCCTCCCTCCCTCTCTCCTTTTTTCCCTTCTTTCCTTCCCTCCTTCTTTCCTCCCTCCCTCCCTTTTTCCTTCCTTCTTTTCCTTTCTTTCCTCCCTTTCTTCCTTTCAGTATGATTAGCATATAAAAACATAAAAAGATCTTAAGTGATCAGTTCAATGAGTTTTGACAATTGTGTATGCAAGGCAAAAACACAGAACATTTCCACCACTCTAGAAAGTTCTCTCATGCACGTTTTCAGTCAGTCTACCACACTTCAACCCCAGGGCAACCATTTTCTGACATCAATTGCCATAGATTAGTTTTGTCTGTTTTTAAACTTCATAAATGGAATCAAACAGAATGCATTATTTTGTTTATTTCATTGTGTGGCTATGCCACAATTTAAAAATCTATTCTTCTGTCGATGAACATTTGGTCTGTTTCCAATTTGGGATTATCATCAGTAAGGCTCTTACGAATGTTTTTGTGCTAGATTTTTTGTGGACACTTGTTTTTATATCTCTTGGGAAAATACCTAAGAGTGGAATTGCTAGGTCACAAGGTAGATGTGTGGTTAAATTTACTAGAAACCATCACACAGTTCTCCAAAGTGGTTATGCCTTTTGACTTTTCATCATCATCTACGAGAATTCCACTTGTTCCACATCCTTACTAAAATTTAGTATTGTCTGTTTTTGTTTTTGTTTTTAATTTTAGCCTTTCTAGTATGTGAATAGTAGACTCTCATCGTGGCTTTAATTTGCATTTTCCTGATAACTAATAATGTGAGCATATTTTCATGTGTTTGTTGTCCATTTGTACATGTTCTTTTGTGAAGTACCTGCTCAAGTCTTTTGTTCATTTTAAAATTGAATTATCTTCTTATTAGTTATTTTATTAATAACATATGCTGAATATAAACAGTTTTTTTCAGATATGTGCTCTACAAATAGTTTTCCCTGTTTGTGGTTTGTCTATTCATTTTCTTAATGGCATATTTGAATAGGCAGAAAGTTCTGATTGTAGTGAAGTCCAATTTACCAGTTATTTTTCTTTTATGGTTAGTCCTTTCTGTGTCTTGTCTCACACATCTCTGATTAACCCAAATGTGCACAGAATCTCTCATATGTTATTCTAGAAGCTTTTTAGTTCTGGCTTTTTCATACAGGTTTTGGGTCAGCCAAACTATGTGTGTGTGTGTGTGTGTGTGTGTGTGTGTGTGTGTGTGTGTGTGTGTGTGTAGTGCTACAGACAGGGGCTGAGGTAGTTCCAGTTTCCTTTCACCATTGAATTTCTTTGGTGCCCTTGTGAAAAATCAGTTGACTATAAAAGTATAGGTCTATTTCTAGACTCAGTTTTCTTTTATTTATTTATTTTTTTTTGAGACGGAGTCTCGCTCTGTCGCCCAGGCTGGAGTGCAGTGGCCGAATCTCAGCTCACTGCAAGCTCCGCCTCCCGGGTTTACGCCATTCTCCTGCCTCAGCCTCCCGAGTAGCTGGGACTACAGGCGCCCGCCACCTCGCCCGGCTAGTTTTTGTATTTTTTTAGTAGAGACGGGGTTTCACCGTGTTAGCCAGGATGGTCTCGATCTCCTGACCTCATGATCCGCCCATCTCGGCCTCCCAAAGTGCTGGGATTACAGGCTTGAGCCACCGCGCCCGGCCTAGACTCGGTTTTCTGTACTCTATTTCTAGACTCTGTCATTGACCTGGGTGTTTATCCTTAAACAATACCATACTGTCTTGGTTACTGTGCTTTAGCACAAACCTTGAAATTGTGCAGTGTAAGTTCTTTGACACTTTGTCAAGATAGCTTTGGCATTTCTAGAGCCTCTGAATTTTCATTAACATTTTAGAATTAACTTTTCGGTTTCAAAACAAAGGTGCTGGAATTGATAGTTGAAACTGTAGATCAATTTACAATGAACAAACATTTTAAAATATTGAGCCTTCTAATTCATAAACATAGTATATCTCTCCACTTATTTGTGTCTTCATTAACTCCTCTCAATAATGTTCATAGTTTTCAGCATAAAAGTATTACATGTCTTTCATTAGATTTACTCATAGATTTGATTAAAAATCAAAAGCCCTTGTTTGACTCTTCAAGTGCTTTTCTACATAAAAGTGCTTTTCTAATAAAAATAATGTTTTATTTCTAATCAAATATTATCACTTGTTACTTCACCTGTGTACTTTTGCACATGTAGTTCCAGATGCATGGACTGCTTTTCTTCTTGTCCGTATACCAGCCTGCTACTCTTCCTTCCAAATGCCACCTTCTCGCTATCCTTCTAGGCTGAGTTAGTAATCAGGTCTCTACATTGTGATCAAGGTCTGTGTGGGTCTGGATGGTCCCATTTCATGTTTTAGAATGCTTTATCTTTACATTTATCTAATAAATATGTAACATTTACATGATTTTTGGTATTCATGTCAATTCTAGGCAGCATTTTACAGTGATAAGTTGTAGCTGCATGAAACTTTTTGTTCTGCCACTCGTTAGGTATGTAATTTTGTCTCTTCATAAGTAAGAAGAAGATGTGTGCAAGCATGTTTCTTGTAAAAATTACACATTTGTAATGAGGAAAGCCTGGTTGCTCATCTCCTAGAACCTGGAAAGGTAAAATGTGTTCAATGCATTTCATAGAGTACCATCAACAATTAGAAATAGTGAATTCCATGCATATGTAGCAACATGATTGGATCATGAGAATAGTGCAACTGGGTGGAAAGTGAGAAATATGTAACACAAAAGCATTTGTGTACATTAAAAATTCACCTAACATCGAAAAAATGCATCAAAACAACAAACCCTATTTTTCAAGAACACATTCAAATGAAAGTATACATTAGAATCATTGTAGAGGAGGAAGGGTGTGTTATAAGAGTGGGAAATCAGGGATAAAAGGAAATCAATTAATGAAGAAAGGGTCTTAGCAGGCCACTGATGACAACATACTGGAAAACAAGGAGTTGGAGAAACTCAAGCTACTGTTAACATTCAAAAAAGAAAACAGAAAAGGTAAAAACAAGTTTTTGAGACGATGAAGTGAGATAATCCATTAAAAGCACTTAGCAAGTGCCTAGCACATAATAAACACTGAATAATTTTATTGAAGTGATTTTAGTAGACTACTAATATGTGCCAAAAAGCACAACTCCATGTAGGAAGGGACCTTGTCTAATTTGTTTATCCCAATATCTTGAACACTGCAACAGTGCCTGGTGTATTGTAGATGCTCAATAAATATTTGTAGCGTGAATGACAGGCACTGAGATTCAATGATGAGCAAAAGCAATATTATTTCTGCCTTTATAGAGATAATAGCTTGGAAGGGAGACAATCACTAATAAAAAATATTAAATAAATATAAGATTGCAAATGTATCAAGTACAAGTCCTCCTGGTTCTATAAGAGTCTATTAATGGGATGATTTGAACTGGTCAGAGAGATCAGAAAAAGCTTCCCAAGGAAGTGACTACTGAACTAAGATGAGTAAGGATCAACTAGGTGAACAGAGGAGGATGATTTAGACAGGAAGAATAGCATGTGCAAAATCCCTGTGCCAGATAAGTGCTTGGTAAATACAAGAGCCTGAAAGAAGGCCAGTGAGCTGGGGCTCACAGAAGGAGAGGCCCCAGTCAGGCAGGAGGCTAGAAAGGGAGGTGAGGTCATAACACTCAATGCCTTGTCAACCATGCCGAGGAAATGTCTTCATTTCCCCTGCAATGAAAAATGGGTGAAGGGCTTTAAGAGCAGAGAGACACAATCAGATATGGAGTTTTAGACGGTTGTTCAGGCATCAGTCTGGAGCCAATTGGAGGAGCCCAGAGTAGATGGTGAATCTAGTTGAGAGGACACTGCCTTAGCACAGGCGAGAGCTCACTGAAGCTTGCACTAGGCTGGTGTTGGAGAGAGAAGTGGCTGGATGGTAAATGGTGGCTAGAATCAAGACTATCTCACTACTGATGTAGAACATGGGGCAGATCCATTCAACATGGCTGGCTCCTGGATGTCAAAAAAAGTCTGAATCTGCCTGGAATAATTTTGGTGCTCATGGGAGGATCTAATGGATCATAAGATGTTCAAAGCTCATGATGAGATGAAATCCCTGAACAAACAGGACTTAAAGTCTCCTTCTCCCATGTTTCCTGATACTATCTTACCACTTGACAATTGGAGGGAAATGGGGTCTATAACCGTCTTAGTCCAAACGACTTTCAACCTAGTTGGTGCTGGTACTGGCCTTATTAATGTACAAATTCATGACATTCATCAACTAGCCTTGGAGTCTGTTGCTGCTAACAGGCCCCACAGCACCATAATATCTGCCTCCTGATCTCCATAACTTTTCTGATCACACCAGTCCAGACTACATCCCTGCCTGCCAGCAGGAGAGAGCATACACTCTGCAATCAGGCAGTCACCTACAGGATCAGGCCAGGGGACACCCCAATTCTATCCAGCACCACACCTCCTATAACTATCCCAGCCTGTCCTGCCACAACTGTTCTGAGACAGAGCTATGCTGACCTCTCAAACAAAGCCCAGTTCCATATTTGGTGTATGAC